>NW_027361673.1:22732500-23332500 GCF_039654945.1 Dendrobates tinctorius
AGAAGAATCTGATTCTGAGCATGAGGAAGAACCATATGTTGCATCTGATGATGAAAACTATGTACCACAAGTGGATGTTACTGAAGCAGATTCAGGCATTGAACAAGAAATGGTCAAATAGCAGGAAAAAGAATGCGACTCAGACGAAAGTGTTGAGGATGAGTCTGTGCCTCAAAGTGCAGGCGACATTTGGACTGCTAAGGATAAAACTCAATGGTGTAGTGATCCACTGCCAAATGCACAAACAAAATCTCATAATGTCCTATGACAAAGAGGTGGCCCTGCAGCAATCAGCAACCTGTACACAGCAAAAGAGATATTCAAGTCAATCATGACTCCCGAGATGTGTGACATCATATTGCGAGAAACGAATCGAAAGGCCAAGAGAGTTTGTGATGCTTACAACAACGAACTGGTACAACGTTTTCCTGATTCTTCTGAACGGCCACCACAAAAAACATTCAAGCAATTTACTGAAACTGAACTCCATGCATTTTTGGGCATACTGATTGCTGCTGGTGTGCACAGAGACAACAAAGAGAATCTGGAGGAAATGTGGAATGTTGATGCTCTGCCTCTTATACGTGCAGCCATGTCTCGTGACAGCTTCAAGATGATACTCAGATTTATCAGATTTGACAACGAAAATACACGTGCAGAACGTGCGCAAACAGATAAAGCTGCACCAATACGGGACATCTGGACAATGCTGAACAGAAATCTGAAGAGAGCCTACAAGCCATATAATTGTATCACCGTCGACAAGCAATTATTTCCATTTAGAGGCCATACTAAATTTACCCAGTATATACCTTCAAAACCAGCTAAATATGGCATAAAGATTTTCTGGGCTTGTGATTCGTCAAACGCCTACCAATCACAAGGTCAGCTCTACACTGGGAAACCAACTGATGGTCCTCGACAAGTAAACATTGGTGAACGAACAGTATTGGACTTAGTGAGCTTTTATAAAGGCTCTGGAAGAAATGTCACCACCGATAACTTCTTTACAACCATGGAACTAGCTAAGGTATTGAACTCCTGGAACATGACACTAGTTGGTACAGTGAGAAAAAACAAAAGGTTCCTACCTAGCAACATGCAGCCTGCCAAAGAAAGGCCTGTAAACTCGACAAATTTTGCCTACAATCATGATGCAACAGTCTGTTCATATGTACCAAAGAAGAACAAATCAGTCGTGCTTCTATCATCTATGCACATGACGGGAGAAGTTGAAGAGACACTAGCAGCCAAGCCAGAGATAATAAAATACTACAACTAAACAAAAGGCGGAGTTGATGTTATGGATAAAATGTTGGGAGAGTACACTGTGAAACGACCAACATTACGTTGGCCTCTGGCATTTTTCTACAAGCTCCCCCTTTGTAAGTGGCATTATATAGGGATTATGCAGGCAGGATTTAATCTTGGTCATTTTAGCCTCTTGGCTACACCATGATTGCTATACTTTTCATCTATGCTTAGTACCCTATGGTGTTTATTTTCATGGCTCAGTTGCTTACATTTGTTATTACTTGCATTCATTATTGTGCCATAGTCTATTTGGATGGATTATTCAATGGATCATTATGTTTAGTAATACATCTCTGAACATTTCTTCGTTGCAGGTATGCTATTGTATGTGATATATTCTAGAGCCTTTTTTATGTATGTCCACTTACTGGAGGGAGCTCTTTGGGCTTTATTATAAATAAGCCTTTGTGATAGTTTCATGTCATTGTATGACTTTTTAAATGTTTTTACATGGATGTTGTCTTTTTGTTACCAAAAATTTGTAATTTTGCAGTGATCCCTGCATTTTGGTCAGTAGCTTTTTCTCCATTTTCTCATTTTTCTACAATATGATTGACGTCACTGGGTTTGCATCCTACATCATCTATAGAGAACACAATCCAAGCTTCAGGACAAAGGATCAGCCAAGAAAGTTCCTGAAAGATCTCGCAAATCAGCTGTGTATGCCTGCAATTGAAGATCATAGTACAAACCGAATGATGATGAGAAACTATTTTCTTCGAGGTGCAGTAGAAATGGTGCTTGGACGATGCATTCTGGTAGCATCGCAAGCAGCAGTTGGCCCTCAAATACCTCATGGTAGTCGTGGACCCTCCCCTGTTGTTGGTAGTTGCTATGTCTGCCGAGACCTGAGACGAAAACAACGTAAGACTAGAAAGTCTTGTGTGGTTTGTGTGAAACCAATTTGCAATGAACACTCGGTAGCAAAGACAACATGCATTACTTGTGAAGAAAATCAATAAAATAAGTTTCTTACATTTTCTTTTATAATGTAAATGAACAGTTTTTTTACTTGTTCATAATAATAATAATAAAATAGCATTATCATTAAAAAAAATATTATTCTTTTTTCCTTGCATTATCTTCATTCAAAATATATGAGGGTACATTTGTACCTATGCAGCTTGTTATGGATGCAAAAATATCTCGACCCCTTATCTCGGAAGGGGATGGAGATATTTTATTGAAATTTGACCAATATATTCTGGACCAAAACTGCAGAGATGTCAAGAAATTTCAGCCCTCTACGGCTTTTCAAAAAAAAGTTATTGCAATTTTAAAACGGAATAGGTACAATTGTACCTACTCAGCCAGACGAAGGTTAAAAGTGACCCTAGTAAGGTAGAAGTGAGAAGGGAGAGAGAGAGAAATGGATAAAGTTCTGTCGTAGGACAATGGTACAAGCCTTGATGCCTCTTACAAACGTGTGAATCCTGCTTCTCTTTATGTCATCAATATGTAAAACGGTAGACTTTTTATAAAATTCAAAACTAGCTGTAATAGGAATAAAATATATATAAAGAGATAAAGAAAGCAGTAGAGGGAGAGTGAAAGACAGAGAGATGTTGATGAAACCTATGAAGCAAACTGACAGATATAATCAACTTTAATGTGCCATGTTAGGGTGATTATCAATCTTTTTATGGAACTAATTCATGGACTTGAGTGCGCTGCTTGACAAAATACCATTTACCTTAGGTCAAGCAGCGCACTCAAGTCCATGAATTAGTTGCATAAAAAGATTGATGTTTTGGCGGTCACGGTGTGGACCTTTGGACGTGCAGCAAGCTGACCACGGATCTTATATGCTCAATCTCTCCTGGAAAAGGGTGAGTGAATCTCTTTAATTTTTGTCAATATCAACCCAGATAAGACCCTATTGCGCTCTTTCTGTTCCTACAGTTTGTATACATGTTAGGGTGATTCATATGAATCAAATGGCACAATTTTCAAATTCGACGATATCTGCAGATTTTAAAAAAAAATGTATTTCAATTTAATTTTCGTCAAAGCGATTCAATCATCTTTAGAGTCAGTGTAAATCACAATTTAATTGTTTAAAATCACTAAGGGGAACATTGTGTCAATAACAAAAAGGAAAAGTTTTCCTCAAGCATAAAGTTTAACAGCTGATACCTAGCTACGTTCTACCAATGAATTTATTTCTGTTATCCTGTGAGTCAAAGGTAATGTGGTATACCAAGGATGAAAGATTAAATATAAGGACACATATGTAAGTGGAGAACGTGACCATAATCACAGCTTTAGGTATGGCATAAAGAATCAAGATAACAATGAAAGTCAAGTTGTAAATGTTTTAAAGAGCAGTGTGTTTAAAAAAGGCTAAAAACATTTTTTGGGGATCTGGCAACCAAAGTAAAGGCAGGGCCTAGTAGGAGCATTACGATGACAGCCAATGGTTGTTAGTAGAGATGGGCAAACCTTTCAGGGTTTGGTTCAATTCGCAAAACATTTAGACGTTAGCAGAACATATTCGCAGGACGGTTCAACAAGCCCGTTTGGGAGCGCAAACCAAATGTATACACAACACCTTAAGGGGTGACAAAAATCTTCTCAAACACCTAAAATGTCTGAGGGGACTCCATGAAAAGTGACATCAATTGACTCACAGTTGAAATTTGCAAATGACACAGAAGCAGTCAGCCATAGGTGATGCATGAGGCATCAGAATCTAGGCCAGCATGTACAGCTTTGAATGGGAGTTTCATTGAACACCTTGTAGTTAAGGGAGCAGAGTTAGCCTTCTTTGCTGGAAGCCCTGATATCTCATGCAACAGCTTCATTTTTAATTTTTCCAGCCACACTCAGATGGCACAAACATCAGTGTTATGGCGACCCACTCCCTGGCATCCCGCTCCCCGGGTGCCCTCCTTACCGTCATCAGGTCCGCCGCCATCCGCACCACTACTCCTGCCTGGTCTCTGTCTTCTTCTCTGTCTGCATGGGAACTCCAGTGTGCTCCCCTTCCTGCTGCCAGCTGCGGGCTCCCGCCATCCACGCATGCCCACTAGGGCCGGACCGCGTGCGCTCCTTTGTTCTTAAGCCCTAACGTGACCTGACCCGGTTGTGCTGCCTGTTGTGAGCTCATTTTCTGGCTCACCTTTGGTGTCCGATGAACTCCCTCTGCTGGTGAAAGGAGGTGGTGAAGCTGATTTGGATGGGAGAGACCTGCCACCTGAACAGGTGGATTGCGATTGGACATCAGGAATCTCTGAGTGGATATAAGGCAGCTGACGCCCTGTAGGGTTGCTGGTGATTTTCTCCTGCTCTGAGGTCTGGCCTCCAGTTCAGTTCCTGTCTTCTAAAGCTAAGTTTTGCTCTGCTATTGTTCCATGAGATTTTGTCTGATTTACTTAGTTTTGTGTTCTGCCAGCCCCGGCTGGGGCTGTGCTGAATTTCCATTTTTGTTCCTGATCGGTTTAATCTCTTTTGCTCTGTCCTCAGAATATATCGGAGTGCTGATATAGGGATTTTGAAGTCTAGTGACTTCAGGGCCGTTTTTCCTATCAGACGTGTTGGGACATTTTTGGTAGAGTTTTTGCGGATTGCAGCCAGCATCTTTTCTGTCCTGTCCTATCTAGTTAGTTGGGGTCCATCGTTTGCTCTGCCTGTCTTTCTGTCTGTGTTTGTGTTTTCATCTTTTTCCACCGACAATACATGTTGGGGGCTGTCTATTGCTTTGGGGTCTGCTCTGGGGCAGTTTAGATTTCCCCTTTCTTTCTTTAGGCTTATTTAGCTCTCCGGCTGTGACGAGCCATCTAGGATCACCGTAGGAAAGCTCCACGGCTACTGTTAGTTGTTGTGAATAGGATCAGGGGTCTGCAATCCACTAGTTACCAACCTCTCTGGTTTTCTGGACTTAGCTTGCCTTTTTGTTTTTTCCTCCTCCGGTGACTCATTCATAACAGCTGCCTGTCCAATGATGGACAAGCGCCGGGTATTTCAGGCCGCCCTCCCCTAGTGGAGGCGCCTGAATATCGTGTCCTACTACTCACATTTTTGGCCGCCTTGCTGCCGCTGCCTGGCCCTGCACAGCAAGGAATTAACCCCTTGTTTTCTTCCTCTCTTTCAGGACCTGCACCTGCTCTGAGTACCCCCCGGTTCCTGCCCCTGTCTGCATCTCCCCTCACTTCTGTCCTGCCTCCGGCTCTCTCCTCTGCCTGCTACCAGATCATACCTTCTCTGCTCCTGCTCCCCCCTGCCTTCCCTCCCTGCTTTCGCTCTCCTGCTTTTTCCCTGAGCTGAGCCCTGGTCCTGGCATCCGTGGTTCTTGAGGTTCCCGAGCTTGCTCCCAAACGATCCCTGTATAGGGGTTGGTCAAACCTCATGCGCTCACTCGGGGAAGGTTTGGAACTACGGTCCAGTGGGTCCACTCTCGATACCCACCGCCTCTAGCGTTACACTCCAGCTCTCTCCTCTGCCTGCTACCGGATCATACCTTCTCTACTCCTGCTCCTCCCTGCCTTCCCTCCATGCTCTCGCTCTCTGTCTATTTCCCTGAGCTGACCCCTGGTCCTGGCATCCATGGTTCTTGAGGTTCCTGAGCTTGCTCCCAAAAAGATCCCTGTATAGGGGTTGGTCAAACCTGGTGTGCTCACTCGGGGAAGGTTCGGAACTACAGTCCAGTGGGTCCACTCCGGCGTAACAATCAGTTTCATACAGCACTATTGGTAGAAAAATTTAAGGAAAATGGCAAAGGTGAAAATGATTGAAAGTAAGTGCAAGCCTGCCTGTCTTGGAATCCTACTTACACAGGTAACCCATCAGATGGAGACCCAACTTGGAGTCTCCACATTTAGAAAAAATTATTGTCACATACCATTAAAGTAGCATCAATTTCCACAGAGTAGAAATGTTATAAAAGGTCTCTGACAAACCATCCACCACAGGCAACTGACCACATGGAGACCCAACTTGGAGTCTCCACATTTCAACAAATTACTGTCATACGCCACTAAATTGGCATCAATTTCTACAGAGTAGAAATATCATAATAGACCTCTGACACACTTTCCACCACAGGCAACGAAAAAGATGAAGACCAAGTCTCCACATTTCAAAAATTATTTGTAACATCAGCAGCAGTAGCAGCAACAGGAACAGAAGTTACCACAAAGGTGGCACAGACTACAAAAATGTGAGATCAATGCATGACACTTAAAACTACACCATTGCCTAGTCTGCCAAGTCTGCGACTGGTGTTCAAAAGTCATTGGAGATCCATTCCTTGTTCATTTAGATGAAAGTTGGGTGGTCTACACTTTCAGGGGACTGCCGGATTTGCTTATTTATCTGGACACCACCAGCAGTGCTGAAGACACTTTCTGAGAGAATGCTGGGTGATGGTGCATGACAGAACCTCCAAGGCATGACAGGCGAGCTCAGGCCACTCTTTCATTTTTGAAGACTAAAATGCATAAGGGTTCAAAACCCCTTTGATGACATTGATATTGAGCTCCAGATTGTCCTGCACCATCCTCTTCAATTGTTCACAATGCATCAGACTCTGTTTTGCTGTTGTGCTGGCTGGTCTAAAAATGTGCTAAATGACTCAGAGAAATTTCTTATACTACTGTTGCTGCTAATGTTTTTGGTATGATGCCTTGATGTTCCCAGGGTTGGACATCTAGAACTTGGATGCACACTCTTTGCCTCTATGCTGTTTTGGGGAAAATCACTCTTAAGATTGTCTGCAAGCATGTATCGATACTCCAGCATGTGCGCATCCCTTTCCAGGGATGGAAGCATCTGGCTAAATTTACTCTTGCAAAATGGATCTAACAGAATGGCAACCCAGTAGTCAGCACTATTTCTACCCCTAAAAATGTGGTCTCATTTTGAACTGCAGCAAGAAGATGCTCATGTGTCGGGTAGAGATGAGCGAATGTGTTCTGAAAATGTTCTCCAAATCTCAAACGTTCAGATTCGTGTTCGCATTCATGAGCATTTTTACTTAAAGTCGGCAAAAGTCAGTCATAGCTCGGTAAATCATTGCATTTCCACCAATGCTTTTGTATCACTTTGGCTTGAATAGTAGTGCTGCATGATGAGCGGGGTGAAAGAGGGGACATGTTTGATGAGGGGAGTGGGCTGTGGAGAGATTAAAGGAGTGTCTGAAGAGATTACAGGAACGACGCAATTTTTTTTCACTTAATTTTATGTGTGTTGATTCCGGCAACCACTCAGGGCGCGGAAACCATCCAGAACATCATAATACAAGGCCTTCTGTGAATGGTTGCCGAAGTCACATGTAACCGGTCATATAAAAAGCTAGCGCCATTTGCTCAGTGTCACAGTGCATAGAGGTTGCTCTAGATCTAGTGCTGCTGAAAGTGAACTTGTCCCATGTGAAATCGATCTTCCAGCATTGAAGTAGATTGTGCAAAAACTGGGTGGCAGTCTCCGGAAACCCCATTAGCTACTCCAAATCGTTTGGTGCTAACACTGAGTTCCAGTGGCAAATCAGAAGGCCATATTTCCACATAAAAATCAATTAGCCTAATAAAGTGGCGCATCCATGGGACCCAATTAACTACTCCAAATCATTTGTGCTATAACTGTGTTTCAGTGGCAAATCAGAAGGCCGGATTTCCAGTTAAAAATTGTTAGGCCTAATATACTGTTGCAGCCATGAAGTCCAATTAGCTATTCCAAATCGTTTGTGCTAAACTGACTTTCAGTGTCAAATCAGAAGGTCAGATTTCCACTTAAAAATCATTAGGCCTAATATAGTGATGCAGCCATGAAGCCCAATTAGCTACTTGAAATCGCTTGTGCTAAAGCTGTGTGTCAGTGGCAAATCAGAAGGCCAGATTTCCACTTAAAAATCGTAAAGCCTAACTTAGTAGTGCAGCCACGAGGTGCAATTAGGTACTCCAAATTGTTTCTTCTAAAACTGTGCTTCAGTGGCAAATCAGAAGGCCAGATTTCCACTTAAAAATTGTTAGGCATAACAGTGTTGTTCAGGCATTTTATCTAAGAAAATAAAAAGTTAATGTACACTACCGTTCAAAAGTTTAGGTTCACTTAGAAATTGCTTTATTTTTTAAAGAAAAGCCCATTTTTTTCAATGAAGCTAACATTAAATGATTCAGAAATACATTCTATACATTGTTAATGTGGTAAATGACTATTCTAGCTGCAAACGTCTGGTTTGTAATGCAATATCTTCTATCTTCATAGGTGTACAGAGGCCTATTTCCAACAATCATCACTCTAGTGTTCTTATGGTACTTTGTGTTTGCTAACTATGTAAGAAGGCTAATGGATGGTTAGAATACCCTTGAAAACCCTTGCGCAAGTATGTTAGCACAGCTGAAAACAGTTTGGCTGATTAGAGAATCTATAAATCTGACCTTCCTTTGAGCTGGTTGAGATTCTAGAGCATTACATTTGTTGGTTCCATTAAACTCTCAAAATGGGCAGAAAAAAAGAACTTTCATGTGAAACTCGACAGTCTATTCTTGTTCTTAGAAATGAAGGCTATTCCATGCGAGAAATTGCCAAGAAACTAAAAATTTCCTACAACGGTGTGTACTACTCCCTTCAGAGGAGAGCACAAACAGGCTCTAACCAGAGTAGAAAGAGAAGTGGGAGGCCCCGCTGCACAACTGAGCAGCAAGACAAGTACATTAGAGTCTGTAGTTTGAGAAATCGATGCCTCAATGGCATCATCAGCACTAGCTATCTTAGTAGCCAATTCAAAACTGTGTAGAAGGGTGCACAGATCCTTCACCTGTGCCCACTCCGCAATTGTGATTTGCACCACGTCCGGACAGCGTTTGCCCAGACTATGCAAAAGGACATTCTGCAAACGGCTCGTTGCTACTGCCACAGCCACTGCAACATGTGCAGAGTGGAGTTCCACCGTGTCAGAACATCGCTAATTAGGCTGTTAGCTGGTAGGCTGAAAGACCTCTGTAACGATGAAAGCTGATGACCTGTGGGGTGCGATCGTTGGAAGTGAGCACACAGTGACCCAGCTTTCTGTAGCAGTGCATCCAGGCTAGTATAGTGGCAGAGAAATTGCTGTGCCTCCAGGACATGAGCCATGCAAGGCATGTGTGTGAGGTTTCAGTGGCATAAGGCCACCATCAGGTTTGTACCATTATCACACATGGCCTTCCCTGGCTTCAGGTGTAGTGGAGACAGAAATTGCTCCAACTCAGCCTGGATACCAGTCCATGACTCTTTACCTGTGTGACTGCGATCTCCAAGGCATATTAATTTAAACTCTGCCTGTTTGCAGTGAGCCATGGCTGTGCAATACGAAGGTGGGGAAGATTCTACCTGCAATTTTTGTGTGTCTGATTAAGGGAGATGTTGAAGGCAGAGGTGGAGGCCCTAGAGGAGGTGAAGAAGGCAGAAGCAATGGAGGAACTGCTAGATACAGAGGTTTATCCCACAAGCCTTGGGGATTCAGAGACTTGTGGAGCAGCCCCTTGGCCACCTGCCCCCCACAGCCACCAAAGTCACTCAGTGCCCAGTCAGCGAGATATAACGGCTCTGCCCATGATTCCTCATTCAGGTGTCAATGGTGTAATGTATATTTCCCCTGATGAAGCTACAGATGAAACGCCTGTAGGGACCATTGCACCAAAATATGCACATCACTTGATGTAAGTACGACCTACCCTCATGGGTATTGTGGACTGTCTTGACATTTAGCCTTTAAGACTAGGGCTTTGATTATATTTCCGTATCTATATTCACATCTATTTAGTTATCAGGCACTATCGAATACATTAGGTGTCTACTGGACCAACTTTTAGGAATGCTCTGACTTTTTCTTTGTATGTTATTAATTTTATATTTGTATTTATTTATTAAAGATGTTAATTTTATGAGACTTTTTGCACTCTTTTACCTTGTGTCGGTCGCACTAACAATTTTTAAGTGGAAATCTTGCCTTCTGATTTGTCATTGAAACACAGTTTTAGCACAAACTATTTGGAGTAGCTAATTGGGCCTCATGGCTTTAACACTACAATAGGCCTAACAATTTTTAAGTGGAAATCTTTCCTTTTGATTTCCCATTGAAACACAGCTTTAGCACAAATGATTTGGAGTAGCTAATTGGACGTCATGGTTGCACCACTATAGTAGGCCTAATGATTTTTATGTGGAAATTTGGCCTACTGATTTGCCACTGAAACACAGTTTTATCAAAACACAGTTTTAGCACAAATGATTAGAAGTAGTTCATTGGACCTTGTGGTGACACTAGACTTTTTGCACGCATTTTCCTTGTGTAGGTCGCACTAACAATTTTTAAGTGGAAATCTAGCCTTCTAATTTGCCAATGAAGCACAGTTTTAGCACAAATTATTTGGAGTAGCTAATTGGGCCTCATGGTGGCAACACTATAGTAGGCCTAATGATTTTTAAGTGGAAATCTGGCCTTCTGATTTGCCACTGAAACAGTTTTAGCACAAATGATTTGGAGTAGCAAATGGGGCTTCCAGAGACTGCCACACAGTATTTGCACAATCTACCGTACTTGGATCCTGTCCATTTCACACAAGAAATGTTCACTTTCAGCAGCAACAGCTCTAGCGCAAGAGAGACACTGCACGGCACTCTGACACTGAGGAAATGGCACCAGCAAAACAATATGTCCGCTTTTTATATGGCCAGGAACATGTGATTTCAGTAACCAATCACCAAAGACCTTGTGTCATGACATTGTGGAAGGTTTCATGTCCTCTGATTGGTTGCCGGAATCACCACACATAAAGTTAAGTGAAAAAAAAAGCGAGCGCGGCTCCTGTAGTTAAAGACATTAACTCCTTCCTTACTCTAAAGCCATGTTCACACCTTCAGCATTGGGTAAGGATTTTACATGAGAATTTGTAAGCCAAAAGCAAGAGTGGACGAAAGATGCAGAAGTGGTACACGTGATTCTATTATACTTTCCCCCTGTTATTCTTCTCCTGATTTTGGTTTACAAATACTGATGTAAAATACTGAACATGGGAATATATCCATTAGGGCTCATACTCACATGCGAGAAACTCGGACGAGTCTCGCACATCAATACCCG
The DNA here is from genome assembly GCF_039654945.1 of Dendrobates tinctorius. NCBI lineage: Eukaryota > Metazoa > Chordata > Amphibia > Anura > Dendrobatidae > Dendrobates > Dendrobates tinctorius. The sequence continues at coordinate 22,743,878 of NW_027361673.1, forward strand.
GCACTGCCACAGGCACTCGGATTGGAGCATTCAGCTGCCTCTATTTCTATGTAGCTGAACGCTCCGCTCCAGAGTGCCGGCGGCAGTGTCGGGTATTGATGTGCTAGATTCGTCCGAGTTTCTCGCATGTGAGTATGAGCCCTTAAACTTATCTTAGATGATTGGTTTAAATTGGAGATTAGTTTTTGATTTAATTTGATTACAGCAGTGTCCTTCTCTTGGTTGATCCAGGTTTTATCCTTCTGGATTAGATTTGCTGTGTAGATTGAGATCACACTTTTTATTTATAAATCAGAATAGGCTGATTTCTTTGATTTTGGAAGAAAAATGTCAAATTCCTCCATGCAAAATGTCCCTTCTTTAGGAGTTTCTTGTTACTTATTCTCCAGTGATACGCTGATGGCTAGGATACGAACTAAGGCTAGTTTCACACTAGCGTATGGAGGGGCTGGGGAGGGATTTGGACTTCCTCTGTGAAGCTCTGCCAACTGCCGTGCCTCCTCCGTTCAACTCCATCTCAGTCGGCATGCGACCTGCATACCCTATTTTTAGCATTGTGTACACAGGCCGTGCCGATTTATGCGGATGCCTCTGTATGCGTCGTTTTGATGGTGCGACCGTAACAAAATCCAACACGTTGCGTTCGGCACAGGTTGCCACACTGTCAAAATGACGCATGCGGAGGCATCCGCATACATCGGACCGGCCTGCGTACCCAATTCTAAAGATAAGGTACGCAGGCTGCATGCCGACGGAGGTGGAGCTGAATGGAGGAGGCGTGGCAGTGGGTGGAGCATCACGGAGGAAGTCCGCATCCCTCTGCAGCCCCTCCATACTCTAGTGTGTAACTAGCCTAAGTGTGGATTTTTCATGTTAATATGTTTTCCCTTAGCTATAGGAGCAAGACAAGTCTTCCACAGCCCAACCTAATTAAAGGAATGACACAAAATAAATATCCATTTGTTTACAGCTATTTTTCTGCATTTTATTAGGGCTCTTTCAATTATCAGTGTGTCCCGTACATATGGTGACATTTTTCACATGTACTGGAGACACTTACACACGTAGACCCATTCAAGTTAATGAGTCTGTGCACATGTCAGTGTGTTTCCACAAACCATGTTCATGTGCAAAATAATCTGACATGTCAGTTTTTTTACACCAGCATGAGCCACAAAACGTCCCGCACATGTGAACACTGATGACACACAGATGACATCCCTGTGCCATCAGTGTGACATGTACCGGTGCCTGTGAAGCAGCTGTACTGCTAACTCTGGTCCCTGGTGCCGGGTGCTGAAGACCGCTCTCTTCATTGTCCCCTGCTCGTCCTGCAATCAGCACTAGCAGTGGAGAATTTTGAGAGTTGAATTAAAATGATAACAGCGAGAGCAGGCGGTGGCAAATGGGACTACTACTCCCGTCAGAATACTTTCATCAGCTGCTGCCTATGCTCATTGTTATCAACTGAGCACAACTCTCAACATTGTCCCCTGCTAGCACTGATTGCAGCAAAAGCAGGAGAGAATGATGAGAGCTCTCTTGGACATACGGCACCATAGAACAGCGTGAACAGTACAGCTGCTTGACAAGTGTCGGTAAGTGTGGCACTGATGTGGCACCCTGGCGGCACATGGTTGCCACACATATGCCACAAGTATGATGCACACATACATAATGAAGAAAGAAAAAAAAAAGGAAAGAACTCCAGCTTGTATACTGAGAAAAGTTAAAATTCCAATTTAATTCAAAACATGATTCAAAAATATGTAAGTCCTTTACTAGGTAGTACACATGATGGATGGAATCCCCGGTATAACCAATGCGTTTCCACCCATAAAGGTCTTAGTCATGGTATAAAGTATGGTATTACCAGTGAATAGAGTTGAGCGATACCGTCCGATACTTCAAAGTATCGGATCGGAATGGATCGGCCGATCTTTAAAAAAAGTATCGGTATCGCCGATTCCGATACCGGAAGTCCCATTCAAGTCTATGGGACTTCCGGTATCGGAATAAGAAAAACCCTGTTTTTGCCTTGTACAGCCTCTCTGGGGTCTGTACGGGCCTTTCGGGGGGCTGTGCCGGCCTGCCAGGGGGTCTGTGCAGCCTCCGGTGGTCTGTGCCGGCCTGCCGGGGGGCTGTGCAGGCTCCGGTGGGCTGTGCCGGCCTGCCGGGGGGCTGTGCCGGCCTGCCGGGGGGCTGTGCCGGCCTGCCGGGGGGCTGTGCAGGCTCCGGGGGGCTGTGCCGGCCTGCCGGGGGGCTGTGCCGGCCTGCCGGTGGTCTGTGCAGGCTCCGGGGGGCTGTGCCGGCCTGCCGGGGGGCTGTGCCGGCCTGCCAGTGGTCTGTGCAGGCTTCGGGGGTCTGTGCAGGCATCGTCCGATGGGACTACAAGTCCCATCGGGTGATGCCTGCTACCATAACAGTGATTGACACATTAGCCAATGATGGGACAGTAGTAGTCCCATCATCCGGCTAATGTGTTAAATGTTAAAAAAAAAAAAAAAAAAAATTACATGCTACATACATGCTACATACATACAACATGCATACTACATACATGCTACATTCATACTACATAAATACTACATGCAACATACATACTACATATATACTACATACATACTACATGCATGCTACATACATACTGCATGCTACATACATACTACATGCTACATACATACTACATGCATGCTACATACATACCACATACATACTACATACATACTACATACATACTACATGCATGCTACATGCATGCTACATGCTACATACATAACACATATATACTACATACATGCTACATACATACTACATGCTACATACATACCACATACATACTACATGCATGCTACATACATACTACATGCATGCTACATACATACTACATGCTACATACTACATATATACTACATGCATGCTACATACATACTACATGCTACATACATACTACATATATACTACATGCATGCTACATACATACTACATGCTACATACATACTACATATATACTACATGCATGCTACATACTACATGCTACATACATACTACATATATACTACATGCATGCTACATACATACTACATGCTACATACATACTACATATATACTACATGCATGCTACATACTACATGCTACATACATACTACATATATACTACATGCATGCTACATACATACTACATACATACTACATGCATGCTACATACATACTACATGCTACATACATACCACATACATACTACATATATACTACATGCATGCTACATACATACTGCATGCTACATGCATGCTACATACATACTACATACATACTACATGCTACATACATACCACATATATACTACATACATACTACATACAATACATTCATACAATACATACATAGACATACAGTACATATAACATAGAGTAACATACTTACCAATACTTGTCACATTGTTCCCCGAAGCCATTGTCTTTTCCGGAATAAATATTAACATAACAAACCACAAAAATACTCACCCACGATCCGAAGCAGTCCACGAGTGTGTCCCACGACGATCTTGGGTAGAGAACGGCAGCATCAGCTGTTGCTGCCGTTCTCTACGGGCTGCAGGAATCCAATGACGGAAGGTAGGTATCCTTCCGCACTGTATTCCTCCGCCACTTAAAAAAAAAAAAAGTCCCTAGTCTCACTTTATGCCATTGCTGTGTGGGAATTTCCCACGCAGCAATGGCATAAAGTGAGACTAGGGACTTTTTTTTTTTTTAAGTGGCGGAGGAATACAGTGCGGAAGGATACCTACCTTCCGTCATTGGATTCCTGCAGCCCGTAGAGAACGGCAGCAACAGCTGATGCTGCCGTTCTCTACCCAAGATCGTCATGGGACACACTCGTGGACTGCTTCGGATCGTGGGTGAGTATTTTTGTGGTTTGTTATGTTAATATTTATTCCGGAAAAGACAATGGCTTCGGGGAACAATGTGACAAGTATTGGTAAGTATGTTACTCTATGTTATATGTACTGTATGTCTATGTATGTATTGTATGAATGTATTGTATGTATGTAGTATATATGTGGTATGTATGTAGCATGTAGTATGTATGTAGTATGTATGTAGCATGCATGTAGCATGCAGTATGTATGTAGCATGCATGTAGTATATATGTAGTATGTATGTAGCATGCATGTAGTATATATGTAGTATGTATGTAGCATGTAGCATGTATGTAGTATGTATGTGGTATGTATGTAGCATGTAGTATGTATGTAGCATGCATGTAGTATATATGTAGTATGTATGTAGCATGTAGTATGTATGTAGTATGTATGTAGTATGTATGTGGTATGTATGTAGCATGTAGTATGTATGTAGCATGCATGTAGCATGCATGTAGTATGTATGTAGCATGCATGTAGTATGTATGTAGTATGTATGTAGTATGCATGTAGTATGTATGTAGTATGTATGTAGTATGTATGTAGCATGTAGCATGTATGTAGTATGTATGTGGTATGTATGTAGCATGTAGTATGTATGTAGCATGCATGTAGTATATATGTAGTATGTATGTAGCATGTAGTATGTATGTAGTATGTATGTGGTATGTATGTAGCATGTAGTATGTATGTAGCATGCATGTAGCATGCATGTAGTATGTATGTAGCATGTAGTATGTATGTAGCATGCATGTAGCATGCATGTAGTATGTATGTAGCATGTAGTATGTATGTAGTATGCATGTAGTATGTATGTAGTATGTATGTAGTATGTATGTAGTATGCAGTATGTATGTAGCATGTATGTAGCATGTATGTAGTATATATGTAGTATGTATGTAGCATGTAGTATGTATGTAGCATGTAGTATGTATGTAGCATGTAGTATGTATGTAGCATGCATGTAGTATATATGTAGTATGTATGTAGTATGTATGTAGCATGCATGTAGTATGCATGTAGTATGTATGTAGCATGTAGTATGTATGTAGCATGTAGTATGTATGTAGCATGCATGTAGTATGTATGTAGTATGTATGTAGTATTTTTTTTTTTTTTTAACATTTAACACATTAGCCGGATGATGGGACTACTACTGTCCCATCATTGGCTAATGTGTCAATCACTGTCATGGTAGCAGGCATCGCCAGATGGGACTTGTAGTCCCATCGGACGATGCTTGCACAGACCCCCGGACATCAGCACAGCCCCCCGGCAGGCCGGCACAGCCCCCCGGCAGGCCGGTACAGACCCCCACAGGGTACACAGACCACCGGCAGGCCGGCACAGCCCCCCGGCAGGCCGGTACAGACCCCCACAGGGTGCACAGACCACCGGCAGGCCGGCACAGCCCCCCGGCAGGCCGGTACAGACCCCGGGCAGTCCACACAGCCCCCCGGCAGGCCGGCACAGCACCCCGGCAGGCCGGCAGAGACCCCCGGAAGGCCCGAAATGACGGCGCATCATGATGCGCACACACCGCGCATCATGATGACGTCAGGCTGTCAATCATTTTGAACTTCCGATTCCGATGCCGAATTCCGATATTGAAAAAATATCGGAAGTCGGTATCGGAATTCCGATACAGCAAGTATCCGCCGATACCCGATACTTGCGGTATCGGAATGCTCAACACTACCAGTGAAACATTTATAGGAGACACTGCATAGAACAGGTGCTGAAATTAAAATTATCAAATCGAGACTGCACTAGCAGGAAATTACAAAACAATTAAACAAAGAAAAAACAAAACCAAAAGCACACAGAATAATGAAGGATCTGTCAAAAAAGGATTGGAACTAACAAAAAACAAACAAAAAAACAAAAATGAAAAAAAAAAACAATACAGAAAAAAATCATTCAATGGTCTTACATATTTTTTAATGATGTTTTGAATTAAATTGGAATATTAACTTTTCTCAGTATACACGCTGGAGTTCTTTCCTTTTTTCTTTCTTCATTTTGGACTACACCCTTGATCAAGGTGCCGCCGTTCGTGTCTGACAACTAGGTTCCTGCAGAGATTGGTGAGCTAATTTTTCCCTTTACCTGCACACATACTGTACATATGGACCCACGGATTCTGATATCTCTAGTACTATTTTTTCTGCTACCTGAAATATCAGGACGTGTAAAAGGGTCCTTAGGCTGATTTCCAAAGACCAGAAAAAAATAGACAATTTTCCTTCCATATTGTAACCTTTATCCTATTCATATTCCATCCATATGTCCATACGTCATCCAATTTAGTCAGTTAGTTATGATAGTCGTATATGCAGGCTATTTATAAAACATTGATGTTTAAATAATATACTGGCAGACTTTACTTGGCAAATGGGTTGCATTTTTTAGATTTTTTTTAATCCATTTGCAATATTGTGATACTTCTAGTACATATTATTCATGAAGAATGCCATAATAAAAGGAGACCTTGTGTAGGGCATAATTAAGCTGTAATGAGAATCACAGTGTGCAATCAGGACAAAAGAGAAGCCAAAATGGACTTTTGGGCACATATTATAATGCAAGAATGGTATCAATTTGCAAGTGTGAACTCAAATCTAGTGAAAAAATGGTAATTGCCTTTTCTTGCATAATAAAACTAAACAAGTAAATACAATACTTTTCTTGCTAAAGGCAACAAAAAGCCATTCTGATGTATTCTGATCTGACATTTAAATGAAAGAAAGTAGAAAGTACGCATTAAATAAATCTCTAAGTCACAGTGTACATTAAAAAAGCCTTTGCAGGACACATTTGCAAGGTTCAATTTTATTGATTTTTTTTTCCACTGGTGCCTCAGCTGTTCAAATATTCATCAATGTAATTCCAAAAACAGACAGAGGGTTGCAAAAGTGCACAACTTATCTTAGAGTCTAAGCAACAAGAGCGAACAACTGCCAGCTTCTCATTATGCTAGTTTAGCTGCGTAAGATCAATATGTGACAAATGTAAGTAATAGCATGGATATTTTATACACATAAAGCATCTGAAACATGAAAGAGTCACAAGTTGTGTAGGCAAAGCTAAATCTTTCATGCTCAGAGACTTTCATTAGAATGGATACTGAATGATTTGTATTTCAACAGATGAAAAGCAGTAACAGTAAATGTGTTGTAGAAAGTGCAGGAAAAAAAAAAACAAGAAAAAAAAAAAGAGATACTAAAGTTTTATAACCTGTAAGTGTGAAATTTCCATCCATCCTGCACTATTATTGACTGATAGATGTCATGCATAGTGATGAGCAAATTTATTCGAAAAACCATCACCAAACATAAAATACAGTCATGGCCAAAAGTATTGACACCCCTGCAATTCTGTCAGATAATATTCAGTTTCTTCCTGAAAATGATTGCAAACACAAATTCTTTGGTATTATTATCTTCATTTAATTTGTCTTAAATGAAAAAACACAAAAGAGAATGAAGTAAAAAGCAAAACATTGATCATTTCACACAAAACTCCAAAAATGAGCCAGACAAAAGTATTGGCACCCTCAGCCTAATACTTGGTTGCACAACCTTTAGCCAAAATAACTGCGACCAACCGCTTCCGGTAACCATCAATGAGTTTCTTACAATGTTCTGCTGGAATTTTAGACCATTCATCTTTGGCAAACTGCTCCAGGTCCCTGATATTTGAAGGGTGCCTTCTCCAAACTGCCATTTTTAGATCTCTCCACAGGTGTTCTATGGGATTCAGGTCTGGACTCATTGCTGGCCACCTTAGATGTCTCCAGTGCTTTCTCTCAAACCATTTTCTAGTGCTTTTTGAAGTGTGTTTTGGGTCATTGTCCTGCTGGAAGACCCATGACCTCTGAGGGAGACCCAGCTTTCTCACACTGGGCCCTACATTATGCTGCAAAATTTGTTGGTAGTCTTCAGACTTCATAATGCCATGCACACGGTCAAGCAGTCCAGTGCCAGAGGCAGCAAAGCAACCCCAAAACATCAGGGAACCTCCGCCATGTTTGACTGTAGGGACCGTGTACTTTTCTTTGAATGCCTCTTTTTTCTCCTGTAAACTCTATGTAGATGCTTTTGCCCTAAAAGCTCTACTTTTGTCTCATCTGACCAGAGAACATTCTTCCAAAATGTTTTAGGCTTTTTCAGGTAAGTTTTGGCAAACTCCAGCCTGGCTTTTTTATGTCTCGGGGTAAGAAGTGGAGTCTTCCTGGGTCTCCTACCATACAGTCCCTTTTCATTCAGACGCCGACGGATTGTACGGGTTGACACCGTTGTACCCTCGGACTGCAGGGCAGCTTGAACTTGTTTGGATGTTAGTGGAGGTTCTTTATCCAACATCCGCACAATCTTGCGTTGAAATCTCTTGTCAATTTTTCTTTTCCGGCCACATCTAGGGAGGTTAGCCACAGTGCCATGGGCTTTAAACTTCTTGATGACACTGTGCACGGTAGACACAGGAACATTCAGGTCTTTGGAGATGGACTTGTAGCCTTGAAATTGCTTATGCTTCCTCACAATTTGGTTTCTCAAGTTCTCAGACAGTTCTTTGGTCTTCTTTCTTTTCTCCATGCTCAATGTGGTACACACAAGGACACAGGACAGAGGTTGAGTCAACTTTAATCCATGTTAACTGGCTGCAAGTGTGATTTAGTTATTGCCAACACCTGTTAGGTGCCACAGGTAAGTTACAGGTGCTGTTAATTACATAAATTAGAGAAGCATCACATGATTTTTCAAACAGTGCCAATACTTTTGTCCACCCTCTTTGTTATGTTTGGTGTGGAATTATATCCAATTTGGCTTTAGGACAATTCTTTTTGTGTTTTTTCATTTAAGACAAATTAAATGAAGATAATAATACCAAAGAATTTGTGTTTGCAATCATTTTCAGGAAGAAACTGAGTATTATCTGACAGAATTGCAGGGGTGTCAATACTTTTGGCCATGACTGTAGGTACAAATATGGCACGTTTGGATTCGTGATCAGAAGCACGGCAAAATTTTATAAAATCAGAAGAAAATGAAACATTAGGTAAAAAGCGCGGGAAAATATTTGCGTTGCCAGTAAACTATTTTCAGCATTTTGGCCATTGGGCTATGATAATGGTGATGTATGATGAGCGTGGGGCACGTGTTTGATGAAGTTAGTGGATTTGCAGAGCTTAGAGGAGCGGCATGCTTGTAAACTGTAATTTTTTTTCATCTAACTTTATGTATGCAAATTGTGGCTAGCCAATCAGGGCGCAAAAAAAATGATGTTACAAACGTGAAACAGCAGGCTAGATCTGAGTTTAAAATTGTTTTGAATATATGTTCTATTGTATACAGGCCTCATCAACAGTTAAAAAATACTATCTTCTGTTAGTCACGTTACTCAGCAGGCTAAATGTAAGTTTGAAATGTTTTGGTGCTGATATTGTACTCCATACAGGGGTACACATGATAAAGTCAAAATTGGTTTTCTTACTATTGTGCTATCAAAAGCAGGCTACATTTCCTCTTTTCATTCTTTGGTACACATATAGTTCTACATACAGGGGTACACATGATAAAATATGAATTTGTTCTGTTACTACAAAAATGTGTCCACATCGGAGGTTGTCATTCTTTTCTGCTCAGATGCTGCTTTATTTAAGGCTCGCCCACAGTAACAAATCTAATTTTTTCTGTTTCTAGTGTTCAGGGCTGGACTGGCCATCTGGCAATACTGGCAAATGCCAGAAGAGCCTGTCTGGTTGTGGGCTACCCTGTCTGCTACATTTTTAACAGAATCGATGTTCTTAAGACACCATACTGTTAAGAGTTGTGATGAAGCACAAAGTCTCTGACTCTGTCACTTACCCCAGCAAGCTACGGGTATCATTAGAAATATTGGTCTTGTTGTAAATCTTGATTTCCTCCAATCCATGGTAATAGCAATATATCCCATCTGGGTCTTGGGGACGGGGACAACATGGGCCTGTGTCATTTCAAATGGCAGGGCTGAATTTCATCCCCAGTCCGTACCTGCTAGCATGCTACATAAACAGGCCACATTTTATCTTTTAACTCTTTTGGGCTGGAATTAATTAATTTATTATGCTTTGCTTTTATAGCATAATATTATTCCGAAGTGCTTTACATACATTATCATTACGGTTCCCAATGTAGCTCACAATCTAAATTCCTTATCAGTATGTATTTGGGGTGTGGGAGGAAACTGGAATACCAGGAGTAAGGGTCACTTAGCGATGCACCAACGATCTCGACAACGATACGACCTGGTAAGAATCACTGGTGCGTAGCTAAATGGTCACTAGTAAGCTGCCAAACAGACAGATCTCTTCAGCGACGCAGCAACGATCCTGCGATCTGTATAACGACCTCGGCGGTCGTTGGTACCTTGTCACACAGCAGCTTTTCTGATGATTCCCGCCTGCGTCCCTGAGTTCTGCGTCGCCAACGAAGTCGCTCGTCGGGGTCAAACACAGCGATGCGCGCTGGCCAGCGGGACACTGACGATGAAAAAATGGCCCAGGACATTCGAGCATGATCAGCGATATCCAGCAGGGGGGCCGGTCGCTGCTAAGTGTCACAAGAAACAAGATCGCTGGCGAGGTTGCTGCTGCATCACAAAATCGGTGACTCTTCAGCGATCTCGCTAGCGATCTCACTATGTGAGACGGGGCCTTAAACAAACACAACCACGGGGAGAACAAAAAACTCCTTGAAGATGTTGTTCTTGGTGGAATTTGAACCCAGGTCTCCAGAGCTGCAAGGCTTCAGTGCTAAACATTAAACCACCGGGCTACCCTATTGTGGTATTGTGCTGCTATTGTGCTGGTATTGTGCAGTAACTGATGGATAAGTGACAGGTGTAGGTCTGATGCTCTGAGAGCTGTGCCAAATTCAGGCAACACAAATGAAGGAGACGTAACTTGGAGAGCAAATATTTCCACAAATTTTTGGCAGATACCACAAAAAAGTGGCATTAATTTCTATTTATTTATTTTTTTAATCACTTATATAGCGCCAATAATTCCACATCACTTTTACAGACATTTGCAGACATTAGAGGCACTGTCCCCATTGGGACTCACAATCTATATTTCCAATCAGTATGTCTTTGGATTGTGGGAAGAAAAATGAATACTGGGAGGAAACCCTTGCAAGCACAGGGAGAACATACAAACTTTTTACAGATGCTGTCCTTGGTGGGGTTGGAACCCAGGACTATAAAGCTGCAATGATGCTAATATTTTTGTGTTGATGACTCAATGTTCCCGGGGTTGAAAGCCTAACACTGCGTTCCACACTGTGTGCCTCACTGCTGTCTTGGGGAAAACCACTATCAAGATTGTCTTCAAGCATGTTTTGATGCTGCAGCAACTGGCAAAATTTATTTAAGCAGCAAGGATGCGTTTTTGGGTCGATCGCTCTCATGAGGTACAAGTCAATAGTGTGTTGATGGCAGGATAACACTCAAGATTGCTTTCTCCATCCCCTCCTGGCAACCATGAACAACAGAGAGGGAATCATTATCCTCTTCATCTAACTGTTGCTCGTCGATCACCTCTTCCTTCTCGTCCTTCTCCTCATCCTTCTCCAATTGTTCCTCACATGGCAACCACCTGTGAGACGACAGACCTGAACTTAGAGATAATATTAACCCTTCCGCATCATCTTCTGCTTCCTGCTCTTCTCCCGGGAGTACTACCACCTCCTCCCACAGACTATTCAAAGTGTGCTCCAGCATGTAGATGACAGTAATAGTGATGCTGATGATTACCTCGTCAGCGCTACACATCTTAGTAGCCATTTTGAAAATGTGCAGAAGGATGCATATGTCCTTCATGTGTGACCACTGTGCAAGTGTGAATTGTACCATATCCGTATTGCATTGTGCCAGTTTATAAAAATGTCATACTGCACCAGGTCTCGCGCTGCTGCCAGAGTCTATGCAACATGTGCAGAGGTCAATTCCACGGTGTAGTCACATCACATATCAACCGGTCAGCTGAAAGATCTCTATACCAACCTAAGTGGAATGATGTAAGTGAGCACACAAAGACATTGGTTTCTTCATCAATGCATCAAGACTGGGACAGTGGTGGAGGATTTGCTCTACCATCAGGTTGAGGATGCGAGCCATGCCATGTGAGGTTGCCCCGGCATAGGGCCGTCACTAGGTTTGCACCATTATCGCACATGACCTTCCCCAGCTCCAGGTTGAGTGGAGACAGCCATTGCTCAAATTCGGCATGGATAGCTGTCCACAAATCTTGATCTGTATGACTGCGATCTCTAAGGCATATTAATTTAAACACTGCCTGATTGCAGTGAGCCCTGTCTGTGCAGTGTGGATTTGGTGGGATTATTTCTGCAGTGTTGGAATGTGTGTCTCATTAAGACAGGGGTTGAGGGCCAGGTGTAGTCCCTAGAGGCGGTGGAGGAGGCAGAAGCATCGGAGGAAGTGTTAAATACAGATGTTTAACCCGCAAGCCTTGGAAATTCCAAGACTTGGTGTCTAGTGATTTAGTTCTCCATCCTCTAGTTTGCACTGGTTTGGTTCTCCAAACCAAGCTGTTTCGTAGTTTAGTTCTTGAACCCTGTTGTCACTTAGTTTAGTTCTCCATGTTCCAGTGTGTATTTGTTTCATTCTCCAATACTAGCTGTTTAGTAGTTTAGGTCTCCAACCCCTGTTTAGTAGTTTAGTTCTCCAAATTACGGTATACATATGTTTAGTTCTTCAACCCTAGCTGTTTAGTAGATTAACTCACCAACCTCTGTTGTCTAGTAGTTTAGTTCTCCATCTTGTGGTGTGTAGTGGTTTAGTTCTCCATCCCCAAGTGCCTTGCAAGTCTCGGGGATTCCAAGGCTTGTGGAGCAGCCCCTTCCCCGACTTCCCCCACAGCCACTAGAGTCACCCAGTGCCCAGTCAGTGAGATGTAACTCCCCTGCCCATGCTTGTACTTCCAAGTGTCAGTGTAGAAATGCACCCTGTCATACATAGAATTTTTCAGGGAATGGGTGATGTTGTCCGTGACATGCTGGTGTAGCGCTGGCACATCTTTCTTGGAGAAGTATTGGTAACTGGACAGCTGGTACTGGGGGACTGCGTTGGCCTTCAGCTTTCAGAAACCATCTGTATCAACAAGACGGAAAGGCTGCATTTCCATGGCCAACAGATTGGAATGGCCACCCAATTATTACAGAGATCACGAGCCTTGAGTCACGCAGAACCACCCGCTGTGATCTTTGGAGCAAAGAGCTCTCAGCTGGCCCCTATTGTCCAGAAAATTACACAATTAGGTGATAATCAACCAAGGAGGCCGCAGGCTGTTTACAATAGTTATTTCTCAGAAAACTAATAGTGAACGTACAGCATATCCACCTCCGGATTACAAAGCATGGAATATGTGTATATACCGCAGTACAATCATTGCTAATTCCATGATGACCCCACAATCCTCGCTGCCACCACTAATCCTGTTCTTTAAAAAAAATAAATAAATACAGGCCTATTGGACATCATTCTTCTTTGGAGGTACAGTACACACTATCAAGGTCTTCCATCCCCCTTTCTCTCCGAGTAGCTGTCATATTCTGTTCCCAGGCTCACTTCTTTGACCACTTTTCTGCCTTGCTGCCCCTCTTCATGTCTTCAGAATTGCCACCCCTTATCATGGGAGACTTCAACAGCCCCACCTCCTCAACTGCATCTCAGCTTCTATCTCTATCCACATCTCATGGCCTCTCACAAATTTCAACCTTTTGAGACACACAAAGACAGTAACACTAGTTATGAGCAAGCATACTTGATAATGCTTGTTACTCACCCGAGCATTGCTGTACTCATGGTACTCGAGTGCCGAGCATTTCCGGGTTTGCTCGGCTGTAGTTTGGGTCATCACCCTGCATGTTTGGCACTCTTTAGAGCAGCAAAAGAGCAAAAAGGTTTACCCATCCAGGCCTCCAGACAAATGCACTATCAGGATGCAGTGGACCCATATAATTAAGATGGCAACACAGGTGCCAGAATACCGATGAAACAACCGCTCATAGCCTACCAATACATGGAGGGGGTGGTTGCCTGGTATGTTAATGCACTATAGAAAAACTTGTATGCGGCGCTGTTCACACTATGGCCATGCACAGCATCCAGGCCAGCCTAGTAGTGACACCCTTCTATTAGCTCAGGCGGGCTGCCCAGCACTATCAAAATGCATGCCATGTGAATAGACACCGCAGTTTACAAGACCAAATGGGCCCAACTGCACCCTGAGTGAAAAGTGCAAAAAACACATTAAAAAATGTGGAGTATTAGCTGATTTTTTGGCCAAAAAACGTGAGCCCGTAACCTGCATCAAAGGTCTCCATGTTTACGGGTACTTAATACTAAATCCTAACACTGAAATAGCACAGAAAGAGGACTTAAAAATCCTCCAATAATCCTCCAATAATTCAGGGTGCAGTTGGGCCCATTTGGTCTTGAAACTGCGGTGTCTGTTCACATGGCATGCATTTTGATAGCGCTGGGTAGCCCACCTGAGCTAATAGAATACACAAATCCAGCTTAATCAACAGTCCTTCTAAGGACTAATTACAGGGTATATAGATTGCAGTGCTAGGTAGGCAGGGAGTGTCTGTGGGTATATAGATATCAGTAGCAGGCAGGCATTGTATGTGTCATACTTCATTGTATACATCAAGAGGGTCCATTCCATTACTGTCTGCTGCTGCCTATTACAGATATTGATCATATACACTCCCTGACAGAAGTTATGTAGCTTATCCATGTTATGTAAATAAAAGCTTATAACCTGATGTTAAATTAATCAGTTGGTTGCATAAATTATTCTTTTGAAAGCTGAAACCCTCCGAAATGAGGTTTAGGTTAGGAAAATAAATTGCCATCAATGCAGAAATATTGATCATTTAATGGACACAGAATGGTCAGATTTTGGCAAGACACAAGTTTTGTTGGCCACAGAAAGTAATGTGATATTCAAACAAATAAGTAAGTTAAAATACAAATATATGTTGCATAACATTGGTGAATGAAGTTGTGGTGCTATTAGAGGCATATTTAATATTTTATAATTTATACAGCCAATGAATTAATTTAACGTCAGGTTATAAGCTTTTATTTACTGTACATAACATGGATAAGCGACATAACTTCTGTCAGGGAGTGTGTACACAGCCCCAGGTATCAGTGCGCAGGAATATTTTTTTTTTGCATCTTAATCCTGATTATTTTATTCCAAAGCAATCCAGAGCCCCCATTTTTTCTCCATTTTCTTGTTGACACTGCAAAATACAGCCAAATCCTTTTCATAGTCCAGGGTGAAAATCCAGCTATTTTAAACGGGTTTTCCTGTCCAAGCCATCACATCTGAGTGCGCAGAAAATTCTGCCATTTTTATGCTACTGTAAAAATTTTTTGAGTGTCTTATATAATTTCTTGACACCATTTTACTGGCCAAAAATATTTAGCTACAGGTCAGATATTTTACATTGGGTTTTGACCGCCACACGGATCGCGTATCATGGTGTTCAAATTTGTGCCATAACAGGCCTCCATAAATTTTTTTTTGCTGTGTATAAGCCTACTTATTGACACAATTTTTAGCTGGGCAAAAAAAAAATACAGGCCAGATATTTGAAAGTGGGCTATCCCCGTCAGATACCTCATCTATCTGTGGGCTACAAAATGTGACATTTCAGGCCTCCATTCAACTGTTTTTGCTGTGTCTTATCCTAGTTCTATACACTATTTTGCAGGAAAAAATCAAAATCTGTTTTTTCTGGCAACTCTATTCAGCTGTGCACAAACTTTGTGAAATTGATTGCTAGACCCCAGTGGGTCTTGCCCCTGTACCATGTTGACTACAGTCCACAGATGTTATCTAGATCCCTAATGTTATCTCTACTTTACCAGCATGATGAATTAATAGGAAAAGCACGTGGTTTTGATGGAGCTGTTCTTTTCTTGCAAAAGAAACTAAGTAAGATCAATGAGGTGGTTAGCTGCACACGCAATGGAGAACTAGTAAAGATTACAATTACTTTCACAAAAGAGTTACCACCAGCTTCACCAATTTGCTTTCACTTTTACAACATTATATTCTGAAGACTTCAGAAGATGATGAATATGAAGTAAATAGATATGAATTATTATCATTATTAACACATAAATGATGTTACAGAAGTCAGAACACACAACCACACCAAAAATTTTGAAGTATGAGACTATTATCATGTTGTGCATTGATGTGAGCCACAAAGTGCTTCAAAGTGATGCTGTTCTGGATGTAATGTACAATTTGCACTAGAAAATTGGATCACATGCCTTCTATGATGCTTGCATTAAAGAAGTAATTGGACGCTTATGTAAGGAGAAGGAAAACCGGGCTACAGGTACCTGTGCTGCGCCGGGTTCGGAACTGTTGAGGCTGTGTCCCCTGTTTCCTGGGGGAAGGAATAGGGGTCGGGACAGGCCCCATGGCCCAGGAAGAGGGGGCATATTTTCACAGGGAACCTGGCCGGAAGCTGAGGGAAAAACGCACGAAGCAGGGGTGAGTCCCCTGCTGTCCGCGTGCTACGCACCAGAAGCGCCGGCGCTGCGATGTACTGCAGAAGAAAGACTCGCTGACCTATAGGCAGGGGGCAAGGCTAAGAGAAAGCGCACTTGACAGCAGAGCGTTTTGGCAGGGACAAGCAGCACTTAGGAGGCTAAGCAGCGCGCTCCATCCTTTGAGCACTGGTGCTGTGAAGGACTATTCCCATTGGCTCCCGCCACTAACAGTGGACAGGTGTCATATGTGAGGGTCGCTATGTGTCCCCCAGGATGTGCTCTGAAATGTACTAGATCCGCTGGAGTGCCTTGTGATCACAGTAATGGACCTGTGACTCGCAGGGCAGAATAAAAAAAAGTTTGAACCTGGTCAAGTTATTTGGACCAAGGAGTTTGCTTAGGAAAACCCGGTATGGGCTTTTATTTTTGAAACGGACTGCAGGAAGGTAGTGGCGTCCAGTCTGTTTCCTTCAGCCCAGGTCTTATGAGTGGACTATGGCCACAGTTGGAAAAGGAGAAAAAAAACCTGCTGGGAGGGTTGATTTGGTCACTGGTGAGGAAACAGAGCAGGTGATCTGCAGAGCACACCCTGTGTGAGTTAACACAGGACCAGCGGAGCCAAAGGTACTGGCAACCCTCACTGCATACCCGACAGTACGTCACTCATGGACTGCCCTGGACTGGCGTTTTGTTTACCCGGCTGTAATCCGGAAGATACAGCGTGCTGTGCACTAAGTGAGTTTTTGTTGGACATTAAAAACCTTTTTGTTTTGAACTTGCTTGGGTCACTGCCTCATAACTGCACAGCGTGGACACCGCTGCTTTACACTAATAATTATAAGGCACAGAGGAATCACGGAGGACGTTGGTATGGTCAGCAAGATCCTCCCTCAGCATCTTCCAAAACTTTGCACTCCTTGTGAGATTAACCCAGACCTCAGGGCCAGGGCGATGGGAGGGTCTGCGAAAACTCTCCCAGAACTTTTCCAGTGTTCCACTGCCTCTGCTTGATAGGAGTTGTGTCTCTATCACCTGTACTTCTTGGTTGTCCAACAAACTGTGACCTCTGCCATGAGCATTATCAGATGGGAATGTTTTTAAAAATTCTGCAAGAAGGGCCCTCCGGTACTGCAACATTTTAGTACTCCTGTCTGCCTCTGAAATAAGAGGTATAAAGTTCTCCTTGTAGCGTGGGTCTAGAAGTGTCACCAATCAGTATTGCTTGTCACCCAAAATTTTAAAATTTTGAGAACGCTAGGGTCATGGGAAAAGCAGCATAACAAACTCAGCAATGCACGCTTGGCTGCTAACAGGCAAGACTTCCGTGTCCTCACCAAGAGGACAACTGACCATGTTCTCCTTCTCCTCCTCCTCAGGCCATCCACGTTGAACAAATGGTATGACAGTTGTGCTTGTAGTACCATCTATAGCGTATTAAACTAGCTCCTATTCTTACTCCTCCTCCTCTTCCTCATTGTTACCCAATCCACATTGGGATGAGATGAGGCTGGGCTGTGTGTAATAAGCCTGAATGGTTCCTTGCTCTGTCTCATCATGCTCCACCAGCAATGCATCCTCTTTGATTGTGAGCATAGAGCGTTTAACATTCTATTAATTGGCCTCCCCCTCACTTGACTTTCCCCTCTCCAGTCCATCCTTAATGCTGCAGCTAGTGTCATCTATCTGGCTAATCGGTACTCGGACGCGTCCGCTTTTCGCCAGTCGTTACACTGGCTGCCCATCCATTATAGGATCTAATTCAAAGTACTTGTTCTCACCCTCAAAGCTCTCCACAGTGCAGCACCCACTCATATCTCCTCACTCATTTCTGTCTATCAGCCTACCGATCGCTGTGCTCTGTAAACGACTTCCAACTAACCTCTGCACTAATCCACACCTCACGCTCCTGACTCAAAGACTTCTCCCGCGCTGCGCCAATCCTCTGGAATGCTGTACTCCAAGAAATTAGGACCAGCGACAACTTGCACAGTTTTAGGCGCTCCCTCAAAACACATTTGTTCAGAGCAGCCTATCACATTCTCTAACCAAAGTCATTTTATGTGTAAGTGTGTGTGTAGTCAATTCACTATCACTATCTATCCCCCACTCCTTTAAGATGGCTGGACCATCATTGTAAATACCCCATTGTAAATACACACCTGTACTTTGTATCTCCCCCACCTCATTGTAGATTGTAAGCTCTCATGAGCAAGGTCTATAACTGGCTCAGTGACCATACTCAAAGAGTGGTAATAAATGGTTGCACATCCAATTGGAAAAGTGTTTCAAGTGGAGTACCAAAAGGCTATGTCTTGGCCCCAGTGTTGTTCAACATTTTTAGAAATGATCTAGATAAGTTAGCTGATAAAGGAAAGAGAATGCAAAGTTAGGAGGGATAGCTATTGGCAGCGGATTATTCAGGATACTCTCCAAGCATGTGACAACAGAGCTTTTTTATTCAGGAACAAACATGAACAATATATGATAAGCTTAATAGATCAGGAATAAATCATTTGTGTGTCTCTATCTGTGCAGCATCTACAGCGGGCTGCTTCTTCTCTCATACACAGACACAGGAAAAACAGGAAATACAGTCACATGCTCTCCCTGAGGAAGCCTCTGGGAGTTTTTTTGTTCTATCTTTATGAACAGCATACAAGTCTAGCAACTAAACACTCAGACAGGAATGAAGTTATTGCACCAAACATATTCCAACAATATTTAACACTAGAGAAGACAGAGAAAGATCCTTCTGAATCCTAACTAAGCTTTAATAATGGGCAGCAACTAATAGAATGGAATTTAACAGAGAGAAATGCAAGACTCTACATCTCGGCAAGAAAAATGATAATTACATCTATAGAATAGGAGGAATAGAACTAAGCAACAGCATTTATGAAAAAGACTTGTGTATACCGATAGAACGCAGAATGCACATGAGTCAACAGTGTGAAGCAGCAGCAAAAAAGGGAATGCACTAAGAGAATTATAGAGTCTAGAATATGTGAAGTAATTATCCCCCTCTACTTCTCCTTGGTCAGGTCTCATCTGTAATACTATGTCCTGTTCTGTGCACCACATTTCAAAAAATACATTGAAAAACTGGAGTAAATTTAGAGAAGAGAAACCAGAACGGTAAGCGGAATATTTAGCTGGCAAAAAATAAGGCTAAGAGGAGACTTAATAGCTGTCTATAAATATCTGAAGGGATTTCACAATGTAGAAGGATCATGATTATTCTCATTTGCACATGAAAACATGAGAAGCAATGGAATGAAACTGAAAGGGAGAAGATACAGATTAGATATTAGAAAAATCTTTTTGACATTGAGGGTTATCATTGAGTGGAGCAGGCTGCCACGAGAGGTGGTGAATTCTCTTTCAATAGTAGTCTTCAAACAGAGGCTGGACAGACATCTGTCTAAGATGGTTTAGTGAATCCTGCATAGAGCAGGGGGTTTGACACAATGACCCTTGAGGTTCCTTACAACTCTAACATTATATAATTATTTGATTCTATGATATGGGCAGAAATGAGGCTTTGGAGTTGGGGTCTGGAGTCACAGACATTCTGTATTTCACTGTCTGTACACAGAACATGCTTTATAGACATCTGAATTTGCCTAATGTAAATATTTTGGGCTGAAAATTAAACATAACTCACCATACGGAAATAGAAAAAAATGATGTTATCACTAAGTAAAGTACTATAATTTAGGTTCATACATACATTCCACAAAAAGAAATGTCCATAAATGTCCATTCACTTTGTAGACAATTTGTTGTTTTGTTCCACATTCAGTATCTTAGTAAGGCTAAAGACAAATATAAAAATACCACTAAATGTCTAAGTTAAAATAACACCAAGACAAAATGTGAACATAGAATAGCTGAGACATAGAGACATGGCAATTAGGAGTGATTCATTAAATCCATTTTTGTCAAGCTGCATTGTGTGCCTGAGCCAGTTGTCTTTCTCTCATTTTTATGTTCCTTGGATACAGAACTGAAAAAAGACCTATGATAACTCAGTATTGCAATATATATGACAGAATAAAACTCTTAAAATAAAATTGAGTATGTTGAGGACAAAATCAATTGGAAATGTGCTAGATATCAATATTTAGGGGCACTGGATGCTTTGCTAAACTGGTCTTATGCACATGCTATGCTGCATATTTAAATACTGTATTATTTATTATGTACTATAAATTGATATAGAATAAGTTATGTAAAGACACCAAAGGACAAACACAATGCAGATGAATAGGACTGCTACAGGTCTGTTTACAATGGTTTCTCTTTTTAAACGATCCAAAATTAACATATTGGATTCATTTCAGTTTTTAAAGCACAACCATAAAAAGATTTACGAGCTGAAACACCTATGCTGTGCTAACCTGCTCATAGGGCTTTCTAGTCTAACCACATACATGCCACCCCCTAGGTTGAACTCACAACCATGAACTTGACACATAATACCTGGAATCACTGCTAACCTATATTAATGAATGATAATAACTATTGATTAATGGATAGGGTTGCCCAAATTAAAATTTGTGGGGTCAACACATTTTTCCCAAAAATTCTATTTGCAGTGAATGGATTAGCTGCAAATCTCAGTGCTAAAAACCTCTAACTGCCTGTAAAATACATGTATAATATCGAAGGTCTTTTTTGAACTCATTTGAGATCTTTAATGCACACACAACCTTAGTAAGTGACTTCAATGAGTAGAGATGAGTGATTATTTCAATGTTCGTTTCGAATTACATTTGCCAAATTTGCTATATTCGTTGAATATTCGCCGAACGTTACCAAATGCTATTCACGTCAATGGGAGGCAAAAACAAACGCATGCACAACACCTTAAAACGGTCCCAAATGCTGCCAAAACACATCAAAAGAGGGACAGACACCAGGAAAGTGGAATCAATCCAGCCACAGTACAAACTGAAGCAAGGCACTGCAACAATCAGCCAGGCATGAGGTATCGGGGTCTGAGACAGCATTTACAGCTTTCCAGTCTACATCACAGTAAGATGAGGTAGGTGAGACATCGGTGTAGGGCCCCTTTGCTGGGAGCCATGATACCACATGCAACACCTCTACCTGATTTAATGCTGAGCCACACTCAGGTGGCACAAATATCAGTTTTGTAGACTACCATTGTCAGAAAAATTTAAGGATAGTAACACGGGTAGTTGAGTCCAAGGAAATGGAGGCCAGCTGTTCTCGGAGGCCTACTGCTACAGGCAACACGCATGAATGAGACCTATCCAAGAGTGTTCACATTTCCAAAAATTATTGGCAGGCACCACCAAAGTGGTATCAATTTCACCACAGTAGAAATAGTCTAATAGGAACCGACAGATCTTTCTCTACACCCAATCCAGCAGATGGACACTCAACCATGAGTGTTGACTAGTGATGAGCGAGTATACTCATTACTCAAGATTTTCCGAGTATGCTCGGGTGATCTCTGACTATTTGGATGTGCTGAAAGTATGCAGGGATTTCTGGATTATTAGGAAATCCCCACATATATTCAGGCTGTCTAGTAGCCGCAAATCATGCAGCTATGGTGACAGAAACTAAATCTCCGAGCACATCTAAATACTCGAAGATCATCTAGGCATGCTCGGGAAATCTCGAGTAACGAGTATCCTCGCTCATCACTAGTGTTCACGTTTCCAAAAATTATTTGCAGACACCACCAAAGTGGCATCAATTTTACCACAGTAGAAATAGCATAATAAGGACCGACAGGTCCCTCATTACATCCAATCCAGCAGATGGACACTCAACCCGAAGTGTTCACATTTCCAAAAATTATTGGCAGACACCACAGAAGTGGCATCAATTTCACCACAGTGTTAACAGTCTAATAGGAACAGACAGGTCTTTGACTACACCCAATCCAGCAGATGGACACCCAACTTGGAGTGTTAACATTTTAAAAAATGAGGGCTGACACCACTGAAGTGGAATAAGTTTCATGAGAATGTAAACATCGTCATGTTGTGTTTGCAGAACCCTTGTTGTGCCTAAACAGTGAAAAAACCACATGTGACCCTATTTTGGAAACTAGACCCCCAAGGAGCTTATCTAGATGTGTGGTGAGCACTTTGAACCCCTAAGTGCTTCACACAAGTTTATAACGCAGAGCTGTGAAAATAAAAAATCATTTTTTCCACAAAAATGATTTTTAGCCCCAAATTTTTTATTTTCCCAAGGGTAGCAGGAGATAATAGATCCCGAAAATTGTTGTGCAATTTGTCCTGAGTACACTGATGCCCCATATGTTGGGGTAAACCACTGTCTGGGTACACGTTGTGGCTCGGAAAGGAGGGAGCATCGTTTGACTTTTAGACTGCAAAATTGGATGCAATCAATGGTGGCACCATGTTGCATTTGGAGACTCCTGATGTGTCTAAACAGGGGAAACCCCTCAATTCTAACTCCAACCCTAACCCGAACACACCCCAAACCCTAATCCCAACCCTAACCATAACCCTAACCACAAACCTATCCCCAACATGCCCCTAACTCTAATTCCAACCCTAGCCATAAACCTAACCCTAATCATAACCCTATCCACAACCCTAACCCTAATCCGGACCTTAACCATAACCCTAACCACAAACTTAACCCCAACACACCCCTAACAGTAATCCCTAACCAAAACCCTAACCCTAATCCTAACCATAACCCTAATCCCAAACGTAATCCCAACCCTAATCCCAAACCTAACATTAATTCCAATCCTAACCCTATCTCTAATTCCAGCCCTAACCCTAACCCAAATTCCAACCCTAACCCTAATTACAGCCTAACCCTCACCCTAACTTTAGCCCAACTCACATTAGCCTTACTCTACCCCTAATGGGAAAGTAAAAATAAATATATTTTCTTTATTTAATTACTAGCTGAAGAGCCTGGCGCTACCCGGGCATAGTAACTAACTGTGGTTAGTTATAGCAAATTATAATTATCCTCCATCCTATAGTCCCGTGCCCATATACCCATCATACATATCCACGATCCCATAGGCCCGTGCCCATATACCCATCATACATATCCTCCATCCCATAGTCGAGTGCCCATATACCCATCACACATCCTCCATCCCATAGTCCCATGCCCATATACCCATCATACATATTCGCCATCCCATAGTTGAGTGCCCATATACCCATCACACATCCTTCATCTCATAGTCCCATGCCCATATACCCATCATACATATCCTCCATCCCATAGTCCCGTGCCCATATACCCATCATACATATCCGCCATCCCATAGTCCCGTGCCCATATACCCATCATACATATCCTCCATCCCATAGTCCAGTGCCCATATACCTATCACACATCCTCCATCCCATAGTCCCGTGCCCATATACCCATCATACATATCCTCCATCCCATAGTCCAGTACCCATATACCCATCACACATCCTCCATCCCATAGTCAACCATTATGAGATCATAATGAGCGGTGGGGCTTGCAACCTATGATGACATCAGCATCGCCATGGCAAACATTATGACATCATAATGAGGGGCGGGGCTTGATACACACACACTTTTCCCCATTATGTAGATAGGGGCAGAATTGTTTGGTGAATTGGAACGCATGGGGTAAAAATTTCACCTCACAACATAGCCTAGGACACTCTCGGGGTCCAGACGTGTGACCGTGCCAAATTTTGTGGCTGTAGCTGCGACGGTGCAGATGCCAATCCCGGACATACACACATACATACATACATACACACACTTGAGCTTTATATATTAGATTTTTCTTAACTAAGGGGGTGATAAAGGGGTGTTTATGTACTATTTTTTTATTTTGATCACTGTGGTAGATCCTATCACAGTGACCAAGTTGAGCCAATAGGAAAAATCTTCCTATTGCTGCCGGGTACCTGCCGGCAGACCTCGGCATGCACACTGCGCATGCGCCCACAATTTTCTTACTCGTAGAAGACGTCGGTGGCCATGGGGGAGGCCAGAACACATAGGGGCCTCGGGAGGTATCGGGGACCCCATTTCTCTCTTCTCTGATGTGCGATCACATCAGAGGACAGAGAAATTAAATGGCACATCAGACTTTTTTTTTAGGTCACCGTTATACCATTAATAACAGCAATCACAACCCTGGGGCTGGTAAAAACCAACCCGAATCATGTTCTCTGGGGTCTTGGCTACCCCTGGCAGCCGAGACCCCAGAAAAAATCTGACTCTGGGGGGCGCTATACACTTTTTCCACAGCGCTGTGGTTTGAATACCCTTAACTACCGCCGTTGAAAGGCATATCGACGGTCGTTAAGGGGTTAATCTGTGTCCACTTTGTAAACATGATATGCACCACATCCCTACTGCATTGGCCCAGACTATACGACATACTGCGTCAGGGCCTAGTTGTGCTGCTACAGTCACTGCAACATGTGCATTGGCACATCGCATATCAACCTGTTGGCTAGCTTGGACAAAGATTTCTGTATCAATGCACCTGAGGGGTGCAAATGACAGAAATGAGCACACAGCTTACATGCTGTCGCGATTGCACCTTGGCGGGTTGGCGCGAGCCGGGAGGGTTGTGACTGGAAGGGGCGTGACTAAGACAGCTACCTTGGTCTTCACTAGAGCCTCTGATGGTGAGGTCAGGCTTGTGCGGCAGGTAGCTGCCGGTGCCACTCCAGGGTGGTGTCTGGCTGTGACTGCTATTCCCACTCGGGGACAAAGCACTTGGACAGGTGTGACTGACAGGCAGGCAGGTAGGCACAGCAGGCACAGCTTGAGACACAGGGCAAGCAGGCACGGCTTGAGACACAGGGCAAGCATGCACGGCTTGAGACACAGGGCAAGCAGGCACGGCTTGGGACACAGGGCAAGCAGGCATGGCTTGGGACACAGGGCAGGCACGGCTTGAGACACAGGGCAGGCAGGCACGGCGTTAGACACAGGGCAGGCTGGTAAGGGAGAGACACAGGGCAGGCTGGCATGGGAGAGACACAGGGCAGGCTGGAGTGGTATATGAAGGAACAGGTAGAGACCTGTTCTCACAGTGGGTGCCGGTACTGATACAGACTGGGAGGAGTGGAATATGAAGGAACAGGTTTGGACCTGTTCACACAAGAGATGCAGGTATGGATACAGGCAGGAGTGCAGAGTAGGCGGAGCCGCAGGAGTGCAGAGTAGGCGGAGCCGCAGGAGTGTGGAGTAGGCAGAGCCACAGGAGTGCAGAATAGGCAGAGCCGCAGGAGTATGGAGTAAAGCTGAACCATAAGGTCTGCGGAGTGAAGCTGCAGCAAGAGGTTCTGCAGCAGGAGCAGAGCACAGGCAGAACAGAGCAGAACCACTAGAGTATGGAGCACAAGCAGACAGGGAGGATGCCAGGAAAGACACAGCAGGGAAAGGAACCACAAACAAGGAGACAGACAGACAGAGGTAGGACAGAGTTCAGACAAGGCATGGTGCGAGACAAGGTATAGGACCAAGGACACAGGGACCAGGATATTCTGCCTCCTGGAGGGCGGACAGAGAAGCAGTAGGCAAGACACAGAGATAAGCAATAAGAGCCTTCAGAGAAGGTGAGACACAGGACAGGGCCTGGCTTACTCAGCAGCAAGAAACTAACTGAGTTTAGACATTGCTCAGGCAATGTTCCAGTGGGTGGGGCAGTCCTAAATAGTAGAGGGCTCTAGGTAATTGGTCAGGGACACATTAGCCAGGTGCACCTGACTCCATAAAAAGCAGAGAGTTCAGGTGCCGCCCCCCTATACACACAGTCAGGAAACATGAACATAGCAGACAGAAGACAAGGCATGGAGCTGGCAGAAAACAGAAATCACAGCATGGCCTGGAGCAGTGAGCAAGTTGGTGAGTGGGGAATGGGAGGCCATGCAACGATGCCAGCAGGGTTGTTTCACATGCTTTCTAGACCAGCTCACCCAGGATAGTGGTACAGAAAATCCTGCACCACCAGGTTGAGAACGTGAGCCATGCAAGGCACATCTGTGAGCTTGCCTCGATGCAGGGCTGCCACCAGGTTTGTACCAATATCAGACATGGCCTTCCCTGGATGCAGGTTCAGCAGAGACAGCCATTGATCAAACTAGGCCTGGAAAGCAGTTCACAACTCTTCAGTTGTATGACTGCGATCTCCAAGGCATATCAATTTTAATAGTGCTGGATAGTGGTGAGCCCTGGCTGCACAGTATGAAGGTGGTGTGGATTTGCTCTGCACTTTTGTCATTAAGGCAGACATTGAGGGTGCAAATGGGGCCCTAGAGGAGATAGTGGAGGAGGCAGAAGCAGTGGAGAAAGTGTTAAATGAAGAGGATTCTCCTGCAAACCTTGGGGCTTCCAAGAATTGTGGAGCAGCACCTGCCCCCACATCCACCAGAGTAACTCAGTGCCCAGTCAGCGAGATGTAATGCCCTTGGCCATGCTTACTCATCCAAGTGTCTGTGGTTAAATGCACCCTGGCAGTCATAGATTTAATCAAGGAGCGGGTGATATTGTCTGCGACATGCCTGTGTAGCACAGGCACAGCTTTCTTAGAAAAGTAATGGCGACTGGGCAATTGGTAGTGGGGGACTGCGACGACCATCAGCTTTCAGAAACCACCTGTAGAAAGGCAGCATTTCCATGGCCATCAGATTGAAGATGGTGGAGTTCAACCTCTTAGCTGTGTCACGCATAGGAGGAAACAATCTTTTACATGAACATAACTGTGGTATCGTGGGCTGGCTGCAGTGCTAAGAGTAGGCGGAGTACGGTGAACTGGATAAACTGCTGGACCTTGAGAGTGGTGCAAGCCCAGATGTTATGGTGGATTGCGAATGTGTAGTGTGCTCTTTCTCTGAGATGGGTCTAAAACAGCAGGCATGTCCGCTTCCATTACAGCTGATGGTGGGTTCTCAGTCAGCGTGACTGGAGCGGGTAAAGAAGTACATGTATCTCAATAGTTTTACATGGTAACAGAGGAGGAGGAAGAAGCAGCAGATGTTATTGAGGTTCATACATGTAGTAGTCAAATTATTGCACTTTTTACCTCGACTCAGTTTTTTTTGCAAAGTTGGCAGATGACTTGAGTTGGCTCATCCCTTACAGTGTCAAAAAGGCCCTAGTCTTCCTCCTCAGGTGACCTACTCAGCTGTTTGCCTCTATGTTTACGTCAACTGGGATCTAACACCTCATCATCATCATCCTCTGTGTTATCACATTCCTTGCCTTGGAGTTGCCCTCCTTCTCTTCCACAGATATCTGTGTCTCATCATCATCACCACCCCCAGGGGTTAACATCTGATGATGAGGGTCAGGATGTTGCTGGGATCCTACTTTGTTCTTCCCTGGATCCAAGCTAAAAAAATTTGGGCATCAGTTGTGATTTCCTCCTGTTGACTATGTGAAGCTTTTGAGTACACTTCTGATAACCATGGCATAAAATGTGTGAATAGCTCTTGAGACTCAATCATCTATGGTTCCATACAGTCAGTTGTACAGATGGAGAATTGAAACGCGGGGGAAAGCAAGAGGAATTTTAGGTGCCACCTCTATGGACTGTACTTGACATGATGTTGAGGTGGAGGAAGAGGAGGAGAATCCACTTGAAGCTGCGCTTGCCATCCACTCGAGCACATGGTCTTTCTGAGCCTCATCAACAAGGCATACCGTTGTGCATCTGACAAGAAATTTAGTGGCCCATCCAATAACAGAAGTTGTTAGATGTCTTTACATAGGACATGACATTTTTGGTTCACTAGTGCTTTCACTAACCTTACCACCTACCCCACGTACACTTTGAATACCAAGCCTATTTCCCCTTCCACCATTGCCTCTCTTTATCCCAGGCATGTTGCTCAGATATTAGCAGCAAAAAATTAGATTTTAAACTCTGCCCCACCTCAGGCAAACAGCTGAATTTCAGCAACAGTAAATTCCAAGGTGAAATATGGCATGCTGTTTTGTGTTAGTCACAGAAGAAAGAAGTGTTTGAGTGTGGATGAGGCCTGTATGAGAAAGAAGATATGCTGCAAACAATTATTAAGTCAGGTCTCCTACTGTATGACATTTAGCAACAGAAAAAATGGTTTGGTTATGCTTGAGATTTGCAGACAGGTTCATTTCAACCCAACAAAATGACAAAGTGTGATACGGCAGGCTGTCTAACTTTTTGCAACTGAAAGATTATAATTATTTTTAACGTGCGTTAGGTCTGCAGACAATTTCTTGTCACCACAGCACTAAATGACGAGGTGGGATACATCAGGCTGCTTCACATTTAGCTAGTGAAAAAATACTTAGAATGCTATACTCATGCATGGAGCACAATAGAAGCAGTACACAACACACTTGTAGGACATGTGCCCTGCTGGTTTTGTCTGTGGCCAAATAAAAAAAGTGCCAGAAGGTAAATTTAACAGTCACACTGGACACTAGCTAGATACACTATCTGACTGATATACAACTGCCTAGCTAACTAGCTAAAATCTTACTGCTATTAATGCCAGCATCAGGAGCAGCCTCTCTGCGCTGTTACAGTGTCAAAATGGTGCTAAAACAAGATGTCTGCTCTTTATATGGAGGGGGACATGTCATTTCAGAAACCAGTGACACAAGCAATTGTGTCAGGACATTGTGGGTGTTTGCTGCGCCCTGAATGGCTAGCCGCAATGTGCACACATAAAGTTAGGGGGGAAAAAATACTGTTTACAACGCTGCGCCTCTGAGCTCTGCAAACTCCTCCCCTCATCAAACGCTCATGATACACCACCATAATCGTTGCTAAAGTGTTGAAAATACTTTTGTGGCAATGCAAATATTTTCCCACATTTTTTACCGAATAATACCGATTTTTACCAATTTTATAAAATTTTGCTTGTGTTTCCGATCATGAATCCAAATGTGCCATATTCGTGCCCTATTTATGTTTGGTGATTGACGCACAAGAATATACAGACATTACAGGGGATCGTAGCTGATTCTTTTTGTGAGGTAAAACATTTCCCTGCCAATTTTTAAGCAATGTTTTACTTCAAAGAAAAAAATATTTGCAATCCCATGCGGTAATGTCTGTATACTCCCCCCCTGCTCAGGAGCTGTGGTATGATCAGTCCATGTTCCTGCACGGTCAGACACAGCCATTACACAGTACACAGCAGGGGCACATTTATAAGATTATCTCAGCACAGGAACATTTTATGTAAACACATCCAATTGTGGAAATTATTATTATTCCAAGATCTATTGATTAAAATTAACTTTTATTTGTGGGAAAACCCCTTTAAATCTCTAAACCTCAAACCATACCAAATAACATGTGTGCAGAAGCTAAAAAGCTCAGCAAACGTAAACGAGTAAATTACTGTACTAGAACCGAAGGCAAGCTACTTTTCCATTGCTCACCCTGTGTTTGGTGTTATTTTCAAGATTAATGTCAATGGAGCCGATGCAATAATGTCACCAGGTACTGCGCATGCTATTTTATACTTAAAATGAAAGAGGTTTATGAACTGTGTACAATCAGTACTCATTGATGGAAACAACTAGGTATTATGTCACCTAACATGCATTATTTAAAAAAAGCAAAAAAATAAAACAAATTCATCCGGCATAACCAGTGAGTGAGCATACACTTGCATAACTCATAAAAGTGAATGTGATAGTGTATACAATATTTTTGTTATATGAAATACAAAGCTAATAATGATTATTGTATATTATTCCTCTGCATACCCCTGAAAAAATAATACGATTAAAAGAAGCACCTGAAATCTAATATGTAATTGAACTGATAAGAGTGAAACTAGGGGGAAGGCTTCTTTAAATAGCTGCATTCGTTAAGTCATTAAGTGAAGCATGCTTTATTATTATTCAGCACTTTGTATCTCAACCATATATTATGTCTACCACTGAGGCTATCGGATGTCGGAATACATCTGTTACTTTCTCCTCTAGCTATGTGACATCTCTTCACTGCCAGATGCCTCTTCTTCTCTGTTTGATGAAACTCAAAGCCTTACTGTATAAGTCTGCTCCTAGAATAGCACCGTTAAACATTTTCTAAATGTATTTCATCCTTTGATGCAATTTTTGTAACAAGAGGAATAACCAAAAATATTTTCTATTTTTGAAACAACAATTAATGGTACATATGGAAATGAGGGAGGGCCTCTTTTCAGAATCTTCATTTTTTTGGCCAATGTGGAGACCTTCAATGCAGCATGTCATCTCAAAGCCTGCACCACAATTAGACAATGTATATGGTTTTTAAAAGTGTTTTTTTTCTATTCACATTGATTACCTTAAATTTTTAATCTTCAGTAATATCCAGAAGGATGTATACAGACTGTGCCCTGCTACCTGCCACCATCGCACTCTAACAAGCATCTCTATTCTTCCGACAGGTATGTCCATCCACCCAGCTCTCCTGCTCTCCTACTGTCTGTCTATGAAGGGCACACAGTGCATCACCCAGCTTTGCACATAGACTTGCATCTGCACCTAGCATTCACATGGTATGCCTTTCAGCTAACCCCAGCTTACCCCAGTGTTATTTATGACCTTGTTTGCTCTGGCTTGATCATATGCATCTGGTCCACTCTTAATTGTCTGACCAAGAAGAGTAGAGACCACTCCTCTTTGCTTCACACCTGACTGCACTTAATTGTACATATATTGCAGAGCACAAGTCTGCATAAAGACTTCAGTCTGCAGTGTGATTGCTATAAGTGTGTTCTAGAAGTGTGAAGATTAATTTAAGAATTAAAACCAGAATTGAACCAGAAGGGAACTGAAGGTAACTGTACACAGTCACTGTAAACAATGTTTCTGTTTGTTTTCACCCCTATAATCCTTCACTTTCTGCTAATTCCCCTAATCCCTACTCCTAGTAAGGAACTGTTCATCTCTTCTTCAATCCTCCCCATCCACCTCACCTCCGCCTCAAAACTGTTCCTTACCATACAATCCTCTGTCTCCAAACACAGACAGCCCCCTCATTCCCTCTCCTGCTCCCACCTGCTAACACTTTCTCTGCTCCTTCTCACTGCTGGTGATATCTCCCCAAAGCCTGGTCCTCCTCACCACATTCCCACAGTCATTTCTACCTCCCATCCACGCTCTATCACAACCTTCCGTAACCTCTCCAACCTTATACCCATTCACCCAGCCCCCGCTTCCCCAGTCCCACTAACAGGAGCTCTGTGGAACGCTCGCTCTGTCTGCAATAAGCTTTCCTACATCCATGATCTTTTTGTTACTACCAAACTTTGCTTCCTCGCCATCACCGAAACCTGGCTCACCCCTTCTGACACAGCCTCTCCTGCTGTACTTTCATATGGTGGCTTCCACCTTTCTCACACCCCCCGCCCCAGCAGCAAACATGGCGGAGGAGTTGGTTTTCTCCTGTCAGATACCTGCTCCTTCACCCTAATCCCACTGCCACCCTCTGTTACCCTCCCTTCCTTTGAGGTGCACTCTGTGCGCATCTACTCCCCCTCCAACCTCCAACTGGCTGTCATCTACCGCCCCCCAGGGCCAGCCACCACCTTCTTTGACCACTTCACCACCTGGTTACTTCATTTCCTTTCCGCGGACATCCCTACAATCATCATGGGCGACTTCAACATCCCCATTGACACTTCCCTCTCAGCTGCCACTAAACTCCTATCTCTCACTTCCTCCTTCGGCCTCACTCAATGGTCTTCTACAGCCACCCACAAAGATGGCCACACACTGGACCTCATCTTCACCCGCCTCTGCTCCCTATCTAACCTCTCTAGCTCACCTCTTCCTCTCTCTGACCACAACCTTCTCACATTCTCTTCCCTCTTCACTCCATGTCTACAATCCCCACCCCACAAACTCTCACACCCTCGCAGAAATCTTAAACACCTTGACCTACACTCATTCTCTGAATCCCTTCTCCCTCTCACAGATATAAGTTCCTTACACAATGCTGATGACGCTGCCGCTCTATATAACACCACAATAGCTGTAGCTTTGGAATCTGCTGCCCCACTTACACATACCAAAGCTCGCAAAATCAACAGACAGCCCTGGCACACCAGCCTGACCAAAGAGCTGAGGCGAGCTTCCAGGGCTGCTGAGCACAGATGGAAAAGATCCCACTCCAACGAGCACTTCATCGCATTCAAACAGTCCCTCACTACTTTCAAGACCACACTCGCCACAGCTAAACAAACCTACTTCTCATCTCTCATATCCTCCCTGTCTCACAACCCTAAACAGTTATTCAACACCTTCAATTCTCTCCTCCGCCCCCCCAGCACCTCCTCCCTCCCCACTCATCTCAGCTGAAGACTTTGCCTCATTTTTCAAGCAGAAGATTGATAACATCAGAGAAAGTTTTGGTCAACAACCCCCAGAACCCTTCCTCCCGACTTCCCAGCCCTCCACCTTCAAAACCAACTTCTCCACCATTACAGAAGATCGACTCTCCACTCTACTCTCAAGATCACATCTCACCACCTGTGCACTCGACCCGATCCCATCCCATTTCACACCAAACCTCACCACAGTCTTCATCCCAACCCTAACCCATCTCTTCAACCTATCACTAACAACTGGTGTTTTCCCCTCAAGCTTTAAACATGCCTCCATCACACCTATCCTCAAAAAGCCCTCTCTTTACCCATCCTCTGTATCTAGCTATCGCCCTATATCACTTCTCCCCTACGCCTCCAAGCTACTGGAACAACACGTCTACCTTGAACTGTCCACCCATCTCTCTTCTTGCTCCCTCTTCGACCGCTTACAATCTGGCTTCCGGTCACACCACTCCACTGAAACTGCCCTTACTAAGGTCACCAATGACCTCTTAACAGCCAAGAGCAAGCGACACTACTCTGTCCTCCTCCTCCTGGACCTGTCGGCTGCCTTTGACACAGTGGACCATTCCCTATTATTACAGACCCTCTCATCCCTCGGCATCACAGACTTGGCCCTATCCTGGATCTCATCATACCTAACAGACCGGACATTCAGCGTCTCCCACTCACACACCACCTCCTCACCTCGCCCCCTGTCGGAGTCCCACAAGGTTCAGTCCTTGGGCCCCTGCTGTTCTCTATTTACACCTTTGGCCTGGAACAGCTCATAGAATCTCATGGCTTTCAGTATCATCTCTACGCTGATGACACACAGATCTACATCTCTGGACCAGATATCACCTCCCTACTAACCAGAATCCCTCAATGTCTGTCCACTATTTCATCCTTCTTCTCTGCTAGATTTCTGAAACTCAACATGGACAAAGCAGAATTCATCATCTTTCCCCCATCTCACGTGACCCCCCCTACGAACCTATCAATTACAGTAAATGACTGCCCACTCTCCCCAGTCCCACAAGCTCGCTGCCTCAGAGTAATCCTTGATGCTAATCTCTCCTTCAAACCACATATCCAAGCCCTTTCCACTTCCTGCCGACTTCAACTCAAAAATATTTCACGAATCCGTTCATTCCTCACCCAAGAATCTGCAAAAACCCTAGTCCATGCCCTCATCATCTCTCGCCTTGACTACTGCAACCTCCTGCTCTGTGGCCTCCCCTCAAACACTCTCGCACCCCTCCAATCTATTCTAAACTCTGTTGCCCGACTAATCCACCTGTCCCCCCGCTATTCCCCAGCATCTCCCCTCTGTCAATCCCTTCACTGGCTCCCAATTGCCCAGAGACTCCATTACAAAACCCTAACCATGACATACAAAGCCATCCACAACCTGTCTCCTCCATACATCTGTGACCTCGTCTCCCGGTACTTTCCTGCACGCAACCTCCGATCCTCACAAGATCTCCTTCTCTACTCCCCTCTTATCTCCTCTTCCCACAATCGCATACAAGATTTCTCTCGCGCATCACCCCTACTCTGGAACTCTCTACCACAACACATCAGACTCTCACCTACCATCGAAACCTTCAAAAAGAGCCTGAAGACCCACCTCTTCCGACAAGCCTACAACCTGCAGTAACCACCGATCGACCAAACCGCTGCACGACCAGCTCTACCCTCGCCTACTGTATTATCACCCATCCCTTGTATATTGTGAGCCCTCGCGGGCAGGGTCCTCTCTCCTCCTGTACCAGTTATGATTTGTATTGTTTAAGATTATTGTACTTGTTTTTATGTATACCCCTCGTTACCTGTAAAGCGCCATGGAATAAATTGCGCTATAACAATAAATAATAATAATAATAATAATAATAATATGTGTCATTAGATAAGCATACAGTCTTTGTTTAATGCTGCCATAGTATCTGCCAATAATACTTTTTTGGGGGTAGCATCTCATAGCTTGACAAGTCTATTTCTGGTTCATGTAACCATCCTTTCTTTTACGTCCTACTGATGTAGAAACCACATCTCTCCAGTGTTTACATAATCTGTATATCTGCAGCCAGGGCCTACAATTAACCGGCTGAAGTAAGGCCAGGGTCACACTGTGTTATAGGCAGTCCGTTGACGGACTGCATTACACCGCCGTATAACGCGGTGTACGCAGTCCGTTAACGCCACCATTGAGCCCCATTGTCGTGCGCATCGCGACGCATGTTGTAAAGCGGCACGCGTTTGCGATGTGCCGTCATTCACTGACGGAGCCTCGGATGCGGCCTGCAGCATCTGAGGCCCCATCACCGCTAGCGCAGATGAATCATCTGTGCTAGCACAGATGATTCATCTGCGCTAGCGGGTATAGTATAACGCGATTGCTTTATGCTATACCGTTAGCAGCCTGTCAATGCTATGCGTTGAACGGGCTGCTAAAATGTGATGTGAACCTGGCCAGATAGACAGTTGCAAAGATTTTTTAGGCACTTTTTTTTATTTAAGAGCATGTCCTAATTGTACAGTGTGTGCCTATATCAAAGAATACCTTAGATACAAAGTTGATATGCAGTACTATTTCTGAAGAAATAAAATAGGATAAAGATCTAATTCTGCCTCTCTTGCAGTTTTCATTTTTAATATAGTTTTAAAATCATGCAAAAGATAGCGGACAACTAACTCACCTTCCCTCTTCCCATGAAAACCTCAGGAAGGTCTCCCTCCAGCTAAATTTTCATCCTTCTAAGTGTACAATACCTGTGTTTTCTGAGAAATACTAAGACTTTAAAAAAGACCTTGAATCTCTGTTGTTCCAGCCTTTGTAATTTTTTCCATTTCTTGAAAAATCAATCTATTTCTTGTTCTTTGTGCTTTTTTTGCTTCTAGTTTGTCTATATCTGTAAACATATATATGGCTCTTATTATTATCATTTCACTTCTTGACATTATCTGGCATTGTAAACACAAAACATTTTTTTGATAGTTAAATTGCTAAATGCCCCCTTTTACAGCTAGTATGTTCTATCTATTGCTGTGTATTTATCTGGTATATAATAAATTAAAATGCACTGAGGAATTAAAGGCTTACTCCCATCTTAGCCTTTGATTGCTGAGGCAGAATAACTTCATCAAGGTGCCGACCATTACAGACGGAGCTAAGGAAACAAGAGAGACCGAGCAATGCTGTTTCCATAACCCTTTAATGGAATGCGCTATGTAGTATTTATACATTTTTGTTCTTCTTTCTACAAATTCTAAATCTCTGGATATTCCGATAGATCATTTAGAAGGTTTCTTTTATTCATTTTTGAAATTTCTTTAAATAATAATATACAGGAGTTCTTGATTTGCCACGCAGGCAAAACCAGGAACATCGGAACTTTTCAGCCCTATAGGCCTACCATTTTCAAGATATTCACAAAAAAAATGGAACACAAAAGCAAAAATTAATTTAAGGCCAAACAACCAATCTGCTCCAAAATTGACGCTTATGAAAATCATGAATTTTGCAAGTTTTTAGACTGGGTTTCAGCTATCTAGAGAATACAGTTCCCGACCCAGAGATATTCTAAAAAAAAACACAATTGCAAAAATTAATTTACAACTAGAGTTGAGCGAAACTGGTCGGTCAAATTCATAAGTCGCCGACTTTCGCTGAAGTCGGGTTTCATGAAACGAAACCCGACCATAGTGTGAGGTCGGCCACGAGGTCGGTGACCAGAGGGCCAAAGTCGCGTTTCAAATGATGCTTCCAGCGCCCTTTTTCAGCCAATGATGGAGGACGCACAATGTGGGCAACGCGATGACATGGGCATCGGTCACCACCATCTTTGAGAAGGCCATGCATGTGATTGGCTTGCTTTGTGTGGCGTCACAGGGGCTGCTGCTGCTGACGATACTGTAGGGAGAGCGTTAGGCAGGGAAGAAGAACAAAAAAACTGCTTATGCTGTTAGCGATTTCCACTGCACAATACAACAGTTTGTTTGCAGTGACAGGGGAGGCTATAGTTTTTGTGCATCAGCTCTGTTGGTTATTAGGCTGCCTTATAAGGCTCCCTGATAGCTGCATTGCTGTTTGCACACTGCTGTGCAAACTGCTTTTTTAAAAGCAAAAATACTTTTCTTCCTCTTTTCTGCACAGTTATCAAATGTTCATTTTTCCACACTTTTGTGTGCAGCAGTCCTGCTTATTAGGCTGCCTGCGTCCATACTTGGACTGAGAGCATCAATGTCAGCCTCCTAAAATCTCTAGGGAGATTCAAATTCTCCCCAATACTATATACACCTTGTACTTTGTCATACACCAGCCAATTTCAGCCTTTTAAATTGAGGTGTAATCTATATTGGGCCTGAGATAATAGTTCAGCCTCCTAAAATCTCTAGGGAGATTCAAATTCTCCACAATACTATATACACCTTGTACTTTGTCATACACAAGCCAATTTCAGCCTGTAAATTGAGGTGTAATCTATAGTGGGCCTGAGATAATAGTTCAGCCGCCTAAAATCTCTTGGGAGCTTCCAATTCTCCCCAATACTATATACACCTTGTACTTTGTCATACACCAGCCAATTTCAGCCTGTTAAATTGAGGTGTAATCTATAGTGGGCCTGAGATAATAGTTCAGCCTCCTAAAATCTCTAGGGAGATTCAAATTCTCCACAATACTATATACACCTTGTACCTTGTTTTACAGTACCATATAGCTGGTGGTATTTTGGGTACATTTTTCCAAAAATGAGGAAGTATGGTGGAAAAGGCTGTGGAAGTGGGCGGGGGTTGCCAGCTGGTACTGATGGTGGTGGGGTTGGTGGTGCATCTGCTGGTAGTGGCAAAAGCACAATAGCACCTAAGGCAGGAGGTGTTGAGCCTGCGTCATCGTCTGGCTCCACAATGTTAGGAGTCAGATTTCTTCCTATCCTATGAGGAAATCTAGACCCTAACATTCTGCAGTCTCATGCGCTTCATCTGCTGCAGAGGAGATTGCACAGGAGAGTGCCGTGCAGCAACTCTCTCCAGAGGCTAAGTGCTTTGTTCCCTCAACTGAGCATGCTCATGGGACGAACTCCCATTGGAGTTCGGGAGTCAGGTGCTCAGGTCCTGTGTCGAATCCTATTGGCTCCTCCTGGAGCCTTGGAGATTTCTGGAAGGTCCCGTTTGGTATAAAAAGCGTGCATGGCTGTTCCGCCATGCGCTAGTATTTTTCATACTTGCTGCTGTATGTATGGTGATGGATGCTTGGACTGGTGATTGACTTATTAAGAAACCCCTTCCCTCTGATAATATGATTGTGTGAGTGTTTGGGTTCAGCCAGTAGCAGCGCTAGCGCCAGCGCACCTTAGCTCCGTCTTGGACAGCAGCTTAGCGTCTGCATTGCGCCAGCGTTATTGCAGCGCCTTGCCAGCGGCTCAGTTCTTGCCGCGCTGCAGTTGCAGCTTATCTCTCCGTCCGCAGTTGCGACGCCATGCACCTCATTTTACGGTAGGTCTAGACGGAGTAGTCCTGCTGTCTAAGGCTACTCCTGTGACCCTTAATACCGTGTCTGCATCGCTGAAAGTCTGTGACCCTGAACAGACTCAAAGGTTAAGTTTATGCTTTGTTCCTGCAGCTCTGTGAGCATAACAGAGCTTGCTTCAGTGCACTGGGTGCAGTTAAAACCCTGTGCACATTACCGCCTTAGTGCTCTGCCTCTTTTAGCAGCGGTTTTTCCATCCACCGCACGGTGGACCCCGAGTGGCGAAGGCACTTTATTTATTTTTATTTAGTGTCTTCCGCCACTCATAACACACAAGGCCTCGAAGGCTCCCTTTTCTGGGAGTAGGTAAACCACTTTTAAAGCCGGAGCTTCAGGAACAAGTTGCTTACATTGCTGACACAGCCTTCAGATCTATCGCCTCCTCTTCTGAAGTTTCAAAAAATAAAAGCACTGAGTCGTCAGTGGAGGCTCCTGGTCAGGAACAACACCTTTCCTTGTGTCCTTCACCCCTACCAAAAGTGAAGGATGCTGCAGGCCACACTACAGATTACTCCATGGAGATCTTTTCACATTCCATGCCTGGGTTATCAAGTCAAATCGTGAATTCCCCAGTCCAAGATGAATTGGACATGGAGAGCACTGATGCACAGCCACTGCTAGATTTTTCTGCTGGTACATTCACTCAGAGCACTACATTGTCCTCGCAGTGTGCTGAGCCAGAATCTGACCCTGATGAAACTCAGGTGCCCTTTCCCGCATACTATACCACCTAACACGGTGACACAGAGGAAGGTGCACATGAAATGGAAGAGCAGGTGATGGATGACCCAGTTGTTGACCCAGATTGGCATCCATTGGGGGAAGGGGGTGCCGCTGCCAATAGCTCAGAAGAGGAGGAGGATCTGCAGCAGGCATCGATATCGCAACAGCTGTTATCTGGCAGGCCCGTAGCAGTCCAAAAGCGGTTTACAAAAACCCAAAGAGTTGCAGGACAGCTTGGCCAGATGGTCAAATTAGCACAGTGTGCAAGGCCTCAAAATGTCTTCCATAGTAGGAAGAGTGCAGTGTGGCACTTTTTTGAACAAAATCCTAATGATCAGGCAAAGGTTATCTATAAGAAGTGCACAAAGACTTTTAGCCGAGGGAAAAATCTGAGAAATTTGAAAACCAGTTGCATGCTTAGACACATAACCACCATGCACTTGCAAGCGTGGACGGACTACCAAACCTCACGTACCACATGTGCACCTGCTCCGAATGAAGGTAGTTAGCAACACTACATCACTTCCCCCACTGTAAGCCCACCGGTTAGCACACCACCAGCAGCAAATGTTGAGGTGTCTTCGCAAGGCCAAAGCAGTCAGGGAATCACAATGTTATTGCTATGAAAGACTGAAACTAGGCCATCAGCAAGACCACCAACACCATCACCATCACCAACCCTCTCTCAGTCCGCCATGTCCAGAGCTAGTTCCACCATATGCAGCTCTCTAGTCCAGCTCACCCTACCAGAGACTCTCAGTAGGACAAGAAAGTACTCATCATCTCATCCGCGTACACAGTGTTTGAATGCCCACATTGCCAAACAAATCTCGTTAGAGATGAAGCCCTACCGGTTGGTTGAAAATGAAGCTTTCCGCGAGCTCATGGCCTACACAGTACCACGCTATGACCTACCCAGTCGGCACTTCTTTTCTCGAAAAGCCATTCCAGCCCTCCACCTGCATGTGAAAGACCGCATTGTCCATGCACTCAAGCAATCAGTGAGTGGAAAGGAGCACCTCACAACAGATGCATGGTCCAGTAGGCATGGCCAGGGCCATTACGTGTCCATCACTGCGCACTGGGTTAATGTGGTGGATGCAGGCTCCACAGGAGACAGCGGCGGTGGGACAGTGCTGCCTAGCCCATGGTATAGGAAACAGTTGGCTGTAGGTGTTCGACCCTCCTCCTCCAGAAGCGAAAGCTCATCCACAGAGTGCAGTCGCACAAGCACTCCATCCGCAGCTGCCAGTGTTGCACACGAGGTGTCCCACTATCGAACAGCTAGTGGTAAGGGTCAGCAGGCTGTGTTGAAGATGATGTGTTTGGGCGACAACAGACACACCGCGGAGGTACAGGCCAACTACTTGCAGCGACAAACTGAGTTATGGCTGGGCAGTCTACATCTTGAGGCAGGCAAGGTAGTTAGTGATGACGGCCAGAATTTTGTGGCAGCCATAGCCCTTTCAAAACTCAGACACATACCTTGCCTGGCTCACACCTTGAACCTGGTGGTGCAGTGCTTCCTTAATAATTATCCGGAGTTAACAGCCCTGCTCTATAAGGTGCAAAGACAGTGCTCACCCATCCACCGGTCGCCCGTACACTCCAGTCGTATGCAGAAGCTGCAGCAATTGCTCCACCTTCTCATGCACCGCCTAATTATCGACGTTGCAACAAGGTGGAAGTCCACCCTGCACATGGTTCAGAGGCTGTGAGAACAGAGACAGGCTGTAATGCATTTGTAGGAGGATACACGGGCAGGCAGTTTAAGGACAGACATGGAGTTGTCTGGTGTGCAGTGGTCGAAGCTGAAAGACCTCTGTAAAGTCCTTCAGTGTTTTGAGGAATGCACACGGCTGGTAAGCGCAGACGACGCCATCATAAGCATGAGCATCCCACTTATGCATCTGCTCATGCAAACTTTGACGCACATAAAGGAGCAGGCGTCTGCAGCCGAGGAGGAAGAGGAGGAGGGAAGCCTTGATGACAGTCAGCCATTGTCTGCTCAGGGAACTATCCTGGACGACGTGGAGGAAGAAGAGGAAGAGGAGGAGGATGATGGGGATGATTATTTAGGGGAGGAGGATGCTTCTCAGGGGACAAGAGAAATTGTTAGCATGGCAAGGTCAGGTACAGGGTTTGTGCGTGACTGGAGGGATGTTGATTTGCCAGAAAGTGCTCCTCCACCCAGCACTCGCAGTGCATCATTGACACCTGGAACATTGGCCCACATGTGTAATTATGCCTTGCAGATCCTAAAAAGGGACCCCCGCATTGCCAAAATGATGAACGATGACGACTACTGGTTGGCCAACATCCTGGATCCACGCTATAAAGGCAAATTCCAAAACATCATGCCACAGGAAAACCTAGAGATAATATTGGCTAACAAACAAGCAACTCTGGTAAACCGTTTGTTTGAGGCATTCCCAGCACACTGCGGCGGTGATGGTTCTCCCACGAGCCGTAGGGGGCAACATGGAAGAGGTGTTCATGGTGCACACAGCCGAAGTGGCGTTGGACACAGGGGTTTCATGACCATGTTGTGGACTGATTTTTCAAGTACCGCTCACACGACTGGTAATACTGCATCGATTGAAAGTGACAGGAGACAGCAGTTGTCAACTATGGTTACAAACTACTTCTCCTCCCATATCAATGTTCTCCCTCACAGGTCATTCCTCTTTGACTATTGGGCCTGTAAACTGGACACCTGGCCTGAATTGGCACAATATGCCTTAGAGGACCTCGCTTGCCCTGCTGCTAGTGTGCTATCCGAAAGAGTCTTCAGTGCTGCTGGATCAATCCTGACAGAAAAAAGGACCCGTCTGTCGACCCAAAATGTTGATGATCTAACCTTCATTAAAATGAAGCATGCATGGGTTTCAAAGGATTTTGTCCCACCTTCCCCTGCTGACACGTAGGTTGCCAGAAAAATGGCTTGCTTTTGTCCTCCTCTTCCTCGGACTTTTCCAATTTCTCCATATTCTGCTGCTGAATGTCCAACATCAACATATGCCATTTTTTCAACCTCCCTAACTGGGCTGCCTCCACCCCAGGGCCAGGGTCACCACCTGGCGCACGCACCCGTGCAAGGGCCATTGCCCTGGACAGGTAGGTGGGCCCACTCCTGGGCGATGGCACTGGCACAGGGTCCCTCATAGTACAATCAAGTGTCTCTGACGGTGGGGGTGCACACCTGGAGAGCCAGCAATAATCAAACAAATACCATGAGCCTGAGCAAGATGCCGGGACTGCTGTCTGTGCTGAGCAGCACTAGCAGTGGCCAGGCCAGAATGGGAGATCACAGCAACAGGCAATGCTTGGGATCTATTCCGCAGCATAAAAAAAACATTGTGGCCATGAGATCTCTACAAATCTTATCCACTTTGCTGGAACACTAAGATGCTGAATT
The DNA here is from genome assembly GCF_039654945.1 of Dendrobates tinctorius. Taxonomy (NCBI): domain Eukaryota; kingdom Metazoa; phylum Chordata; class Amphibia; order Anura; family Dendrobatidae; genus Dendrobates; species Dendrobates tinctorius. Next base: position 22,786,402 of record NW_027361673.1, read on the forward strand.
TATTCTGTATTCTAATCTAAAGTAAGCATTTAGCCTGGTATATGATATTTTGTTCATATACCGTATTTTTCAGATTATAAGACGCTCCAGATTATAAGACATACCCCAAATTTTGAGGAGAAAAATAGGAAAAAAACATTTTTTAATAAAATAGTGGTGCTTCTTATAATCCATGTGTCTTATTGCTTACAGGGGGTGATAGCTGCAGTGAAGTGGGGTCCCAGGGTTGCTGCTGGAGGAGGCAAGAGTGGAGCATTGCTGCAGGCCGCAGGCTGGGATTAGGGGGTGTTCCGATATGCTGCGCACCGCTGCTGGTGTGTGGTGCTGCTGCTGCGCTGTGTCGGGTGTTGCCGCAGCCCTGTGTCCAGTGCTCCCGCTGCCCTGTGTCCGGTGCTGCCGCTGCCCTGTGTCCGGTGCTGCCGCTGTCCTGTTTCCAGTGCTGCCGCTGCCCTGCCCTGTGTCCAGCGGTGCTGCGGGGGGGCTCTGCTGACATTTTGTGAAAAGCTAGAGCTCCCAACAGTTCCATGGTTTCCTCCTGTGCAGTGGACTCCGGGAAAATTGCCACCGGGGAGCAGCGCATGCTCAGATGGAGATCTTGGTGCCAAGATCTCCATCTGCACATGCGCCGCCCCCAGTGGCCATTTTTCCGGAGTAAGTGGGGTCAGAGGCCCATTATTCTATTCGAACTCTGACTCCCCTTCCACTACAGGCAACTCACCAGATGGATACCCATCTTGGAGTCTCCAAATTTCAAAAAATTGTTTGTAACATCAGCAGCAGTAGAAACGGCAGGCACAGAAGACACCACAAAGATGGCACAGACTGCAATAATGCTAGATCAATACATGACAAAAAAAATGACACCATCACCTAGTCTGTCCAATCTGTGACTGGAGTGCAAAAGTCATTGGAGATCCATGACTTGCTCCTCTTGATAAAAGTTAAACAGGGCTGAAGACACATTCTGAGAGAACGCTGGCTGCCGAGCAAGACAAAACCTCCAAGGTGTGACAGACGAGCTCAAGCAACTCTTCCATTATTGAAGATCAAAAATGGAAAAGGGTTCGAGTTCCCTCTGATGGCACTGATATTGAGCTCAAGATACTCCTGCACCATGCTCTTCAATCATTCACAACGTGTCAGACTTGTACTCTGTTCTGCTGGTACTCGGGCTGGTTTTTAAAAAGTGTGAAACGACTCACAGAAATTGCTTATGTCACTTACACTGCTGCTGCTAATGTTTTTGCATTGATGACTTGATGTTCCCAGTGCTGGAAGTCTATAACTGTGATGCACAATGTGTGCCTCACTGTGGTCTTGGTGAAAAATACTTTTTATATTGTCTACAAGCGTGTTTTGATACTTTAGCATGAGCTCATCCCTTTCCAGGGGGGAGCATCTGTCAAAATTTACTCTTTCACAGTGAATCTAACAGAGTGGCAACCCAGTAGTTAACACTCTTTCTAATCCTAACAATATGGGTAGCATGTTGCAGATAGTGCAGCAAGAAGGCACTTATGTGTCCATTGCATTCATGAGGTCCAAGTCCATGGTGTGATGGTGGAAGGGTATTATTCAAGCTTGCTTCTTCCGTCCTCTCCCAACAACCACGGACAACAAGTTGGGATCATTATGCTCTTCATCTCTTGACTGTTGTGCACCCATCACCTCTTTCTCCTCATCCTCCTCCATTTGTTCCTCGTTTCTTGCACCTTCACTAGCAGCTTGTCAGGTACCATGAGACCCCCTTGATCACAGTAATCCACCCTCCCATGGCACCCAACTGTGCGATGACTGTCCAGAACTTTGAAATGTATTATCATGCCTTCTGCATCCTCCTCTGCTTCCATCTCTTCCTCTGGGACCACCACCTCCTACCGCAAACTATTCATAGTTTGCTCCAGCATATAGATAATGGGAATAGTGATGCTGATGATGGCATTGTCAGCGCCAACTATGTTAGTAGCCATTTCAAAACTGTGCGGAAGGGTGCAGAGATTCTTCATCTCTGCCCACTCTGCAAAAGTGATTTGGCCCTTGTCCATGCTAGGTTTGCCCAGGCTATGCATAAGAACATACTGTACCAGGGCTCATCGCTGCTGCCACAGTCGCTGCCACTTGTAGAGAGTAGAATTCCATCGTATCAGCACATTGCATATCAAACGGTTAACTGGTAGGCTGAAAGTCGTCTGTAGTGATGCAAGTCGATAACAGCGGGATGCAAACTGTTGCATGTTTCAGATAGTCCAGCAAGAAGACGCTTATGTGTTGGGCATGTCTATGAGGTCCAAGTCCATGGTGTGTTGGTGGCAGGGTGTCACTCAAGCTTGCTTCCTCAATCCTCTCCCACCAACCACAGACAAGAGAGAGGAGATCATTATCTTCTTCATCTCCTAATTGTTGCCTGCGCATCACCTCAGTGACCCTTCACCTCATCACACAAAGACCATGCTTTCTGCAGCTTCGCATCCAGACTGTGATAGTGGCAGAGAAATTGATGTACCACCAGGTTGAGGGTGCGAGCCATGAACAGTACATGTGTTAGGTTGCCCCCACCTAATGCCTCCACCAGGTTCGCCCCATTATCGCAAGCGACCTTGCCTGGCTCCAGGTTCAACTCTTGAGCTGTGTGACTATGATCTCCAAGGCATATTTATTTAAACACTGCTTGATTTAGGTGAGCCCTGGCTACGCAGGACAGAGGTGGGAGGTTCTCTCTGTACTGTTGGAGCAGGTCTCTCATTAAGAGAGTGGTTGAAGGCACAGGTGGGGGACCTAGATGAGGTGGAGGAGGTAGAAGCAGTGGAGAAAGTGTTACATATCTATGCTTGTGTTGCAAGCAATGGGGACTCCAAGACTCTTGGAGCAGCCCCTTGCCCACCTGCCCCAACAGCCACCAGAGTCACACAGTGACCAGTCAGCAAGATGTAATGTCCCTTGCCATGTTTATTCATCCAGGTGTCAGTGGTTAAATTCTCCCTGGAAGATATAGATTTTTTCAGGGAGTGGGTGATGATGTCTGTGATATGCTGGTGCTGGGCAGCCACAGATTTTATAAAAGTAATGGTGACTGGGCAGCTAGTACTGCGGGACTGCAATGGCCATCAGCTTTGTGTGAGTACGGTGCAGGTGGAAATGTTATGGTGGATTGAGAAAGATGTGCTGTGCTCGGTGAAACAAAAACAGCTGGCATCTCCACCTCCTTAACAGCTGACAGGCTCTCCCTCACTCTGTCTGTAGGGGGTAACCAAGTGGAGGTTCTGAGGCTGGAGACCTGTGAAAATACTTGCCACTTTGACAGAGGAGGAAGAATCAGCAGATGTAGTTGATGGGATGGCCAGTGGTAGAGGCCCGCTAGTCTGGAGTTTATTTTGCAGAGAGATTTCCAGACTAATGCATGTTGATCGCGTATGTGCCACTTCATGTATGCAGTAGTCAAATTATTGCCATTTTTGCCTTTACTGATTCGTTTTTTGCAAAGATTTCAGATAACATGAGTTGGTTCATGCTTTTCAGTCTCAAAAAAGGCCCAGGATAGGCAACCCTTGCCACCCCTGCGAACTGCAGACTCTCAACTGCTGCTGGCCACAGCAGGACTTGTAGCTGAGAATGCAGTGCCTGTTGTAATTGCATCACTACGTGTCTGTGCAGCAAGCTGCAACATAGCCTCTTCTTCTTCCTCCTCCTCCTCTACCTCCTCTGCTGAGCTACTCAGCTTTGTGCCTCTTGGTCCACAATAAATGGGATCTACAATCTTATCATCATCTTCTCTGTTCTCCCACACCTCACCCCGAGAGTCACCTTCCTCCTCTTCCTTCTTTGACAGCACAGTACAGTCTGCATGCACCTCTGATATCTGAGTCTCATCAGCATCACCTCCAGCCCTGGAGGTTACCGTCTAATGATGAGGGTTTGGATTCTGCTAGGACCCTACTTCATCCGGCCCCGGATCCAACAGGAAAAAATATTGGGAATTGGTGTAGGTTCTTTCCTCCTCTGGATTCTGTCATTGTTTGGACCAGATCTCTGATGCCTATGGACTAGAATATGTAAACAGCTCTGCAGACTCACAAATCTGTTGTTTTCCACAGTCAGTTGGCTGGTTGGAAAGTTGTGACACGGGGGCAAAGAATAATTAGGGTAAAATCTCTGTGGATTGTACTGTGTGTATTTTAAAGTGGAGGAAGAGGAGGAGAGGCCACTTGTTGCAGCGCTTGCCATGCACTGGAGCACATGCTCTTTCTGGCCCTCATCTGCAAGGTGTACCTCTGTGCAGCTGCCAAAGAAAGGAAGTCAAGTATCTCGACCAGTAACAGATGCTGTCAGTTGTCTTGGGATAGGATAAAATGGTGTTTGTTCAGTACAGCTTTCAGTAACATTACCACCTAACCCACATACCCATCGAACACCAAGCATATTCTCCCTTCCACCATGACCTCACTTTTTCTCACTCATGTTAGATGTACCCTTCCTCTCTTTTAACTAGCTGTTTCACAACCCTAGGCCCAGACCTTTCAGTCACCTGTCACTAAATGAACATTCAGTATGTATTTTCTGAAATAGTGTGCCTGCACCATATTATTAGCCAAAATTATTTTTATTAGGATATGTGGTCTGGTGCCTGAACAAAAATATTAGCCAAAACAATTTTGATTATGAAATGCGAACTCCTGCCTGCACCCCAATATTTGCCAAAACAATTTTAATCAGAAAATGTGGCCTGGTGTGTGTGCACACCAATATTAGCTCAAATGATTTTCATTACAAAATGCGGCCTGTTGCCTGAATCCCAATATTAGCCCAAACAGTTTTGATTAGGAAATGTGGACTTATTCCTGCACTACAATATTAGCCCAAATGATTTTTATTAGGAAATGTGACCTCCTACCTGCTCAACAGTATTAGCCCAAACAATTTTGATTAGGAAATGTGACCTCCTGACTGCAACACAGTTTTAACCCAAATAATTTTGATTAGGAAATGTGGTCTGGTGCCCCCACCACAATAATAGTCCAGATGATTTTGAATAGGAAATGTGGACTCCTACCTGCACAACAATATTACCCCAAATGATTTTCATTAGGAAATGTGACCTCCTAACTGCAACACAGTATTAGCCTAAACAATTTTGATTAAGAAAAGTGGACTCCTGCCTGCACAACAATATTATCCCAAATGATTTTGATTAGGAAATGTGGCCTGGTGTCTGCACACCAAGTTTAGCCCAAACGATTTTTTTAAAAATAAAAAAAATAAAATAAAACAACAGTACGCCGCTCCTTTACTCATCCCTCCCCTCATAAAACACTTCATTCCACCCACTCATTATCAAGTCCTAACAAAAGTATTATTGGAATTGTGATCATTTACCGAAATGTGCCCGAATTTAGATAACTTTGAGGAAAGAAAATGCTCAGGAATCTGAACACGAATCTGAATTAGCTACAATCACACCGAATTTGAGTTTGGCAAATGTTTTGTTCACCTCTAGTTATAGCCAATTTTATTCTATTAATCTATATGAAGTAATACCATTGCTGTAGGCTATGAGCATAAATTTCCATTTAAAATTTAAATTCATCTGTTACTTTCTTGCCCATGTTGTCAGGCTACTGGAGTCTTTTTGGAGTATTTCACTATAACAGCTTAAATTGTCTTACATTAGGTTCTCGAATTTAATTAATAAATAAAAACTTATTTTTGAGACGTTTAGTATTTGGAATACAATAGCAATCAAAATGATTCAACTCCCAATTGAAATTAGGTTTACTAGCAAACTTGACAAATGTTTTCTAAGAACTATTTCAATAGCTTGGTTTAAGAATAAGTCCAGGAAGAACTCTATAGACATTTTTTAGTCTTGTTTGACGAAGGCAGTTCTAGCATAAGAACCAAAGAACTGAAAATGACTGCTCATGAGAAATGGGGTAATATTGGAACATTGCCAAGAGTTGTCTTCATAACAGCCAAAAGGTGCTTATGTGACACCCCAGAGTCCGGTTGTCACAGTGACATTGCCTCCCTCTAGGGCGTAAAGTCATGCCTGGAGGCAGGAGGGGGGCCCCCATGCCATGTAACATAGATTACATGACAATTCCTGCTGCAGGTCAGAAAGGGGAAATTCCTTATAAATTCTGGCCAGCAGATGGAGTTAGTGAGTCAGCAAGAGGTCAGCTGAGGGAATAAACAGGGAGTTGTCATGGAGACGAGAGAAGCTGAGCTCAGGACAAGACAGTTAGGCCTGAGGTGAAGGATCTTTCTGGAAGATCCAGTCAGTTGGTGATGGGGAGTTGATCTGTGAAGAGGGAAAAGGACAGTAGCGGAGGCAAGAGGCTTTGGGGAAGCTAAAAACTGCATATAGCAGACCCCAGAGCGAAGCGCTAAAAGAGAGAAAGGGACGCCAGAGTCCTGGGTGGGTAGGAGCTGTGTGTCCTGACTGCCTAATTAGAGGTGACTGTAAGTTCCTGGGCAACATTGAACACCTGAAGGCACGGCAGCGGATTAGGAGCCCGGGGCTGATGGTGAAAAGGACAGTACCCGTGGAATAGGCTCACGCTGACAGCCATACAGGTTAGAGAAACCATCACGCAATAGAGGGTCGCAGCTTAGTTACAAACAGCAGAGACCCGCACACAAAGCGCAGAAGGAAGGTCCCAAACCCCCACCTGGCAGGGTGGATCCCCTGAATGACTCCAAGCGAGCCGGACTCAATCCATCTCCTGTATGTGGTACTCCGGATTGCAACCACTTGCAAGTAAAAGGTAAAGAAACTGCACCTCTCTGTGGCCTTCTCTTATTTCTCTGCACCCCAATGTTCACAGCCATCTGAACTATTAATTAACTATATTTGCCCTGGGGTCCCCGCTCTACCCATGGGAAGCTGAACCATCTTGGCTGCATCACCATCAGCCCCAGGGGACAAAAAACCACAGCGTCGGCCATTAATTGCCGAACACCATGGGTGGCGTCACACTTAAATACCACACAACTTTCCCCTATTTTATTACTGGACGCCTCAGGGCCACGGACCGGGTCACAGCCACTGTGACAATCCCCCATTGAAGTCAACGGGCCCGGTACCGAGTAACCTAAGGCCCTGCAGGGCGCTCCAACTGGCATCACGACGAACAGGATTTATCGAGTCTAGCAAAGCTGGGTACAAGGAGCCTGGCAAAGCTGGGTACTGTGTTTCCTAGACTTTATTAAATTGAGTGCTAGAGACTTTAATGAGCTTTCAAATAACAGCCATAACTGCATCACACAGTGCGTGCGAGCAGAGGGGGCGTGCCATTGTGGGCGGAGCCAGAAATAAAGTACGACACGAGGCCCTTCCCACACTCTGACGTCAGTGGGCAAAGTGAAGCTGGAAGATCTGAAGATCTGATTTGGAGACTAGGAAGAGTTCAATCCAGCCTGTCAGAGAGAGCAGCTGTTGACAACAGTAAAGGTACACTGAAGGAGGAAGAAAATGCCCAACTCGAGTGAAGATTCAGCGGCGGTAGCAGCCGCAGCCTCCATAATGCCGCTATCAATGCCATATATACCAGGAGCGGCCTGGTTACCACAGTACTCAGGGGAGTCGCACACCCTGAGCGATTTTAAGGAAAGACTATGTAGTTTGTTCAAAGTGTACCTCCTGTCTGAGAGTCAAAAAGTCAGTATCCTCATTGGCCAGTTAACTGGTGCGGCCCAGAGGGAAGTAAAGTCCTGGCCGGACACTGATAAAGGAACTGTCAAACAAATCTTGGCCAGACTGAAGAACACTTTTGACACCCACACTGCAACAGAGATAAAAATGAGATTCTTTGGGTGCAAACAGAGGGTGCAGGACAGTATACGGGACTATGCTCTTAACCTTCAGGAGGTGCTATGGGCCGTAAAGCAGGTTGACCCTGAGAGCTTACACAATGAAGATAGATTACTAACGGAGCAGTTTATAGAGGGACTCCAGTTTAACAATCAAAGGATACAGCTGCGCATAATGGCTCTACAAAATCCTGAATTGGACTTTGCACACTTTATGGATAGAGCCATCCGGGTGCTGCGTGAACAAAATCCTAGCAGCACAGAGCCCTCTTAGCATCCTGCAATTACATACCAGCAGGAGGCAGCATCCTTTCCAAAGACCCCTATTTAGACTGACAAGCCATCCCAAGATGATGACTCTGCTGCAGACTTACATCTCTAAGTCAAGGAACTAACCAAAAGTGTGGCTGCACTCACAAAAACTGCTGTCCCTGCAAGTGGCTCCAAAGAAAAAGATCCAGCTGGCCTCCAGTTCAGATGATGTCCCGTGGTGACAGCAGAGGGGAATCCCACCGACCAGAGGGATAGATAGCGATCGTTACGACGAGGACAAACAGCCCATCCGTCGCCGCTGCAACAAGGCGGGACACCTAGCAAGATTCTGTCATTTAAACAAGCAACCCCTGGGGCAAAGGGCCAACACTCAGGAGTAAGACGACCAGGCCCACCAAATTGGCGAGACAAGTACGTAGGAGGACAGCCAGTCCTGCCCCCGTCGTGATTGATGGCTTCCCGATGAATGCTTTACTGGACACCGGCTCCCAGGTGACAATGATGCCATATGTTCTTTTTAAGCAGTACTGGGCTGATTCAAACATTACTCACAGCCCAGATAAAAACCTTGCCATCCTTGCCAGCAATGGTCAGCCCTTGCCTCAGATGGGATATAAAGAGGTGACCATCAAGATTGGCCGAGTAGAATTGCTATCGCAAGGTTTGATTATAGTTGATATTGACAAAGGATAATGCCATCCTATGATCACTTTAGGCACTAATGTAATTGAAAATTGTCTTGTAGAAATTATTGCTTTGTTACAACAGGTAGCCGAGACCGCCATCTCCAGTCAGCAGCGGGTCCTGCAAAAGGAGATCAGAGCCTTCCTGCAGAGACAACAGGTAAAGCTGTCTGGTGGAGAAGTCGGCAGTGTCAGAGTAAGTGATCCTTTCCCCTTTGCAGTACCTCCCAGAAGTGAAATCTAAATTTGATGTCGGGCAGCAATAGGCCTCAGGGGTCAAGATTACCAAGACCTGGTAGAACTCGTGTACTCTGATAGTAGGCCCACTATCCTGACAGCCAGAGGGGTAGTTGATGTCCGCAAGGGGAGAGTACCAATATGCATCTTAAATTGTGGAGAGAGAGGTCCATTTACCCCGGTATGCCACCCTTGCTAAGCTGTTCACTCTCAGTAACAATGCAATAGAGGCACTAGAACCCTTTCTTCCATCTGACAAGGTGGAAGAAAATGGCTCTGAAGGGCAGCAGGAGGACTGGTGTCAGCAGCTACACGTAGACACTGACTCCACCCCTTCGCACCAAAAACATGGGGCTACTACAACGGATGAAGCATAGACTCTTAATGAAATGGCTCCAGTAACAGATGCCACATCAGCAGTGTAATGCGGAAATCTGTCCCCTGCTAGTAGCGAATCTGTCAATCTCATGGTGAGTATACGAGTCAGGAGAAGGCAGTCCAGAATACCAAGATTACACAAGTCCATTTATAGCGTAGTGACTAGTGCACCAGCAGTAGACATTAGAGAACAGGTCAGGTCATCGGAGATACAGTGGGGCAAAAAAGTATTTAGTCAGTCAGCAATAGTGCAAGTTCCACCACTTAAAAAGATGAGAGGCGTCTGTAATTTACATCATAGGTAGACCTCAACTATGGGAGACAAACTGAGAAAAAAAAATCCAGAAAATCACATTGTCTGTTTTTTTTTCATTTTATTTGCATATTATGGTGGAAAATAAGTATTTGGTCAGAAACAAGCAATCAAGATTTCTGGCTCTCACAGACCTGTAACTTCTTCTTTAAGAGTCTCCTCTTTCCTCCACTCATTACCTGTAGTAATGGCACCTGTTTAAACTTGTTATCAGTATAAAAAGACACCTGTGCACACCCTCAAACAGTCTGACTCCAAACTCCACTATGGTGAAGACCAAAGAGCTGTCAAAGGACACCAGAAACAAAATTGTAGCCCTGCACCAGGCTGGGAAGACTGAATCTGCAATAGCCAAGCAGCTTGGAGTGAAGAAATCAACTGTGGGAGCAATAATTAGAAAATGGAAGACATACAAGACCACTGATAATCTCCCTCGATCTGGTGCTCCACGCAAAATTCCACCCCATGGGGTCAGAATGATCACAAGAACGGTGAGCAAAAATCCCAGAACCACGCGGGGGGACCTAGTGAATGAACTGCAGAGAGCTGGGACCAATGTAACAAGGCCTACCATAAGTAACACACTACGCCACCATGGACTCAGATCCTGCAGTGCCAGACGTGTCCCACTGCTTAAGCCTGTACATGTCCGGGCCCGTTTGAAGTTTGCTAGAGAGCATTTGGATGATCCAGAGGAGTTTTGGGAGAATGTCCTATGGTCTGATGAAACCAAACTGAAACTGTTTGGTAGAAACACAACTTGTCGTGTTTGGAGGAAAAAGAATACTGAGTTGCATCCATCAAACACCATACCTACTGTAAAGCATGGTGGTGGAAACATCATGCTTTGGGGCTGTTTCTCTGCAAAGGGGCCAGGACGACTGATCCGGGTACATGAAAGAATGAATGAGGCCATGTATCGTGAGATTTTGAGTGCAAACCTCCTTCCATCAGCAAGGGCATTGAAGATGAAACGTGGCTGGGTCTTTCAACATGACAATGATCCAAAGCACACCGCCAGGGCAACGAAGGAGTGGCTTCGTAAGAAGCATTTCAAGGTCCTGGAGTGGCCTAGCCAGTCTCCAGATCTAAACCCTATAGAAAACCTTTGGAGGGAGTTGAAAGTCCGTGTTGCCAAGCGAAAAGCCAAAAACATCACTGCTCTAGAGGAGATCTGCATGGAGGAATGGGCCAACATACCAACAACAGTGTGTGGCAACCTTGTGAAGACTTACAGAAAACGTTTGACCTCTGTCATTGCCAACAAAGGATATATCACAAAGTATTGAGATGAAATTTTGTTTCTGACCAAATACTTATTTTCCACCATAATATGCAAATAAAATGAAAAAAAAACAGACAATGTGATTTTCTGGATTTTTTTTTTCTCAGTTTGTCTCCCATAGTTGAGGTCTACCTATGATGTAAATTACAGACGCCTCTCATCTTTTTAAGTGGTGGAACTTGCACTATTGCTGACTGACTAAATACTTTTTTGCCCCACTGTATCTATACTGTGTAGATCCACTTGTAGTACCAGAGGTCAGATCCCTGTCCGTTATAGACAATATATATTGTAAATAAATTAATAAGAATGTATAGTTGTAAACGTTAAGCATGAGAGCCTACAGAGACTTACTGTAAGAACTTTTTAAACATTCGTAATAACCAGTTGAAGGACAATTGGGCCACAGGACTATGTGTGGTCAAAACTTTATTTGTAAATAGTTACCCCAATTCGGCCTTGAAAATAAGCCACCGGCGTGGCCAAAAAAACAGGCCCATCTGTAGAGTGCCCTGTAGCCATGCCCAGGGACGACACACAAAGTGGGCTAAGGCGGTTCCCATCAACCAAACTCCAGGTACAAGGACAAAGACAATTCCTGGATGGCAGCGTAAGGACTGGTCGCTGCTGTAACTGTGTTATTGTTTCTTTTTCTTTTCTGGTTTTGATAATTTTTACATTTTTAAGACTTTGTATATTTTCATTAATTTTTGTTGTTAACAACTCTTGTTATGTTTCTTCAGTACGGGAGTACTGAACTTAACTGGGGGGAATGTGACACCCCAGAGTCCAGTTGTCACAGTGACATTGCCTCCCTCTAAGTGGTAAAGTCTTGCCTGGAAGCAGGAGGGGTGCCCCCATGTGATGTAACATAGATAATATGACAATTCCTGCTGCAGGTCAGAAAGGGGAGATTCCTTATAAATTATGGCCAGCAGATGGAGTTAGTGAGTGAGCAATAATTCAGCTGAGGGAGTAATCAGGGAGTTGTCATAGAGACGAGAGCAGCTGAGCTCAGGACAAGACAGTTAAGCCTGAGGTGAAGGATCTTTCTGGAAGATTCAGTCAGTTGGTGATGGGGAGATGATCTGTGAAGAGAGAAAAGGACAATAGCAGAGGCAAGAGGCTCTGGGGAAGCTAAAAACTGCATATAGCAGACCCCAGAGCGAAGCGCTAATAGAGAGAAAGGGACGCCAAGAGCCCTGGGTGGGCAGGAGCTGTATGTCCTGACCGCCGAATCTCGAAGTAGAGGGGACTGTAAGTTCCTGAGCGACATTGAACAGCTGGAGGCACGGCAGTGGATCAGGAGCCTGGGGCTGACGGTGAAAAGGACAGTACCCATGGAATAGGCTCATGCTGACAGCTATACAGCTTAGAGAAACCATCATGCAATAGAGGGCTGCAGCTTAGTTACAAACAGCAGAGACCCGCACACAAAGCGCAGAAGGAAGGTCCCAAACCCCCACCTGGCAGGGTGGATCCCCTGAATGCCTCCAGGCGAGCCGGACTCAATCCATCACCTGTATGTGGTACTCCGGATTGCAACCACTTGCAAGTAAAAGGTAAAGAAACTGCACCTCTCTGTGTCCTTCTCTTATTTCTCTGCACCCCAACGTTCACCGCCATCTGAACTATTAATCAACTATATTTGCCCTGGGGTCCCCGCTCTACCCGTGAGGAGCTGAACTATCCTGGCTGCGTCACCATCAACCCCAGGGGACCAAAAACCGCAGCGTCGGCCATTAATTGCCAAACACCACTGGTGGCGTCACACTTAAATACCACACAACTTTCCCCTATTTTATTACTGGACACCTCAGGGCCACGGACCGGGTCACAGCCACTGTGACAATCTCCCATTGAAGTCAACGGGCCCGGTACCGAGTAACCTAAGGCCCTGCGGGGCCCTCCACTTACTTATCGTGAAGGGATTGAATAATTCGGAGACTACAGTGTTTGAGCTTGTGAATTCAAGTAATTAAATTGTCATATCGCACTGAATTTTAAAAAACCGACTGCTATATCAGCTATGTTGAGCTACTTCGTCATTCTTTAGTTTATCTGAAACAGCAGAAAGTTAGCACATTTTGCTTATCTAGTATGCAGTGGGGGTCAATAAAAAAAACACAAATAAAGAACAAAAAAAGAAAAATATTATTCTTATAAATACATGTATTTATGTAAAAGAAGAACAAAAAAGTGCACAGATTTGTCATGACCCGACCTCTAAAATTGTCCCACTAGTCAAACCCTTCAGTGAACACTGTAAAATAAAAAAATTAAAAACAAGACTAAAAACAGTGTCTTATCAATATAACTCCAAACAAAAAGTGCAATAAAACGCAATCAAAAAGACGATCGTAAATAAAAATGGTGAAAGAAGATGATCCAGCTTCCAAGCTTTCAAAAATTTTTTGGATTAAAAAATAATGATAAATTCCATGATGAGTGTAGACACAGCTACGCGTTTCAAACATCCACTGTGGTTTTTAACAAAGTTATACATGTGCTGAATACAGAGTAATCTAAACAACTAGAGACCAATTGGAACACTGATAGTCAGTCACATGAAAGTGTGTCATGATTAAATAGAAACACCACATGGAAATGAGGGTGGAAAATGCACATAAGTGAATAATAAAAATATTACAAGAACATATAGACTTAAACATAAGAACATACATACGAACAAAGCAAAATATGTGACAATAATAATGAAACATCAATTTCCGCTTTAGATTTAAACCATTGAGATAACAGGTGTCAAGGTTCAGCATCCAATACGCTTTCCGTCCAAGAGATGCTTTCTGATGTCACTGCCCCTAGGATTTACAGCTACTCACTCTATTCCAAAAATCTGCATTGAGGTACTATTTCTGCAATGCTGTGAGTAGCGTTGAGCGATACCGTCCGATACTTAAAAGTATCGTATCGGATGGTATCGGCCGATCTAAAAAAAAATATCGGGTATCGCCGATTCCGATACCGGAAGTCCCATTCAAGTCTATGGGACTTCCGGTATCGGAATAAGAAAAACCCTATTTTTGCCTTGTACAGCCTCTCTGGGGTCTGTACGGGCCTTTCGGGGGGCTGTGCCGGCCTGCCGGGGGGGTCTGTGCAGGCTCCGGTGGTCTGTGCAGACCTGCCGGTGGTCTGTGCAGGCTCCGGTGGTCTGTGCAGGCCTGCTGGGGGGGCTGTGCCGGCCTGCCGGTGGTCTGTGCAGGCTCCGGTGGTCTGTGCCGGCCTGCCGGTGGGCTGTGCAGGCTCCGGTGGTCTGTGCCGGCCTGCCGGTGGGCTGTGGAGGCTCCGGTGGTCTGTGCCGGCCTGCCGGTGGGCTGTGCAGGCTCCGGTGGTCTGTGCCGGCCTGCCGGTGGGCTGTGCAGGCTCCGGTGGTCTGTGCCGGCCTGCCGGGGGGCTGTGCCGGCCTGCCGGTGGGCTGTGCAGGCTCCGGTGGTCTGTGCCGGCCTGCCGGGGGGCTGTGCCGGCCTGCCGGTGGGCTGTGCAGGCTCCGGGGGTCTGTGCAGGCATCGTCGATGCCTGCTACCATGACAGTGATTGACACATTAGCCAATGATGGGACAGTAGTAGTCCCATCATCCGGCTAATGTGTTGAATGTAAAAAAAAAAAAATTTACATGCTACATACATGCTACATACATACTACATACATACTACATATATACATACATGTAACATACATACTACAAGCAACATGCATACTACATACATGCTACATACTACATGCATACTACATACATAATACATATATACTACATGCATGCAACATACATACAACATATATACTACATGCATGCAACATGCATACTACATATATACTATATATACTACATGTAACATGCATACTACATATATGCTACATGCTACATACATGCTACATACATACTACATACATGCTACATACTACATACATAATACATATATACTACATGCATGCAACATACATACAACATATATACTACATGCATACTACATATATACTATATACTGTATACTACATGTAACATACATACTACATATATACTACATGTTACATACATAACTACATACATGCTACATACCACATGCATGCAACATGCATACTACATATATACTGCATATATACTACATGCATGCAACATACATATATACTACATACAATACATACATATAGACATACAGTACATATAACATAGAGTACATACTCACCGTCACTTGTCACTTTGATCCCCGAAGCCATTGTCACCTGAGGGATAAATATCAAAATAAAAAAACACCAATATACTTACCCCAATCCGCAGAAGTCCACGAGGGTCCCACGTCCATCTTGCGTGGAGAACAGCAGCATCAGCTGATGCTACCGTTCTCTACCAGCTCCAGGAATACAATGACGGAAGGTAGGTATCCTTCCGCACTGTATTCCTCCACCACTGTAAAAAAAAAGTCCCTAGTCTCACTTTATGCCATTGCTGCATGGGAATTTCCCACGCAGCAATGGCATAAAGTGAGACTAGGGACTTTTTTTTTTTTAATATGTATATATGTATGTATTGTATGTAGTATATATGTATGTTGCATGCATGTAGTATATATGCAGTATATATGTAGTATGCATGTTGCATGCATGTGGTATGTAGCATGTATGTAGTATGTAGCATGTATGTATGTTGCATGTATGTAGCATGTAGTGTGTATGTATGTAGCATGTATGTATGTTGCATGTATGTAGCATGTAGTGTGTATGTTGCATGTATGTAGCATGTAGTATGTATGTTACATGTAGTATATATAGTATATATGTAGTATGCATGTTGCATGCATGTAGTATATATGTTGTATGTACGTTGCATGCATGTAGTATATATGTAGTATGTATGTAGCATGTATGTAGTATGTAGCATGTATGTAGCATGCATGTAGTATGTAGCATGTATGTAGTATGCATGTTGCATGTATGTATGTTACATGTAGTATATATGTAGCATGTATGTAGCATGTATGTAGCATGTATGTAGCATGTATGTAGTATGTAGCATGTGTGTAGCATGCATGTAGTATGTAGCATGTATGTAGTATGCATGTTGCATGTAGTATGTATGTTACATGTAGTATATATGTAGTATGTATGTAGTATGTATGTAGCATGCATGTAGTATGTAGCATGTATGTAGCATGCATGTAGTATGTATGTAGTATGCATGTTGCATGTAGTATGTATGTTACATGTAGTATATATGTAGTATGTATGTAGTATGTAGCATGCATGTAGTATGTAGCATGTATGTAGTATGCATGTTGCATGTAGTATGTATGTTACATGTAGTATGTATGTAGTATGTATGTAGCATGTAAATTTTTTTTTTTTTTTTTTTTACATTCAACACATTAGCCGGATGATGGGACTACTACTGTCCCATCATTGGCTAATGTGTCAATCACTGTCATGGTAGCAGGCATCACCCGATGGGACTTGTAGTCCCATCGGACGATGCCTGCACAGACCCCCGGAGCCTGCACAGCCCACCGGCAGGCCGGCACAGCCCCCCGGCAGGCCGGCACAGCTCCCCGGCAGGCCGGCACAGACCCCCGGAGCCTGCACAGACCACCGGCAGGCCGGCACAGCTCCCCTGGCAGGCCGGCACAGACCCCCGGAGCCTGCACAGCCCACCGGCAGGCCGGCACAGCTCCCCCGGCAGGCCTGCACAGACCCCCGGAGCCTGCACAGCCCACCGGCATGCCGGCACAGACCCCCGGAGCCTGCACAGCCCACCGGCAGGCCGGCACAGCTCCCCCGGCAGGCCGGCACAGACCCCTGGAGCCTGCACAGCCCACCGGCAGGCCGGCACAGCTCCCCCGGCAGGCCGGCACAGACCCCCGGAGCCTGCACAGACCACCGGCAGGCCTGCACAGACCACCGGCAGGCCTGCACAGACCCCCGGACAGTCGGCACAGCCCCCCCGAAGGCCCGAACTGACGGCGCATCATGATGCGCACAGACAGCGCATCATGATGACGTCATTTCGGCAGCCAATCAGAGCCACAAAAGTGGCTGATTGCATTTTGGACTTCCGACTCCGGTATCCCATACGAAAAAAGTATCGGTACTCGGTATCGGAATTCCGATACGGCAAATATCGGCCGATACCCGATACTTGCGGTATCGGAAAGCTCAACACTAGCTGTGAGATGAAATGTCTTGATGCATGACAGACACTGCGGTTCGTGTTAGAAATACTACATACACTCACTGGCCACTTTATTAGGTACACCTGTCCAACTGTGTGTTAAGACTTAATTTCTAATCAGCCAATCACATGGCGGCAACTCAGTGCATTTAGGCATGTAGACATGGTCAAGACAATCTCCTGCAGTTCAAACCGAGCATCAGTATGGGGAAGAAAGGTGATTTGAGTGCCTTTGAACGTGGCATGATTGTTGGTGCCAGAAGGGCTGGTCTGAGAATTTCAGAAACTGCTGATCTACTGGGATTTTCACGCACAACCATCTCTAGGGTTTACAGAGAATGTTCCGAAAAAGAAAAAAAATCCAGTGAGCGGCAGTTCTGTGGCCGGAAATGCCATGTTGATGCCAGAGGTCAGAGGAGAATGGGCAGACTGGTTCGAGCTGATAGAAAGGCAACAGTGACTCAAATTGCCACCCGTTACAACCAAGGTAGGCAGAAGAGCATCTCTGAACGCACAGTGCGTCGAACTTTGAGGCAGATGGGCTACAGCAGCAGAAGACCACACTGGGTACCACTCCTCTCAGCTAAGAACAGGAAACTGAGGCTACAATTTGCACAAGCTCATCGAAATTGGACAGTAGAAGATTGGAAAAACGTTGCCTGGTCTGATGAGTCTCGATTTCTGCTGCGACATTGGGATGGTAGGGTCAGAATTTGGCGTAAACAACATGAAAGCATGGATCCATCCTGCCTTGTATCAACGGTTCAGGCTGGTGGTGGTGGTGTCATGGTGTGGGGAATTTTTTCTGGGCACTCTTTGGGCCCCTTGGTACCAATTGAGCATCGTTGCAACGCCACAGCCTACCTGAGTATTGTTGCTGACCATGTCCATCCCTTTATGACCACAATGTACCCAACATCTGATGGCTACTTTCAGCAGGATAATGCGCCATGTCATAAAGCTCGAATCATCTCAGATTGGTTTCTTGAACATGACAATGAGTTTACTGTACTCAAATGGCCTCCTCAGTCACCAGATCTCAATCCAATAGAGCATCTTTGGGATGTGGTGGAACGGGAGATTCGCATCAGGGATGTGCAGCCGACAAATCTGCGCCAACTGTGTGATGCCATCATGTCAATATGGTCCAAAATCTCTGAGGAATGCTTCCAGCACCTTGTTGAATCTCTGCCACGAAGAATTGAGGCAGTTCTGAAGGCAAAAGGGGGTCCAACCCCTTACTAGCATGGTGTACCTAATAAAGTGGCCAGTGAGTGTATATCTGTAAGATGTTCTGATATATGTTGTTTTCGTATAGTGCATCCCACATACAATTTATTACATGTGGTAGATTTTATAATATAAACTACATAATCACTATTACTGTCGATGTATTGTTTAATGTTAAATACTTGAGTTTGATTACTATCAGAAAAGATTTTGGAAACCGATGCTGCATCTATTTAAACCACTTTAAAAAAAAAACGCTTTTGCAATTAAGCCAAGTATGACGCTGTTCCATTGTATTAGGAAAGCTAGGGGATAAGATTTTTCCTAAAGTTCTCTCGTCCTTTTGGCTACTAATTGGACACCAAGATCTAGAATTTGAGACATAACCGCATCGTCACGCAACATGACTTCATGACTATATTTTGTATTTAAAAGAATTTTGTGCTATATTGTAAATTAGTACTAATTTTGATGGTGTATAGTGCTCTGTTAAATCCCAATAGGTCCATTACATTTTTTTATTGACTGTGATTTTAGATGCTCTATCCAGAGTCCAAGTAAGATACCTTATCCTATTCTACCTAACCAATAAAACTGTCCCATTAGTTAACCCCTTCAGTGAACACCGTAAAAAAGAGACAAAAAAACTGTGCTTTATCATCATACCACTGAACAAAAAGTGCAAAAAAATGCAATCAAAATGTAAATAAAAATGGTACCACTGAAAACATCATCTTGTCCCACAAAAAAAAAAGCTGCCACATAGAACTCAGAATAAAGAACTGCAAAAATAATATTTTTTTCTATAAAATAGTTTTCATTGTGTAAAAGCATCAAAGCATAAAAAAATACCATATTTTTGATTTATAAGATGCTCTGGATTATAAGACGCACCAAAAATTTTGAGGAGAAAAATAAGAAAAAAATATTTTTTAATAAAATAGTGGTGCCTCTTATAATCCTTGCATCTTATTGCTTACCCGGGTTGGTGGCTGTGGTGTAGCGGAGTCCCAGGGTCGCTCCTGGAGGAAGCAGGAGTGGGGTGATGCTGCAGGCCGCATTCAGGGATGAGGGGGGCTCCGATGTGCGCCGCTGCTGCTTGGGTTTTGTGCTGCTGCGGGGTCTTGTGCTGCTGCCAGGTTTCTCCGGTGACCGGCGGTTGCTGGCCGGTGCTCCGGGTGCCTTCGGTGCCCAGCGGTGCTGTGTGTGTGTCCGGCACTGCCCCGGGGCTCTGTCGACATTTTGCGACAGGCCAGAGCCCCGGCATTTCCACGGTTCCCTGTATGTGCGGTGGTTCCGGTAAAAAATGGCCACTGGCACATGTGCAGATGTGATCTCGGGACCAAGTTCTCAAGAAATGAGGTTTCAGTGCTTAGATTTCATCTCTCGAGATCTTTTTCCTGAGATCACATCTGCACATGCGCCGGCGGACATTTTTTACCGGAACCACTGCACATACAGAGAACCGTGGAAATGCCGGGCCTCTGGCCTGTCGCAAAATGTCGGCAGAGCCCCGGGGCAGCGCCTGACACACCCGCAGCAGTGGCCAGCAACCGCCAAACACCCGGACACCCCCTGATCACGGCCTATGGTAAGGCATTTTTGCTTTGTATTACGCACCCCCATTTTCCCCCAAAATTTGGGGGAAAAAAGTGCATCTTACAAACGAAAAATATGGTAAATGTGGTGTTGCTGTAATCATACTAACTCGAAAAATAAAGCTGCCTTAATACACATGGAATGGTTTCATAAAAACAACTCCTGAATTGCTGTTTTTTTGTTCATCCTGCATCCCTAAAATAGGAATAGAAAGCGAACAAAAAATGTCATGTGCCCAAAAATGGCACCAATAAAAATGTTAACTTGCCCTGCAAAAAACAAGCCCTCAAATGACTTTGTCAACCGAAATATGGAAAAATTATAACTGTCTAAATAGGAGTATGCAATAAAAAGCATCTCAGTGTGTGACAGCAGCCAAACATAAAAACCTGGTACCTCTGTAATCGCACCGACCTGAAGAATAAAATCACCTTTACTGCAGAAACAGTGTAAAAAAATAAGTAAAACCAATTCTTCACCTGCTGTTGATATGTTCATTCTGCCTCCTAAAGATCGCCGTAAGGCTTGGCTCACATTTATCCTGTGCTCTATGCTGAGCGATTGCACTAGGGTTTAGTAAATCTCTAAAATACATGATTCAAACTGAAACCCCCTGATGGAAGATTCCCTATAATGAGGCAGATGGAGACACTGTGGGTGCCATAGGACCCATGATCCAGTGGTGTCCATCTTTTTATGCGAACATAAAAACGCGGTCAACGACGGTTTTATGAATGTCTGAAAAGACCACTGACCAGAGACCAGATGAAGTCCAGAGTAACTATGTTGCCTCATTATAGTGAATGGATCCCTGGTGGGTTTAATCTGTCATCACTTGGAGATTTAGAAAGAAACTCCAAAGTAAGTGCTCAGCATAGAGCGCCGGATAAATGTGATCCTAAATGTTATGTAAAATGTTCCCAATAAAAGCTTTAACTCAATTCACAAAAAGCAAGTCCCCACTCTGGTCCATCATCTGTCAATGGATATATAGGGAGTGTCCATGTTACTGGTAGTGCAAAGGCTCGGGAAAAGCTAAATAGCTCCTCGCCCCCCAAAAGAAAATCAGCAAATTCTGTACTCCCAAACCCAAATGCCCCTCTCCCTTCTGAGCCCCAGTGTGTCTAAACCACATTTAAAGCCCACATGTTGGGTATTACTGTAGTGATCAGAACCCACCTAATTTGTGGGCGCGTGTCTCCAGAAGCATGATCTGGGCACCACAATGAACTGGTCACAACAGCATACTAGTCACTACAATAGCAGTTTCAATTTTCATTCAGCAACATCCACTACTGCTTGTTTCTGGAAAACACCATGGAGTCAAAATCATCATTTCACCCATTTCCCAGTATGAAAATGTAAAATCTGGGGCTAACACAAAATCTTGGTGGTAAAAATTTAATTATTTTTTCTTCACTGCCCAATAGTATAAAATATTGTGACACACCTGTGGTGTCAATATGATCACTGCATCCCAAGAGGAATTCATTGAGAGGTGTAGTTTGTAAAAATGGGGTCACTCATGGGGGGTCTGTTGGTCAGGCGCATCAAGGATTCTACCATTGTGATATGGCACCATCAAACCAGTCCTGCAAAATCTGAACTCCAATATGGCTCTTCGTCCCTTCTAAGCTTTGCACTGTGCCTCAAAATTAGTTTTTGACCACATATGGGTATCGTTTTTTTATTTTTTTATTTTCATGGCTCAACGTTATAAACTTCTATGAAACACCTGGGGGTTAAAGGCGCTCACTGTACATCTAGATAAGTTCCCTGAGGGGTCTAGTTTTCAAAATATTGTCATTTGTGGGGGGTTTCTACTGTTTAGACACATCAGAAGCCCTCCAAACGTGACATGGCTATTTATTCCAGCAAATTTTGCATTCACAAAGTCAAATGATGCTCCTTCCCTTCAAAGCCCCCTTCCACTTGAGCAGAGCAAGAATCCCAATACACACAAGATACCGTCCATAGTGGGAGTGGAACCCCACATGTATTGACACAAGGTGTCTTCCCCAGGGGTTGTTTGACAAATCACTCCTGATGAAGACACCCTGTGTCGATATGCGTGGGGTTCCACTCCCACTATGGATGGTATCTTGTGTACATAGGGGTACTTGTGACACCCCAGAGTCCGGTTGTCACAGTGACATTGCCTCCCTCTAAGAGGTAAAGTCATGCTTGGAGGCAGAAGGGGGGCCCCATGCCAGGTAACATAGATTAAATCACAATTCCTGCTGCAGGTCAGAAAAGGGAGCTGCCTTATAAATTCTGGCCAGCAGAGGGGGTTGGTGAGTCATCTAGGAGTGAGCTGAGGGAGTTGTCATGGAAACAAGAGCAGCTGTGAGCTGTGAGGGAAATGACAAGGCAGTTAAAACGTGAGGTAAAAAGATCTTTCTGGAAGATCCAGTCAGTTGGGGACGGACAGCTGATCTGACCGGAGGGGAAGGACGATAGCAGAGAGAAGAGGCTATGGGGAAGCTAAAACTGTGTATAGTGGACCCCAGAGCGAAGCGCTAATAGAGAGAAAAGTGACGCCAGAGTCCTTGGTGGTCAGGAGCTGTATGTCCTGATCGCCGAATCTGAAAGTACAGGGGACTGTAAGCTCCTGTGCGACATTGAACACCTGAGGGCACGGCAGCGGATAAGGAGCCTGGGGCTGACGGAGAAAAGGACGGTACCCGTGGAATAGGCTCACGCTGACAGCCGTACAGGTTAGTGAAATCATCACGCAATTGAGGGCCGCAGCTTAGTTATAAACAGCGGAGACCCACACACAAAGCGCAGAAGGAAGGTCCTAAACCCCCACCTGGCAAGGTGGATCTTCTGAATGCCTCCAGGTGAGCCGGACTCATTCCATCACCTGTATGTGGTACTCCGGATTGCAACCAATTGCCAGTAAAAGGTAAAGAAACTGCACCTCTCTATGTCCTTCTCTCATTTCTCTGCACCCCAACGTTCACAGCCATTTTGACTATTAATCTAACATCTTTGCCCTGGGACTATTGCTCTACTTGTGGAGAGCTATTTTCACCTCAGCTGCGCCACATGAACAGTCTCAGGGGAACAAGACCGCAGCGCTGGTCACCTCTGACCAGAATACCACAGATGGCGTCACGTATTTAATCATCTATAAACTTTATCTTCATTTTTAGCACATCCAACAACTTTTCCCCTTCTTCCCCCATTTTATTATTTAATGGACGCCCCAGGGCCACGGACTGGGTCGCCGCCGCCATGACACCGTCCCCTGTTGAAGTCGACGGGCCCGGTACCGAGTACCCCAAGGCCCTGCAGAGCACGCGCGCACTCTTACGCCGTCGCGCGTGCCCGTGGGGCGCTCCATACTCACTCTGCTCAAGTGCTAAGTATTGTTTGCAGCTTTTTTTTAATCTTTGTCCACCCTTGTCTGTCTGGTTAGTGTAATCCTATACACTTCAGCCTCACACATCCCTGGGTGGGAGGTAAACAGTTATGGTTTAACATAAGAGTATAGCAAGGTATGTGACCCAGCGTCTTCACCATCCAGAGAAATTGGGGGGAAAGGGATTGGCTAAGGTGCCCCCTAGTTCAAGATATCAGGTAGACGCCTACTGTCCCTAGTCTCTAAGTGACAATAGCCTATAACATAGGTTGAATGTTGGATTGAATGAGTGGACATAAATTAACCCTTGCAGGCACACCCCAATTCATGTGCTGGGAAATGTGTGCCTGAGTTTTTTTTAACCTTTTGCCGGCTCTCTATGGCTCAGAAAAATGGTGACTTCACTTGAAAATGATGACTGTACTTGGTTGCCATATTACTGAATTTTGAAGAGCGAAAAGAAAAAAAAATAAATATTCTGTAGAATACACATTTTAGTACAATTTGAGCATTCAGTTCCACTCACAAAACTCTCTTCTAGAGTCAACATTTAGGGAGATAGAGAGACTGGAATGGTGCCAATAGCAACTGACAGCATGATTGATCAGTGATACACTTAAGGAGGTCTTGAAACTAGTTATATCTAACTTAGATTTCTTATTACATCCTGTTTGGGGAAGGAGGGTTGAATGTTATTAAAATAGAAAAATGTTTTAAAAAAATATATACACATTTTATACATCTAACTAGTTAAATTTGTCTATCGTGTACACCACAGCAATATTGTGGGCTGTAGGGGTATTTTGCTGTTCAGGTTTGTAGCCTATCAACATAGCATTTTTGTTATTGACTTTTGCCAAAAGTATGGTGAATAGTATTAATATAGAAAAATAGACAAAAAATGTACACATTTAATTTTTTGCATACCTATTTGACTAGTTCAGTCTGACATCTGAACAACAATACTGTGTCCTTTTGCTGCGCATTCATTTCTAAACATTTACCTACCTAGCATTTATTTTTAAATCTTTTTTGAGAAGGGGGATTTAATTTTCTTAACAAATTAGAAAAAAAAATTATATAATTGTGGAGATCTGTACTCTTTTTTAAGAAGTCAATTTGTGACCCATAAATGTTACACCAAAACTTCAGGTTGTTGCATTAGGCTTTTTGGGCATCACATGAATCTACCTAGCATTTATTGATAATATCTTTATTTCAGGGTTTGAATATCTGTAGTTGAAAACATTTGTAACAGTTAATTATACTTATATACTAAATGAATGGTAAAGAAAAGGAGCACTGGCAATGAAATATGTAGTTTAAATGAA
Organism: Dendrobates tinctorius; assembly: GCF_039654945.1. Classification (NCBI taxonomy): domain Eukaryota; kingdom Metazoa; phylum Chordata; class Amphibia; order Anura; family Dendrobatidae; genus Dendrobates; species Dendrobates tinctorius. The sequence goes on from NW_027361673.1 coordinate 22,811,086, forward strand.
AAAACCCATGTCACAGCTAAGAATTTTTGTAGCACCAACACTAGCACGAGTGGCATGGGCAATAGTACTTCCAAATACAGGACACAATTCGCCTTCTTTGCCGCTAGCAATCATATTATTGGGAAGGAAGCGGAAGGAATGTATGGCATATCAATTGCTTCAGTCACAGCAGAATAACATTACATAATACACTATATGTATGAGTCAGTGTTCTCAATTCTAGCATTGATGCCTGTATCTGTTTTGCACCTTATTCCCCTAAGTCATAGCACTCTGAAGGCAAAGTATTTTTCTTCACAACAAAAACAACTTCCATTTCATTCATTGGAAGAGATGAACAGTCAGCATTTGTACTCTGATTATCTGGGGCTAGAGACTTGGAGCACATTATTCAAACAATTAGGTGTGTTTCTGGCTATGATAGCAAGGATGGTAGGGGCACTGACAGTGGTAGAGCCACTTTTAGAGGTGGGAATCAGGCATGGAGGCAAGGAGCTCAGGATATTTCCTACATCAAGCCAACTGTCAGCTGTGTCAGGAATGATGATGTCGATAATTCTTGTGTGGTGGACAAGGCCTAGAATCAGATTAGGGTGACCAGGAAGTGATATCATCATCACAGGAGGTGGTCCAACTAGTCATGGCAAAATTTAGCTTTTTACAGTCAGCTCAGGAGCAGGTAATGCCACAGATGCTGCTAGTGGGGCTCAACGAAGCCGGAAAGGACTGGTCAAGGTCATAATGATGGCAAATGCTATGTTTGGACGTGATGAGCCTGTGAGTACTTTTCCACATTGGCAACAGATGAATCTTTAGAAGTCTGTAGTATCATCCTTGTCTGTTTGTCAAGGAATCAGGCATATAGTTCCAGTCATCTACTTGTATGCACCAACTCAATTCCCACCTAGTTAATTTGCAAAAAGATATGCCCCCTCTATGCTATCACGTGCAGGATAACATGAGCTTCTCTTTAACTTGTTTGTGAGTTCAAAAGTACACTGAACTGCAAACACATAGAGCAGCAACTAAGAACAGGGACAGAATATGCCTCTTATGGCCCACTGGGTGAATGTTTTGAGTGACATTGCTGCATCAACACAACTAGGACAGATGGTGATGCCTCAATGGTTGGGCTCTACGTCTCATTCCACTGCTTGATGGTAAATATCTACCTCCTCTTCCAACACTTCTGCATGCTACTCAAAATACAATAACAGGAGAGCACCACCACCAGCCTTCAGTTTTTTTTGTTCATGTAAGGTGAAGCACTATCAAGCAGTTTTACAAATTGTAAGCATTGACATCAAGCAGCAAGTCTCATGCTGGATGGCTTCTGCCTACTGCAACTGTGCATGTGGCAATGGAATCACTGAAAAAAGGCAGAGATGCTTACCTGCCTAGGGTTCAAACAAATGCACTATCAGTGTACAGTGGACCCAACTAATGATGGCAGCAACACATGTGCAGTAGTACCAATATAGCAATCACTCTCAACCTACCAACTGGTATACTAGTGCACATAAAAAAGTCAGTATCAGGCATTATTCACACAGGTAATGCAGAGCATCCGGCTTACAGCCTATCAAAAATGTTCATACTTTTAGATCAGACCGGCTGCTATTGAGGTGAACGCTGGCTGACTGGTGCAACAGGCTGAGATACAAGCACTGGAACCTGAGAACGCACAAGAGTGTTATGAAAACAAACTCACAAAATTAAACACAGGCACCTCCATGTTGGAGGGGGTGCTTTAAATTGTAAGTGTCCTCCAGCTATTGGTTGGGGACAATTTAGAGTAACGTGCAAGGCCCCTTTAAGAAAGAGGAAATGTGCGCGTGCTCAGCCTTAGCACAGTGCCGAGGATGTGCATGCAGTGCATGCACACCGGACAGCAGCAAACCTGGAAGGAGCAGGACAGGGGGCGCGGTGGTAAGTATGCTGCTGTCTCTTCAGGAAGAGAGGGACTGCAGGCAGAGACAATGGTGCTTCATAGCGTCTGTAAGACCAGGATAAAGCACCAACTAATATCATGCAACAGGCCCACTGGAGCTTGAGTTACTTTGAAATATAACATTGGCAGCTGATGAGGGCTATGTGTTGTCTACTGAGTCCCTTTGCAGTGTGGGCTTAAGTTTTCAGTAGGGACAATTGTAGCATCAAACATTTTATCCCTCTCATTTTTATATTGTAAAAAACAATCACAAGGATGGTGCTGGCAAGCCTGACGAGCTGTGTGTACGATTGTTTCACAAGCCTATCATTAGCTTCAAACAAAGGGATGACAATTGGATAAGCATGCATTTATACCCTTACTAGAATGGCAAGATTGAGGACTTTTTTCCATTGTCCAAAAGGATGTCAAAATTTGCTGTATTTATTGCCAAGCAAAGGCCTGACAAATACACATCAAGCAAGTATAAAGAGGTGACAGAGAACCCCATTGCTTCCCCTCTCTCCTATGTGCTGACCTCATACACTCTGTTGCCTTAACTGTATTGTGTCATATAATGTTGTCGTGTATGTACCCTTATGTTAATATGTGTCAGTTGTTGTATTAACTCCATGTACTGTAATATAATGTTTCTTATATCCATTTTGACTTGTAATGTATTTCTCAGTGGTGTTTCCCTTTAACTTGTATATTGCACTAACTGAGGGACAGTTAAGATTTAAAGGTGTAATGACCAGGCCGAATGGTGTCTACAGCCGAAGGAATTATGACACACACCAGTCTTCGGGATAACAGTTGCTTTTACTTCAGCAGGAACGGGAATTGTAACTTGGAACAAATATGGAACAGTCTCTCATAGGTAGTCCACGGCAATTACAGTTCACACTTAGATGCTGAGATGTGATTTGGGTCTGGAGCTTTAAGAGCACTGGACAATGTCTTTTGGTATTTTACGGAGGTAGGTAGTTGCAGCAATTAGAGGTTACAGACCTGTACTTGGGATTATCTCCACAGTGTGTCATGGCACGTGCACAAGTACTTATAGGTGAATGTAGAAACTGTGGCGAATCCTGTCATAAAGACTTTGATGTGGTGAATCCTGTCAGCAATTCTTTAGATGTGGTGAATACCGTTAGCAATACTTTACATGTGGTGAATCCTGTCAGAAATAGAATGCTGTCTGTACAGGTTAGAGGCAACTCAGGCTTTTATGCCTGCAGGAGATCTTGAGGTAAAAACCTCCACCACGTGTTTTCTGCTCTCCCTGAAGGCATCTCTCATACTACAGAACATTCTAGACTTGCCTTGAAAAACAGCTCCTTCTATTGACCATGTGACTAGGAGCTGGCCAATAGGAGACCGAATTCACATATCAGATCCTTACAAAACAATAATTCAGTCATTGTACACTTTCACCATTAGATGGCGACAGAACGCAGCAAATGAGAAATGCATTGCATCTATAATGGAGGTGAGTAGAAATGGAGAATTACAGCTCACAAATAATGTAGAGGGCCAGTTAGAGAGTGAGCAGTAGTGTACAGAAGCTACTCACAATTCAGTATTACTGAAAGGGACAGACACACTCTGGACTGGTTCACTACAAAGGTGAGGACTGGGCGAGCAGCAGAAAGGTGGCATGAAGCTGCTGCTTCCAGTCAGTAGCCTAGGCACGTTGGCCCTGGGCAGGTGTATAGGAGCAGCTGGGGCATTGCCAGATCCCAGGAGGGAACAGAATCTGCTGCCCTGGACTAAGGACTTAAGGACCGCAACACGGCCCAAGTACTTTGGAAGGGCCCCCGCTGAAGGAACTAAAAGCATCCAGATCCCAGCGAGTGGACTACTGCTTGATTTTGGCTACCATGGCTGTGGTGGGTATGGCCGTGGACAGTGTCAGTCAGAGAGCAGGAAGCCAGTGTTGTACCCCTTTTTCTCCTCACTGTTTATTAAAGTTCATTCCCTGTTGGACCGTAGCTGTGATCCTGGACTTTAATTGCATGGACTACCGTGGCTGGGGGGAAGAAAAGGTAATCTGTGGGGGAGCTGTGTCCATCTGGTGATTCATGTACAAGTGAACGGGGTGTCTGTGGACTCTGTTTTGTGGGTGAACTTGTTCAGGACTACCACCTTGGTCGCCGTTGTTACACAATAAGACAAGAAGACTGCTCTCTGCTCTATGCACAGCCAACATTCCCCCATCTGTGCAGCACTAAGGTTAGAAAAAATAGCCAGTAGTGATTACAATATATTTGACAAGATAGATCAGATGCTTTTTTTGCCACTGCGTCTACCTGATGCACTTCAGCAAACAATGACACGCCACCTGAACACTTAGCTTGAATCCTACCTGGACTGTGGCATTCTCTGGCAGAAATCATGAGCACTAACCCTATGGATTTCTGGGACAGCAGATTGGACCAGTGTGAAGAATTGGTTCAGTTTGCAATGGCAAATTGTCATGTCCATTCTCCACTACATTGTCAAAGAGATTATTCAGCATGGTAAATGGCCCATTGGACCAGATTATCTATTAATGTGGAAAACCTTACATTAACGATGAACTAAGCAATGATTAATGCCAATTTATATTCACCTTCAGCTGATGTCAGTGATAACTTGGGACATATCTGCTGCTATTGGGTTGCTACTGCTGGTCCTACAGTGCCAGACATAATCTTGTGTGTCTCATCATAGTCTAAACTGTACGGTTGCTGCCAGTACCACATCCACAGCCACTGTCTATGGAAGGCCACACACATCTCTTGCTTGTCTATAGTGTTCTATAGCTTTACTGTACTGCTGCTTGGAACCCAATCCTGTTCAGATTAAATAAACTTGAAACTGCTCCCACAAAATGGAGTGTTTTACATGGCGTTTTATGAAACCATTGCTTCTTCACTTTCAAAAAGGCAATTACGTTTCTGGCCTCAAAAAAAGGGAAGCTTTTTGGTCTGATTTGTAAAAAGTCATTGTTGATCCCAAAATAATACAGATAATTTTGCATGGCTTGTGAAGAAGCCTTTGCTTCTTCTGTTTTCAGTGACTCTATTCATAATATCCAAATAGGGATGATTTTTAGTTGACTTCTTTATTTAACAAAGAAACCTTATGCCACGCTCCCAAGAGGGAATATTGTTGACCACTCCTTGTCAAAAAAGCTGTTTCTGTGTACACTATCTGTGTATAAACACCAACAAGGCAGGCATCTATATCTCAAAAAGGATTATTATTGATACATCACCATTTAACTCCTTTACCCTTGAGCGATTTTACATTTTTTCATACTCATTTTTTACTCCCCTTCTTCCAAGAGTCAAAACTTTTATATTTGTTCATCAACATAGCCGTACCAGGGCTTGTTTTTTGCAGGACAAGTTGTGTGGGTGTCATCAGCAGACCCTCGGCTGTCTTTTCTACCTATCGGTGCCCGACAATCGCGTCACATGGGCGCTGATGGGACCGTGGAATGACGCACCCCCTGCAAGCTAGTGTTAAACCCTGCTGTCAGAGATTGATAACAGGTTATCTTCACACATGGCTTTTAACCCCTTTATGACATTGGACGTACTATCCCGTCCATGTGCCCTGGGCCTTAATGACACTGGATGAGATAGTGGGTCATACGCGATGAACCGCGCTCATGGTGGGAGCGTGGCTGATCACGGCCAGATGTCAGCTGATTCTCACAGCTGACACCTGGCACTAAGTGTCATGAGTGGTCACAGACCACTACCGGCACTTTAACCCCCGGAACACTGCAATCAAACATGATTGCAGCATTCCGAGAGCAGGCAGAGGGGCTGTGACAGCCCCTCTGCCTTTGGATCAGAGACGCCGCGGCATGATGCGGGGTCCCGATTGCTCCCATGGTAACCCGATGTTGTTATGATGACATCCGGGTTACCAGAGCTAAGAGCCTTCCTGTCATCCTGTCATGCGCAGTGCATGTAAGGAAGTCTCTGAAGTCAGTGTACACAGAGTGCTGCGCTAACAGTTAATTTGGCATGCAGATCTGCATTCCATATAAGTGATCAGCCTTGTACAAAATGAGTGTCCCATAATGGGACACAGTGTAAAAATAAGAATGAAGTTAAATGTTAAATAATTGTAAAAATATTAAAAAAATAATAAATAATAATTTAAAAAACTATATTTATTCTATCAATAAATCAATATTTGAATAAAAAAATCTAAACAATAAAAACTGAGCAAAAAGTGTCATGTGCCCGTAAATGGTTCCCATAAAAACGTCAACTTGTCCCGCAAAAAATCAAGTGCTTACATGACTCTGTGGGCCAAAAAAAGGAAAAATTATAGCTCTCAAAATGTGGTGACGCATAAACTATTTTTTGCAAGAAAAAGCGTCTTTTAGTGTATGACAGCTGCCAAACATAAAAACCCGCTATAAAAACACTATAAATAGTAAATCAAACCCCCTTTATCACCTGCTTAGTTAGGGAAAAATAATAAAATAAAAAAGTAGGGTTAGAGTTACAGTTGTGGCCAAAAGTATTGACACCTCTGCAATTCTGTCAGATAATACTCAGTTTCTTCCTGAAAATGATTGCAAACACAAATTCTTTGGTATTATTATCTTCATTTAATTTGTCTTAAATGAAAAAACACAAAAGAGAATGAAGTAAAAAGCAAAACATTGATCATTTCACACAAAACTCCAAAAATGAGCCAGACAAAAGTATTGGCACCCTCAGCCTAATACTTGGTTGCACAACCTTTAGCCAAAATAACTGCGACCAACCGCTTCCGGTAACCATCAATGAGTTTCTTAAAATGCTCTGCTGGAATTTTAGACCATTCATCTTTGGCAAACTGCTCCAGGTCCCTGATATTTGAAGGGTGCCTTCTCCAAACTGCCATTTTTAGATCTCTCCACAGGTGTTCTATGGGATTCAGGTCTGGACTCATTGCTGGCCTCCTTAGAAGTCTCCAGTGCTTCTGACTTCATAATGCCATGCACACGGTCAAGCAGTCCAGTGCCAGAGGCAGCAAAGCAACCCCAAAACATCCCCCAAAACATCAGGGAACCTCCACCATGTTTGACTGTAGGGACTGTGTTCTTTTCTTTGAATGCCTCTTTTTCTCCTGTAAACTCTATGTTGATGCCTTTGCCCAAAAAGCTCTACTTTTGTCTCATCTGACCAGAGAACATTGTTCCAAAACGTTTTAGGCTTTTTCAGGTAAGTTTTGGCAAACTCCAGCCTGGCATTTTTATGTCTCAGGGTAAGAAGTGGGGTGTTCCTGGGTCTCCTACCATACAGTCCCTTTTCATTCAGACGCCGACGGATAGTGCGGGTTGACACTGTTGTACCCTCGGACTGCAGGGCAGCTTGAACTTGTTTGGATGTTAGTCGAGGTTCTTTATCAGACATCTGCACAATCTTGCGTTGAAATCTCTTGTCAATTTTTCTTTTCCATCCACATCTAGGGAGGTTAGCCACAGGGCCATGGGCTTTAAACTTCCTGATGACACTGCGCACGGTAGACACAGGAACATTCAGGTCTTTGGAGATGGACTTGTAGCCTTGAGATTGCTCATGCTTCCTCACAATTTGGTTTCTCAAGTCCTCAGACAGTTCTTTGGTCTTCTTTCTTTTCTCCATGTGTGAAGGGTTAATACTAAAATCAGAGCTTAAGTTTCACTTCTCCATTTCAATGTAAGGTTTTGTTTCTTAGCTTTGTTGTTGTAAGATAAATTTTTGTAATTGGCATGGGCTGTCATGAAACCAGATTGTTCTCATCAGGTGCAAAGATAAGGGAGGTGGGAATGTTAAACTCTGAAGAATATGCCATTATACTACTTTCTACGCTATCTAGGTACGGACATATATGTAGTTTCCGGTTTTCTTGCAATATTATTGGCTTATAAAGTGAAATAATGCTATTGGTACTTGAGAACCTTGCATAATTAAGCAAAAGATTATAAAAGATGTGACTAAAATAAAGGGGCTTAGTGATCTGCCTCGATCCTCCCGTACAGAGACCCCAGTCTCCGTGTGGTCATTTGAGTTGCTAGCAACACTGGAATAATTTGGAAATCACTGGATCAACCGTGAAGGGTTAATTTAGCCCTCCCAAAATAGCTACCTAGACAGTGGCGCGCAACGTGGGGCCCCCGAATAGGGACGCCTCTGCCCCCGGAGGACAACAAGACAAAGGACCCTCGGAGCGGACACAGGTGTTGGAAAATTGGGACTGATCACCCCCCACAACCACGGTAAGTTGGCAGTTATACTGTTCAGACTGACCGTTGGTGTGGTTTTCCTGTGCTTGTTGCTGCAAAGAGGATCTGAGGTTTGTCCCCTGGTGGGGTGATTCATGGGTGGAATCATATAGAGGTGCAGTCCCGTTGGGGGCCCAGTGCTCGAACCGTACCTCATAATGGACGGACACCCCGGATTGACCAGTGATTGTGACTCTCTTTATAGTCAAAATATCCTGAATTCCTGGTCATTGTTAGAAGATGGGTAGGATACGTAACTCAGGTATATATAGATATATATAACCAGAGGTGTCCGGAGGGATAGTCTGAGACGCCCTCCTCCTTTCACTGAGTACCGCGAATTTTGGGCTTCCCAGAGGGGGTTGACCCTGTGGAACAAACGGAGACGGCTGCTCCAGTATTGTGCTCAATTTGTCAGGATATTTAGCTGTTGTTATTTGGCTAAAGTTGTAGGGGGGTAGAGCTGGCTCCATGTTTTCATGTGCCCTGGGCCAAAGAGTGTCAGTGCGCCCCTTTAACACATACCACAACTCATGATGCTCCAATAGAGCACAGAAATAATAGGTATAGTACAATGACAAATACTTCACTGCTTACATGACATGACTGATCTATTTTAAATTGTACAATAGCTCAAAAAAAGGACAGTATATTATTCCATACAGTATTATGGCCACCACATTGTGCGCCATACAGAATAATGAGCCCCATATATTTCTCCATACAGAATAATTGGTCACATATAATGTTCTATACAGTATATGATAAGATTCACATAATGCTACAGTATATGATGGTCCCCATGGACGATGTTCCAGTGTCTTATGGGCCCTAATGATGCTCCATATATAATGGGCTCCATTTCTAATGCTCCAGTGTATAATGTGCCCCGTAAATGCTGCTCCAGTGTCTGATGTCCCCCATTTGGAATGCTCCGGTATATGTTGGGCCTCATGGACGATGCTCCTGTGTCTTTTGGGCCCTAATAATGCTCCATATATAATGGGCCACATTTCTAATGCTCTAGTGTATAATGTGCCCCATAGATGCTGCTCCAGTGTCTGATCTGCCCCATTTAGAATGCTCCAGTATATGATGTGCCCCATGGATGATGCTCCAGTGTCTTATGGGCCCAAATAATGCTCCATATATAGTGGGCTCCATTTCTAATGCTCCAGTATATAATGGGCCCCGTAAATGCTGCTCCAGTGTCTGATTTCCCCCATTTGAAATGCTACAGTATATGATGGGCCTCAAGGATGATGCTCCAGTGTCTTATGGGCCCTAATAATGCTCCATATATAATGGGCCCCATTTCTAATGCTCCACAGTATAATATGCCCCATAGATGCTGCTCCAGTGTCTGATCTGCCCCATTTAGAATGCTCCGGTATATGATGGGCCCCATGGATGATGCTCCAGTGTATGATGGGCCCAAATAATGTTTCATATATAAAGGGCACCATTTCTAATGCTCCAGTGTATAATGTGCCCCATAGATGCTGCTCCAGTGTCTGATCTGCCCCATTTAGAATGCTTACAAAACCTACAAACGACGAAATGAAAAAACCCTGCTGTAATTAAATAAGTAAAAATGCATTTAAATCATAGAGTTCTTAGTAATACTGTATTTGATCAAACATAGCATAAAATCCAACTCAAACCAAACTCAATTTTTGTGTTTTTCCATTTAGAATGCTCCAATCTATGATGGGCCTCATGGATGATGCTCAATTGTATGATGGGCCCAAATAATGCTCCATATATAGTGGGCTCCATTTCTAATGCTACAGTGTATAATGGGCCCCATAAATGCTGCTCCAGTGACTGATGTCCCCCATTTGGAATGCTCCAGTATATGATGGGCCCCATTTTTAATGAACCCAGGCATGGTATGTGTGAAGGACACAAGGAAAGGGGTTTCTCCTGACCAGAAAGCCTGCACTGATGACTCAGTGCTTGCATTTTTTGAAATTTCAGAAGAGGAGGCGACAGAGCTGGAGTCTGTTTCAGCAATATAAGCCAAAAACAGTTCCTGATGCTCTGGCTTTAAAAGCAGTCTACCTACTCCCAGAAAAGGGAGCCTTACAGGCCACCCAGAGCTACACCATGATGCAGGCTCAACACCTCCTGCCTTACCTGCTATTGTGTTTTTGGCACTACCAGCAGATGCACCACCACCACCATCAGTATCAGGTGGCCCCCCACGCCCACGGCGATGTTCTCTTCCACCATACTTCCTCATGTTTTGGAAAATGGACCCAAAATACCAGCAGATATATGGTACTGTTTCAGAAGTGTACAGCTCTATACACTCTAGGGATAACAGTATATCTCTGTATATATTTCAGGAGGCAGACACAAACGCTCTCAGGCCCAGTATGGATTACACAAGATTATGAATAGCTGTAAATGGGTAATGTAACACAAGCATACAGCTGTATACAGTGTTGGGGTAATCTTAAAGCTCCAAATATATTTCCGGAGTAACAGACAGACGTTCACAGGCTCATTATGGATTACACCAGAATCTAAATAGCAAAAAAGGTTACTGTATCAGAAGCGTACAGATGTATACAGTGTTGGCCAAATTTGAAATCTCGGTATATATTTCCAGAGTCACCCTCAGACGCTCACTCAGTCTGGGTTTGACCATAATAAAAAAATGTTGTAAAAAAGGTGACGGATAACAAGATAGCAAGTATATTTATTATAGGGTACAATTGAAATCTCCATATACATAGTCCCGTAGTCACTCTCAGACACTTACTCAGTATGGATTTGAGCGTAATACTAAATGTTGAACAAAGGTACTATATAACAAGATACAAGCTGTATCGAGTATAGGGTAAAAATTGGTATCTCCGCTTCACCGCATATATAGCAGGTGTAAACCACACATGCTCACTCACTATGGATGATACCATAATAAAAAATTTTGAACAAAGGTACTGTATCAGCATATACCAGGTGTATCCAGTCTAGGGGTATTTGTAAATTTCCGTCTATACTCCGGAGTCAGACACAGACACTCACAGACTCACTATGTATTACCACAGAATTTAAATAGTAGAAAAAGGGAAAGGTATTCGAAGCGTACACCAGTATACAGTGTTGTGGTAATTTTAAATCTTCGTATATATTTCAATCTCAGTAAGCCAGTCCAGACTCTCCGTTACTGGAAACTACATGGATGCAAGTACAGATGGAAATTTGGGAATTACTCATCGCGGGAAAACCTCCCGGTAGATGTTGCAGAGGCGATGCAGACCCTCAATTACTGTGTCTGTGGAGGCAGCAAAAACGGTTCTTTGTGAAGAAAGGATTGCTTTATCGCAATAGCGTGGATCACATCACCGTTACTCGTCTCCATCAAATTGTGATCACAGGGAAACATGTAGACATGGTCCTCACTGCCTATCATGAGTTGTCTGGTCATTTTGGAGTGCAAAAGACAGAAGCCACAGGCCATAGGTGATTCCATTGGATTGGCATGAGAGGAGACATTGAAAAATGCTGGCAGGAATGTCACACGTCTGTGACTATCACAACTGTGAAAGGTGATCATAAAGCACCACTGCATCCGCTTGTAAGTTGACATCCATTACAAATGGTAGCCATTGATCATCTGAAGGTAGAGGACAGCAGGACAGGCCATAGCTACATCTTAACCATCATCGATCAATACACCAAATTTCTATTGGCTGTCCCTGTGAAGGAATTAACTGCCCAGACTACACAGCGGTGGAGCAGGGAGAGGTAAGTATTGCAACTTGCAAGTGCTGTGGCCATGAACAAGCGGGGGGGCACACATGTGGGCGACTGTACTGGCACAGGGCCCCTCATAGTATGCTGTTGTGTCTGACAGCGAGTGGGCCCCCCCACCATCAGAGACACTGTGTTGTACTATGAGGGGCCCTGTGCCAGTGCAGTCGGCCATCAGTGGGCCCATCCACCTGTTCAGAGCAACGGCACTTGCCCGGGTGCGCCAGGTGTTGACCGCAGTCCTTGGGGGGGTGTTGGTCCGCCCAGTTAGGGAGGTTTAAAAAATATATGTTGATGTGTAGGCTGGACATTCAGCAGCTGTAAATGGCAGAATTGGGCAAGTCAGAGGAAGAAGAGAACAAAAGCGAGGCAATTTTCTGGCAACCTATGTGTCATCAGGGGAAGATGGTACAAAATCCTTTGAAACCCATGCATGGTTCATTTTAATGAAGGTTAGATCATCAACATTTTTGGTCGACAGAAGGGTCCTTTTTTCTGTCAGGATTGATCCAGCAGCACTGAAGACTCTTCCAGATAACACACTAGCAGCAGGGCAAGCGAGCTCCTGTAAGGCATATTGTGCCAATTCAGGCCAGGTGTCCAGTTTAGAGGCCCAATAGTCAAAGGGGAATGACCTGTGAGGGAGAACATCGATATGGGAGGAGATGTAGTTTGTAACCATAGTTGACAACTGCTGTCTCCTGTCACTTTTAATCGATGCAGTATTAGCAGACGTGTGAGCGGTACTTGAGAAATCAATCCACAACATGGTCATGAAACCCAAGTCTCCAACGCCACTTCGGCTGTGTGCACCACGGACACCTCTTCCATGTTGCCCACTACGGCTCGTGGGAGAAACAGCACTGCTGCTGTGTGCTGGGAAAGCCTCAACAAACGGTTTACCAGAGTTGCTTGTTTGTTAGCCAATAATATCTCTAGGTTCTCCTGTGGCATGATGTTGTGTAATTTGCCTTTGTAGCATGGATCGAGGATGCTGGCCAGCCAGTAGTCGTCATCGTTCATCATTTTGGCAATGCGGGGGTCCCTTTTTAGGATCCACAAGGCATAATCGCACATGTGGGCCAATGTTCCAGGTGTCAATAATGCACTGTCACTGCTGGGTGGAGGAGCACTTTCTGGCAAATTCACATCCCTACAATTATGCACAAACCCTGTACCTGACCTTGGAACGCCAACATTTTCTCTTGCCCCCTGAGAAGCCCCGCCTGCCCAAAATAATCATCCCCCTCATCCACCTTCTCCTCCTCTTCCTCCTCTTCCTCCACCAAATCCAGGACAGTTTACTGACCAGACAATGGCTGACTGTCAGCAAGGCTTCCCTCCTCTTCCTGTTCCTCCTCCTCTGCTGCAGATGCCAGATCCTTAATGTGAGTCAAACTTTGCATGAGCAGATGCATAATTGGGATGCTCATGCTTATGATGGCGTCGTCTGCGCTTACCAGCCGTGTGCATTCCTCAAAACACTGAATGACTTTACAGAGGTCTTTCAGCTTTGACCACTGCACACCCGACAATTCCATGTCTTCCCTCAAACTGCCTGCCTCTGTATCCTCCCACAAATTCATTACAGCCTGCCTCTGTTTGCACAGCCTCTCAACCATGTACAGGTTGGAGTTCCACCTATTTGCAACGTCTATGATTAGGCGGTGCTTGGGGAGGTGGAGCAATCGCTGCAGCTTCTGCATACGACAGGAGTGTACAGCTGAGCGACAGATGTTGTGAGTTCATTTTCCCCTTCGTCTCTGAGGTCTGGTGAACTCCCTATTCTGGTAAAGGAGGGTAATGAGCCTGATTATCAGGCACCTGAGCCTAATGAGGATGACTGGCTGAGTGGAGTCACGGACTGGATATAAGGCTGCCAACGCCCTTCTGCCCTGCGGGTGATTTCTCTGTGGACTTCTAGCACACCAGTCTGATTCCTGCTCCTCTAAAGCTAAGTTTTCTGCTTTGCCTGTTCGCATTTGTGTTTTGTTTTTGTTTTCCTTGCTTTTCTGGATTCTACCATTCCCTGCTGGGGTGAGCTGAATCGCCTTTTGCCGGTTGCTCTGTCTTCAGAATATTCCTGAGTACTGACATAGCTTTTTTGAAGCCGACCGTCTTCAGGGCCTTTTTCACTGTCAGTCTGTTGGCTCTTATTTTCATAGGGTTTTTCACGGATTGCAGACAGCAGCCTTCCTGTCCTTTCCTATCTAGTTAGCTTGGGCCTCATCTTTGCTCAGTCTATCTTTCTGTCTGTGTTAGTGTTTTCATCTTGCTTCACCGTCATTATATGTTGGGGGCTACCTATTGCTTTGGGGTCTGCTCTGGGGCAGTTTAGATTTCCCCTTTCTTTCTTTAGGCCTATTTAATTCTCCAGCTGTGATCGAGGGGTCTAGGGCATCGTAGGAACCCCCCACGGCTACTGTTAGTTGTTGTGGATAGGATCAGGGGTCTGCAATCCGATAGCTGCCAACCTCTCTGGTTTTCTGGACTTAGCTAGCATTTCTGTTTTTGCCTCCTATGGTGACTCAATCATAACAGACAGATGTGCGAGCACAGTCTTCGCACCTTAAGGAGCAGGGATGTTAACTCCGGATAATTATTAAGGAAGCACTGCACCACCAGGTTCAAAGTGTGAGCCAGACAAGGTATGCGTGTGCACTTTGCAAGGGCTATGGCTGCCACAAAATTACAGCCGTTATCACTGACTACCTTGCCTGGCTCAAGATGTAGACTGCCCAGCCATGACTCTGTTTGTCACTGCAAGTAGTCAGCCAGTACCTCCATGGTGTGTCTGTTGTCACCCAAAGACATCATCTTTAACACAGCCTGCTGACGCTTACCACTAGCTGTTCGATAGTGGGACACCTTGTGTGCAACACTGCCAGCTGTGGATGGAGTGCTCATGCGACTGCGCTCTGTGGACGAGCTTTCGCTTATGGAGGAGGAGGGTTGAAAGCCTACAGCCAACTGTTTTCTATACTGTGGGCTAGGCAGAACTGTTCCACCACCGCTGTCCCCTGCACCCACCACATTAACCCAGTGTGCAGTGATGGACTCATAACGGCCCTGGCCATGCCTACTGGACCATGCATCTGTTGTGAGGTGCATCTTTCCACTCACTGATTGCTTGAGTGCATGGACAATGCGGTCTTTCATATGCAGGTGGAGGGCTGGGATGGCTTTTCGAGAAAAGAAGTGCCAACTGGGTAGACCATAGCGTGGGACTGCATATGCCATGAGCTCGCGGAAAGCTTCGCTTTCAACCATCCGGTAGGGCATCATCTCTAATGAGATTAGTTTGGCAAAGTAGGCATTCAAACACAGTGTACGCGGATGAGAGGATGAGTACTTTCTTGTCCTACTCAGAGTGTCTGGTATGGTGAGCTGGACTGGAGAGCTGCATATGGGGGAAGTAGCGGTGGACCGAACGGAGTCAGAGGGCATTGGTGATGGTATTGGTGGTGATGGCCTAGATTCAGTGTTGTGTTGCAAAACCATTGTGATTCCCTGAGTGCTTTGGCCTTGCGACGACACCTCCACATTTAGTGCTGGTGGTGTGCTTAATGGTGGCGGTGGTCTTACAGTGGGGAAAGTGATGGAGCATTGCTGGCTACCTTCATTCGGAGCAGGTGCACATGTGCTACCTGAGGTTTTGTAGTCTGTCCACGCTTGCAAGTGCATGTTGATTAAATGTCTAAGCATGCAACTGGTATTCAAAATTTCTGAGTTGTTTACCTCGGCTAAAGGTCCTTCCGCACTTCTTACAGGTAACCTTTCCTTCATCAGTAGGATTTTGGACAAAGAAGTGCCACACTGCACTCTTCCTACTATGATATCTATTTTCTGGCCTTGCACGCTGTGCTAATTTGACCGTCTGGCCAAGCTGTCCTGCAACTCTTTTAGTTTTTGGTCCACGTTTTTGGACAGCTATGGGCCTGCCAGATAACTGCTGCTGCGATCAAAATTGTAGAAGGAACAGCATCCAGTCCGGGTGAAAAATTCAATTCCTTTATTCTGCCATCAATACATCAGAACAAGACCTTGTATGGTTGAAACGTTGTACTGATGTATTGATGGCGGAATAAAGGAATGGAATTTTTCACCCGGACTGGATGCTGTTCCTTCTACAATTTTGTTGGTATTATTGTTCATCATGGGTCCAGGGACTTTGGAGCGTGCATCCAACTGAATAATCTGTGTGCTGTCGGCTGAACCTTTGTGCTAAACCGCTGCTGTGAAGTCAATGCCTGCTGCGGATCCTTCTCCTTATCTGAACTATTGCCAGCGCCACCCTCCTCCCCCAATGGATGCCAATCCGGGTCAAGAACTGGGTCATCCATCACCTCTTCAAAGTCATCTGCACCTTCCTCTTTACCTTCCTCTATGTCACCGTGTAAGGTGGTATAGTATGCGGGAAGGGGCACCTGAGTTTCATCAGGGTCAGATTCTGGCTCAGTAGACTGCGAGGGCAATGTAGTGCTCTGGGTCAATGTACCAACAGAATCATCTAGCAGTGGCTGTGCATCAGTGCAGTCCATGTAAGATTCATCTTGGACTGGGGAATTCAGGATTTGACTGGATAACCCAGGCATGGTATGTGAAAAGAGCTTCATAGAGTAATCAGCTCTACAAGGTGTCTGTATGGAAAATTGTAAATCTCTGTCTAATTTTATACGGAGTGACACACGCTGTCTCTGTCTAGTTTTGACCGTCATCAAACAGCAGATATACGAAACTGTTTGAAAAGCAGACAGCTCTATATGGTGTAGGTCTGGAGAAATCTCCTCTGTTTGTTTTTCCAGAGTCACACACAGCTTGTATTTGTCCCTGATACCAGCCGGTACACAGTAGTGTGTGAGGAGCGTACACCGCTATACGGTGTATGTATGGAAAATTTTAAATCTCCGTCTATTTTTATATGGAGTGACACACGCTGTCTTTGTCTAGTTTTGACCGTCATCATCAAACAGCAGATATACGAAACTGTTTGAAAAGCGAACAGCTCTATACGGTGTAGGTCTGGAAAAATGGAAAATCTCCTCTGTTTGTTTTTCCAGAGTCACACACAGATAGCTTGTATTTGTCCGTGATACCAGCCAGTACACGGTAGTCTGTGAGGAGCATACACCGCTATACGGTGTATGCATGGAAAATTTTAAATCTCCGTCTATTTTTATACGGAGTGACACACGCTATCTCTGTCTAGTTTTGACCGTCATCAAACAGCAGATATATGAAACTGTTTGAAAAGTGGACAGCTCTATATGGTGTAGGTCTGGAAAAATGGTAAATCTCCTCTGTTTGTTTTTCCAGAGTCACACACAGATAGCTTGTATCTGTCTGTGATACCAGCCGGTACACAGTAGTGCATGAGGAGCGTACACTGCTATACGGAGTATGTATGGAAAATTTTACATCCGTCTATTTTCATATGGAATGACACACGCTGTCTCTGTCTAGTTTTGACCATCATCAAACAGCAGATATACGAAACTGTTTGAAAAGCAGGCAGCTCTATATGGGGTAGGTCTGGAAAAATGGAAAATCTCCTATGTTTGCTTTTCCAGAGTCACACACAGATAGCTTGTATTTGTCCGTGATAGCAGCCGGTACATGGTGGTGTGTGAGGAGCATACACCGCTATACGGTGTATGTATGGAAAATTTTAAATCTCCGTCTATTTTTATACGGAGTGACACACGCTGTCTAGTTTTGCCCATCATCAAACAGCAGATATACAAAACTGTTTGAAAAGCGGACAGCTCTATACGGTGTAGGTCTGGAAAAATGGAAAATCTTTTTGGTTTGTTTTTCCAGAGTCACACACAGATAGCTTGTATTTGTCCCTGATACCAGCCGGTACACAGTGGTGTGTGAGGAGCGTACACCGCTATATGGTGTATGTATGGAAAATTTTAAATCTCCGTCTATTTTTATACGGAGTGACACATGCTGTCTCTGTCTAGTTTTGACCGTCATCAAACAGCAGATATACGAAACTGTTTGAAAAGTGGACAGCTCTATACGGTGTAGGTTTGCAAAAATGTAAAATCTCTGTTTTTTTTCCAGAGTCACACACAGCTTGTATTTGTCCATGATACCAGCCCGTACACGGTAGTGTGTGAGGAGCATACACTGCTATATGGTGTATGCATGGAAAATTTTAAATCTTCGTCTATTTTTATATGGAGTGACACACTCTGTCTCTGTCTAGTTTTGACCGTCATCAAACAGCAGATATACAAAACTGTTTGAAAAGCGGACAGCTCTATACGGTGTAGGTCTGGAAAAATGGAAAATCTTTTTGGTTTGTTTTTCCAGAGTCACACACAGATAGCTTGTATTTGTCCGTGATACCAGCCAGTACACAGTAGTGTGTGAAGAGTGTACACTGCCATATGGTGTCTGTATGGAAAATTGTAAATCCCCATCTATTTTTATACACAGTGACACACGCTGTCTTTTTGACCGTAATCAAACAGCTCTATACGGTGTAGGTCTGGAAAAATGGAAAATCTCCTCGGTTTGTTTTTCCTGAGTCACACTCAGATAGCTTGTATTTGTCCATGATACATGGTAGTGTGTGAGGAGCGTACACCGCTATACGGTGTGTGAAAAAATGAACGCTCGGTAACTGACCAGAGCAAAATAATAAAAGTTGGAGTGCTTTGAAAAAAGCAGTTTGAACAGCAGTGTGAACACAGCAATGCAGCTATCAGGTAGCCTTAAAAGGCAGCCTAATCACCACCAGCACTACTGCACACAACAAAAATCTAAAGCTATTTTTTTTTTTCTTCTTCCCTGCCTGACGCTCTCCCTATTCAGAATCAGCAGCAGCACCTTTCCCTATTCTAAGATCGGCAGAAGTAAGTTGGCGGTCGGCGGTCACGGCCTTTTATAGCCACTGTGATGCCACACAAAGCCAGCCAATCACTTCAATGCCCTTCTCTAAGAAGGTGGTGGCCGCTGCCCATGTCATCGCGCTGCCCACAGTGTGCGTCCTCCATCATTGGCTGAGAAGAGGCGCTGGAAGCATTATTTGAAACGCAACTTTGGCGCTCGGGTCGGCGACTTCATGGCCAACCTCACGCTATGGTCAGGTTTCGATCGGCGAAACCCGACTTTAGCTAAAGTCGGTGACTTTTGAATTTGACCGACCCGTTTCGCTCCTCTAAAAAAAAAATTTGGTTCCAAAATTGTGCTGATGTAAAGTAGACAAGTGGGAAATGTTATTTATTAACTATTTTGTGTGATGTATTCAAAATTCAAAATTGGAAAATTGAGAAATTTTCAAACTTTTTGCCAAATCTCAGTTTTTTTTCGCAAATAAACGTAAGTCATACCATAGAAATTTTACCATTATCATGAAGTACAATATGTATGAGAAAACAGTGTCAGAGTCACCGGGATCCATGGAAACATTCCAGAGTTATTAACTCATAAAGGGACAGTAGTCAGAATTGTAAAAATTGGCCAGGTCATTAACATGCAAACCACCCTTGGGTGTAAAGGGGTTAAAGGCACATGATGACTGATTAAATCAATTGTCATGTACTGGGAAAGTTTTGGGCTTGGTATGTGAGCCTGCTTCAAAGGCAAGGGCACAACATATGATGTAAATGTACGTCAAATTATATCAAGAGTTTAAAAAGCATAACAACTTTGTGCAATGTGTTTCTGAGGTAGATATGATGTTTTGATTGCCATTTATTTCACTTTGTTGCAGTTATGTCATTAAAGCGTTAAATCCAGTTCTCAAAGTTCTTACATGTTCAAGGGTAAGCAAAATTTTGTAATAAAAGTAAACTAGTTTGTACTGTGTTGATATATTGGAGGTTAGTTAAAGAAAAAGAAAGTAAGCAAAGAAATAACTGCAGAAAAGTATTTGGCATTTACATTTATTTCGAAACAATACTTTTCTGCAGAAGTTGAAAAGGTAGAAACTGTTTTAAATAATAGAACATATTATGTTATTAGAGGAGGAATAACTGAGGACACAATAAACTGTTGATTGAGCTGTGAGCTATAGAAAAATGTAAGACATTGTAAATGTTTCATCAGACATTTTTTGCCGTATGTTCAGCTTCAGATGTATAGCATCCGTTGCTGATTTAGCCTCAGGAATTGTAAATTATAAATTACAGTTATGATTTCAAAAGGGTTGGATTGGAAATACTATAACTATTTAATCACAATGTGTTTTGCATTTGTTTTGTCATAAGTTCTATATCTGTATATTAATGCATTGAAAATGAATGTAGCATGTAATAATTTTTTAATTAATTCATTTAGGGGCTCATGTAAAATAGCATGAAAGTTAGATGGCTCCTTAAATAATGATATGTATAGCTTCTGTACATTGTTATGCAGGCTCTCTTGGACTCTGTGTATGGAGATATTCCCACAGAGCTTATCACAACCTCTGAAATGAAGATTGACAGTGAAATCTAAATGGTGATCAGTGATCAGAGATAGCTCCAGTGATTGCTGTCAAAAGCAGATGATGGCTGAATAACACAACCATCACCAGCCCTGTATATAGCATAATCAGTACCTAAGATTTTACATATACCTGCTATCATGTTGTCGGGTGTCCTGGGACCAGGGGTTTCTTCCTTGTCACTAACTCTTGGGGCGCCTTAGCTCATCCTGTTGCCAAGATTATTTCCGTTGGTGAAGATGCTGGGAGCACGTACCTTGCCTTAGCTCCTGAATCCACCCTCAGTCTGTACCCTTCCCCACCCAGGGAAAATGAGAATAGTAGTGTACCATAATACATCAACCAGACTAACAAGATAAGATGAACAGGGATAACGAAAAATACCAAAAATACGAATAAACACTACCGTTCGAAAGTTTAGTCACTTAAAAATTTCCATAGTTTTGAAAGAAAAGCACAGTTTTTTTACAATGAAGCTAACCTACAAAAATTTTCTTTACACCAGGTAACTAATAAAATCACATATGCAAGAATATAGAAAAGAACAGTGATCACAATCATACATTTTACTAAACAAAACTTTATACATACACTACTGTTCAAAAGTTTAGGGTCACTTAGAAATTTTCTTATTTTTGAAAGAAAAGCAGTTTTTTCCAATGAAGCTAACATTAAATGATTCAGAAATACACTCTATACATTGTTAATGTGGTAAATGACTATTCTAGCTGCAAACATCTGGTTTGTAATGCAATACCTTCATAGGTGTATAGAGGCCCATTTCCAACAACCATCACTCCAATGATCTTATGGCACTTTTGTTTGTTAACTGTGTAAGGAGACTAATGGATGGTTAGGCTGTGTTCACACGTTGCGTTTTTTTTTCGCGTTTTTCCTGCGGATTTAACAAAAAAATCCGCTCAAAAAATGCCTAAAAGAAGCTTCACATTCATTTTAATGCATTTTGCACTTTTTGTGCATATTGATGCGTTTTTTACCGCAAAAAAGCTTCACGGTAAAAAAACGCAGCATGCTCATTAATTTTGCGGTAAATTCCGCATTTCTGGCTATTTTCTATATGTCTGGGGATGCTCCAGAAAAAATCGCGGCAAAAGCGCACTGAAAAAAACGTGCGTTTTCTGGGAAGGAGTCCGGTTATCATGCAGAAATTTTCTGCATACGTGTGCACATAGCCGAAGAATACCCTTGAAAACCCTTGTGCAAGTATGTTAGCACAGCTGAAAACAGTTTGGCTGATTAGAGAACCTAAATACCTGACCTTCCTTTGAGCTAGTTGAGAATCTGGAGCATTACGTTTGTTGGTTCCATTAAACTCTCAAAATGGCCAGAAAAAAAAGAACTTTCATGTGAAAATCAACAGTCTATTCTTGTTCTTAGAAATGAAGGCTATTCCATGAGAGACTTGCACATGTAATTTAAAGAAACGGATGCGGACAGCACCCCTATTACCTTAGATGCTCAGGTGGTGTGCGGCATTCAGAAAGCTGACAACTGGGATCCTCGGGTGCCCGACCTTGAAACAAATAATCCTTGGAATCCACATAGAAGAGATGGTCGCACTCAACAAGTTAAACAATAAATCACAGGTTTATTAACACATGCAACATATGTCTGGCCGGGGGAGTGACAAGGAGTGCATAAAAAGACTGACAACGGCCGTTTCGCGTTGTTTGAGCGCTTCAATGGGTCAAACAGTGGGAGGAAGTGACGAGTTCATATTCTAATCACATCACCTAATGCCTCCTCCTTCAACAGCTATTGTCTAAGTGACATTAGTGATTGTTAAAACACAGAGGTACATTTAAACATACAAACAACACACAAAAAACACAATCGGAAACTTAATTCACAAAATAAAATAAAGCAAATCATCATCAGAGAACATTCATTAGAGACGAACAACACATTATAGAGAATGTAGAACTTCAACAATCATACAAACCAAATGGCTGGCACAATTACCTAAACATGGGTATAGTGCACATAAAATGCAA
This sequence comes from Dendrobates tinctorius, assembly GCF_039654945.1. NCBI lineage: Eukaryota > Metazoa > Chordata > Amphibia > Anura > Dendrobatidae > Dendrobates > Dendrobates tinctorius. The sequence continues at coordinate 22,833,501 of NW_027361673.1, forward strand.
AATCGTATGAACACCCAATCCGATATCATCATTTTTGTATATTTTCGAAATAATTCACTGTATACATATGTGCAATATTAGACTAAACCGGAGGAATACAATATCCATTACTAATAAAATGTACACCTGATGTCAAACAAATCCTTGCTAACCAGCCACTACTATATGTGCACAGACCCACATAATTGAAGTCAGGAATACTAAGCCACCTAAGAAGGTTAAAATCAAAAACGGTCCATAAATCCAAGAATGCCGAATATGTACTACTCAAGCATGCAGAATTTTTAATTTACTATCGCTAAGATGAACATTCCTTCAAAAAAGAAGAAAGCAATAAAGGCAGCGAAAGTGCTCCCAAAATTTGAAAAAACTACTCTCACTTGTATAAAATATAATTGCCGACCCTTCACAGAAAAATAGCCATGTCTATCTTATCATTGAATCCAGTCAGACCCAACGCATTAGTATTCATGATCCACCTGGACTCACGTCTCAGCAGAATTTTATTCAATTTCCCTCCTTGCGGAGGCAGTACCACCTTTTCAATTCCAGCAAAGGAAAAAACACCAGGATCACCTCCATGTACATTTTTTACGTGATTAATTAAACGTGGAACTCCCTTACCTGTTCTAATGGATCTTAAATGTTCCCTGAAACGGATATAAACGGGGCGTATGGTTTTGCCTATGTAGAAGAAACGGCATGTGCAAAAAATTACATACACCACATGATTGGTCTTACATGTGATGAAATCTGAAACCGTGTGTTTTATCGCTCCTATGTGCATGGTGCGATCAGTACAATGAAACTTACAAAAAGAGCAATGCCCGCACTTAAAATTCCCTCTAGGAGTTCCTTTACTCAGCCAAGTATCGCGTTCTGTGACTATCCGATTTTTCACCAAAACGTCCCTAATTCTGGTGCTGCGTTTACATGATATAAGGGGCCCTGTGGATGTCATGTCCCCCAAATCTCTATCCTGTTCCAAGATATGCCAATTCTTCCTAATTGCTGCTCGGATCTGGCGATCCATAGAACTATGCTGAAAACAGAAGGTAAATCTTTTCTCTGATTTAGCTTTCTTGAAGTTTTTTAGCGCATCTCTCTTATCATAATTCCCATGTTGAAATTTTACTTTTTCCAGTGCGGTGTCTAATAAAGTGTTGGGATATCCTCGTTGTCTCAGCCTATTATACAAATCTTTAGATTGCATTTCAAAACCCTCAATGGTGTTATTTAAATGATGTACTCTCAGAAACTGGCTATATGGCAATGAATTGATAGTATATGTCAGATGAAAACTGTCATAGTGTAAAATAGAATTAGTTGCCAAAGGTTTCCTATAAACTGACGTGCATATTCCTTCATCTTTGATCTCCAATAAGACATCAAGAAACTTCAACCGCATACCTCCAAAATTGTACGTAAACAACATGTTCATCTGATTAACAACATTCAGGTGGCTAACAAAATCCTCAAAAATATCCCAGATGATGAACACGTCGTCCACATATCTTAATTACAATTTAATATGTTGGAGAAATGGATTAGCGTTATAAATGTATTTTTCTTCTAAAGCACCCAAAAACAGGTTAGCAAAAGTACATGCTGCCGGTGTACCCATCGCGGTACCCACATTTTGTAGGTACCATGTAGAGTCAAAGGTAAATGCATTATGTGTTAAAATGAACCACAAAGCTTCACATACCAAATCCACAAAACTCTGTCCCTTTCCTGTCGTATCAAGAATCTCTCTGATGGTATCAACCCCCAATTTCTGGGGGATCCTAGTATATAAGCTGTCATAAAACCAGGTTGCCAGACAAAATTCTGAACCACTTGTAAAAAGGTATTGGTGTCTTTAATGTATGATGGAATTAATTCCAACATAGGACGAAGCAACCAATCAATGTACTGGGACAGAGTTTCTGTTACAGATCCTATCCCAGATACGATTGGGCGTCCTGGAGGACAAGATGCAGATTTGTGGACTTTAGGTATGTGATACCAGTGAGGACGCGTGGGAAACTCAGACAATAGTTTTTCCGCTTTACTCTGTGAGATGACATTCATCATGTTAGGGTCGAGGGAACGCACCAGATATAAATAATAGGAGGTGCGTTCGCCGCCCGGGGTCCACCGTGCGCTAGATGGTAAGACCGCTGCTGGACAATGGCAGATGCACCAAAAGGTAAAGTATTTGCGCTCGGGTTAACGTCACCTGGACGCTAAGAGCGGCTCTGTTAAGACACAGAGTCGCCTTACAATAAAAAATGTAAGGACGCTGGCCCTGTTAGCCTCACAGGATGACCAGCGAGTGACGTTGCAGCCGCAACCACCAATGGATGCTGCTACCGCAGCAACTATAGCCGCAGCACGGTGGCGCCGGAAGACCAGACACCGTCGGACGCTAGTGTGCAGTGCAGAAGGCACAGTGGCGTGTGGCTTGCCACAATCTAGCACTGACTGACCAACACTCTGTCACCATTCGTATTATCAGAGGGAAGGGGTTTCTTAATAAGTCAGTCACCAGTCCATGCATCCATCACCATACACACACAGCATAATATGCTACACTGGCACATTGCCGAGCTGCCATGCAGGCTTTTTATAGCCATGCGCTTCCAGGACCTTCCAGTACCCTGGAAGGAACCAATCAGATCCAACGCAGAACCTGAGCACGTGACCTCTGCTCTCCAGTTAGAGGTCAAGTTGCGGGAATGCCTAGTAGCACTGCACAAGGACTTAGCCTCTGGAGCGGTTCCCTGCTGAACAGGTTGCACTCCCATTGCTGCACCAGAGGTGGCAGCAACATCCAGGCTCACAGAACACATCTGAGCAGCATGCCTGGCTCACCGTGATTGCTGAGCAGGGCCCTGAGCGGTCGGAGTGGAATGGGAGACTGCTGAATGTGTGGCTCTGGATTCCTGCTGTGCAGAGCCAGAAATCTGACGCCTAACATTACCACCCTCCTAGGGCCACTGCGCTCAAAGTCCGCGATCAGGAGCGGTGCGTGGATGTTTTGCACCGGCTCCCAGGTTCGAGCCTCGGGCCCATGACCCTTCCAATCCACTAAATAAAATTTTTTGCAGCGGACAAACCTGCGCCCTACGTTGGCATTAACCTCAAACTCACCACACGATAAGTCTGATGACCTGGCCGATGACTCAGAAAACCGAGCCATGTGAACTGGTGTGAGGAGGGACACATGAAACACATCCAAAATGGCTAAATGTGGAGGAAGGGCCAGGCGATAGACCACCGAGCTAATTCACTCGAGGACCTTGAATGGTCCAATGTAACGTGGCGCGAACTTGGGGGACTCGAACCGCAGTTTGATATTTCGGGTGGAGAGCCACACCATGTCGACAGGGGAGAAACTTGGAGCGGGACGCCGATGTGTGTTGGCGTACGCCCTCATCCTTTCCTTAGAAGCATGGATAGCATCCTGAGTGCGATCCCAAATGTCCTGGGCCTCCACTGCCCAGTCTGCCACCCTGGAGTCAGTGGAGGACACTGGCATCGGGACAGGGACGCGTGGATGTTGGCCGTAGTTTAGGAGAAAGGGCGTCTGACCAGTGGAATCAGCCACCGCATTGTTTAACGCAAATTCGGCCCATGGTAGCAAGGATGCCCAGTCATCCTGCCTGGCAGAGACAAAATGCCGTAAGTAGGTGACCAAGGTCTGATTGCCTCTCTCGACCAAGCCATTCGTCTCGGGATGATAAGCGGAGGACAAATATAGCTTGATGCTGAGTAAGCTGCAGAGCTCCCTCCAAAACCGAGACGTAAACTGGGGCCCTCGGTCACTCACGATTTTGCCCGGCATGCCATGCAGATGGAATACGTGCTTAATGAACAAAGTGGCAAGACCACGAGCGGAAGGCAAGCATGCGAGTGGCACCAGATGCACCATTTTGGAAAAATGGTCGGTGACCACCCAGATGACCGTACTGCCACCAGACTGGGGCAGGCCAACTATGAAATCCATGCCAACCATCTCCTGCGGTCTATCCGCCACTGGCAAGGGATATAACAGCCCCGCTGGCCTCTGTCTAGAGGGTCTGTTCCGAGCACACGAGATGCATGCTTGCACATATTCCCTGAGATCTCGAGCCATATGTGGCCACCAATATGACCTTGCCAGAAGTTCGGTGGTCCGTTTATTACCAAAATGACCACCCACCCTGGAGGCGTGTGCCCAGGCAAGGACCTCCGGCCGTAGCTGAGGAGGCACCAAGGTCTTGCCCGGTGACACTGACTCGAGTGAAACTGGAGCCACGGTCGTAAAACTCTCCGGCGGGAGAATAAGCCAAGGCTCAGCCTCTCCCTCTTCCGCCCAAACCATCGAGCATGAAAGAGCATCCGCACGGACGTTCTTCTCTCCGGAGAGATAATGCAGGGTGAAGCGGAAGCGGGAAAAGAAAAGCGACCACCTAGCCTGACGGGAGTTCAGGCGCTGGGCCGTCTGCAAATAGACCATATTTTTGTGATCCGTGTATACCTGGAAGGGAAACCGAGCCCCCTCCAGGAGATGTCTCCACTCAGAAAAGGCCAACTTCATGGCCAGCAGCTCCCTGTCACCGATGGAGAAATTCTTCTCCGCCGGTGAGAAGGTCTTTGAGAAGAAGAAGCATGGATGCTTCCGACCTTGAGCATCCTTCTGGAAGAGGACTGCTCCTGCACCGACGGAAGAGGCATCTACCTCCAGTATAAATGGCTTGTTCACATCGGGACGATGTAGGATGGTAGCGCAAGCAAAGTGGGATTTGATAGACAAGAACGCCTTGGAGACCTGTTCAGACCAAGCATTAGGATTAGCTCCTTTCTTGGTGAGAGCAACCAAGGGAGCCACCAATGTGGAGAAGTGCGGTATAAACTGGCGGTAATAATTTACGAACCCTAAGAAGCGCTGCACCGCTTTGAGTGAATGGGGTTCCTGCCAGTCCATCACCGCTTGTAGTTTGGCCAGATCCATAGCCAATCCCTGGGCCGAGATGATGTAGACCAGGAACAGCAAGGACTCCTGCTCAAACTGACATTTCTCCAGCTTGGCATATAGAGAGTTCGCCCGTAGACGGTCGAAGACCCTGCATACGTCTCTCCGGTGTGTGGTCAAATCTGGCGAGAAGATGAGTATGTCATCCAGATAGACCGCCACCGAAGTAGAGAGCATGTCACGGAAGATGTCGTTGACGAAATCTTGGAAGACAGCTGGCGCATTACACAGGCCGAAGGGCATGATCAGATATTCATAGTGGCCATCCCGGGTATTAAAGGCTGTCTTCCACTTGTCTCCCTCGCGAATGCGGATCAGGTTGTATGCCCCCCGTAGATCTAGTTTCGTAAAGATCCGGGCCCCTCGGAACCTGTCAAACAGTTCAGAGATCAGCAGAAGAGGGTATTTGTTCTTTACTGTTATGGCATTGAGACCTCTGTAATCAATGCAGGGACGTAACTCTCCGCTCTTCTTCTGAACGAAGAAGAACCCTGCACCAGCCGGCGACACCGACTTCCTGATAAAACCTCTAGCCAGGTTCTCCCGGATATATTGTGACATAGCTTCTGTTTCGGGGAGTGATAGGGGATACACACAACTCCTAGGAGGTTCTGTGCCTGGCATGAGGTCTATCGGGCAATCATATGGGCGATGTGGTGGGAGCGTCTCCGCAGATTTTTTGGAGAAGACGTCCGCGTACTGATGGTAGGATTTAGGAAGCGCAGAGAGATCCGCAGGCACTTCAGTGGAAGCCACCTGAAGACTGCCCTTCAGACACCTTCCTTCACAATCCTTGCTCCAAGCCAGTATTTTCCCTGATGCCCACTTGACATGAGGAGAGTGGCAACGGAGTCAGGGAAGACCAAGTAGCACCTGGTCAACACCATCAGGCAAAATGAGCAGGGAGAAGATCTCTTGATGGGAGGGAGAGATAGAAAGCCCGAGTGGAACTGTCTGATGGGTTACCTGAGTGGGCAAATGCACCCCATTAACCACCATGATGGTCAGTGGTTGAGGCAGCAACACCTGAGGGATAGCGTGTTTCTGGGTGAAGGTTGAGGACATAAAATTCCCTTTGGCCCCGGAATCCACGATAACCTCTGCCTCCCAGGTGAAGGGACCACTGTCTAAGGTACCCTGGAATACCAGTTTGGGTGAGAAGGGTTTCATGTTGGACTGACCACTTCCTATGACCACAGGACGTAGGCGTTTTTTCGCCCGTAAAGGACACATGCTAGCCGAGTGACCAAGTTGTTGGCACTGATAGCAGCGTGCATAGCTTCGCACTGGTGGTGGCTTGGAGTCGGTGCGGAACACCTCAATAGGTTCAGAGGGTACGAGCTCCTGTGCAGGATAACTCAGCGGCTCGGTGAAAGTGGGAGCTGTTATGAATGAGTCACCGGAGGAGGAAAAAACAAAAATACAAGCTAAGTCCAGAAAACCGGAGAGGTTGGTAGCTAGCGGATTGCAGACCCCTGATCCTATTCACAACAACTAACAGTAGCCGTGGGGTGTTCCTACGGTGGTCCTAGACACCTCGTTCACAGCCGGAGAACTAAATAAACCTAAAGAAAGAAAGGGGAAATCTAAACTGCCCCAGAGCAGACCCCAAAGCAATAGACAGCCCCCAACATGTATTGACGGTGAAAACAGATGAAAACACAAACACAGACAGAAAGACAGGCTGAGCAAACGATGGGGCCCTCACTAACTAGATGGGACAGGAAAGAAAAGCAACTGTCTGCAATCACGCAAAAACCCTGCCAAAAATAATGTCCGACACGTCTGATAGAAAAGGCCCTGAACTCACTAGACTTCAAAATCACTATATCAGCACTCAGGTATATTCTGAAAACAGAGCAAAGAGATCAACTGATCAGAGACAAAAATGGAGTTCAGCCAGTCGCAACCAGGGCTGGCTGAACACAAACACTAAGTAAACCAGACAAAATCTCATGGAACAATAGCAGAGCAAAAACTTATCTTTAGTAGACAGGACTAAACTGAAGGCCAGAGCTCAGAACAGAGAGGATCACCAGCAACCCAGCATGGCGTCGGCAGCATTATATCCACTCAGAGATTCCGGATGTCCAATCACACTCCACCTGTTCAGATGACAGGTTTTTCCCATCCAAATCAATTTCACTACCTCCTTTTACCAGCAGAGGGAGTTCATCGGACATCAAAGGTGAAGGAGAAAATGAGCTCATAACAGGGAGCTAAATTAACCCTTCGTCTGGATTGTGCATGTTCCAGCCCGCGCTCCGTAAACCAGAGGTCAATGCGGGTGGAAACTGCAATCAATTCCTCCAGACTTGTGGGAACTTCTCTAGTAGCTAGAGCATCTTTTACATGCCCAGCCAACCCTCTCCAAAACACCGGGACTAATGCTTTGTCCGGCTACTCTAATTCGGAAGCCAATGTCCGTAACCGGACAGCATAATGACTGACTGAGAGTGACCCCTGTGTTAGGGACAGAAGTTGAAGAGAGGTGTCGTGTGTGATCCGTGGTCCCAAAAAGACCTGCTTCAGGGCAGGGAGGAACTGAGCAGCACCCTGAACCACAAGATCATCACGTTCCCACAACGTTGTAGCCCACTGTAATGCCCGGCCAGACAAGATTGACACAATAAAGCCCACCTTAGCCCGCTCTGTAGGAAACCGTGCAGCCAGTAACTCAAGCTGAATTGAGCACTGGCTCACAAATCCCCTACAGGTGGCGCTATCACCTGAAAACTTGTCGGGAAGCGGGAGGCGAGTAATTGTCGGTGTGGGCAAAAGTGCGGGCACATGTGTGACAGCCTCAGCAACTGTCTGAGCAGCAGCTAGTGCCGTATTCACAGCTGAGTTGGCGCTCTCAATAGCCGCCAACCTGCTCTCCATCTGCCGAATATAGCGCTGCAACTGCTGCACATCTGCCATTACCAGCCAGACCCTGGCGCAAGTGTAAAGTTAGGGTCGGCGGAACGCACCAGATATAAATAATAGGAGGTGCGTTCGCCGCTTGGGGTCCACCGTGCGGTAGATGGTAAGACCGCTGCTGGACAATGGCAAATGCACCAAAAGGTAAAGTACTCCACTCGGGTTAACGTCACCTGGACGCTAAGAGCGGCTCTGTTAATACACAGAGTCACCTTACAATAAAGAATGTAAGAACGCTGGCCCTGTCAGCCTCACAGGATGACCAGCGAGTGGCGTTGCAGTCGCAACCGCCAATGGACGCTGCTACCGCAGCGCAGCAGTAACTATAGCCGGAAGACCGGACACCGTCGGACGCTAGTGTGCAGTGCAGGAGGCACAGTGGCGTGTAGCTTGCCACAATCTGGCGCTGACTAACCAACACTCTGTCACCATTCGTATTATCAGAGGGAAGGGGTTTCTTAATAAATCTGTCACCAGTCCATGCATCCATCACCATACACACACAGCATAATATGCTACACTAGCGCATGGCCGAGCCGCCATGCGGGCTTTTAATAGCCATGTGCTTCCAGGACCTTCCAGTACCCTGGAAGGAACCAATCAGATCCAACGCAGGACCTGAGCACGTGACCTCTGCTCTCCAGTTAGTGGTCAAGTTGCGGGCATGCCCAGTAGCACGGCACGAGGACTTAGCCTCTGGAGCGGTTCCCTGCAGAACAGGTTGTGCTACCATTGCTGCGCAAGAGGTGGCAGCAATTTCATGGCTCACAGAACACGTCTGAGCAGCACGCCTCGCTCGCCGTGATTGCTGAGCAGGGTCCTGAGCGGTAGGAGCAAAATGGGAGACCGCTGAATGTACGGCTCTGGATTCCTGCTGTGCAGAGCCAGAAATCCGATGCCTAACACATCATTACATATTTTCTGAGAAAAGACCTCAGATCTCTGACATATCTGAAAGTGGGATCAGCCTTCAATTTAGTGTATGTAACTAAATCAGACAACTGACGATCGGCAAGCACGCCATTTACATGGGGGGTTCCTTCACAATACATGCCTCCCTCATCTCCAGGTAATCTTGTTAATGTATTTGAAAGGCAAATCATAAAAGACATAGAATCTGTTATATATCCAACAGCGCCCTCTAATTTGACAGCGATAGAAAGAAGAGCAATGATAGAAATTAAAGATTAGTCGGATATCATAGTAAGACCTTCTGATAAAGGGGGCAACACAGTATTATTACCGAGGGATATGTATTTCTCTGAAGCACATCGTCAGTTGTCTGATTTAGTTACATACACTAAATTGAAGGCTGATCCCACTTTCAGATATGTCAGAGATCTGAGGTCTTTTCTCAGAAAATATGTAATGATGAATGTCATCTCACAGAGTAAAGCGGAAAAACTATTGCCTGAGTTTCCCACGCGTCCTCACTGGTATCTCATACCTAAAGTCCACAAATCTGCATCTTGTCCTCCTGGACGCCCAATCGTATCTGGGATAGGATCTGTAACAGAAACTCTGTCCCAGTATATTGATTGGTTGCTTTGTCCTATGTTGGAATTAATTTCATCATACATTAAAGACACCAATGCCTTTTTACAAGTGGTTCAGAATTTTGTCTGGCAACCGGGTTTTATGATGGCATCTATAGATGTGGAGCGCTTATATACTAGGATCCCCCAGAAATTGGGGGTTGATACCATCAGAGAGATTCTTGATACAACAGGAAAGGAACAGAGTTTTGTGGATTTTGTATGTGAAGCTTTGTGGTTCATTTTAACACATAATGCATTTACCTTTGACTCTACATGGTACCTACAAAATGTGGGTACCGCGATGGGTACACCGGCAGCATGTACTTTTGCTAACCTGTTTTTGGGTGCTTTAGAAGAAAAATACATTTATAACGCTAATCCATTTCTCCAACATATTAAATTGTATTTAAGATATGTGGACGACGTGTTCATCATCTGGGATGGCTCCAGGGATATTTTTGAGGATTTTGTTAGCCACCAGAATGGTGTTAATCAGATGAACATGTTGTTTACGTACAATTTTGGAGGTATGCGGTTGGAGTTTCTTGATGTCTTATTGGAGATAAAAAATGAAGGAATATGCACGTCAGTTTATAGGAAACCTTTGGCAACTAAAGGTCTGCAATGCTGTAATTGCTGCAAAGGGAGCATTCTTTGACGAAAGCTAAGTTTGAAGGAGAAAGTTATTATTTCAAATAAAAATCTTTTTTTCGAACCTTGTCGATGTCTGGACTAGATTCTCAATTCATTTGGCAACCCATTTGATTAATAAAAGTATGAGTTTTCATGGAAAACACAAAATTGTCTTTGTGACACTAAACTTTCGAACGTTAGTGTACTTACAAAGACTACAGAAGAATGCACGGGGTAGTAGAGGATGGGGTTAGACCAAAATAGGAGAAGAAAGGGAATTATCACACACTGAAAACATAGCAACAGTCACAGATAAATCTACCAAATGCTTTCTCCAATAAGAATCACCAACAACCTCCAACCCATGCAGCAAAAGCTACTCTGACAATGAGGGACCAGATTAAATAGGAGATGGGAGTGGCTAACAGTGAACAGCTGAGCCTTAATGGAGGAAATCTTCCAGGAGCTCTCAACTGAGCAGATTAACCCCTGCACTGCTAAAAGAAACCTGCACCGTTTAATATGAAGGTGCAGTGCTTCTAATCAGTGCAGGAGTAGGAGAAATCAGACTCTGTGGTCTTCTGGCTCCTCTCTGTCATTGTAAACCCATAACACCTGATTCAATATCTGTAATATAATCGGAGATGTGTCCCACCGGCTGAAGCCTCCACCACAAATGCAGCAGTCAGCGCATGTTGCACAATGGCATCAGTATCTCCAGCACATCAGATGAAGCAGCTTCACTGGCAATGAAGAGAGAGAGAGGGGGTGAGGAGAAAGAAAGGAAAGGTGAGGAGAGAGAGATGGTGAGGAGAAAGATAGGGTGAGGAGAGAGAGATAAAAATGTACAAATAAAAATGTATCAATAAAAATACTAGCCACCCGGGTGTAGAATGAGTTCAATGGCTAGTAGGATATATATGTAAATCTTTTGTTGGGAAGGAGCTAGGTTTGCATAGTATGACCCTGTTAGGATATTTTCACATGATCCACTGGATTTTTTTCCAAAGACAGGGAAAAACCACAATGTTTTCACTGTAATTTTCAACAATTGCGAAAAAAAAAATAAAATGTTAACATTCCAAAAGTTTTACTGTGAATTGCTGCAGTTTTGCTGTCTTTTTTGTTGTTGAGTGGATTGTAGAGAGGAAGTGCATGGAAATAATGTGCTTTACGCTATGTTTATACCACATTGATGGCACAAGTTTAAACCCTTAGTGACGGAGCCAAATTTTTAAAATCTATCCAGTATCACTTTATCTGGTAATAACTCTGGAACGCTTAAACAAATCCCATTGATTTTGAGGCTGTTTTTTCGTGACACATTGTACTTTATGATAATGGTAAATTTAGATTGATATGTTTTGTGTTTATTTATAAAAAATAAAAGAAATTTTAAAAAAATGTTAAAAAATTAGCAATTTTTAAACTTTGAATGATTATTCCTTTAATACAGGTAGTCATAACACTACAAAACATAAATAACTAACATTTCCCTCATGTCTGCTTTACATCAGCACCATTTGTAAAGTGTTATTTTATTTTGTTAGCCTTTTAGGAGGTTAAAAAATGTAGCAGGAATTTTTCATTTTTTCAAGGAAATTTACAAAATTTATTTTTTTGAGGGATTTATCCAGGTTTGAAGTGACTTTGAGGATCATATATATTGGAAAACCCCAAAAGTGATACCATTTTAAAAACAGCACCCCCTGACATACTAAAAACTGCAGTCAGGTAGCTTATTAACCCTTCAAGTGATTTTCAGGAATTAATGCAAAGTGGCATGACAGAAATGAAAATGTGTATTTTTACCACCTAAATGCCGCTAACTTCTAAATAGGTTACAACAGCCGTCAGACTCTAAGGCCACTATTTGGTCGTGAATTGCCATGGCAAACATCAGGACCACACAATCATGATCTCAGGGTGCCGATGTGGGTAAAGAGGAAGCCCCCACACTCTGTTAACCATTTATATTTAGTCACTGTTGACAGCAGCATCTAAGGGGTTAAACAGATTTTGACGGTGCAAACACTGATGGTGGCTGATGCAGCAAGTTGTCATCTATAGTGTACAGCCGACAGCTGCTGGATTTTCACCTGTATGAGGATGCTATTCTCTTATATCTCAGGTCAGTTAAAAGACGTATTGGTGGTCATTAAGGGGTTAACCCACCTCTCTTCTTGCTACCCCTCCACTTGGCCTTCTAGATAGGTGCAGCGGGGAGAGACACTGATTGGTCTGTTGTTTTAAAGCTTGCCACAGCTCTGCTGCAGTGTGTGGTTTATGACCTAAACAGATCAGCTTCAGTAGAGCATTTTACCACTTTGCTAATGCGCTGCTGCACAGGTCCCAGCTTGGCAGTGATGGGGAGAGTACTTCAGCAGAGGATGAGGAGCAGGAGGAGGGGAGAGAGGAAGAGGAATATGAAAAGGCGGAAACACTGACAGAAGTTGGGCCCGCTATTCTTTGTGTGGGAGGATGTGTGATGTTCGAGTTTGTGCCTTTGTCCCAGCCTTCACCAGGTTCACCCAGTGTGCCATGACAGAAATGTATCATCAATGTCCACAACAATTGGTCCAACAGGCAAAATAGTGGGTAAAATGGCCTGGTGCGTGCTTGGCAGCAGGCGGTAGGGAAGTTTGGATTACTGCTTTGCGTAGAGAACTTAATGCCTTTTCAAGTGGACTAATGTGGACAGCTGAAGCCAGGCTCTGACCCCAAAAACAGCGGGGAAAATGGCCTGGTGCGTGATTGGTAGCAGGCAGTAGGAAATGTTTGGACTACTGCTTTGCGTAGGGCACTAACTACCTTCTTCAGTGGACTAATGTGGACAGCAGAAAGCAGGCTGTGACCACAAAAATAGCAGAGAAAATGCCCAGGTGTGTGCTTGGTAGCAGGCAGTAGGAAATGTTTGTACTACTTCTTTGAGTAGGGCACTAACCCAAAAACAGCTGAGAAAATAGACTGGTGCTTTAAAAAAAAGGTAGCACAAAATGCTAGTACGCTGTGTGCTAAAAAATATTGCTTTGCCTCTAACCAGAGCTGTTTTAAGATAGACACTGGAAGATCACTTCTCCCTATCTACGATAATACACGATCTCTCCCTGTACTCTGGCTTTGTTGTGTGTCTTCAGCTCTGAGAAGAGCTACTTTTGGTAGTACTATGGAGCTAGTAACCGGCTCCTTTAAACTGTCCCTGCTCGAGTATCTCTATCTCCCTACTCTATACTGACTTAGTATACACTGCAGGTAGCCTTGAAAAGGGCTTTTGTGCTATCAAGAGGCCTAAAGACTCTCCCTAGCAGCTGAATGATCTCTCCCTATGCTTGCAGAATGCAGGCTCTGGATGCAATGTGCGCTAAATGGCGGTGGCAGGGCTTTAATAGTGCTGGGCAGCCCGCCTGAGCTAATAGAAGGGTGTCACTACTAGGCTGGCCTGGATGCTGTGCATTGCCATAGTGTGAACAGTGCCACATGCAAGTTTTTTGTTGTGCATTAAAATACCAGGCAGCCACTCCCTCCATGTATTGGTAGGCTGTGAGCGGTTGTTTCATTGGTATTCTTGCACCTGTGTTGCCATCTTAATTATATGGGTCCACTACATCCTGCATTTGTCTGGAGGCCTGGACGGGTAAACCGTTCTGCTTTTTTGCTGTTTTCTTCTATTATTGGAGGATTTTTAAGTCCTCTTTTTATGCTATTTCAGTGTTAGGTTTTAGTATTAGGGACCCGTAAACCTGGAGACCTTTGGCGCAGGTTACAGGCTCAGGTATTTTGGCCAAAATATCAGCTAATACTCCACATTTTTTAAGGTGTTTTTTTGCACTTTTTATTCAGGGTGCAGTTGGGCCCATTTGGTCTTGTAAACTGTGGTGTCTGTTCACATGGCATGCATTTTAATAGCACTGGGCAGCCCGCCTGAGCTAATAGAAGGGTGTCACTACTAGGCTGGCCTGGATGCTGTGCATGGCCATAGTGTGAACAGCGCCGCATACAAGTTTTTTGTTGTGCATTAACATACCAGGCAGCCGCCCCCTCCATGTATTGGTGAGCGGTTGTTTCATCGGTATTCTTGCACCTGTGTTGCCATCTTTATTATATGGGTCCTCTGCATCCTGATTGTGAATTTGTCTGGAGGCCTGGATGGGTAAACCTTGCTGTTTTCTTCTATTATTGGAGGATTTTTAATTCCTCTTTTTATGCTATTTCAGTGTCAGGGCTTCACTAGACCCTATGATGCTGGGTGGCCAGCCAGTCACAGTAATACCACAACCAAGCTGTCTGCGGCATTACTGTGATTGGATAAGAAGCCCAGCATGTTTAGTGGCTACAAAGGAGACACCAAAACTGCAGGGCGGGACATCCAAATATAGCGAGGCTAGTACACAAATACTCGCAATGTAACAAGTAACCCAAATATCGTACTATCTGTGCGAATAGCAAATGGTAACGAATATACTCACTCATCACTAATAAAAATGTCCCCTATAGGCATGCAAAATACTTCAATAAGGTTCTATTGCCTGTTGAAAGTTTAAAAAATAAAAAAATATTTGTTTCTTTGTCCAACGGAATAGTATGTGCAAGTGAGCTGCAAAAAAAAAAAAGATCAGTTAAACTGAGCTGTCATTTAACATTCTAAATCTAGAGCTGAAGGATGCCACTGTCAGGCATCCATCAAAGTCTGCATTTAACTTACACATCAGGAGTTTTTCAACATCATATAGGTTTAACATGGTGTGAGAAGAGCCTTACACGTATAAATCACATGGTGCAATTGGCATCACCAACATGCAGCAATCACATTACATATGGGCAGCTGTTTAATTAATTCAGTCTCTATAAAACTACATACACAAAATAGCAATGTTACTTTATTTAATACAGATTGTTGCTAGGTAAGCAAACTATTAAAATTGCCAAATTACATCCAGTAATTAATTGTTTTCTACTTCTAATTTGAGGGACACAGAATCAGTTACCATAGCTCTCTTTTAAAAACTTTCAGTGAGAAGCCAATTATTGAAAGCCACCTAACTGTCATGTACAAGGTGGCCTTTCTGTGAGAAGTGTTATTCCATAACAAAGAGTTGATCTAAAGATAGAGGTGGATGGAGATGAATAGTCTTTGAAAAACTCCCTCAGGGTTCTGATCTGCCAAAAGCCTTTTGCGAAGCAGTGCATTAGATGTACATCTGGTACTAAAGAGATTAAAGCACCTGGGAAGCAACTCTATAGAGCTTCAGAATTGTTAGATTGTACTTTGTTGATGATCATTTCCAATGTTTGTTGTTGCCTTGACTTGTAAATTGCAATTTTTATAAAGTATAGTAAGAAATTAATGGCAGCATAGCCCTAATTAATGGTGAGGAATTATTTTTTTTCCAAGATACCACATGAAAAACTGAGTCTGTTAGAAGGCTGGATAACTAGGCTTAAATTTATTCTCCTCAATACTAATTTTAATGCTCCAATCGCTGAGATCAGCAGCTTCACGATCGACTGCAGCCATCATGTGATGTTGTTTATATTACTATTTTATTTTTAGAGCACCATTAATTACATGGTGCTGAACATGAGGCAAGGTTACATACAATACACACAGAAATTACAATGAACAAACTAATAGTTACAGACAGGTACAGAGGGGAGAGGACTCTGCCCTTTTGGGCTTACCTTCTATATGACAGAATCGGTAGTGGAAAAAGGGCTAGGAGCATCAAAATAGAACCAATGCAGAAAGTATGGAGGCATTTAAAAGAAGTGGCTGTCCAGTGATAAACAACCCCTTTAAGTCTGGTTTTACACATTATTATTATGTAACTGATTTGTAATTTTTAACTTAAATTAAAAAATATTTGTCCTCATGCACATTTGACATTTAGATCAATTCATGTGGAAAGAAAACAAAATATTTTCATATAGTCAGCATGTTAAACACACAACATATAGCCTGCACCTAAACTGCATCTCTCTGAATCTACACCGGTCAGGTACACACTGTAGTATAAAATCACTCGAGCATTGCCACAGCATTTGATTGCAATCCCTTTGACTGTTCTAGCCAAGATGGACAGGAACTTATGTGTCATGAATGGGCGTGTTTCTTGTGCTCCAGCAACAGGTGTAGTCACACCTATACGTCGGTTTGCACCATCATCAGCACTTCCACTTCCCCGTCCCTCACGACACACCTTAAGCATTTTCTAATTGTTGGATGTCTTGAAACCAAGTTTATTTTTAATAAAGAAAAATGTGGTCACCTGCAGAAGTCAAAATGGATTTTTGGAGTTTAATACCATTGTAATGTAACACAAAGCACGTAAAATTGTATGGATGAAAAATTAAATCCGCAAATATTTTAACGCTTTTTTGGAGTGTTATATACCACTGAAATTTAACAGAAAGCACGTAATACTCTATTGATGACTAATTGATGCCTCAGTGACGTCAGCGGGAGTCCCTGCAATTTAATACAACTAATTAACCCCTTAAATTAACCCCTACAACTCCATAATTTTACCCACAAACACTCATCTAATTAATAGTGATAGACATTACAAAAAAAAAATGAAATGAAATGGTTAACTATATGTAAACCATGTGTCATTTCATGTCGGGCAGGAGCATAATTATACAAAAGCCGGCAAATGTTTCTGCGGCTATTCTGCTATGATGAACTGCATGAATGTCAAATATATGTATAAATGTGTTTCTATGACATGTATAAAATATATATATATATATATATATATATATATATATATATATATATATTGTGTCTAGATATATTCATTCTTTCTTTATTTAACCGGTCTCTGAGATTTTAGTGTATTGGAATAAAGAATTGCCGGCTTTAGCTAAAGGACACCGGGTGCGATTTAATCGCAACTCACACATCGGGTCCGTTTTTAGTCCCATTTTTTCTCGCCCCCATAGACTTGTATTGTCGAATCCGATCTGAAAATCGGTGACAATCGCAGCATGCTGCGATTGTCTCGGTCAGAGGATCGGATGCGATAAAAATCGCATGATGGGAACTGCCACATAGAATAACATGGGTTCGAATGCAATGCGATTTTTTATCACATTGCATTCGTCCGTTTTATTCGCCAGTGTGACTCCGGCCTAAGCCAGAAATATGGCTTATTTACAACTTTAATTCTTCAGTCAATCTATTCTGCTCCAGTTGTCTCAGCTGGAACAATAGAAATGATGTGCTATCAATTTAGTTACCTGGTTAGGCCACTGACTGCAGGGTCAAGTAACTAATATGGTGGGACATAATCTCCCCATAAGTGATAACACTCTGGTGGACAACATCGGTGCAGTAGATGGAACAGCAGAGTAATGTAATGGCAGGTGGAGATGAGTGGATAAGGTAAAATTTGATTTCACCTGTTCACCTAGATTTTTCTAGGAAAATTGATTCAGAAAGAAATTATTATCTTCAAAATGAATATATCTTATAATACTCTGGGGTCTCTTTAGACTCTAAAGCATAATAAACATAAGATGTAAAAAATAAAAAAACACTTATGCTCAGCTTACCGCTCATATCGCCCCCAAAAGTCTTGTCTTTCACCCATCCTGTCTTTGTTGCATCTTCTTATCAATGCCATAAGCACTGAAGCCTGCTAAGGGGAGACACCCGGCTCTGATGAGGCATGAGACAGTTCTGTACAAGGTCCTGACATCAACCTGTACAGTGCAGAATTAAACGTGGCTTCATCAGACCCAGAGGTCCTTGCCTAGCAGGAATATGCAAGGGTTTCGGCGCTCATGGTGGTGATGAGAAAATGCACCAAAGACCTGACAGGTGAAAGTAAGGAGCGGTGAGCCGTAAGATGATTCTGTTTCTTTTTTATTTTTAACCTTTTGATGGCCTTTTATGGTTCAGAGGCCACATTTAGTCTTTGTACTAAAATTCACTAAAAGGTAAAACAACCACAACAACATCATGAGTCAAAAAGTTCCATGATCTCACTGCTCTTACTGTAAAGTATTGCTGTCTGTGATTATGATTAATACTTATTTCCTCTAGACGTAAAGGTTGTTCCCTTTAATTTGATTCAGGGCGAGGTATAAAAAGGTAATAAGAAAAATCTCTGTATGGGCCCTTCATGTACTTGCATATTGTAATAAGATAGCCCAGTGACTTCCTTTTTCCAAACAGAATAACTTAAAGTTTGATAACCTGCCTTGGTATTCCAGTTCAACCATTCCTTTAGTGTCCAAATAAGCTCTAAATAAAGGATCCCTCACTCTCCAGGGCTCAGTGGGATTACTCCTTCTGCAACCATTTAACTATGAATCTGACTACAGATGTGCCTGTATTCAGCTGAACCTTTTAGGTCCATTACTGTGTCAGAACCTAATTCCAGAGGAGTATCCACTGGTACGCAAATTGGCAAAATAAACAGTATAAAGTATTTGATACATTGCCAATTTTGCACGTTTTCCCACCTACAAAGAATAAAGAGGTCTGTATTTTTTTAATAGGTACAATTGCAACTATGAGAGGCAGAATCTAAACGTAAAAAACATAAAATTACATTGATTGATATTTAAATAATTAAATTGCATTTTATTGCATAAATAAGTATTTGATCACCTACCAAACAGCAAGAATTCTGGCTCTCACATACCTGTTAGTTTTTCTTTAAGAAGCTCTCCTAGTCTGCACTCATTACCTGTGTGAATTGCATCTGTTTGAACTTGTTATATGTGTAAAAGACACCTATCCACACACTCAATCACACTCCAACCTAAATCTCCACAATGGCCAAGACCAAAGAACTGTATAAGGACATCAGGGTCAAAATTGTAGACCTGCACAAGGCTGGGATGGGCTACAGGACAATAGGCAAGCAGGTAAGTGAGAAGGCAACAACTGTTGTGGCAATTATTAGCAAATGGAAGAAACACAAGATGACTGTCAATTTTCCCCTGTTTGGGGCTCCATGCAATATCTCGCCTCATGGGGTAAGGAAGATTCGCAGAAAGATGAGGAATCAGCCCACATGGGAGGACATGGTCAATGACCTGAAGAGCGCTTGGACCACAGTCTCAAACACTACGATTAGTAACACACTACTCTGTCATGGATTAAATCCTGATGAGTACAATCCCAAGAACATCGTCCAATCCGTGAAGGTGACAGAAAACACCATACTCTGGAGATGCTTTCTGCAAAGAGGACAAGATGACTGCACCATATTTAAGGGAAGATGGATGGGGTCATTTATCACAACATGTTGGTCAACAATCTCTTTCCCTCAGTAAGAGCACTGAAGATGGGTACTGGCTGTGTCTTTCAGTATGACAATGACCCAAAACACAGAGGCAGGGCAATTAGGGAGTGGCTCCATAAGAAACATAGAAGCATTTCAAGTTCCTAGAGTGGCCTAGCCATTCTCCAGACCTGAACCCTATAGAAAATCTTTGGAAGAGGCTGAAACTCAAGGTTGCCCAGCAACAGTACTGAAACTGAAAGGTCCGGAGAAAATCTGTATGGAGGAGTGGGTTAAAATCTCTGCTGCAGTGTGTGCAAACATGGTCAACAACTACAAGGACCGTCTGACCTCTGAATTCCAAAGAAAGGTTTCTGTACCAAATATTAAGTTCTGTTTTTCTATTGTATCAAATACTTATTTTATGTAAAAAGATGCTAATTAATTATGTAAAAATCATACAATGTGATTTTCTGTTTTTTTTTTAAGATTCTGCTTCTCACAGTGTACCTCCTGTGGTAGATTGGCTCATTCACCTGTTCATGGAGGTATACATGAAACACTGTCTATTTAAGCTCTTCACAGGTTTATTATATATATACGACATAAACTAGGGTGAAGTCAAAATAAACACGGCCCTTTGGACAAAGCAGGAAAACAAAACAAAGTGGTATATTGCAGTCCATATGTCCCGCTCAGGGTTACCCAAATATGCAGTTCACTTTAGCACCAACACAAGCACCTCTCTGGAGTTAGGCTCTCCAGACACACTGAACCTTGAGTGCGTTAGAAGGCTAACTATTTAAATCCCAGACCACACTTTGGGGTAAAGATATGGAGAACAACCTTCCACCCACTCTATGGTTGTTGTCATGGATTTACTGGCAACAAAGAGGAGCCAGAAGAATGCAGCATCTGATTTATCCTACTTCTGCACTGTTTAGAAGCACTACACCTTCATATTAAAAGGGGCAGGTTTCTTTAGCAGTGTAGGGGTTCATCTGATCAGTTGAGAGCACTTGGAAGCTTTCCTGCATTAAGGCTCTCAACTGTTCACTGTTAGCCACTCCCATCTCATATATAATCTGGGCCATGGCTAGCACTCATTGCCAGAGCAAGCTTATGCTGCATGGTTAGGAGATGGTGGTTGGTGACTGTTATTTTAGAAGGCATTTGGTGGATTTATCTGTGACTGTTGCTAGGTTTTGGATGTGTGCTGATCCCCTTCTTCTCCTACTTTATTTTTTCCCCATCCTTCACTCCCTTTTGTTTACCTCTGTTGTTTGTGTGAGTATATTTGTATGATTGGCATTTTCCTTTTTTCCCTGTTTGCATTACTTTGTTAGTCTGGTTGGTGAATTACGGTACACTACTACTCCCTTCTTCACTTGGTGGTAGAAGTGCAAAGACTGATGGTGGATTCAGGAGCTACGGCAAGGTATGTAGCCTCGGTGTCTTCACCACTAGAAGTAATCCATGAAACATGGCAAGTTAGGGCATCCCTAGTGTTAGGGATACGGAAGGAGCCCCCGGTCCTGGACACCCAGCAACAGAGCCGTGACAGTTGTTCTCAAAAACTAAGCCCTTAAAATGGCTGATTAACACCTCTCAACACATGGTGTGCTGGAGCAAATTTCTAGGTTTCAAAACACTGTTGCCTTAGTGAAACATATTTTTCCCCTCCAGCACTTTGCAAATGACTCTGTCACACTATGATAAAAATTACAGACTTCTCCATTTTTTGTAGGTGGGAAAACTTGCAAAATTGGCAGTGTATCAAATACTAATTTTCCAAAAAGTATAGTCCCAATATCTTCCACTGTACTATGGAAGCTGTTATGTTAACCCCTTAACCCCCAAGGGTGGTTTGCACATTAATGACCGGGCAAATTTTTACAATTCTGACCACTGTCCCTTTATGAGGTAATAACTCTGGAACGCTTCCATGGATCCTGGTGATTCTGACATTGTTTTCTCATAACATATTGTACTTCATGTTAATGGTAAAATCTCTTAGAAATAACTTGTGTTTATTTGTGAAAAAACTGAGATTTGGCAAAAAGTTTGAAAATTTCGCAATTTTCCAATTTTGAATTTTCATGCCCTTAAATCACAGAGATATGGCACACAAAATACTTAATAATTAACATTTCCCACATTTTTACTTTACATCAGCACAATTTGGACCAAAATAGTTTTTTTGTTAGGAAGTTATAAGGGTTAAAAGTTGACCAGCGATTTCTCATTTTTACAACACCATTTTTTTAGGGACCACATCACATTTGAAGTCACTTTGAGGGGACGATACGATAGAAAATATCCAAAAGTGACACCATTCTAAAAACTGCACCCCTCAAGGTGCTCAAAACTACATTCAAGAAGTTTATTAACCCTTCAGGTGCTTCACAGGAATTTTTGGAATGTTTTAAAAAATATGAATATTTAACTTTTTTTCACAAAAAAGTTATTCTGGTTCAATTTTTTTATTTTACCAAGGGTAACAGGCGAAATTGGACCCCAAAAGTTATAGTGCAATTTGTCCTGAGTACGCTGATACCTGAAATGTGGGGGGGACCACTGTTTTGGGGCATGGAATTGAGATCGGACGCCATGTCACATTTGGAGAGCCCTTGATGTGCCTAGACAGTGGGAAACCCCCCCAGAAGTGACCCCATTTTGGAAACTAGACCCCTCAAGGAACTTATCTAGTTGTGTGGTGAGCACTTTGAAACCCAAAGGGCTTCACAGAAGTTTATAATGGACAGCCGTAAAATTAAAAAATCATATTTTTTCCACAAAAATGATCTTTTCACCCCCAATTTTTATTTTCCCTAGGGAAACAGGACCCCAAAGTTATTGTGCAATTTGCCCTGAGTACACTCATACCCCTTATGTGAGGGTAAACCACTGTTTGGGCACATGGCAGAGCTCGGAAGGAAAAGAGCGCCGTTTGACTTTTTCAACACAGAAGTGGTTAGACGCCATGTTGCATTTGGAGAGCCCTTGATGTGCCTGAACAGTGGAAACCTCCACAAGTGACCCCATTTTGGAAGCTAGACCCCCAAGGAACTTATCTAGATGTGTGGTGAGCACTTTGCACCCCCACATACTTCACAGAAGTTTATAATGCCCAGGCGTGAAAATAAAAAAAATCATATTTTTTCCACAAACATGATTTTTTAGTTCCCAATTTTTTATTTTCCCAAGGGTAACAGGAGAAATTGGACCCCAAAAGTTATTGTCCAATTTGTCTTGTGTATGCTGATTCCCCATATGTGGGAGTAAACTACTGTATTGGCACATGTCAGAGCTTGGAAGGGAAGTTGTAATGTTTTGGAATGCAGACTTTGATGGAATGGTCTGCGGGTGTCATGTCGCGTTTGGAGAGCCCCTAATGTGCCTAAACAGTGGAAAGCATCCACAAGTGACCCCATTTTGGAAACTAGACCCCCCAAGGAACTTATCTAGATTTGTGGTGAGCACTTTGAACCCCCAAGTGCTTCACAGAAGTGTATAACGTAGAGCCATAAAATTTAAAAAAAAACATTTTTTTCCACAAAAATGATTTTTAGTCCCCAATTTTTTTATTTTCTCAAGAATAACAGGAGAAATTGAACCCCAATAGTTGTTGTGCAATTTGTCCTTAGTAGGCTGATACCCCATATGTGGGGGTAAACCACTGTTTGGGCGCATGGCAGAGCTTGGAAGTGAAGGAGCGCTGTCGCGTTTGAAGAGCCCCTGATGTGACTGAACAGTGGAAACCCCCCAATTCTAACTCCAACCCTAACCCCAACCCCAACACACCCCTACCCATAGCCCTAACCATAGCCCTATCCCTAGACCCAACCCTAGCCCTAACATTAGCCCTAACACCAGCCCTAGCCCTAGCCCTAATGGGGAAAAAGAAATAAATACATTTTTTAATTTTATTATTTTTCCCTAACTAAGGGGATGATAAAGGGGGGTTTGATTTACTATTTATAGCGAGTTTTTATGTATGGCAGCTGTCACACACTAAAAGACGCTTTTGATTGCAAAAAATTGTTTTTGCATCACCACTAGTGTTGAGCATTCCGATACCGCAAGTATCGGGTATCGGCCGATACTTGCTGTATCGGAATTCCGATACCGACTTCCGATATTTTTTCAATATCGGAATTCGGCATCGGAATCGGAAGTTCAAAGTTGATTGACAGCCTGACGTCATCATGATGCGCGGTGTGTGCGCATCATGATGCGCCGTCATTTCGGGCCTTCCGGGGGTCTCTGCCGGCCTGCCGGGGGCTGTGTGGACT
This sequence comes from Dendrobates tinctorius, assembly GCF_039654945.1. Classification (NCBI taxonomy): domain Eukaryota; kingdom Metazoa; phylum Chordata; class Amphibia; order Anura; family Dendrobatidae; genus Dendrobates; species Dendrobates tinctorius. Next base: position 22,857,124 of record NW_027361673.1, read on the forward strand.
GCCCGGGGTCTGTACCGGCCTGCCGGGGGGCTGTGCCGGCCTGCCGGTGGTCTGTGCACCCTGTGGGGGTCTGTACCGGCCTGCCGGGGGGCTGTGCCGGCCTGCCGGTGGTCTGTGCACCCTGTGGGGGTCTGTACCGGCCTGCCGGGGGGCTGTGCCGGCCTGCCGGTGGTCTGTGCACCCTGTGGGGGTCTGTACCGGCCTGCCGGGGGGCTGTGCTGATGTCCGGGGGTCTGTGCAAGCATCGTCCGATGGGACTACAAGTCCCATCTGGCGATGCCTGCTACCATGACAGTGATTGACACATTAGCCAATGATGGGACAGTAGTAGTGCCATCATCCGGCTAATGTGTTAAATGTTAAAAAAAAAAAAAATACTACATACATACTACATGCATGCTACATACATACTACATGCTACATACATACTACATATATACTACATGCATGCTACATACATACTACATGCTACATACATACTACATGCTACATACATACTACATGCTACATACATACTACATATATACTACATACATACTACATACGTGCTACATACATGCTAAATACTGCATGCTACATACATACTACATACATACTACATACATACTACATGCATGCTACATGCATGCTACATACATGCTACATACATACTACATGCTACATACATACTACATATATACTACATACATGCTACATGCTACATACATACTACATATATACTACATGCATGCTACATACATACTACATATATACTACATGCATGCTACATACATACTGCATGCTACATGCATACTACATACATACTACAAAAATACTACATGCTACATACATACCACATATATACTGCATACATACAATACATTCATACAATACATACATAGACATACAGTACATATAACATAGAGTAACATACTTACCAATACTTGTCACATTGTTCCCCGAAGCCATTGTCTTTTCCGGAATAAATATTAACATAACAAACCACAAAAATACTCACCCACACAGCAATGGCATAAAGTGAGACTAGGGACTTTTTTTTTTTTTAAGTGGCGGAGGAATACAGTGCGGAAGGATACCTACCTTCCGTCATTGGATTCCTACAGCCCGTAGAGAACGGCAGCATCAGCTGATGCTGCAGTTCTCTACCCAAGATCGTCGTGGGACACACTCGTGGACTGCTTCGGATCGTGGGTGAGTATTTTTGTGGTTTGTTATGTTAATATTTATTCCGGAAAAGACAATGGCTTCGGGGAACAATGTGACAAGTATTGGTAAGTATGTTACTCTATGTTATATGTACTGTATGTCTATGTATGTATTGTATGAATGTATTGTATGTATGTAGTATATATGTGGTATGTATGTAGCATGTAGTATGTATGTAGTATGTATGTAGCATGCATGTAGCATGCAGTATGTATGTAGCATGCATGTAGTATATATGTAGTATGTATGTGGTATGTATGTAGCATGTAGTATGTATGTAGCATGCATGTAGTATGTATGTAGTATGTATGTAGCATGCATGTAGTATATATGTAGTATGTATGTAGCATGTAGTATGTAGCATGCATGTAGTATATATGTAGTATGTATGTAGCATGTAGTATGTATGTAGCATGCATGTAGTATATATGTAGTATGTATGTAGCATGTAGTATGTATGTAGCATGCATGTAGTATATATGTAGTATGTATGTAGCATGTAGTATGTATGTAGCATGCATGTAGTATATATGTAGTATGTATGTAGCATGTAGTATGTATGTAGCATGCATGTAGTATATATGTAGTATGTATGTAGCATGTAGTATGTATGTAGCATGCATGTAGTATATATGTAGTATGTAGCATGTAGTATGTATGTAGCATGCATGTAGTATGTATGTAGCATGCATGTAGTATGTATGTGGTATGTATGTAGCATGTAGTATGTATGTAGCATGCATGTAGTATATATGTGTTATGTATGTAGCATGTAGCATGCATGTAGTATGTATGTAGTATGTATGTAGTATGTATGTGGTATGTATGTAGCATGCATGTAGTATGTATGTAGTATATATGTGGTATGTATGTAGCATGTAGTATGTATGTAGCATCCAGTATGTATGTAGCATGCATGTAGTATGTATGTAGTATATATGTAGTATGTATGTTGCATGTAGTATTTATGTAGTATGAATGTAGCATGTATGTAGTATGTAGTATGAATGTAGCATGTATGTAGTATGCATGTTGTATGTATGTAGCATGTATGTAGCATATAATTTTTTTTTTTTTTTTTTTACATTCGACACATTAGCCGGATGATGGGACTACTACTGTCCCATCATTGGCTAATGTGTCAATCACTGTCATGGTAGCAGGCATCGCCCGATGGGACTTGTAGTCCCATCGGACGATGCCTGCACAGACCCCCGAAGCCTGCACAGACCACCGGCAGGCCGGCACAGCCCCCCGGCAGGCCGGCACAGCCCCCCGGAGCCTGCACAGACCACCGGCAGGCCGGCACAGCCCCCCGGCAGGCCGGCACAGCCCCCCGGAGCCGGCACAGCCCCCCGGCAGGCCGGCACAGCCCCCCGGCAGGCCGGCACAGCCCACCGGAGCCTGCACAGACCACCGGCAGGCCGGCACAGCCCCCCGGCAGGCCGGCACAGACCACCGGAGCCTGCACAGACCCCTTGGCAGGCCGGCACAGCCCCCCGAATGGCCCGTACAGACCCCAGAGAGGCTGTACAAGGCAAAAACAGGGTTTTTCTTATTCCGATACTGGAAGTCCCATAGACTTGAATGGGACTTCCGGTATCGGAATCGGCGTTACCGATACTTTTTTTAAAGATCGGCCGATCCATTCCGATCCGATACTTTGAATTATCGGACGGTATCGCTCAACTCTAATCACCACATTTTGAGAGCTATAATTTTTCCATATTTTGACCCACAGAGTCATGTGCAGTCTTATTTTTTGTGGGACGAGTTGACGTTTTTATTGGTACCATTTTCTGGCACATGACATTTTTTGATTGCTTTCTATTCCGATTTTTGGGATGCAGAATGAACAAAAACCAGCAATTGATTAATTTCTTTTGGGGGGAGCATTTACACCATTCCTCGTGTGGTAAAACTGATAAAGTGATTTTATTCTTCCGGTCAGAACGATTACAGCGATACCTCATTTATATCATTTTTTATGTTTTGGCGCTTTAATACAATAAAAACAATTTTATATAAAAAATAATTATTTTGCATCACATTATTCTGCGAGCTATAACTTTTTTATTTTTTTCGCTGATGACTCTATATATCGGCTTGTTTTTTTGCGGGACAAGATGATGTTTTCAGAGGTACAATATTTATTTATATCCGTCTTTTTGATTGCGTGTTATTGCACATTTTGTTCGGCGGTATGATGATAAAGCATTGTTTTTTGCCTTTTTTTTAAAGGGTTCACTAAAGGCGCTAACTAGTGGGACAGTTTAATAGGGCGGGGCATTACAGAAGCGGCGATACCAAATATGTGTACTTTTATTATTTTTTTTTACTTACAAAAACAAGTGAATTTATTGGTGAATATTTTTTTTTCTTTATGTAGGATTTTTTTTTTTTACACTTTATTACATTGTCCCAAGAGGGGACATTACTATATAGTGTCAGATCAATCTGACAGGCAGTGCAGGCGGCTCTTCAGTGCCTGCTCTCAGCAGGCACTGAGAAGCCACCTCCCTGCAGGACCCAGAAGGCCCCCATGGCCATCTTGGACCTGGAGGCCTGCAGGGAGGCGGCCCTTGGAACAACGCAAGAACATCGCGTTGTTCTGAGGGTCTCAGGGAAGCATGCAGGGAGCCCCTTCCCTGCGTGATTCTTCCTTATGCCCCTGGAACACTGCGATCATGTTTGATCGCAGTGTGCCGGGGATTAATGTGCTGGGTGTCAGCTGTATAATCACCTTACTCCTGGCTGCGATCTGCGGCGCTCCCCCGTGAGCACCGCTGATCGAATATGACATACTATCCTGTCCTTGGGTATTAAGTCCCAGGGCACATGGACGGGAGAGTACATCATATGGCAGAAAGGGCTTAAAGTAGCTATTATACACAATTCTACAACAACCAAATTAGACTCAAGATAAACAAGCAGAATAACAAGAAAAGAGTGTTAGATGGGCACAAGACCTTATTTTTCTTAGCATTCATCTTGACATAAAATAAAAGGAGTAAGGTATTTATTGCAAAGCATAATGCAGATTTGATAAGCAGTTCCACAAGCAATGTGTTTGCTTTGAGATAATATACCTATGCGCTATGCGAGATAGACATTTCTATAGCGATAAAGTGTTGCTACAAAGTTTTGAATTTGAATAAAGAAAAAATAAATAACTTGAACAAGGAAATTTTTAGTTTAAAATATTGTTTTACTCACTTCTTTAGGATTAAATCAAGGCTGGTTACTTTGAAATCTTTTCCGCTGTACAGTAATATTGCCTATTCATTTTGGATATGTTTTATATCAGTAATTTGTATCTAGTTTTATTTGGGGGGGTGGGGAGTTTATTGAGTTATTTGTGTATCTTAGTATCAGAATTAAGATTTGATGGTATTTGGTTTCATGTTTTGACTGCATCTCCAACTTTTTGATATTGTGTGACCCACATAATATGACAAACTGTATGCTAGTTACACTACCGTTCAAAAGTTTGGGGTCACCCAGACAATTTTGTGTTTTCCATGAAAACTCATACTTTTATTAATCAAATTAGTTGCCAAATGAATTTTAAATCTAGTCCAGACATTGACAAGGTTCGAAAAAAAAGATTTGTATTTGAAATAATAATTTTCTGTTTCAAACTTTGCTTTCGTCAAAGAATGCTTCCTTTGCAGCAATTACAGCATTACAGACCTTTGGCATTCCAACAGTTAATTTCCTGAGGTAATCTGGAGAAATTTCACCCCATGCTTCCAGAAGCCCCTCCCATAAGTTGGTTTGGCTTGATGGTCACTTTTTTTTGCTCACCATATGGTCAAGCTGCTCCCACAACAGCTCAATGGGGTTGATATCTGGTGACTGCGCTGGCCACTCCATTACAGATAGAATACCAGCTGCCTGCTTCTTCCCTAAATAGTTCTTGCATAATTTGGAGGTGTGCTTTGGGTCATTGTCCTGTTGTAGGATGAAATTGGCTCCAATCAAGCACTGTCCACAGGGTATGGCATGGCATTGCAAAATGGAGTGATAGCCTTCCTTATTCAAAATCCCTTTTACATTGTACAAATCTTGCACTTTACCAGCACCAAAGCAACCCCAGACCATCACATTAACTCCACCATGCTTGACAGATGGCGTCAGGCACTCTTCCAGCATTTTTTCAGTTGTTCTGCATCTCACAAATGTTCTTCTGTGTGATCCAAACACCTCAAACTTGGATTTGTCTGTCCAGAACACTTTTTTCCAATCTTCATCTGTCCAATGTCTGTGTTCTTTTGCCCATATTAATCTTTCCCTTTTATTAGCCAGTCTCAGATATGGCTTTTCTTTGCAACTCTGCCCTGAAGGCCAGCATCCCGGACTCGCCTCTTCACTGTAGATGTTGACACTGGCGTTTTGCGTGTACTATTTAATCAAGCTGCCAGTTGAGGACCTGAGAGGCGTTGATTTCTCAAATTGCAGACTCTAATGTACTTGTCTTGATGCTCAGTTGTGCAGCAGGGCCTCCCACTTCTCTTTCCACTCTGGATAGGGCCTGTTTGTGCTCTCCTCTGAAGGGAGTAGTACACACCGTTGCAGGAAATCTTCAGTTTCTTGGCAATTTCTCTCATGAAATAGCCTTCATTTCTAAGAACAATAATAGTCTGTTGAGCTTCACATGAAAGTTTTTTTTTTCTGGCCATTTTGAGAGTTTAATGGAACCAACAAATGTAATACTCCAGATTTTCAACTAGCTCAAAGGAAGGTCAGGTTTATAGCTACTCTAATCCACCAAACTGTCTTCAGCTGTGCTAACATACTTGCACAAGGGTTTTCAAGGGTATTCTAATGATCCATTAGCCTTCTTACACAGTTAGCAAACACAAAGTACCATAAGAACACTGGAGTGATGGTTGTTGAAAATGGGCCTCTATACACCTATGAAGATATTTCATTACAAACCAGACGTTGCAGCTAGAATAGTCATTTACCACATTAACAATGTACAGAGCGTATTTCTCGTATTTCTGAATCATTTAATGTTAGCTTCATTGGAAAAAACTCTGCTTTTCTTTCAAAAATAAGAAAATTTCTAAGTGACCCTAAACTTTTGAACGGTAGTGTATGTATAAGGTTTTGTTTAGTAAAATGTATGATTGTGATCACTGTGCTTTTCTACATTCTTGCATATGTGATTTTATTAGTTACCTGGTGTAAAGAAAATTTTTGTTCTATTGTGCAATTTTTAGCTATTTTTTCAATACTCTAAGTTAACAATTAACTTGTCATACTTGCCATTTCATGTGACTTCACAAAATAATTAGTCAAAGGGAATCATTTAAAATTTTTTGCAACTACCATTTAGTATTCCCTTCTGTATTCTTTAAATCCAATTTTGATTGGTCTCAGATCTAGGGGGTTAAGATTAGCTGTTATGATTAGAGATGAGCAGATTGACCCATGGAGGATTGAGTTTGAGTCAAATTTTCTGATATTCATGGTTCCGTGTGAACTTGAACAATGTGATTTGGTTGAATCAGCAAAAAAATATGCCTTATGCAAAATCATACAGAGTTTCAAAGATATCACCATTATTCAGATGATCTAGCCCTGCAAATCAGGAGGGAGTCGGATTGTCACAGCCGGCATAAAAGATAGGGCCAGCCAAAGAACACCATTTTATGCTTATACTGTGTAGGATAGGAGCTTGGAGTACACAGGATAGGGAAACAAGAGGCCTAATGCGATTGTTAAACATGGCACTTGCAATTGATAAGAAACAAACTATCATAGATAAGAATGTGTTAGCCACTACCAAGAGCAGCACCATCATCACTACCAACAGCAAGTGTCCTTGCAGCGGTAAAACAAAATGCAGATCACATTTGGTCTAATTTCTATCTGGGAAAAATCTCATGGAGGAGAAAGGAGAGAGCATCATGGAGTATATTTACCAAAATTCATCTAAACTACAGCAGGATGATGTAGTCTCTGACAGCAACTCTATAAACTGGGAACAGTGTTCTGATCAGCCCACATCTTCAGCTGCCGTAACACTTAATGTTGTAAATAGTAACATTTGCAAACAGTCAAAGATACCTGTTTTATTTAGCCTCAAAGTCACCAAACTCAGAGCACCCTGTGAGCTAAGGAACGCACTACACTAGAAAACAATATTGGAAGGGGTAAACAGTCTAGAGATAGAGAACACAATTTTAATGCTTCATGGATATGCAGGCAATATGTGTCTAAAACTTAATCTGGGGCTAAATCTGCTTATTTTGCAGTCAGCTCTGGAGCAGGTGATGTGAGAAAATGGAAGTCTTGCTCACGTTCCCCTTTAAAGATATGTGCATAATGTGATATGATGTGTAGTATATTTGCAGTGTGTGTTAATGGTTTGGACTAGCCCAGAGTGGGATGAGCTAAGTTGAATGGCCAGAGGGAGTTTCCTGTCAAGAGGCAGTTAGGGCCTAGGATATAGCAGAAGCAGACCTATGGACTGACCATCGACCAGAGCCTCATGAAGTGGGGGCCCCTGAAGTGAAAGGAGACCGAGGTAGCGGATATTGAGATCCAGAGTAAAGACTAAGAAATGTGATAAGTGGAGTGAGTGATTTACTGGAGACAAGATCCAGGGCAGGAGGCCTAATGGGTTGGTTCTGAGGTCTCAAGTTAATGGACATTAGAACAGAAAACACAAGACAAAGAGTTTGCCCTGTGAGGTAGTTTCACAGCATCAGCAAGCACAGAAGTAAAGTAATAATAATAATAATAATAATAATAATAATCTTTATTTATATAGCGCCAACATATTCCGCAGCGCTTTACAGTTGAACAGTTTCAAACACAACAGTCATAAGTAACAACGTTAACAATACAATAATTAAAGCGAAATAAGACGACCCTGCTCGTGGAGCTTACAATCTACAATGAGGTGGGGGAGATACAAAGCACAGGTTTGTATTTACAATGATGTATTTACAATGACGGTCCAGCCATCTTCAGGGGGTGGGGGTTAGATGGAGATAGTGAATGGGCTACACACACACAAACATGACTTTGATTACTGAATGTGATAGGCCGCTCTGAACAAATGTGTTTTGAGCGAGCGCCTAAAACTATGCAAATTGTGGATGGTCCTAATATCTTGGGGTAGAGCATTCCAGAGGATTGGCGCAGCACGGGAGAAGTCTTGGAGTCGGGAGTGGGAGGTACGGATTAGGGCAGAGGTTAGTCGAAAGTCATTTGCAGAGCGCAGCGGTCGGTTAGGCAGATAGACAGAAATGAGGGAGGAGATGTAAGGGGGTGCTGCACTGTGGAGAGCTTTGTGGGTGAGAACAAGTACTTTGAATTGTACCCTGTAATGAATTGGCAGCCAGTGTAACGACTGGCGAATAGCGGACGCGTCTGAGTAACGATTAGCCAGATGGACAACCCTGGCTGCTGCATTAAGGATAGACTGGAGAGGGGAGAGTCGAGTGAGAGGGAGGCCAATTAATAGAGCATTACAGTAGTCCAGGCAGGAGTGGATCAGGGCGACAGTGAGAGTTTTTGTTATTTCCATGGTGAGAAAAGGGCGGATTCTAGAGATGTTCTTTAGGTGTAAGCGGCATGAGCGGGCAAGAGATTGTATATGGGAGGTGAAGGAGAGATCGGAGTCGAACATAACACCCAGACAGCGCGCCTGCTGTCGGGGTGTTATTATGGTGCCACCCACAGAGAGGGAAATGTCAGATTTAGGGAGGTTAGTAGATGGTGGGAGCAGAAGAAGTTCAGTTTTGGAGAGGTTGAGTTTCAGATAGAGAGCAGACATGATGTTGGAGACTGCAGACAGACAGTCAGTGGCGTTCTGTAGTACAGCGGAGGTAAGGTCAGGGGATGATGTGTACAGTTGTGTGTCATCAGCATAAAGATGGTACTGAAAGCCAAATCTGCTGATGGTCTGTCCAATTGGGGCCGTATAGAGAGAGAAGAGAAGGGGGCCAAGGACTGAGCCCTGAGGTACCCCAACAGTGAGAGGAAGAGGAGATGAAGTGGAGCCAGAAAACAGAACACTGAAGGAGCGGTCGGAAAGATAGGAGGAAAACCAGGAAAGAGCAGTGTCCTTAATGCCTAGTGACTGGAGCCTAGAGAGTAGGAGAGGATGGTCAACAGTGTCGAAAGCTGCAGAAAGGTCGAGAAGAATGAGCAGAGAGTGGTCACCATTACGTTTTGCTGTCAGAAGGTCATTGGTCACTTTGATGAGTGCAGTTTCTGTCGAATGTAGGGGGCGGAAACCGGACTGTGAAGGGTCTAGGAGGGAGTGAGTGGAGAGGTAACGGGTAAGGCGTGAGTATATCAGGCGCTCCAAGAGTTTAGAGATGAAGGGGAGATTGGAGACTGGTCTGTAGTTGTCTGTGCAGGATGGGTCGAGGGTGGGTTTCTTTAGTAATGGAGTAATGATAGAGTGTTTGAAGGAGGAGGGGAAAATGCCAGAGGAGAGCGAGAGATTAAAGATTGTAGTTAGGTGAGTTGTGACGACTGGGGAGAAAGACTGGAGGAGATGTGAGGGAATGGGGTCGGTTGTGCATGTAGTTGGACGAGAAGAGGAGAGGAGCCTGGAGACTTCTTCTTCTGTGATGGGAGCAAATGTGGAGAGTGAGCCAGGGGAAATGCAGGGAGGGATGGGAGTCACTGAACTTGGTGATTGGGAGCGGATTTCCTGACGGATATTGTCTATTTTCTCTATAAAGTGGGAGGCCAGGTCATCAGCGCAAATGTCTGTGATAGGGGCTTGTGCTTTTGGCCTGAGGAGGGAGTGAAAGGTGTAAGTGATGAAAGTTGAAAGTAATGGCCATTGTGGCAGAAGTTGCTCTGCTAAGGGGAAAAGAATGTGCAAATGCTGGTTGAAGTTCAGGACTCTCACATACTGGACTGAATTGCTAATATTAGCAACAAGGGAAACTTCCAAAGCACTGTGCTTAGTTATGGTGAAGGCAGAGGAACTAGCTGCGGAAGAACTGAGTGAGTTTATGAAGGAGAGAGAATGTATATGAAGATATTCTATGCGTTAAGAAAAACATGCATGAAGATTTCCACCCTCTAGCTATTGTACATACCCCTCATTGTGTTGTTGTTCAGTAAAAGACAGTTTATTTTTGAAAGGTAGTCTTTTTCATTGAACTTAACAAAATCTGGTTCTGGCCAGCCAAAGTCACAGGCATAATGTGACCTGCAAGAGCATTGCAACCCCAAAGACAAAGTTCACACACCCAGCCAGAATCCTCATTTTCATTTAGCATTCCGGGGCATGGAAGATGAATACCTCGCCCACAGCTACCGCCCTGCACCACGTTACAATGTCTTGACTGTTGTTGATGAAGGAGGCTCAACAGTGCCTGAAAGCTGTGTTGGTAGCTGTGGTGGTAGCAAGTCTTATGTGTCTTAAGTGCCGACATCTTGTGTATGATAATTTTGTTGCACGTTGTTGGACAATCAATCTATTGCAATGTGCAGGCTGTGCTTTTGGAAAATAAACATGGCAAATCGTGGAACACATCGAATAGGAACTCAATCACTTCATCAAATAATGAAATGCCATAACTTACCCATGTGGCAATGGAAAAATAACCAACATGATAAAGAATGCTCAAAAAGTCCTCCTTCTTCTCCTCATGATTATCCTTCAGGCAACCATTCTGCCCCCATGAATAGCACCTTCAGTTGTTTTCAGCTGTCTTTTACAAAAGAATTGTATGCGCTCAGGTCCAGTGGGAAATACTTAGCCTCCAATTTTTATTGTACAAAAAAGTTTGGGTACAAAATGCAGCATTTTTTCAACAACAAAATCTATTGTGTTTAGTGCACCAATTTTATGGGACCTATTCTGTATGGAGCATTATATGGGTCACATTATATATGGAGCAATATATGGGCCCATCATATACTTTATGGTGCATTACATGGGGTCCATTATATATGGAGCAATATATGGGGCCATTCATATACTGTATGGAGCAATATATGGGGCCCATTATATATAGAGCAATACATGGGGCACATCATATACTGTAAGGAGCATTATATGGGGCCCATTATGAATGGAGCATTCTATGGGGCCCATCACATACTGTTTGAAGCATAATATGGTGCTCATTATTCTGTATGGAGCAATATATGGGGCTCATTATTCTGTATGGAGCAATATATGGGTATATGGGGTCAGTAGCAAAATAGCTAACATAAACCCAATAACTATGACAACACTTGCCACCGTACGAGGGCAAGAGGGAAGAGTCGAGCAAAGTGCCAGAATTGGTGCATCTTATGATTATGCCTTTTCTGGGGTGGCTGCGGGCTGCTATTTTTAGGCTGGAAAGGGTCAATATCCATGCTGCGTTCCCAGTCTGAGAATACCAGCTCCCAGCTGCCTGGCTATGCCTGCACTGGTTATCAAAAATAGATGAAACCCTATACTTTTTTTTATTTTTTTTGTACATAGTGTGCCAACCAATCACAACCATGCCAATATTTGATATGGCTGTGATTGAGCCGGAAGTGCATACACAGGAATGCTTGCCGATTGGCTGCTCTGCAGCCTTTCAACAAGCTGTGTTCATGTTTCCAAATTGGAACAGTTTCAAGGACTTCTGTGAGAAATCTGTGTTTGGAGCACATGCACGGACTTTACGTGTCCGGTACGGACCCCGAACTTCACTGTTCAGGTTTTCCTATCTCTACTTACAAATACTGAGGTAAAAAACTAACCAAATACTCAATATGTGTGCGCGGCCTTAAGGTAAATTTGGCTACATCATTGGCTGCTCTATTTGTCCATTTTTGGATGTAATAGAGATTAAAATCTTTTTTAAAATTGTGTTTCCAATTTTTTGGAAGTTGTTTGAGGGCTATTTTTTAATGTTGATGTGACAATTTTATTGATACTATTTTGATGTACAGTAGACTTTTTAATCGCTGTATTTTCCATTTTTTGAGGAGCAGAAAAAATGTCCAAAAAGTTAAATTTCTACTGTTTTCAATTTTTTTCCATTTTAAAATTTACAGTATAGGATAAATGTTTTCCCCTTCAGGAACCAACAAATATAATAGGGAAATTACAAATCTACTTTGGATCCCAGCCACATGACAAAATCCAATTGTGTGGGGTAGGATTGGGCAATGGTGAAGTCGACACTCCTTCTACCTCAGATCACAGCACTTAAATGACAATGTCAGCCATAAATAGTTGCATTTAAGTGGTTAAATAGAAGGGATAGGAGGTTTGCTGGGATCTGCTGTGTATAGATCAGCTTCTGAACCTGCTTCATAGAAATGACATTTGATATCCACCATACCACCATGTGTGGTCAAAAGGGGTTAAAACAAAACTATGACAAAATTCAGCATGTTCACAGTCTCTCAGTGCATAGCAGAATGACATTCATTGACCCTGGAAAGCCTTAAAATATTCTCTATGGTTCTGTATCCTCAAATCCATGTGCCATCACTCAGTGCCTTCATACTATACTTTTATTTTTAGTGACTTGGAACATGGCACCTGATTTCGAGAGAAAACATTTCTCTAAATGCCTTTTTATAAAATTTGAGCCATAAAGATGTACGGTCAATTTTTTTTACTACAATATTATAATATTATAGAGCTTGGAATATGAAAACAGACGTAATACGGTCATAAGATTGAGGTCCACAAGTGAGTACAAAAACAACATATGGTAGATCAGCAAGTTTTACAGTTTTTCAAAGCTGCTAAAAAAAGACATTTTAACTTGGAAAATATTATTTTGTATAGATTGTTAGTAACTTTAAGTATTATCCTTATTTATATGCAAAGCTAATTTCAAAATTCTGCAGGTTTTCATTTGATTTGTTTCTGTGACATGTCACATCACTTCTAAGCTTCGTCTCACTGTCATCTGAGTTCCCACTATGCACTTCAGGAAGCCTGAATGTAACTTTGGACTTGAAAAGCGAATAAAACAATGCAATTGATAGACTGTACAAGATAATTTGTTGAAAGTATATGAAATGTTTTTCAAGTATTTCTGTAGGTAAAAACTGTGGACTTTGCTTATAATATTGCCAAAAATAGACACTTATCATTGTTATGCAAGTGCTGTATGTTCTTAAAGGGGTTACCTGGGCTTGAGATAAAAGTCTGCAGTCGCTCTATGTGACTGCAAACTGATGAAATTTTGACAGCGTTTGGTGTGATACATGACCCCCCACTTGCACTGGAAATACGTAGATGTAGAGTTACTGCAGACTTTAGTCCCAAGCCCTTTAAAGGGCTCTAACTGAATGCTGGGAAAATCTTTATACGTCGAGAATATGTAGCGGCGGGTACACTGTACACCATACTCTATATAAAACATTACACTAAAAATCCAAAATAAGTTTTCTAAAGCTAAGCTTCTCTACTCATTTTGTTACAGAGAGCAATTTCAATAATTTCAGCTCATTTGGTCAATACTTAAAAAGCATTTCCATATTTAGATCTAATATGAAAGGTCGCTCTGACTTTCAAAATAACAATAACATAATTTCCAAATTAGCAAACCTACTGGCATGGAATAATTACAGACTATTCATGGGTATTTAGGCAAATTACGAATAAATGTCTCTGTCAATTTTTCAGAAATTAGATATTTCCAAATGTACTTAACTTGCAATACTGAGTTGAATATAAATTATAATCTTATAATCAAAGATAAATTGACCAGATGGGTACTGTTAACCCCTTTAGGATAGAGTCATTTTTTTATTTTTTGTTTTCTTTTTCTTCATCCCTTTTTAAGAGAAATAGAGGACGATTCATCAAGACTGACATAACACTGTACCTGTATTGCTGAAAAAGAAGATTCTAAATTCATTAAGAGGAGCTGGAAAAATATTCAGGATTGAGAGTCCTCAGTAGTTGATACCTTTTAATGGCTAACTGAAAAGATGGTAACACATTGCAAGCTTTCGAGACTACTCAGGTCTCTTCATCAGGCTAAACTAAGAAAAAATCTGACACGGTACAAAGATATACATCTTTCCTGTATCAAAATTAAGAGGAGCTGGGCACTTAAAGGGAATTGGTCACCCCATTTTTGGCCTATGAGCTGCGACCACAACCATCAGGGGCTTATCTACAGCATTGTGTAATGCTGTAGATAAGCCCCCGATGTAACCTGAAAGATAAGAAAAAGAGTTAGATTATACTCACCCGGGGGGGCGGGAGCAGTGGGTGTCGCCTCCCATCTTCTAGCGATGATGACCTCTTTCTTACTTCTGCTGCGGCTCCTGCGCAGGCGTACTTTATCTGCCCTGTTGAGGGCAGTGTATAGTACTGCAGTGCGCAGGAGCCGGGAAAGGTCAGAGGGTCAGGCGCCTGCACACTGCAGTTCTTTACTCTGCCCTCAACAGAGCAGATAAAGTATGCCTGCGCAGGAGCCGTGGCAGAAGTAAGAAAGAGGACATCATCACTAGAAAATGGAAGGCGCCACACCGGACCACGACACTCATCTGACTAGACCACCGGGTGAGTATAATCTAACTCGTTTTTCTTAGCTTTCAGGTTACATCGGGGGCTTGTCTACAGCATTACAGAATGCTGTAGATAAGCCCCTGATGGCTGCGGCCACAGCTCATAGGCCAGAAATGGGGTGACAGATTCCCTTTAATGAATTTGGTGCTTCTAGTAAGTGGCATGCTCTTCCATGTGTTGAGCTAGAAATGCTACTCCAGTCGAGGACTGGAGAAGCATTTCTGGATTACAAAGATGGCTACACTTCCTCCACTGCAGCTCCATCCAAATCGGTTGAGCTGAGACAAACTGGAAAAAAAATTTCAAAAGTTGCAAACTTTAGCGCCTATCCCCATTGCACAAAAAAAGTGCAGCTTTTCAAAGCTTTAACATCAGTTTTCTGGTGTAAATGCTTTTATAAGTCACCCCCCAATTTGTTTACTTTTCTGTTGACATTGCTTTAAGAGGGCTTGATGAGTTGTAGTGCTGAATGACACCATGCACTTTGCCATAAAATCTGCTACAAATATGAAATAAATAATGTGGAATTGTATTGAAAGCAGATATTTTATTATTAGCTCCCCCTAAGAGACTTTAACCTGCTTTTGCTTGTACAATACACTGCAGTACTGTTGATTTGCAGTCTATTGTGAAATTACATAAATACCATAAGGTCCAGAAACAGAAATAGCATTAATCCAAAGACTTTATGCATGTTTATTTTTATAAAAATACAAAATCCATAACAATAGTAGGGAAGACAGGCTTGCACAGGCTCCAGCTTCATAAGACCAAAACAACGGCAGTTTCACATCTCGTGCTGCTTCTGCAAGTGCTTCACATGACTAGTCAGATGATTCATTTATAAGACATATAAGTCTAATACATCACATAATCTAAGATAGATATAAAAATGCAAAAATAAAATGCCACGGTATCATATTAAAGAATACAAAAATAGCTTGCAGTAAAAATCAATTCATTTCAATAAATACATGCAAAAATGCATTCAATTCAATGCGATCATTAGAACACATAGGGCCCATTGCCTCTGTATGAAAAATTAACACGGCTTTCTTCTAAAAAGGAATTTAGTCTCCTATTATCTGGATGAATCTTTAGAACGCCTGCAAATGTCAAACACAATGTATCACTTTCATCTGTTTCTCTGATATGTCTAATTAATCTCAGAGCTCCTTTTCCAGTTAAATTAAATATTCAATAATCACATGACCTTATAAAATATGGTCAAGGATCGGCTAGGTGCATTCTCCAAAACAGCAAAACATTAGGCAAAATAATGACATACCAAACATTAATAGAAAAGTATATATGGCATTCGGACCTCAAACCCCACATGTAACACATTGACACATAAAGTTTGGCTAGTTTTGTATGAACAATATATTATAAGCAGTGATTAAAAAGATTTCACCAACAGAGCATGCATGTAATCATGTGGTATATGACAAATGATGTGCGAAAAGGAAATAACCATAGATAGGTCACCTAATATAATAATAAATGTTATATAAAGTATGGGCAAAATGTGACCCACCAGGACCGTCATCCAATATAGTCTGTAGGGAGAGTGTCTGAGTCCCCACACATTACGCTACCCAGTGTTGCTTCATTACAAGTGAGATACCAATGTCAGATTAAATGCCCATATATATGTAATGTGGCTAACAAGCAAGTCTGTACCTAGTTACTTTTAATTAAGACAGTATCGCAACCAACTGAGAGACATATACAGTCCGGGTCCACTTTGACCTGTTGTCAGTGGCGTGCGTGTCATAATAGACCGCACTGCCAAAAATGAGACTGTAGAAAACATTGGCGTGTCTATCAGTGTGGAACAAAACAAACCAGAAATGACATATCTGTCTCAATGGAGCGCGTCACCGGAAGTCACGTGTATACCGGCTGCATGTGTATCACAGAGGAAAGCAACATGACATATGACCCACAATGAGAGGAAAAACTAGATCAAGGAAAGGGAAGAGAAAAGAAAGGGGATGATATACACTCTAGTGTCTAAATAGTCATAGCGCAAAGTTATGATTTTTATAAGTTATAATCAAAATACACCTTGCATTAAAAATACCCATAATGATAGAGGCTATCACATAAATATGGATAATTAAATATAGCACATTAGGTTTGTTTTCTATGGGCATTCGTGCCGTCTTTACACCTTTTGCTCTTTTTTCTGTTCCTGAGCCAACTCCAACCATCTAGTGCACTCATGTATTCTATTGATGAAATTACAAATGCTGCCAAAGGGTATAAGTTCTCTAATGTATTATATTCTTAAGATAAGCAAATCTTTTGAAATTATAATTTGTCAGCTACAACAAAACTTTTCCAAAAAACTAGATTTGCAGTGAAGAAATTTGCAGAAAAGTCATATTGGAAAACTAGTTGCTCATAAAATACACTTGGAGAGAGGAGAGAAAGAACCTCCTTGATGGTAGGAGCTTACACTTCACAGCTGAGAAAAAGAGGATCCCGCTGACCATAAGAGCTTACACTCTACATGGGGGAGAGGACCATTCAGATCTTAAGAGCTTACACTGTACAGGTGAAAGAGAGAAAGGACCCGACTGGCCATAAGAGCTTACAATCTATACAAGAGAGTGACCTAAGTGACTCTGGAGATGGAAAATGACTCTACCGTACAAACTGTGCTCCACTGGAAACCGCTGATTTCGGATGACCCAGGTACTGACCAGCACTGTTGTGAGTTCATTTTCCCCTTCACTACTGAGGCCCGAGGAACTCCCTCTTCTGGTGAAGAAAGGTAGTGAGCCTGATTGTCAAACACCTGGGGCTGATGATGATGACTGGCTGAGTGCAGTTAGTGACTGGATATAAGGCTGCCGACGCCCTTATGGCCTGCGGGTGTTTTCTCTGTGGACTTCTAGGAAACCAGTCTGATTCCTGCTCATCTAAAGCTAAGATTTCTGCTTTGCCTTTTGCATTGTGTTTTGTTTTCCTTGCTTTTTTGGATTCTGCCATTCCCTGCTGGGGTGAGCTGAATCTCCTTTTGCCTGTTGCTCTGTCTTCAGAATATTCCTGAGTACTGACATAGCCTTTTTTGAAGCCTAACGTCTTCAGGGCCTTTTTTACTGTCAGTTTGTTGGCTCTTATTTTGATAGGGTTTTTTCACGGATTGCAGACAGCAGCCTTCCTGTCCTTTCCTATCTAAGCTAGATTGGGCCCCATCTTTGGTCAGTCTATCTTTCTGTCTGTGTTTTGTTCTTTCTTCTTGCTTCACCGTCATTATATGTTGGGGGCTGCCTTTTACTTTGGGGACTGCTCTGGGGCAGTTTAGATTTCCCTTTCTGTCTTTAGGCTATGTAGTCCTCCGGCTGTGATCGAGGGGCCTAGGGCATCGTAGGAGCCCCCCACGGCTACTGCTAGTTGTGTTGATAGGTTCAGCAATCCGATAGCTGCCAACTTCTCTGGTTTTCTGGACTTAGCTAGCATTTCTATTTTTGCCTCCTACGGTGACTCAATCATAACACAGCACTATATAAGGTATGATAATTTGTCAGATGTCATAGCTGCAGGCAACATGAGGAGGCTACATGGCAATGCAAGATTATATTTGGCTGCTATTTCTTCAAGTGTAAGAAATGGTGTAGGGCAATGGGGTTTTTTGCAAGTCAAATCCCAAAATGTTTGAATTCACGTGAAATTCTAAATTTCAGGAAATTTGACTCAAACTCTATTTTGTATAAATCGACCTGCTCACCTCTACTATAATCTATTAGTAAATTTAGATTTTGTTAACAGTTTATACCATTAAGTCATATTCTTCTACATAGGTCTAAAGGTTAATCTGGTATTATACCTTTACTACCCTCTAAGTAGATTAGCCTTGGCTGTAGTGATGGAAATATGCTTGTGTGGCAAGGAACATAAACTTTGAAACCAAACAAATATAACATTCACAAAATCATTTTCCTCTTAAAACTGTTCAATGTGTGGGAATAAGAATTCTGTTTAGTAACATGCATAATACTTTTAAATCCTTACATGTTCCATTATAGTATAAGTAAAAAAAGCCAATAGATGTAGAGGGTAGTGTCTGGTTGATGGACTAAAGCAAAGGATTGACTCCATTATAAGCAATTATTTGGATGGACATGGATGCCATTACTTACTAATTTCTAGAGACCAGAAGCCATTTCAAGGAGTCCTCAATGGGAGCTAATTTTTGTAGTTCTTCTGCCTTATAATACATAAGCTAACTTTGTAGCATTCACAACAATGACCTACATTGGCTAATTCTGCCTATTAGTTAGTTATAAACATACTCTAGGCAGTCAGAAAATGTAGACTTTGTATCACTCACACTGTGTGACATATGTCAATAATAAATTTGACTACAATTACAACGCCACTTAGTCATGCCCACATTTAAACTTAGAAAAAAAAGTATCAATCATGGCATATGTGGACGTTAATTTTGGTATTAAAGTTGTATACAGCTGTCTAAAAGATTCTAAGGTGAAACCACCTTAGCTTATACAGGCCAATATTCAAGCCCAAATGTGGTTTTTAATTAAAGTCTGCTGTTGGGATCCAATCGAAGCTGTATAGTAAATTCACTATAGGGTTATTTAATACAACTGCTTCAGACACTTATCGTCATTACCATATCCACATGGCACTAGCTGAATGGCAAATAAATGTACATAAAGTGCATGCAATTAATGTTCTAAGGTGTTGTGAGTTCATTTTCCCCTTCACCTTTGATGGCTGATGAACTCCCTGTGCTGGTGAAGAGAGGTAGTGAAATTGATTGGGATGGGAAGAACCTGTTATCTGAACAGGCGGAGTGTGATTGGACATCTGGAATTTCTGAGTGGATATAAGGCAGCCGACGCCCTGCAGGGTTTGCTGGTGATCCTTTCTGCTCTGAGCTCTGGCATCCAGTTTTAGTTCCTGTCTACTAAATGCTAAGTTTTGCCCTGCTATTATTCCATGAGATTTTGTCTGGTTTCCTTAGTATTTGTATTCAGCCAGTCCTGGTTGGGACTGGCTGAATTCCATTTTTGTCTCTGATCAGTTGATCTCTTTGCTCTGTTTTCAGAATATACCTGAGTGCTGATATAGTGATTTTGAAGTCTAGCGACTTCAGGGCCTTTTTTCCTATCAGACGGTTGGGACATTTTTGTAGGGTTTTTTGTGGATTGCAGCCAGCATCTTTTCTGTCCTGTCCTATCTAGTTAGTTGGGCCCCATCGTTTGCTCAGCCTGTCTTTCTGTCTGTGTTTGTGTTTTCATCTGTTTTTCACCGACAATACATGTTGGGGGCTGTCTATTGCTTTGGCGTCTGCTCTGGGGCAGTTTAGATTTCCCCTTTCCTTCTTTAGGCTTATGTAGTTCTCCGGCTGTGACGAGGGGTCTAGGGCACCGTAGGAACCCCCCACGGCTACTGTTAGTTGTGGTGAATAGGATCAGGGGTCTGCAATCCGATAGCTACCAACCTCTCTGGTTTTCTGGACTTAGCTTGTATTTTTGTTTTCTCCTCCTCCGGTGACTCATTCATAACACTAAGGTGTCTGAGTAACTTTCAATGTGGTGCTGTTAACCCAATGTTGAATTTACTATAAAAGATAAAATAGACTTTAAGTGGACTATTCCGGTAAAAGGTGCATTTAACCCCATATATTCTTAAAAGTTACTCAATGGGTCAAATATAATCATGGCTTCATTTTATTGTGGGGATTACTGGGTGATTGACATGGATCTGAAGTGGAATTACGTAATGGATGTGAGGGTGGCAGGATGACTTTCTCCTTCATCTTTTCATCTTGTTTTAGCTAGAATGTTACTTCAAGATTACAGTTAGTTTACACAAGTATACAAGATTACAAATCAAATGTCTACAGTTCTTTTATTTTGCTTTGGATTAATGATTCATTTATGCTGTATGACAGGATGCAATATTTTATCATTTATAGCCATCACTAAACTTAAAAGTTTAATAATTTAATGCAAACCTTTTTGATTCATTTTGCAAATAGTATACTATGCTTAAATGATCTAACATTAACAAAAAGGCTGAGGATACGTTGCAGCGCATTTATTATTATCCTCATCTAAGACAATGTGTATGAATATTGATATAATGATACTGCATGCCTACAAACTATAGCAGTAGATTGTTTTTCCATCTACTCAGATTTAACGTACTCTCAATAATTATCTTAAATTGGTAGTTTCATTTATCATTATGTATTATCATTACAATGAAGTGTACATTTTACTTATAAAATAAAGAACAAACGATTATTGAAAACAAATAATTCCAAATACTACATGATTTTCAAGTAATATTTTGCCCAAAATAGGTTATGTTGCGTGACGGTGGAAAATTAATAGTTTAAAAGAGGATTAAATTTTGACGCTAAATGGAAGCAGCACAAGCAATGAAAGCACCGAGAAAGAATGTAGGATTGTACAATCGCTGCTATAGAAATCACCTAATTTGTCTGCAATAAACATAAAATGAAAGAACTCATTTTGATCATATTTGTCTACCGGCTCAATATATTATAATAATATGAAGAATCATAGTGATTAAATTCATTAATATGTTTGCTTGAAATGAGATAAATGTAATTACCATGAGCTTTAATAAAATTGATCATACTGTAAAGCCGTAAAATGTGCAAACATCTTGCTGTACTGGTACAAATGTTATTTTATTTATTTATCTTACTCACTTATATAGCGCCATTACTTTCACAGCGCTTTACAGACATCAACATCACTGTCCTCATTGGGGATCAAAATCTAAATTCCCAATCAGTATGTCTTTGGAGTGTGGGAGGAAACCGGAGTACCCGGAGGAAGCTGACGCAAATACAGTGAGAAAATAGAAACTCCTTGGATATATTGTCATTTGTGGGATTTGATCCTAGGATCTCAGGCCTGTAAGGTTACACTTTTATACTATGATGTTAAAGCAACCATAACACTCTTTGTCTTAGTTCTCTCTGAATGTTAGGAAATCATTTATTTCACTGTTTTTTTCCATTTATAATTAACAGTAGAGCTACACAAATAATCAAGATTAGGTAAAAACTGGAATGTCCATAAGCACAACCAACTGAAGAAATTGGTTGCTGCAGATGCACAATACAGAATAACATATGAGGTAGGACATGAGTGGGCATAAATCCGCACTGCCAATGGCCCTAGATGTAGTTGGGTTGAGTGCGCTTTTTATTCATCAATGCATTTTGAAGTACACATACTTTTTCATCAGGACAAATCGCAAACTTCACTTTTAATCAATATTTAAAATCTGGACAATCCCAGTTCACAGGGACTAGGGTAATATTTAAACAGACACCAGACAGAGAATAATAATAGATACTCCGGGCCACTATACTCGCCCTGATAGGCCCTAGCAAGTCCCTTCCTAACCGTGGAGGTTGGCACCCTAATTGTAGACGATAGTGGCGCCCCCGCTCAACGTCGGTGACCCTAATACACCCTGAGAGACCCTAGTCCACGGCGAGGATACACAGAAAAACCCAAACACACAATAAACACCCGAAAACCCCTGGTGGAGAGACTATATAACGTCTCTAAGATATTTGACTTATCTCGTACTGGAATCATGGGCATATAAGCCCACCCTGAATAATATCTCGTAGTAAAAAATACTGATATATTGCAGCTTTTGATGACTTATCTCGTAATAAAAAAAGGCTTATGCTGAAAAAAATGACAGACCAGATAAAGCCCCCCCCCCCAAAAAAAGAAAACGTTTATACAGTAGACCATAAAAAGTGCAAGTAACCAATGACGGCAAAAAAGCATTCCCTGATTAACAGGTTGCCCTAATAGACAAAAAAACTTTGCCATCCATCAATCAATAAGTCTGTCAGCGTTATGAAATTGTTAATACTTATCAGCCATCAGAAGATATGAGGCCCAGCCCGACGCATTTGCCCCTCCTAAATGCTGAGGGTTCATCAGGGGCGAAGAAGAAAAGGGGATTCCATCACCCCAGCCGAAAGATCAGTGCAATGTGCGGCGTCCATTGGTTACATGTAGGACTACTATGTCCACTATTCATGATTTAATAAGCATTTTGTACATTATTTTCATGCCATTAATCTCCATCTGGTGGATATTTTTTGTGGTTATTTAACCTGAAGTGCTTGGATTGTGCATTACTGTGGCTGCACTTTTTATGGTCTACTGTATAAACGTTTTCCTTTTTTTTGGGGGGGCTTTATCTGGTCTGTCATTTTTTTGCAGCATAAGCCTTTTTTTATTACGAGATAAGTCATCAAAAGCTGCTATATATCAGTATTTTTTACTACGAGATATTATTCAGGGTGGGCTTATATGCCCATGATTCCAGTACGAGATAAGTCAAATATCTTAGAGACGTTATACAGTCTCTCCACCAGGGGTTTTCGGGTGTTTATTGTGTGTTTGTGTTTTTCTGTGTATCCTCGCCGTGGACTAGGGTCTCTCAGGGTGTATTAGGGTCACCGACATTGAGCGGGGGTGCCACTATCGTCTACAATTGGGGTGCCAACCTCTGCGGTTAGGAAGGGACATGCTAGGGCCTATCAGGGCGAGTATAGTGGCCCGGAGCATCTATTATTATTCTCTGTCTGGTGTCTGTTTAAATATTACCCTAGTCCCTATGAACTGGGATTCTCCAGATTTTAAATATTGATTAAAAGTGAAGTTTTAGGGGTCATTATTTTTGCTGCTATCTTGGTTTTCTTTTTGTCTTTCATCCTAAAAATATTTTTTGGAGGTTTTTTTTTCAAAGCTGTAACCCCACTTTTTCTGGTGACATTCTGTGTACAGTGGTTCAGATGTCACAATCCCTATACCACATGTTAGATCTGCAGCCGACCACAGGCTACAGTGGTATGCAGCCACAGTATACAGCCTGAGACCACCGAGGCAATTCACTGGCACTGACCAGTATTAGGGTTCATGCCAATAAAGTACATAAAAGTGGGCCTAGTAGCTCAATTCTTACTATGGTGACCAGTTTTATATACTTGCCAATATTGCTGGATAGACCCATGGATTTTAAGGTCCATTGAGTTTCGCCGAACATTTAAAAAAAGTTTGGTTCGCATATCAGAACAGTACCCAAACTCGGACCCAAACCAGGACTCCATTCAAATGAATGGTGGGGCTTGAACATCCAGTGTTTCCCTTGCTGTCATCTGTGTGACAGCTCGAGAAACACTGGCTCTGATTGGTGGTATGTTCATTACCATTAGTTAGAGAGCTGCGGTTCCCACGCTGTCATACAGATGCCAGTGTGTGAGACAGCAGGTGTGCCCAGCGGTAAAAAAGTTACTCTCAGTCACAGACATCTGCTGATGAGAGTACTACTTTCATCATCCTATGCCTGGTCTTGCCTATAGCAACAAGAGCAGGCATATGATGATGAGAGTATTCATTAGAAGGCACCTGTTCAATAAAAAAACTAAAAAAGGAAAAAATGGCATAGGATCAGCCCATTTTTGACAAACAGCCAAGCTAAAGCAGACAGTTGGGGGCTTATATTCTCAAACTGAGAAGGATCATTGGCCCTCCCCAGCTTAAAAATAGCAGTCCACAGCACTCGGCACTGTAGCTGAGTTCTCTGGCTCAGCTCAGTGTCTCTTAGATTCACGGCTGAGTGGTTGCATCATGCCACCACATAGCCATGCAATCCAGATGAAGCAAAGTTGTCTTTTTATGGGACAATTGGATTGTCATTGGACAGGTGAGGAATATGGTGTTTTATAATTTAAATTTTATATAAATAAATGGGTAAAAGAGGGTGGGGAATGTTGCTTTCAACTAAAGCATTTTTCTGTGTTTATTTCAATTAACAAACTTTTTTCTGCGTGTATCTTTCATATTTTTGATTATGGGGTTAGTAATTGGGGAGTCTTATAGACACCTTTCCATTGCTAACCCCTTGGCTTGGTGTCAGCTGACATTACAAAGCTGACATCATCCCACAAATATTACCCCTCTTGCCATTGCACCTCAGCAATTGGGAAGAGCAGGGCAAAGTGCCAGAATTTGTGCATCTAATAGATGTGCCTGTTCTGGGGCAGCTGCAGCTGCTATTTTTAGGCTGGGGGTACAATATTCATGATGCCTTACCAGTCTGAGAAATCAGCCCCTAGCTGTCTGTTTTAGCTTGGCTGGTTGTCAAAAATGGGGGGACCCCACGCCATTTTTTTAAATTACTTATTTAAATAATTTTGAAAAAACTGCATTGGGAGGCCTTTATCTTTGATAACTAGCCAAGATAACGCTAACAGTTGAGGACTGAAGCCCACAGCTGTCGGTTTTGCATGCAGTGGTTATCAAAAATAGAGGGGACCCCATTTTTTACATTTTATGTATTGCACAGGTGCTGACTGATGAATACACCCAGCTGCTACCAGTAAGACCAGACTAGGAGAATGAGATTGGTCCTTTCATCAGCTGATGCCTGTGACTGGCGGTAATCTTTTTACTGACAGTCACAGCTGCTGTTAACAAACTTACCGCCAATCAGAGATGGTGTTTCTCACTCTGTCACACAGATGACAGCATGGGAAACTTTGGATGTTTGGGCTGCTGAACCCAAACAGTAACACGGACTTCAGGCAGAAGTCCATGTTCGGGGTTCATGCATTGACACTTGTCATCCTACTTGCCGGCTGTCACAATGCTGTTGGAATAAACAGGTGGACCAGAATGCAAAATTGTATAGACTTTGTGCAAACCCCAACAAAAAGTTTGTGTTTTGGTGGCATTTATGGGTGGCTCTTCGGTTTTGCCACCCGTGACAGTAGAACCTGGTCTTACCTACTATACCATTTCAAACTTACTTTGGTCAATTTCCCAACCTACTTGTATGCTATTCAATGTAGTTAAATGAAAAGGGAGTTATGGAAAGGTTCAAAACATAGCAAAAAAAATTACAATAACTGATATGGGTTATGTGGGTCTCCAACGGTCCTTTAACAGCTGCATGAACAGCTTAATAGTACTGGATGAGAGTATATTAAAATACAGCTACAATATTATATTTTGTAATTTTCAATATGTTTTAGAATATAAAAAAGCAATAAATAATTTTGCATACAGTGATTCTGTGGAAAGTTATCATCTATCTTTTTAGGTCAGACCTAGGGTTAGGAATAAAGTATTGATTTTTATTGTGCTTAATGTTGGGTCAGACTTAGGGTTAAGAATAAAGTATTGATTTTTATTGTGCTTAATTTTAAGACATTTTTTATGGCCTTTGCATACCATTTTGCTTTCCATATGCAACTTTTGACATAAAGAAGATGCAGCCATTAATCTCGTATGATGATTTATGTATAGAATGGAATGTGCTGTCACGCTGAACACTTGAGCTGTAAAAACTGTAAAAAAAACATGAATGGGAATAAGACTGTCTGTCATGTCATATCTTAAACAGGAAAAAGTATGTTCTAAGATACTGTGGGGGCATGTTATTGTTTTCCCCTCTTTTCCCCTGCCTGCTAACAAATGGTCAATGTCATATAGGGAAGAAGTACATGCCTTCAGAAAAAAATCACTAGTAGTGCCCCCTTTGACATAACATATATTAGAATCTTTTTGTTATGAGCTAATAACTCCACAATGGATATGAGAAATGAAAAAATAAAAATAATTGAAAAATTAAAACATTTTATTCAGCTCTGTAACCATAATTCCATGATGTGGCCAATTTAACGAATGCAAACAGGTGAAAAATTTTCCCAAATCCCCTATGAAGGTGTTAATAGGAGTGTTTTTATGGAAGGAGAGGAAGACATTTAATGATTACTTCAAGTGGCATGATGTACTGGACAATACAATCTGTGGCACCTGTTTTCATGTGCCAACAATGCTACTGAAGACTGAATGTTTGGTGAATTGCAAAACTTATTTTGTATGTCATCTTTAAAATGCCTTTGACTAAGCATACTGTAGGTATTAACATCCTTTAAAGTTGTTTTTTTAAGCAGTGACATTTAGTCTAACGTTTCTTTGTTTAATAATTCTGGATTGCCCTGTTATTTTGCCAATAGCCATAATTTGCACTACTAAGAGCTGTGCATTCATTTTGGACAATCAATGTATACTATAATAGATAACATATAACTGTGTGGATTGTGAGGCCAAGTTATACATTACACTTTTAAAGGGTATCTGTAACCAGGTTTTTCCTACCTGATCTGAGAGAAGCAGCCAAGAAACTCCACAGATCTTAATCCCAATGGCAACTTGTGGTCAATCCTCTAAAAGAGGGTCAACATACAAAAACGCAGAAATTGTGGTAAAGTCCATGTGCTGATTAGGCAAGAATGGGTTGCCATCAGTTAGAATTTTGCCCAGAAGCTGATATCCAGCATACCAAGGCAAATTGCAGAAGTCTTTAACTATGCACAGCCCCCTAGTCAGTAGCAGGTGCATGGAGCAGGTTCATGGGGTGAGCCAGCAACATACCTGGAAGATAATGGCTGTAAAATAAAAGCAAAGCCAGGACCTGCCTCTAACCAACATTGGTGGAGCAGAGCACCACCCTCAACTGTCTCTCTGTTAAATGCCCCTGTCAATCTCTGACAGAGATATTAACAGCTCACCAGCATGGAGGCACTCCCATGGAGACCTGAAGACACGATCTTGCTATACTGGTGGGATCATGTGACAACTAGGGCTCTGTAGAAGACCTCTGTGCCTATCATCACGAGGCTTCTTTGAATCCCAACCTACGGCTGGGATTCAAAGGGGACTGTGTTTCTTCATCTATATATTTAAACAGCAATACTGCGGTATTGCGGAATATAGCACATGTGATCAGATGATCACAGATTCAAGTCCCCCAGGGGACCAACAAGTACAGTAAAAAAAGTCTTAAAAATATGAAAAAATAAAACATAACATAAAAGTTCAAATTATGCCCCCTTTTACCCTATATACAGTGGGGCAAAAAAGTATTTAGTCAGTCAGCAATAGTGCAAGTTCCACCACTTAAAAAGATGAGAGGCGTCTGTAATTTACATCATAGGTAGACCTCAACTATGGGAGACAAACTGAGAAATAAAAATCCAGAAAATCACATTGTCTGGTTTTTTTTTCATTTTATTTGCATATTATGGTGGAAAATAAGTATTTGGTCAGAAACAAGCAATCAAGATTTCTGGCTCTCACAGACCTGTAACTTCTTCTTTAAGAGTCTCCTCTTTCCTCCACTCATTACCTGTAGTAATGGCACCTGTTTAAACTTGTTATCAGTATAAAAAGACACCTGTGCACACCCTCAAACAGTCTGACTCCAAACTCCACTATGGTGAAGACCAAAGAGCTGTCAAAGGACACCAGAAACAAAATTGTAGCCCTGCACCAGGCTGGGAAGACTGAATCTGCAATAGCCAACCAGCTTGGAGTGAAGAAATCAACTGTGGGAGCAATAATTAGAAAATGGAAGACATACAAGACCACTGATAATCTCCCTCGATCTGGTGCTCCACGCAAAATCCCACCCCGTGGGGTCAGAATGATCACAAGAACGGTGAGCAAAAATCCTAGAACCACGCGGGGGGACCTAGTGAATGAACTGCAGAGAGCTGGGACCAATGTAACAAGGCCTACCATAAGTAACACACTACGCCACCATGGACTCAGATCCTGCAGTGCCAGACGTGTCCCACTGCTTAAGCCTGTACATGTCCGGGCCCGTCTGAAGTTTGCTAGAGAGCATTTGGATGATCCAGAGGAGTTTTGGGAGAATGTCCTATGGTCTGATGAAACCAAACTGGAACTGTTTGGTAGAAACACAACTTGTCGTGTTTGGAGGAAAAAGAATACTGAGTTGCATCCATCAAACACCATACCTACTGTAAAGCATGGTGGTGGAAACATCATGCTTTGGGGCTGTTTCTCTGCAAAGGGGCCAGGATGACTGATCCGGGTACATGAAAGAATGAATGGGGCCATGTATCGTGAGATTTTGAGTGCAAACCTCCTTCCATCAGCAAGGGCATTGAAGATGAAACGTGGCTGGGTCTTTCAACATGACAATGATCCAAAGCACACCGCCAGGGCAACGAAGGAGTGGCTTCGTAAGAAGCATTTCAAGGTCCTGGAGTGGCCTAGCCAGTCTCCAGATCTCAACCCTATAGAAAACCTTTGGAGGGAGTTGAAAGTCCGTGTTGCCAAGCGAAAAGCCCAAAACATCACTGCTCTAGAGGAGATCTGCATGGAGGAATGGGCCAACATACCAACAACAGTGTGTGGCAACCTTGTGAAGACTTACAGAAAACGTTTGACCTCTGTCATTGCCAACAAAGGATATATCACAAAGTATTGAGATGAAATTTTGTTTCTGACCAAATACTTATTTTCCACCATAATATGCAAATAAAATGAAAAAAAACAGACAATGTGATTTTCTGGATTTTTTTTTCTCAGTTTGTCTCCCATAGTTGAGGTCTACCTATGATGTAAATTACAGACGCCTCTCATCTTTTTAAGTGGTGGAACTTGCACTATTGCTGACTGACTAAATACTTTTTTTCCCCACTGTATAACATATGTGGATATCGCCAGATCTAAAAAAAAAGTCCATTCTGTCAAAATATAAAACATCATAAATAGAAAATATAAAACTGCCAAAAGTGCAGTTTTTGAGCCCCGCAACAGCACAAAATAAGCTGTAAGGATGAATCAAAATGTCATATCTCTTCCAAAATGATATAAATAAGAACAGCGCCTCCACCAGTAAAATAATAAGCCCTCACTTAGCTACATTAACCAAAAAATGAAATAATTGCAAAGTGTCAGAAAATGCTAACTAAATTAAAAAAAAATGTAACAAATTTCCAATTTTTGTTTCCACCACTAAAATAATAAAAAACTGGAAAAATGTGGTATTGCCAAAATTGTTCTTTTGAGGAGAATCATACTGCCAAAGTCATTTTTAGCACAGAATGTACGATGTGCAAACAATTCTTAAAAAACAGTGTCAGAATTGCATTTTATTTTGCAGTTTTACCACACTTGGAATGTTTTTCCTTATTTCCAGTATATTACGGTATGTGGTAAAATTAATGGTGTCATTCAAAAGTACAATTTGTCCTTCAAAAAAAATCAACCCTCCCATGTGTCTACATGGCCAGAAGAATAAAAAAGTTATGGCTCTTGGAACAAGGGGTGGGGAACACGAAAACGCAAAAATGGAAATTGGCCATGTTAGAATGCGTTAAAAATAAAATTCAACACTGTAAATATTGAGTCTTTGCATACATTTGGTGTATTTTAAAAATAAAAGTTTTAAAATGTATGTGATTATTTTTATTGGATTTTAGGAACGATATCGATAGAAACAAATGGCAAAAAGATCTAAAAACAGTATGGAAGCATATCTTGAGAAAAGAAAAATTTGTGTCAGTCTCCAAAATTTTAGCTATGACTGTACATACTGTACAGGCAGTTTATGCTGGGTGATGCCCAGATTCACTGATTCCCTGACTTTAATGGGCAGCTAGAGCATTAGCAGGTACCCATTCTTCCTAGGGTGTATAATATACAAAAAGTAACGTTTGGTACATAACTGCTGTGCCCAGAGCTACTTGGCAGCATGTCAGCTCCACAATCCATTGTCTTCTATGAAAATGGCCTAAATCCCCTGGACACTATTAGGCGTCATTCACACAATGAATATGAGTTATTGTCAATCCACCTTGAATTATTCTCCAGTTGAATGAATTGGGTACACAGCCTCTTATTATGTGGTGTGGTATCATGTCACTTTTTTTTTACATAACATAGATAGAAGGACAATAAAGACATCATAAATAGCACATTATTGAATATTCTAAAATTGGCATATTAAATTACATTTTTTTGCCACAATGTCTGAAGTACAAACAATAGCCTCAGCTGCATGCTTAATGCATGGTGGTGGTACTAAGGTAGTGATCCCACCCTATACGAAAAAACGCACCAACTCCTAAAGATTCATTTAGCAACAGGAGAATTAGGAGTATACAGGTGAATGAAGTAAAAAAAAATAAATTTTATTAGACAAAATATTGTTTAAAAGCAGAAATTACAATATCACATTACACAGTGCAGGAAAAATACAGATGCACCAGGGTCACCATTTATCAACACATGATCTTATGCATCCAAAAAAAGTAACATATAAAGTGCTGAATGTATCATTGAATGCACCCTGGCTGAGATTATTCCAGAAAGGTTATCCCATGCAATAGTAATGTAAATGGTAAATATCAGTCATATCCAGGAATGATGCTTACCAATGTTGAAGAGTGGGACCCTGGGCCGCATGGCAGAACCACGACGCGTGTTTTACGTTGTTAAAACACCGCAAAAACTCTGTTTCGTCTGTATTTTTTCCTGCACTGCGTCATGTGATATAGTTATTTCTCCTTTTAAACAATATTTTGTCTAGTAAAATTTAAAATTTTGTACTTCATCCTCCTGTATACTCCTAATTCTCCTGTTGCTACAATGTCTGAAGTGCACAGTTTCTGAAAAAAAAAATGATAAAAAAAAAATGATGTACTTGGTAAGTGAAAACCGTGTACAATGATCTGGAGAATATATAGCATAGCAGGTTATTTTTTACCACACAATAAACACTGTAGAAAACAAAAAATGGCAGATTTCTTTTTTCATAATATCATCCTGTTTGAATTTTTTCTGTTTTTCAGTAAACTGTATAGCAGAATGCAGTCATTCAACACTACAATTTGTAATGCAAAAAACAAGCCCTCTTATTGCAATGTCAGTAGAAAAATATAAAAAGTTATTTCTCTTGTAAAAGGGGAAGCATAAAACAAAACTACAAGACTGAAAAAGAAAGCAAAAATGGACAGTAATTTTCAACCCATTGCTGTTCTGCATGCTACTGTCTACTAACAAATTGATATTTTTTTTATTAAAGCACCACTCCAGAGGGTCGTTTTTCAGTACTGAGTGGTGTGCACCTTGCGTTTTAATGGAGTAATTGCTAGTAATTAACTAGGTTACTTATTATTATTATTTATTATTATAACGCCATTTATTCCATGGCGCTTTACATGTGACGAGGGGTATACATAATAAATGCAAGTACAGTAATCTTAAACAATACAAGTCACGACTGGTACAGGATGAGAGAGGACCCTGCCCATGAGGGCTCACAATCTACAAGGGATGGGTGAGGATACAGTAGGTGAGGGTAGAGCTGGTCAAGCAGCATTTTGGTGGATCGGTGGTTACTGCAGGTTGTAGGCTTGTCAGAAGAGGTAGGTCTTCAGGTTCTTTTTGAAGGTTTCCATGGTAGATGAGAGTCCGATATGTTGTGGTAGAGCGTTCCAGAGTAGGGGGGATGCGCGGGAGAAATCTTGTATGAGATTGTGGGAAGAGGAGATAAGAGATAAGAAGGGAGTAGAGGAGGAGATCTTGTGAGGATTGGAGGATGCGTGCAGGTAAGTACCGGGAGATGAGGTCAAAGATGTAAGGAGGACTCAGGTTGTGGATGGCTTTGTATGTCATGGTTAAGGTTTTGAACTGGAGTCTTTGGGTGAAAGGGAGCCAGTGCAGAGGGGAGAGGCCAGGGAATAGTGGGGAGACAGATGCATTAGTCGGGCAGCAGAGTTTAGAAGAGATTGGAGAGGTCCAAGAGTGTTAGAGGGGAGGCCACAGATCAGGAGGTTGCAGTAGTCAAGGCGGGAGATGATGAGGGCATGGACTTGGGTTTTTGCAGATTCTTGGTTGAGGAATGTATGGATCCATGAAATGTTTTTGAGTTGAAGTCGGCAGGAAGTGGAAAGGGCTTGGATATGTGGTTTGAAAGAGAGATCAGTGTCAAGGATAACCCTGAGGCAGCGAGCTTGTGGGACTGGAGAGAGTTGGCAACCTCCCCAGGCTCATGTAATGTTCATTGCACATTTCTTCACATTTTCTAAAATTATATTATTTAACATTGACCATCTATTCTTCCAGTTTCTTTGATATAAGGGTGTTGTACCTTTTTAGCATATGCAGGATTAGTCACCTAGTATTTTACATCCTGGAGTTATATACCTGCCACCTTATGTAGTAATTAGTCATGAGCGAGTGTGCTCGCTACTCGAGTTTTCCGAACATGCTCGGGTGATCTCCGAGCATCTTGGATGTGCTCGTAGATTGTTTGTGACGCCGCAGATGCATGATTTGCGGCTGTTAGACAACCTGAAAACATGCAGGAATTGCCTGTTTGTTAGGGAATCCCCACATGTATTCAGGCTCTTCATGCATCAAACACAAACATAATCTATGAGCACGCCCAAGATACTTGGAGAACACCCGAGCATGCTATGAAAACTCGAGTAACGAGCACACTCGCTCATCTCTAGTAGTAATTCCTGCTATTCAGAGTTCACAGCTAGTAGTGGGGATAGGCTCATGGATTCAGTATAGAGTCCTGTGTCCCGTCATACAATAAAGATGCCATTAAAATGATCTGTCAAATGACATATAGACCTATTATTTTGTAGAAGCAAATCTTCACTCACAAGGTGTCTAATATAGCTTGTTACTATTTTGTTTCTACCAGATTGGTATGAAATTCATCAGAAGTAAATATGCTTGCCTTCAGTGTTTCCTGAAATCATTTCCCATTATGTTAAGTATGTTGTTCACAATAACAAGAAAATATATGGAAATTTGATGAATCTGCAATTCAGTAAGTAGTAGTAAAGGGGGTTTTACACATAGCGATATCGCTAGCAATATCGCTAAAGCATCACCGATTTGGTGACGCAGCAGCGATATTGCTAGCGATATTGGACGCAGACGGGAGGATGTCAGGATCGCCGCGTCTGAAAGGTAAGTAACGATCGCTGTATCGCTGCTGCATCGCTGTGAGATCTGCCTGTGTGGCAGCTCACTAGCGACCATTTAGCGATGCACCAGCGATCCTGACCGGGACGTATCGTGGTCGGGATCGCTGGTGCATCGCTAAATATAAAGGGGCCTTAAGTCATAGTACTTTATAAAGATAACCATACAAATATCAGGGGAGGAGAGTCTTGGAGCTGCAACGAGATGAATCCAATTTCTTTGAGCCAAAACACATGTGGAGAGAGGGTGCTCGTCCAAGCTAGTTAGCGTAGCAGAGTAGGAAAAAAAAAGTTGCCATAGGTAACTTGATTTTAAAATGGCTTGATTTGCCACAATAAAATTTTCTACGCTTTTATTTTCTGGAGTGCCGTCATTTTCCTTTTTTCTTCGTGCAAATATCACACAACATTAGTTGTGGGGAGGACTTATGTACAGTATAACTGGTACTGGGTATGAATCTAAAGTACATTACAAGTAGCGTACACTATTGTGCCAACCCTATCTGAGTCTACCCCAAATTATAAAAAAATAATTGAATGGACTGATTCTAAATGACTAAACTGTGCTGCATAGAATGTAAATTTGCTGATCTGTACACGTGCTTAGACTGACTTCTGGGTAATAACACTGCTGGGATATATTGCAATGTACACTGCTCAATATTTAAATGGAAACACCAAGAAGGAAAATACATTGAATTATGTAAATCACAGGTAGTGATTAGAGTTGAGCGATACCAGCCAATACTTGAAAATATCGGATCGGAATGGATCGGCCGATCTTAAAAAAAATTATCGGTATCGCCGATTCCGATACCGGGAACCAATGCAAGTCAATGGGGCCAAAATATCGGAATTAAAAAAAAACCTTTCTTTCCTTGTAGGTTAATTCTACATGAAGAAAAACAACTAAGAATAATGTAGAATGTATTGTGGGAGGTGGAGGAGACATTAAAGCCATAAAGGTTTAGCCCAATCAAATGGAATAGCAGGAATTAAACTTTTTTTTTAAAGACGTTAGGAGTTACAAAGATATTGACTATGTTAGCCTCATTTATATTTTGCCAGACATGTATGTCTTCTTCTTCTTTCTTCTTTCTTCTTCTTTCTTATTCTTCTTCCTTTTTTTACCTTCTTCTTCTTCTTCTTATTCCTTTTTTTACATTCTTCTACTTCCTTTTTTTACATTCTTCTTCTTATTCCTTTTTTTACATTCTTCTTCTTCTTCCTTTTTTTAAATTCTTCTACTTCCTTTTTTTACATTCTTCTTCTTCTTCCTTTTCTTACATTCTTCATATTCTTCTTATTCAACAATTATTATTCTACATATTCAACTTCTTCATCTTCTTCCTATTCTTCTTCATCATATTCTTATTTGTGTCAGGCATTCCTGTAGTTGTTATCTAGAAAAGTTAGAAGTTTACACCTTCCGTTCTGCCTGTCACAAAAGATTTACAACAGGATTTGTCCGCGTTCAGTTTGGCCTGCAGCAGCAGGCCTTTTCCAGGGGCACCACGAGGAGGAACGGACTCACCCCCATACACTGCTTAGTCTTCTTCTGCTTATAAATAAGATAATATCATTTGCTCAGAGTATTAGTCTTATGCTTAATGTTCTTCTGCTTTGTTTTTTTATGCTTCTTTGTCTTCTCTCTCTTGTTGTTCTGCATCTTGGTGGTTGTCTTCCTGTTCTTTGTCCTCTTGAACCAGCTGACGGTACTGGCACCCGGAGGGGCAGCAGAAGGAACAATAGCCAATGGCACTACCGAGGACCAGCTGACGGTGCTGGAACCCGGTTACTAAGCAGGAGGTACCTGTGCTACAAAGCACTACCAAGGACCAGCAGACGTTGCCGGAACTCGGATACCGAGATGGAGGCACCTAGGCCAAAGGCTCTGCCGAGAACCAGCTGACGGTGCTGGAACCCGGATGGGTAGCATAAGCTGCAAGAGCAAATGGAAATAGCGAGGACCAGCTGACAGTGCTGGCACCCGGAGGGGCAGCAGAAGGAATAAGAGCCAATGGCACAACCGAGGACCAGCTGACGGTGCTGCAACACGGTTACTAAGCAGGAGGTACCTGTGCTACAAAGCACTACCAAGGACCAGCAGACATTGCCGGAACTCGGATACCGAGATGGAGGCACCTAGGCCAAAGGCTCTGCCGAGAACCAGCTGACGGTGCTGGAACCCGGATGGGTAGCATAAGCTGCAAGAGCAAATGGAAATAGCGAGGACCAGCTGACAGTGCTGGCACCCGGAGGGGCAGCAGAAGGAATAAGAGCCAATGGCACAACCGAGGACCAGCTGACGGTGCTGCAACACGGTTACTAAGCAGGAGGTACCTGTGCTACAAAGCACTACCAAGGACCAGCAGACGTTGCCGGAACTCGGATACCGAGATGGAGACACCTAGGCCAAAGGCTCTGCCGAGAACCAGCTGACGGTGCTGGAACCCGGATGGGTAGCATAAGTTGCAAGAGCAAATGGAAATAGCGAGGACCAGCTGACAGTGCTGGCACCCGGAGGGGCAGCAGAAGGAATAAGAGCCAATGGCACAACCGAGGACCAGTTGACGGTGCTGGAACACGGTTACTAAGCAGGAGGTACCTGTGCTACAAAGCACTACCAAGGACCAGCAGACGTTGCCGGAACTCGGATACCGAGATGGAGGCACCTAGGCCAAAGGCTCTGCCGAGAACCAGCTGATGGTGCTGGAACCCGGAGGGGCAGCTGAAGTTACCCCTGAAAAGCAAAGTTGGCATGCCGCAAGCTGGCCGCAGTTACCGAATCACACAGTCCTACAGGGGGTGCTTGTCCTACTGGCACTACGGAACAAGCCTTTCTTACCAGAACCCGCAGTCCACATAGGAAGCACCTAAACTGCTGGCACATTAGCCTCGGCTAACCCAACCGCAACACGACATGGCAACTTGGGGTGGCAAACTGACATTGACACTTCCCAGAAACAGCAGGCAGGGCTGGAACCAAGCTGGGCAGGAGGGAGTACCCCTGCCAAAGTCAGTTATGAGCAGCAACTGGCGATGTTGGAGCCCAGGGACAAGCACTTAGCAGGCTGAGGCCTGATGTGCTGTCAATTGGGAGGCAGCAGGACAGATTGCCATCAAAACAGCAGGGGAACAGCTGACGTTACTGAACCCCACAAACACAGGAGCTAGTGTTTTACTCTGTGAAGACGGCACTTCCGAGCAACAACTGGCTGTGTTGAAGCCCAGGGACAAGCACGGAGCAGGCTGAGGCTGCATTGAAGAAATTTTAAGATCGGTTGTAGACTTCTACTAATTTTAACCAAGCTCCACTTAGGCCTGTGGCTTCACTGATTTTCGTATTTCCCCTGTCCTCCAACCCCGCCAGTTACAGCTCCAAAGTGGCGTCTGCACAATCCACACTTGTTCCTGTGTTACAGGTGTTCAGTCCGGTCAGTTAATCCCCTGATGTGTGTCCGGCAATGTCGCCTGCTCTGTCCACATTCCCATAACTACTTATGGGAATGTGGACAGAGCAGGCGACATTGCCGGACACACATCTGGGGATTAACTGACCGGACTGAACACCTGTAACACAGGAACAAGTGTGGATTGTGCAGACGCCACTTCGGAGCTGTAACTGGCAGGGTTGGAGGACAGGGAAAATACGAGAGACAGTGGAGCCACAGGCCTAATTGGAGCACGGTTAAAAATCAGTAGTAGTAGGACTGTGTAGGCAGCAGGAGACTTTGCCATCCACACAGCAGGGGATCAGCTAGCGTTACTGAACCCCACTGAGACACGGGAGCAAGTGTCTCTTTCCGTGTGGACGGCACTTCCGAGCTACAACTGGCTGTGTTGAAGCCCAGGAAATAGGAGGGTGTAGGCAGAGGCCTACTGTCTTTGGAATGCGGAGACAGCAGGAGAGACTGCCATCCACACAGCAGGGGATCAGCTAGCATTACTGAGCCCCACTGAGACACGGGAGCAAGTGTCTCTTTCCGTGTGGACGGCACTTCCGAGCTACAACTGGCTGTGTTGAAGCCCAGGAAATAGGAGGGTGTAGGCAGAGGCCTACTGTCTTTGGAATGCGGAGACAGCAGGAGAGACTGCCATCCACACAGCAGGGGATCAGCTAGCATTACTGAGCCCCACTGAGACACGGGAGCAAGTGTCTCTTTCCGTGTGGACGGCACTTCCGAGCTACAACTGGCTGTGTTGAAGCCCAGGAAAAAGGAGGGTGTAGGCAGAGGCCTACTGTCTTTGGAATGCGGAGACAGCAGGAGAGACTGCCTTCCACACAGCAGGGGATCAGCTAGCGCTACTGAACCCCACTGAGACACGGGAGCAAGTGTCTCTTTCCGTGTGGACGGCACTTCCGAGCTACAACTGGCTGTGTTGAAGCCCAGGAAATAGGAGGGTGTAGGCAGAGGCCTACTGTCTTTGGAATGCGGAGACAGCAGGAGAGACTGCCATCCACACAGCAGGGGATCAGCTAGCGTTACTGAACCCCACTGAGACACGGGAGCAAGTGTCTCTTTCCGTGTGGACGGCACTTCCGAGCTACAACTGGCTGTGTTGAAGCCCAGGAAATAGAAGGGTGTAGGCAGAGGCCTACTGTCTTTGGAATGCGGAGACAGCAGGAGAGACTGCCATCCACACAGCAGGGGAACAGCTGGCGTTACTGAACCCCACTGAGACACGGCAGCAAGTGTCTCTTTCCGTGTGGACGGCACTTCCGAGCTACAACTGGCTGTGTTGAAGCCCAGGAAATAGGAGGGTGTAGGCAGAGGCCTACTGTCTTTGGAATGCGGAGACAGCAGGAGAGACTGCCATCCACACAGCAGGGGATCAGCTGGCGTTACTGAACCCCACTGAGACACGGGAGCAAGTGTCTCTTTCCGTGTGGACGGCACTTCCGAGCTACAACTGGCTGTGTTGAAGCCCAGGAAATCGGAGGGTGTAGGCAGAGGCCTACTGTCTTTGGAATGCGGAGACAGCAGGAGAGACTGCCATCCACACAGCAGGGGAACAGCTGACGTTACTGAACCCCACTGAGACACGGCAGCAAGTGTCTCTTTCCGTGTGGACGGCACTTCCGAGCTACAACTGGCTGTGGTTAAGCCCAGGGACAAGCACGGAGCAGGCTGAGGCTGCATTGAAGAAATTTTAAGATCGGTTGTAGACTTCTACTAATTTTAACCAAGCTCCACGTAGGCCTGTGGCTTCACTGATTTTTGTATTTCCCCTGTCCTCCAACCCCGCCAGTTACAGCTCCGAAGTGGCGTCTGTACAATCCACACTTGTTCCTGTGTTACAGGTGTTCAGTCCGGTCAGTTAATCCCCTGATGTGTGTCCGGCAATGTCGCCTGCTCTGTCCACATTCCCATAAGTAGTTATGGGAATGTGGACAGAGCAGGCGACATTGCCGGACACACATCAGGGGATTAACTGACCGGACTGAACAGCTGTAACACAGGAACAAGTGTGGATTGTGCAGACGCCACTTCGGAGCTGTAACTGGCGGGGTTGGAGGACAGGGGAAATACGAAAATCAGTGAAGCCACAGGCCTAAGTGGAGCACGGTTAAAAATCAGTAGTAGTAGGACTGTGTAGGCAGCAGGAGACTTTGCCATCCACACAGCAGGGGATCAGCTAGCGTTACTGAACCCCACTGAGACACGGGAGCAAGTGTCTCTTTCCGTGTGGACGGCACTTCCGAGCTACAACTGGCTGTGTTGAAGCCCAGGAAATAGGAGGGTGTAGGCAGAGGCCTACTGTCTTTGGAATGCGGAGACAGCAGGAGAGACTGCCATCCACACAGCAGGGGATCAGCTGGCGTTACTGAACCCCACTGAGACATGGGAGCAAGTGTCTCTTTCCGTGTGGACGGCACTTCCGAGCTACAACTGGCTGTGTTGAAGCCCAGGAAATAGGAGGGTGTAGGCAGAGGCCTACTGTCTTTGGAATGCAGAGACAGCAGGAGAGACTGCCATCCACACAGCAGGGGAACAGCTGACGTTACTGAACCCCACTGAGACACGGCAGCAAGTGTCTCTCTCCGTGTGGACGGCACTTCCGAGCTACAACTGGCTGTGGTTAAGCCCAGGGCCAAGCACGGAGCAGGCTGAGGCTGCATTGAAGAAATTTTAAGATCGGTTGTAGACTTCTACTAATTTTAACCAAGCTCCACGTAGGCCTGTGGCTTCACTGATTTTCGTATTTCCCCTGTCCTCCAACCCCGCCAGTTACAGCTCCGAAGTGGCGTCTGCACAATCCACACTTGTTCCTGTGTTACAGGTGTTCAGTCCGGTCAGTTAATCCCCTGATGTGTGTCCGGCAATGTCGCCTGCTCTGTCCACATTCCCATAAGTAGTTATGGGAATGTGGACAGAGCAGGCGACATTGCCGGACACACATCAGGGGATTAACTGACCGGACTGAACAGCTGTAACACAGGAACAAGTGTGGATTGTGCAGACGCCACTTCGGAGCTGTAACTGGCGGGGTTGGGGGACAGGGGAAATACGAAAATCAGTGAAGCCACAGGCCTAAGTGGAGCACGGTTAAAAATCAGTAGTAGTAGGACTGTGTAGGCAGCAGGAGACTTTGCCATCCACACAGCAGGGGATCAGCTAGCGTTACTGAACCCCACTGAGACACGGGAGCAAGTGTCTCTTTCCGTTTGGACGGCACTTCCGAGCTACAACTGGCTGTGTTGAAGCCCAGGAAATAGGAGGGTGTAGGCAGAGGCCTACAGTCTTTGGAATGCGGAGACAGCAGGAGAGACTGCCATCTCCACAGCTGGGGAACAGCTGGCAGTGCTGAACCCCACTAACACTTGAATGAATGTGTTTGGCTCTGTGGAGATGACACTTCTGAACACCAACTGACGCTGTTGGAGCCCAGGATCAGGCGTGGAGCAGGCTGGGGCCTACTGGATTTTGTCTGGTGTAGGCAGCAGGAGACTTGCCATCTCCACAGCAGGGGAACAGCTGGCAGTGCTGAACCCCACTAACACTTGAACGAATGTGTTTGGCT
This sequence comes from Dendrobates tinctorius, assembly GCF_039654945.1. Classification (NCBI taxonomy): domain Eukaryota; kingdom Metazoa; phylum Chordata; class Amphibia; order Anura; family Dendrobatidae; genus Dendrobates; species Dendrobates tinctorius. The sequence continues at coordinate 22,897,743 of NW_027361673.1, forward strand.
CTGTGGAGACGACACTTCTGAACACCAACTGACGCTGTTGGAGCCCAGGATTAGGCGAGGAGCAGGCTGGGGCCTGTTGCTTTTGGCAGGTGAAGGCAGCAGGAGACTTGCCATCTCCACAGCAGGGGAACAGCTGGCAGTGCTGAACCCCACTAACACTTGAACGAATGTGTTTGGCTCTGTGGAGACGACACTTCTGAACACCAACTGACGCTGTTGGAGCCCAGGATTAGGCGAGGAGCAGGCTGGGGCCTGTTGCTTTTGGCAGGTGAAGGCAGCAGGAGACTTGCCATCTCCACAGCAGGGGAACAGCTGGCAGTGCTGAACCCCACTAACACTTGAACGAATGTGTTTGGCTCTGTGGAGACGACACTTCTGAACACCAACTGATGCTGTTGGAGCCCAGGATTAGGCTAGGAGCAGGCTGGGGCCTGTTGCTTTTGGCAGGTGAAGGCAGCAGGAGACTTGCCATCTCCACAGCAGGGGAACAGCTGGCAGTGCTGAACCCCACTAACACTTGAACGAATGTGTTTGGCTCTGTGGAGACGACACTTCTGAATACCAACTGACGCTGTTGGAGCCCAGGATTAGGCGAGGAGCAGGCTGCGGCCTGTTGCTTTTGGCAGGTGAAGGCAGCAGGAGACTTGCCATCTCCACAGCAGGGGAACAGCTGGCAGTGCTGAACCCCACTAACACTTGAACGAATGTGTTTGGCTCTGTGGAGACGACACTTCTGAACACCAACTGACGCTGTTGGAGCCCAAGATCAGGCGTGGAGCAGGCTGGGGCCTACTGGATTTTGGCAGGTGTAGGCAGTAGGAGACTTGCCATCTCCACAGCAGGGGAACAGCTGGCAGTGCTGAACCCCACTAACACTTGAACGAATGTGTTTGGCTCTGTGGAGACGACACTTCTGAACACCAACTGACGCTGTTGGAGCCCAGGATTACGCATGCCGCATGCAGAGGCCAATGAGCAGCGGTTTTTATGGAGGTTGTTGACTACTACTGATTCTAACCATGCTCCACTTAGGCCTCTGGCTCCACTGTCTCTACTATTTACCCTGGCCTCCAACCCCGCCAGCTACATCTCTGAAGTGGCGTCAGCACAATCTACACTTGTTCCTGTGTTACTGGTGCTCAGTCCCGTCAGTTGATCCCCTGATGTTTGTCCGGCAAGTTCGCCAGCTCTGTCCTCATTTCCACTACTGGTTATGGGAATGTGGACAGAGCAGGAGACCTTGCCGGACACACATCAGGGGATAAACTGATGGGACTGAGCCACAGGAACAAAGGAACAAGTGTAGATTGTGCTGACGCCACTTCAGAGATGTAGATGGCGGGGTTGGAGGCCAGGGGAAATAGTAGAGACAGTGGAGCCAGAGACGTAAGTTGGGCACAGTTAAAAGTCAGTAGTGGTTTGAATGTTGATGGAGCTGGTGACTTTGCCGTCCACACAGCAGGGGATCAGCTGGCGTTACTGAACCCCACTAACACAGGAGCTAGTGTGTTTCTCTGTGCAGACGACACATCTGAGCAACAACTGGCTGTGTTGAAGCACAGGGATTATAGTTCAGGTGGTAGAAAAATGAACACACCAGCAGACCTGGATACAGTTGCCAACCACTAGTTTAGTCTGTAAGAGGAATGGCAAAGTCTTAGGAGATCCAGGCCTTGTTCATTTTCAGAAAAGTCTGCCGGTCAACATTATCGGAAGATAGTCGCGTGCGACGGTCTGTTAGTACACCACCTGCGGCACTAAAGACGCGTTCCGATAATACACTGGCAGCAGGGCAAGCCAGCACCTCCAATGCATACTGGCTAAGCTCTGGCCATGTATCCAGCTTAGAGACCCAAAACTTGAAAGGGGAAGAGCCATCTGGGAGTACAGCGACAGGGCAAGACATGTAGTCTGACACCATCTGACGGAAGCGTTGCCTCCTGCTGACTCGAGGCGTTGCTGATGGTGTAGACAATTGTGGTGGACACACAAAACTTTGCCACATTTGGGCCACAGTGGTCTTGCCTTGTGCTGCGGCGCTGCCTCTGCTCCCTCTTTGTGCAGAGTTTCCTCCACTGCCTCGACGCACAGAGCTGCTTTGTAAAGCACTAGCAACAATGCTGTCGGGTGGAATGGAAAACATTATGGACTGCACCAGTGACTCTTCGTACTCCCGCAGTTTACGCTCCCGGTTCAACGTTGGTATGAGCCTTTGTACGCTGTCCCGGTAGCGAGGATCTAGGAGGGTGTACACCCAATAATCAGCGAGACGAGAATGTGGGCGATGCGGCGGTCGTTTCTCAGGCACTGCAGCATGAAATCAACCATGTGCTGCAGACTCCCAACTGCCAAAGAACCGCTGTCCCCTGTTTGAGGCGTGACCTCGGCCTGCTCTGCATCACCCCACCCTCGCTGTACATACTGAGTAGAGGTTTGTGTACCTCCCTCCTCTGGAGAGATGTCTTCCTCCTCCATCGACTCCTCCTCATCCTCCTCACAAAGTGTCCCCTGCCTAGGCCTTTGTGAGGAAACACGTAGCGCAGACTGTCCAGAAGCAGATGGCATTTGGGACTCCTCATCCTCCACCTCTTCCGAAACCTCATCCCTTAGTGCTTGCAGTGTTTGTTGAAGCAGGCAGATAAGGGGGACAGTCATGCTGACTAGTGCATCATCTGCACTTGCCATCCGCGTGGATTCATCGAAGGCACGCAAAACGAGGCAGATGTCCTTCATAGAGGCCCACTCAATGGTGCTGAAGTGTGAACGGCGCACAGTGCGACTTGTTTGCGCCTGATGCATCTGGTACTCCATGACTGCTGCCTACTGCTCACACAACCGCTCCAACATATGTAACGTTGAATTCCACCGGGTGGGTAGGTCACATATGATGCGATGTTCCGGAAGGCCAAATCGTCGCTGCAGAGCAGCGAGGCGCGATCTTGCCGTGCTGGAACGCCGCAAGTGAGCGCACTCTATGCGGACCTTGTGCAACAGTGCATCAAGATCCGGATAGTCCCTCAGAAAGCTCTGCACGACCAAGTTAAGCACATGTGCCAGACATGGGATGTGTGTGAGGTTGCCTAGGCCAAGAGCTGCCACCAGATTTCGGCCATTGTCACACACTACCAAGCCCGGCTGGAGATTCGCTGGCCCAAACCACACATCGCTCTCCTGCTTGATAGCATTCCAGAGCTCCTGCGCTGTGTGGCTTCGATTCCCCAAAGAAATTAATTTGAGTACAGCCTGTTGACGTTTGGCCACGGCTGTGCTCATATCGGTCGTAACAGGCTCCTGCTCTGCTGTTTCTGAGGAACTTGAGTAGGAGGAGGAGTCTATGTGTACAGACTGGAGTCCTGCAATCCGTGGCGTTGGAAGAACACGTACAGCGCCACTCTCCAGATCTGTACCTGGCTCCACAACATTGACCCAGTGGGCAGTGAGGGAAAGGTATCATCCCTGTCCATGGTTACTGGTCCACGCATCGGTGGACCTTGTTACTAACGGCGTTTAGTAGAGCAAGTTTTATTTTGCCCTCAACATGTTTCTGCAGGGCAGGGACGGCTCGCCTGCTGAAATAAAAGCGGCTGGGCACGTTGTATTGGGGAACTGCCAATGCCATTAAGTCCCAGAAGGTGTCAGTGTCCACCAGCCTGAATGACAGCATTTCAACTGCCAGAAGTTTGGCAATGCCAGCATTCAGAGACTGTGCTCGGGGATGGTTTGCCGAGTAAGGGCGCCTTTTATCCCATGCCTGTGCTACCGATGGCTGTGATGGATGGGAACGTGCTGCTATGGGTGGAATCTGACAGGGTCTCCGGACAACAGTGGCAGAGGCTCTTCCTTGGCGATCCTGTGAGGAAGCCGAACCAGCAGTGTGTGAGCTGGAGGAAGAGGCCCCAACACGAACTGAAGAGGTGGTAGGTGATGCTGTACGTTGGCCTACGTCTTCAGGGTGTCTCTGCAACTCCAACTCGTGCTTGGTGCGCACATGTTTCCACATATTTGTGGTATTGAGGTTGCTGACATTTCTCCCTCTTTTGACTTTCTGATGACACAGCTTGCATTTGACAAAGCAAATGTCATCTGCAACTGTGTCAAAAAAGGACCACGCACTGCAAGTCTTGGGAGCGCCCGTTTTGCCTTTGGAATGAGGAATGCTCCTAACGGGTGCCGAAGTGGAGGGTACAGGCAACCAAGTCTTCCCCCTCCCTCTGCCTCCTGTTTTGGCCGGTAGGGGAATCTCTTCCTCCGAGCTGCTCCCACCACTTTCCTGTTCCTCACGCCATGATGGGTCAACGACCTCATCATCTTCCCTCCCCTCTTCAAACAGCTGCTTCTCCGGGGTTGTCTCGCCAGCACCGTACACACCAGAAAGTGGCAACTGAGTCTTGTCATCATCTGATGCGTACTGAGGAGTGCTGACCATAGGCACTGGCCCACTCGCCTCTTCAGATTCAGAGGGACAAAGAAGTTGCGCATCACTGCATACTCCCTCTTCTTCACATTCAGGAATGCTGCTTGGCTGGCCCCCTCTTTCCAAGCCAACAGATTCCGAGAACAGAAGTAGAGACTGTGATGGCTCCTGTCCATGTCTCTCTGACTGCCTGGGCACTTTGGCAGGTGGTGAAGAGACAGATGGTTGCTCTTCGGTGCTCTGGTCCTGAGAGGCTGTGGAAGTAATTGAAGTCAATGCGTTAGCTGCCATCCATCCGACAACGGCTTCAATTTGTTCCTCCCGCAGCAGTGGGGTACGTTGAGGTCCTACAAAGCTGCGCATAAAGGACTGTTGCCTGCTAAAACTGGGGGATGCTGATCCACTGGTGCCCGCAGCAGGCCCAGAATCCCCACGTCCTCTACCTGCAGAATCCCCACGTCCTCTCCCTGCAGAATCCCCACATCCTCTCCCTGCTGAAACTCCACGCCCACGCGCCTTACTCCCTGCCTTCTTCATCTTGCCAGACTGCTTAAGATAGGCAGAAAAGTACAAAGGGGGGCCTTAGTGTGCTTATTCCTGAACAGCTGCTTACAGGTACAAGAAACACTAATTTTATGAAGTGTGTGTGTGTGGACTACACTTTAATAGGAGCTGATGTGGCCTACACAAGTTCCAAATGTAGTGTTTGGTGAACTTTTTTTGTGGTTTCTTTGTTGGAAACAAACTCAAAGTATGTGAACAAAGAATTGAAACTGATAGTATCACCAACTTTTTGGAGCTATTACAATGCAGGCAGGTAACCTACAATGCAAAAGATGAGGCTCCAAAAAAATTGGGTAATACTAATCTGGCTGCGCCGGCAGGGCACAAGCCAGAAAAAAAGGCTCCTCTATCTACTCCTATATAGTGTTTGCAACCAACCAATGTTGATGGATACGGATGGATGCACACTAATAGGAGAAGAAAAAATGAGCTGCACTCAAAGACAAATATGTGTGAGGCAGTGACGCACGTTGAGCGTCCTACAACCAGACGTAGCTGCAGGATACTCTACTCAGCGTGAGCTGCACTCACACACAGTCAGAGACCTCTCAGACAGCTGTGAACAGTGCAGCTAAGTGGGCACTGGCACTGACAGGCTGCAGAAAGGCTCCGCTGTGTACTCCTATATAGTGTTTGCAACCACCGTAGATGGAGATGGATGGATGCACACTAATAGAAGAAAAAATGAGCTGCACTCAAATAAAAATATGTGTGAGGCACTGACGCACGCTGAGCGTCCTACAACCAGACGTAGCTGCAGGACACACTACTCAGCGTGAGCTGCACTCACACACAGTCAGAGACCTCTCAGACAGCCGTGAACAGTGCAGCAAAGTGGACACTAGCACTGAAAGGCTGCAGAAAGGCTCCGCTGTCTACTACTAGTGTTTGCAACCAACGTATATGGATACGGATGGAAGCACACTAGATTGAAATTATGTAAAAAATGCAGCTCAAAAATTAAAAGATGTATAAGGCAGCAGTGAGGCACGCTGGGCAGCCTACAACCTGACGTGGCTGCAGGACCCACTCCACAGCGTGAGCTGCACTCACACAGCCCTTGCAGACAGCTGTGAACACTGCTGCTAGGGCAAAGAAGGCTACAGTGGTGGTTTATGTAGCCTGGGTAAAGCACTAGATGTTTGGTGGAATCGCTATTTCTAACTGTCCCTCACAGTCTTCTACAGCAGCCTGTCCCTAACTGAATTCACAGCAGAGTGAACCAGAAATGGCGGCTGTGGTGGCTTTTATAGTGCATCATGACATCATTTCGGCAGCCAATCACAGCCATGCCAATAGTTAACATTCCTACATGCCTAACAGGATGTGCCCACACTTCGGAGGATTCCCATTGGCTTAATCAAAGCAAGCAGGCTCATAGCATGATGGGAACTTCCGATTCCGGTATCCGATATGACAAAAGTATCGGAAGTCAGTATCGGAATTCCGATACCGCTAATATCGGCCTATACCCGATACTTGCGGTATCGGAATGCTCAACACTAGTAGTGATGTGTAGTGTTGAGCATTCCGATACCGCAAGTATCGGGTATCGGCCGATACTTGCTGTATCGGAATTCCGATACCGACTTCCGATATTTTTTCAATATCGGAATTCGGCATCGGAATCGGAAGTTCAGTTGATTGACGGCCTGATGTCATCATGATGCACGGTGTGTGCGCATCATGATGCGCCGTCATTTCGGGCCTTCCGGGGGTCTCTGCCGGCCTGCCGGGGGGCTGTGCCGGCCTGCCGGGGGGCTGTGTGGACTGCCCGGGGTCTCTGCCGGCCTGCCGGGAGGCTGTGCCGGCCTGCCGGTGGTCTGTGCACCCTGTGGGGGTCTGTACCGGCCTGCCGGGGGGCTGTGCCGGCCTGCCGGGGGGCTGTGCTGATGTCCGGGGGTCTGTGCAAGCATCGTCCGATGGGACTACAAGTCCCATCGGGCGATGCCTGCTACCATGACAGTGATTGACACATTAGCCAATGATGGGACAGTAGTAGTCCCATCATCCGGCTAATGTGTTAAATGTTAAAAAAAAAAAAAAAAAAAACTACATACATACTACATGCATGCTACATACATACTACATGCTACATACATACTACATATATACTACATACATACTACATACATACTACATGCATGCTACATACTACATATATACTACATGCATGCTACATACATACTACATGCTACATACATACTACATATATACTACATACATACTACATACATGCTACATACATACTACATGCATGCTACATACATACTACATGCTACATACATACTACATGCATGCTACATACATACTACATATATACTACATACATACTACATACATGCTACATACATACTGCATGCTACATACATACTACATACATACTACATACATACTACATACATACTACATATATACTACATGCATGCTACATACATACTACATGCTACATACATACTACATGCATGCTACATACATACTACATATATACTACATGCATGCTACATACATACTGCATGCTACATACATACTACATACATACTACATACATACTACATGCATGCTACATACATACTACATATATACTACATGCATGCTACATACATACTACATGCTACATACATACTACATATATACTACATGCATGCTACATACATACTACATACATACTACATATATACTACATGCATGCTACATACATACTACATGCTACATACATACCACATACATACTACATACATACTACATACTACATATATACTACATGCATGCTACATACATACTACATGCTACATACATACCACATACATACTACATACATACTACATGCTACATACATACTACATATATACTACATGCATGCTACATACATACTACATGCTACATACATACCACATACATACTACATACATGCTACATATATACTACATGCATGCTACATACATACTACATATATACTACATGCATGCTACATACATACTACATGCTACATGCATGCTACATACATACTACATACATACTGCATGCTACATACATACCACATATATACTACATACATACAATACATTCATACAATACATACATAGACATACAGTACATATAACATAGAGTAACATACTTACCAATACTTGTCACATTGTTCCCCGAAGCCATTGTCTTTCCGGAATAAATATTAACATAACAAACCACAAAAATACTCACCCACGATCCGAAGCAGTCCACGAGTGTGTCCCACGACGATCTTGGGTAGAGAACTGCAGCATCAGATGATGCTGCCGTTCTCTACGGGCTGCAGGAATCCAATGACGGAAGGTAGGTATCCTTCCGCACTGTATTCCTCCGCCACTTAAAAAAAAAAAAGTCCCTAGTCTCACTTTATGCCATTGCTGCGTGGGAATTTCCCACACAGCAATGGCATAAAGTGAGACTAGGGACTTTTTTTTTTTTTAAGTGGCGGAGGAATACAGTGCGGAAGGATACCTACCTTCCGTCATTGGATTCCTGCAGCCCGTAGAGAACGGCAGCATCATCTGATGCTGCAGTTCTCTACCCAAGATCGTCGTGGGACACACTCGTGGACTGCTTCGGATCGTGGGTGAGTATTTTTGTGGTTTGTTATGTTAATATTTATTCCGGAAAGACAATGGCTTCGGGGAACAATGTGACAAGTATTGGTAAGTATGTTACTCTATGTTATATGTACTGTATGTCTATGTATGTATTGTATGAATGTATTGTATGTATGTAGTATATATGTGGTATGTATGTAGCATGTAGTATGTATGTAGTATGTATGTAGCATGCATGTAGCATGCAGTATGTATGTAGCATGCATGTAGTATGTATGTAGTATGTATGTAGCATGCAGTATGTATGTAGCATGCATGTAGTATATATGTAGTATGTATGTAGCATGCATGTAGTATGTATGTAGCATGTAGTATGTATGTAGCATGCATGTAGTATGTATGTAGTATGTATGTAGTATGTATGTAGTATGTATGTAGCATGCAGTATGTATGTAGCATGTATGTAGTATGTATGTAGTATATATGTAGTATGTATGTAGCATGCATGTAGTATGTATGTAGCATGTAGTATGTATGTAGCATGCATGTAGTATGTATGTAGCATGTATGTAGTATGTATTTAGTATATATGTAGTATGTATGTAGCATGTAGTATGTATGTAGCATGCATGTAGTATATATGTAGTATGTAGCATGCATGTAGTATGTATGTAGTATGTATGTAGTATATATGTAGTATGTATGTAGCATGTAGTATGTATGTAGCATGCATGTAGTATGTATGTAGTATTTTTTTTTTTTTTTTTTTTTTAACATTTAACACATTAGCCGGATGATGGGACTACTACTGTCCCATCATTGGCTAATGTGTCAATCACTGTCATGGTAGCAGGCATCGCCCGATGGGACTTGTAGTCCCATCGGACGATGCCTGCACAGACCCCCGGAGCCTGCACAGACCACCGGCAGGCCGGCACAGCCCCCCGGCAGGCCGGCACAGCCCCCCGGCAGGCCGGCACAGCCCCCCGGAGCCTGCACAGCCCCCCGGCAGGCCGGCACAGCCCCCCGGCAGGCCTGCACAGACCACCGGCAGGCCGGCACAGACCACCGGAGCCTGCACAGACCCCCTGGCAGGCCGGCACAGCCCCCCGAAAGGCCCGTACAGACCCCAGAGAGGCTGTACAAGGGCAGGAAAGGGTTTTTCTTATTCCGATACCGGAAGTCCCATAGACTTGAATGGGACTTCCGGTATCGGAATCGGCGATACCGATACTTTTTTTAAAGATCGGCCGATACCATCCGATACGATACTTTGAAGTATCGGACGGTATCGCTCAACTCTAGTGATGTGCAAATTATGAAAAAAGGGAAACAAAATTTTCAAAATATCACAATTTATTCAGTATCATGCATGAGCACCATGCACAAAAATGCATCCACTTCATGCCTAGGCATACTATTAAAGAAGCTATTAACAGTTGTCTGAATGCATTTGGACACTCAAATCATCAAGATCCACTGCTGGCAGCTCCTTTTTCATTTGCCAAACAATGAAGCCCCAGATCTGCTTAATGAGTGACAAGTCTGGAGACACTGTAGGACATGGTAGCATATTAGGTCATGTGCACTGCTCACAGTAGTATGAACAACATGGGAAAAGGCACTGTCATGTTGAAAAATGGCTGTGGGGTGAATCACTGATACGCTTTTTTGCTTCTACAGCAATATGCTCGCTGTCAGACCTATGTGAGGGGAGCGCAGGGAGCATACATTGCACACACTGAGGGTGGAGAGTGGGGGGGAATCTTATAATGACAGGAACTGCGCATGCTCAGCCAGCTGATCAGCCACTTGGAGGACAGATAAAGCTTGCAGATGGAATAATGCCAGGGGGCATACATCAGCAGATGAAAGCATGTTATTTTTTTAATGGAGCACATTTTTTAATAACTGTAAATTACAAAACCATTTATTTCCACCTTTTCTTAGTTAAATGTATTCTTTATGGTGGCACAACCCCTTTATTATAATTTTATGGGAGTCAGCTTTCTATATGTTATAAAATCATGCATGTTTTTATGGAACTTGGCTCATGTGTGCTGGGGTGCCTTCTGTTTTTTCTGTATATCTAAAAAATAATTATTTTAATATTACTGTGGTGACCTGTTTAGGTTTACCACTAATAGTTGTATTGATACATTTATCTGTAATAAACTTTGAGAGATTTTTAGTATCTTTATGTACTCTGTAGGTTATATAAATTGTTCTGAATGTCGGAATTATTACACTGATAGAGGATCATCAAATGATTTATTACTTTATTAAGAGGAACAAAGCTATATAATTTGTTATATTTAATCTTAAAAATTACACAGTGTTTATGCAAATATACAAAATATATTACAAAGGGGACAAAGCAATATAGTATATATAATTATATAAAATTTAAAAGGATAGAAAAAGAAAAGTGCTAGACTTGATGTCGACAGGGATGGAGCAGATCACAGTGGAGGGGAGCACTCCAATTGGAAAATAGCTCAGTCTTACAGCAAGCTATATATCCCTGCACTGAACAATAATAATAATAATTCAGAATTGGCTTTTTTCAGATATGTGTCACTCTCATATATCTCCCCTAGGTGACCTCAGCTGGAGACAGGTAAATAGCATGTGGAAGGTCCAAAAAATAAAGAGATCCCCAACCCTCAGGATATCTGCCCCCCCTGGATATCCCATGTGGGAGATATTAATGGCATGTTTGCTATTATTATTTTTGTTTTTGATAGGAAACGTGGCATATAGAATGTTATCCATCTGCCCGATATTAATTAGGGGCTGATCTGCAGACTGTACAGTGATGTAAGTAAAGCGTTATGTTTAGCACACTGACACACCACTGAAAATATGTCTCCCATAGCCATAGGACCTACGCCTCTCACAAAAACAAAATTCATAGCAGGACACAGGTGCCAGAGCGTCTGCCTGTATTTCTTTTGACAGAAAGCCTAATCTCCACAGGCAATAAAAGTGTGGTCTTCCAGCCTTTTGTACAGACTTTGGGTCCGCTTTCCATCCGATAACCCACTTCAATTATCTGACAACAGCAGGGAGTCACAGCTGAACATGGGATAGATGCAGTTTTAGCTCTTTCTTCCATTTCAATTTATAATAAAGCCATGCTTCAATCCTCAATATGAGGGTGACACATCCCCTCTCAAGAGATGTTTTATAGATTGACTCTATTTTACCATTGCATTATGACAATGTTCATGATATCAAATATAATAGTTCTTAAATACACTAAAAATTGCTTTTATTGCCATGCTTGGAATATGCAAAGTACTAGTGTAGAGTTATTTTAACCAAACCACCCTTGTTTTCTACATATGACTGTTTTTCATCATGATATTCTGAGCATTATATACAGTGTGTACTTGAAATTTTTCACTCTTTGTTTCATTGCAGCCATTTGGTAAATTCAAAAAAGGTCATTGTTTTCTCATTAATATACACTCTGCACCCCATCTTGACTGAAAAAAAACAGAAATGTACCGTATATTGCGCATTATAAGATGCATTTTTCCCCCAAATTTTGGGGGGAAATGGGGTTGCATCTTACAATGTATATATACCTTACTGGTACTGTTGCTGTAGGCTAGAATGAAGGGGATCCCAGCAGTGCTGCTGGGGTGTCTGGCGCTGATTCTGGGATCTCCAGCAGTGCTGCCTGGGGGTCCGGTGCTGCGGGGGGGCTCTGCCAACATTTCATGAAAGTCCAGAGCCCTCCGCAGATCTGTGATTTCCTATGAGGTGTACTCTAGGAAAATGGCCGCCAGGGGGCGGCGCATACTCAGATGGAGGTCCCGGCATCAAGATCTTGGGAGATGATATTTTGGCACTGGACACCCCAGGCAGCAGCGCCGGACAACCCTGGAAGCAACGCCGGGCACCCCAGCACCACCGCCAAGGACACCCGCAGCACTGCAGCGGTGTACTGTACATCGGACACCCCGTCATCCCAGCCTGCAGCATCACTCCACTCCTGCCTCCTCCAGCAGTGACAGTGGAACCCCACTTCATGGCAGCCACCACCCCCGGTAAGCAATAAGTTGCATGGATTATAAGAAGTACCACCATTTTATTAAAAAAAATCCTATTTTTTGCCTCAAAATTTGGGGTACAACTTATAATCCGGAGCATCTTATAATCCGAAAAATACGGTAGATATTTTTGCAAATTTATTAAAAAAGAAAAACTGAAATATCACATGGTCATAAGTATTTAGACCCTTTGCTCAGTATTGAGTAGAAGCACCCTTTTGAGCTAGTACAGCCATGAGTCTTCTTGGGAATGATGCAGCAAGTTTTTCACACCTGGATTTGGGGATCCTCTGCCATTCTTCCTTGCAGATCCTCTCCAGTTCTGTCAGGTTGGATGGTGAATGTTGGTGGACAGCCATTTTCAGGTCTCTCCAGAGATGCTCAATTGGGTTTAGGTCAGAGCTCTGGCTGGACCAGTCAAAAATGGTCACAGAGTTGTTCTGAAACCACACCTTTGTTATTTTAGCTGTGTGCTTAGGGTCATTGTCTTGTTGGAAGGTGAACCTTCGGCCAAGTCTGAGGTCGAGAGCACTCTGGAAGAGGTTTTCATACAGGATATTTCTGTTTTTGGCAGCATTCATGTTTCCTTCAATTACAACCAGTCACCCTGTCCCTGCAGATGAAAAACACCCCCATAGCATGATGCTACCACCAACATGTTTCACTCTTGGGATTGTATTTGGTAGGTGATGATCAGTGCTTGGTTTTCTCCACATATACCGGTTAGAATTATCACCAAAAAGTTCTATCTTTGTCTCATCAGTCCAGAGAATCTTATTTCTCATAGTCTGGGAGTCCTTTATGTGTTTTTTAGCAAACTCTATGCGGGCTTTCATATATCTTGCACTGAGGAGAGGTTTCCGTTGGGCCACCCTGTCATAAAGACCCGACTAGTGGAGGGCTTCAGTGATAGCTGACTTTGAGGAACTTTCTCCCATCTTCATACTGCATCTGTGGAGCTCAGTCACAGTGATCTTGGGGTTCTTCTTTAACTCTCTCACCAAGGCTCTTCTCCCTCAATTGTTCAGTTTGACTGGACAGCAAGGTCTAGGAAGACTTCTGGTGGTCCAAAACTTCTTCCATTTAAGGATTATGGCGGCCACTGTGCTCTTAGGAACCTTGAGTACTGCAGAAATTCTTTTGTAACCTTGGCCAGATTTATACCTTGCCATAATTCTGTCTCTGAGCTCCTTGGCCAGTTCCTTTGACCTTATGATTCTCATTTGGTCGGACATGCACTGTGAGCTGTGAGGTCTTATACAGACAAATCAAGTCTTATCAGTTTAATTAAACACAGCTGGATTCCAATGAAGGAGTAGAACCATCTCAAGGACGATCACAAGAAAATGGACAGCATGTGACATAAATATGAGTGTCTGAGCAAAGGGTCTAAATACTTATGACCATGTGATACTTCAGTTTTTCTTTTTTAATAAATTAGCAAAAATTTCTACATTTCTGTTTTTTTTAGCCAAGATGGGGTGCAGAGTGTACATTAATGAGAAAAAAATGAACTTTTTTGAATTTACCAAATGGCTGCAATGTAACAAAGAGTGAAAAATTTAAAGGGGTCTGAATGCTTTCCATACCCACTGTACTTTTTAATTTGATATATGTCTGAAAAAAATGTCTAAAGTATGTTAGACATGCTGTACTGACTGTCCACTAGAGCATCATTGACATTACAAAAGGTTTATATTCGTAATGTTACTACTTTTATCTTTACTTAGCATGGAAATGTGTTTATACATAAAATATTGTTGGCGAGTTTATTCATTCATCTGGGAGGAATGATCCATTAAATTACATGATTTTCTGGCAGATATAAGGATCCCATTACATTTAGCGATGCACCAGCAATCCCGACAACGATACGACCCTGTCAGGATCACTGGTGCATCGCTAAATGGTCACTAGAGAGCTGCAGATCTCACCAGTGATGCAGCAGCGATCCGTCGGCGGTTGCTCTTACCTGCCACACTGCAGCGATGATGACGACTTCTGCCTGCGTCCATGCATCGCTAGTTGGTGCCAGCGGGGTGCCAACGAGGAAAACATGGCCCATTATATTTGAGCACCATCAGCGATATCCAGTGGAGGGGCCGGTCGCAGGTACGTGTCACATGTAGCGAGATCGCTAGCGATAAATCGGTGACGCTTTAGCGATATCGCTAGCGATCTCACTATGTGTAAAAGTCCCTTAAGATTAGAAAACCCTGAATGGATACAAATAATAAAACATCAATTGGCATGTTGAACTAGTTTACTCCTTAACAAGACAAAGCTTCATACATATGAAATTTGTGAAGCTGAAGTATTAAATCAAATCCTTTCTTTCAGGAAACAGGAAAAAAATTCATTTTCTCTCCACCAGCATTTTATTAGTTCACATCAAGCTGTATTGGAATTCAGTAAATAATAATAATTTTAAGAGAAAGTAATGATTGATGAGGCATCTAGTTAAAGCGAACCTGTCACCAATTTTGGCCAATATAAAATATGGCCACCACCTTTCAGGGCTAATATACAGCATTCTATAATGCTGTATATAAGCCACCAACCCAACTTGTAAGAGAAGAAAAATAACTTTTATTATGCTCTTCTGCGAGGTGGTCCAATAGATGGTGATGTTCTTGGTCTGGCGCCTTCCATCTTCTTATGATCACCGTCCTCCCCCTTGCTTAGTGGAGATGATGCCTCTCTGCGTCATCCACACAGTTTCCTCAGCACCGCGCTCCTGCACAGGGGTACTTCACTACCTTATTGAGGGCAGAAAAAAGTACTGTAGTGTGCAGGTTCCGGGAAAAGTCAAAGAGCCCTGGCGCTTGCGCGCTGAAATACTTTGGTCTGCTCTCAACAGGGTAGAGAAGTACACCTATGCAGAAACTCCATGCTGAGGAGACTGTGTGGATGATGCATGGATGCATCCACATGAAGCAAGAAAGAGGGCAGCTATCATAAGAAGATGGGAGGCGCTGGAACAAGAACATGGACACACATCGGACCAGACCACTCCGCAGGTGAGTATACTAAATGTTATTTAGTCTTTTACGAGTCAGGTTGGGCGCTTATATACAGCATTATAGAATGCTGTATATCAACCCTGAAAGTTGGTGACCGTGTCTCATACTGGCCATATCTTTCCCGCACAGTGCTATGAGGGCTTGCTCACATGAGCGTGTACATCGGATGTGTGCTATACAATGTATAATCGGATAGCATTCAGACTAATGTCATTCAGAGGGCCATTGCTGATCAGCATTTTTTCTCACTCCGATTCGGCATGAGAAAAAAATCACAGCATGCAGAGATTTGCAGCTCAAATCAGATGCCACTCCCCCATTCAAGCCTATGGATGCACAGAAATCTTCAGACTGTACTCGGATGACATCCTGCTGCAGTCCGATTTCTGCAGACTCACATAATAGAGAAGATGAAGAAATTTTGTTCTACATCTTATCCTCAGCTGTGTTACAATTCCCTCATCTGAGAGAATCAGATCACACTAAGTTGACACTCTGACAAAACTGATCAGAGGTTAACCAAAGTGTAATTAACATAATTGTTCTGATTCTCTCACATGAGGGAACATAAACTGATGTGATTTTGGCCTTGTAGTACAAGGTTGTGTGCAGGTGAGAATAGAGTTAGAAGGCATGTTATGATCATGGCCAGGGCCCCAGTAATTTAGGGGGAAATATGATAATGCCTCCTTTTAAATAGAAAATGATGTACTGTCTCTTAGTAGCAGAGTTCCCCTCTTGTGGATGGCAGAAGGCTACAAGAACAGATGTTAGCGCAAGTTATTTACTCACAAAGAGGAAACAAGCTCTATGAATACACAGTCTCACAGGAGGCAACAATCTTAATTGTTTAACTGTCTCTCATGAAGCAATATATTTACTTGAACAAAGACAGTTGACATTTGTGATACTTAGTTAACCCTGGTGACTATTTCCTGACACTTGCAATGATCTGCTGGCAAACTCAAAATCATCTCTTTCACTCTGCAACTCTGAGTTATTTTCTCAGCAGCTTGCAATACATATACATTGATGCTCACAGACTCTCACAAGTTCACCCTTCTTTTGCCACAATCCCTTGCAATAGCTTGTCTGGACACTTTGCACACTTTTGCAGTCTATCTTCTACAGTTACAGCATTACAGTCTCTTCCAAACAGCCAACAATCCCCTAACTATCTCTGCTCTGGCTCTTATAGTCTCAATCAGGCATCAGCTTCTGAACACTTTTCAGACACTTTTTGGATGGTCAACTCCTTTACTATTCTGGAAATGCACTCTTTACATGCAGGGATAAGCCTTTATGCTCAATTTTTCTGTGATGTATGTGCCAGATGTAATGCCAGAACTCATATGTCATGGTTTGGTGGTATACCTCAATAACAACTGTTTAATCACACCCACTTGCTAGATAATTAAGATATTGCAATATTAAAACATGACAATGCATTTAAGAAGCAATCAAACAATTAATTATAAAATTATTATTATTATTATTATTATTATTAATTAAATAGTCATTTCATGTACTGGCAAAAAAGCTATGTATCTTGTAGTAAATATACAGTGTGATTTTATCTGATGTCATCTGCACTTACTTGATGCTGTTGTATATTTTATAACAGTATTTAACAGCTTTATGATGTGATTTTACACTTATATGGAATCTGACAACCTTTGGCTTGACCAGTGGATCTCTGCTTAAAAGCCAAAAGCTTGAATTCACAATGTGCATGCCCAAAGTCGCTGTATTCACAAGTAGCCGCAGGATTTAAATATCCATGAGGAGAGTGTAAAGCCGCATCAGAGGTCTCAGTCACACCTCAGGCCAATGACAAACAGGGCAGGACTGGTTGGTGGGTAGTAAGCCTGCCTTTCTACATTCACCATTTTGTATTTTTTGCATTTTTGTTTCTATACAACAATACATACGATTTTTTTTGTCTGTTGGAAATGAGATATAGTTTTAATAGTACCATTTATTCACTATATAATGTACTGAAAAAATGTATTGTGATTGTATGTTTACAATATTCAGGGTGTAAAATAAATTATGTGATCTTTTAGCATTTTAGACATTTTTCTACATTTATAAGTTTATTTATATGTTGCAAAAAATTTAACTGTGCAAAATATATTTTTAACATCCTTAAGGTACTTGATCATGCTTGATTGCTTGTACAACATACTGTAAGGGTGTGTGCAGACGCTGCGGAATCCGCTGCGGATTAATCCGCACGGATTTTGCAAAAACCGCAGATAATCCGCAGGTCAAAAGACCTGCGGATTATCTGCGGTTTTGCCTGTGGTTTGGTCCTGCGGATTCACCATCTCCACAATGGTGGAGATGGGAACCCGCTGCGGATTCCGCAGAAAGAATTGACATGTCAATTCTTTCTGCGGTTTCAAAACCGCAGCAAATCCGCGCGGATTTTTCCGCAACGTCTACACAGCGGTTTTTTTGTACCATTCATTTGAATGGTAATGTACATCGCAGCGTGTGCACATACCCTAATAGTTCGGTACTGCACTGTATTTTAAATTCAGTTATCTTTGATGAACAATCTTATAGCAAATGTTGGCACTTTTTTCTCAGATCTATTCACCCAAATGAATGAAAAATGGTCTGCACAGACATACGTCCAAAACAAGTACAATAATCTTGAACAAAACGAGTCAACGACTGGTACAACTGCACTCTGAGCATGGTAACATTTATTCATTACTCACTTAGTATGCTCAGAATGCTGTTGCATTTAATTATTTGAAGGCTATACTAATGTAGTCTAAGCAGCCTGCACCTACTCTCTTTCATTTTGCTAGAGGGTGCTTCTCAAATTCCCTTTTTATAGATAATGTTCTGCCGATGCTGACATCATTATAGGTCTAGGAGTAAAATGAAATATCGCTACACAAAACTTGGGTTCAGATTGAAGAGGAAAATTTATCATTCCCATTAAGACAGATAATATTCTCAATCCCTGGGAGACTTTCTCAGATTTCAAACCTATTTATGACCGTCACACTTAAAATATGGTCAACGTCTCATATAAGCAAATGATGTGCCTCGTACCCTTCTCCCCTATTACAAGTTAGAGACCATTTTCTCTCCAACATTCCTGCACAGAATGAGACCCTACTGTTATTTGCAATTGCAGAGAGACCCAGCAAGACTTTCATCAAACCAGCAAAGATGCAGCCACAGACCCACTTGGAGCAAACTACCCCAGCTATGCGAGCCTTAACATGCAGGGATACTCCTCACCCAGCTCCCAGTAAATGGATGAGGGACTTTAGCAAAGCCCTTGCCAGGCCTGCTGTCGCCGGGCAGCTGGCATCTGGTGACACGGCCAGAGCCTAGTCGAGAACAGGTGGATAGCTCTGCGAGAAACCCTGGGACTGTAGCACAAACAGAAAGGGAAAAGAGCCATAAGATCAACCCTGAAATAGAGCAACCAAAACTGCAAGCAAACTCATCCCCACAACACATAGGAACTGCAATAAACAGCAAAATCCTCAACTGGGAACAGAGTTAAATAGCCCACCTGATGCTGAACAAAATGATTAGGTGTTGAATACCTACCAATCACTCCCAGACAACCCCTCCCTGCTAACTTGCACAGTAGAATGGACACAATCTCACTTCTGCCTTTTACCAGACACAGCAGCATCCTGTCTTAGGCTAGTTTCACACTAGCGTTCTTGGGCACAGCGCACGGCCGCCGCTAAGCCCCGCACCTGGCCGTGCCCCCTCCGGTCAGTTCCTCCTCTGATCGCATGAGGCTGCATGCGATCAGCGTATCCTATATTTAGTGTTGGATATGCTGATCGTGCGCTGACCGTGCGCTGGTCTGATTTTGATGGCGCTGCGCCCAGCGCACAAAAACGCTCTGTGTGGCATTTTTGTGCAAGTCAATGGGGAATAAAAGGGCCGCAGTGGAAGCATGTATAACGTGAAACGGCCGTCATTCTGCTCTGTTTCACTGCATGCCTGCACGTACCTAACCCGATATAAACCTTGTCCATAACATTGATGGCTTAAAAAGGATTGTGGTTTTTTAACGCATTCGGTGTGTGCTGCATTTTTTCTTGGACGTTGGATTTTCTTGGGTAAGGCACTATCTATCCTCCCTAGTCCACTTCTATACGTTTGATAATATTTGCTGTCTAAACAAATTTTTGACACCATTTGATGTGTATTAATTTATTACATTTTTTGTGTGTTACTGACGGCTAGTGTTGAGCGATACCTTCCGATATCGGGAAATATTGGATGGGATTGGATCGGACCCATACCCCAAAAGTATCGGATACCGGAAACCCATGCAAGTCAATGGGGCACAAATATCGGAATGAAAATAAACCCTTTCTTTCCTTGCACTTCCAGTTCTGGAGGTTGAAAGAGTGTTGGCGGTGCGTGGGCGCAGACTGTGCATGTCTGTGTGCGGGCGGGGTCTGTATGGTCCTCTCGGGGGTCTGTGCGGGCCTGCCAGGGGTCTGTGCAGGCCTGCTGGGGGGCTGTGCGGGCTGCCGGGGGTCTGTGCGGGCCTGCCAGGGGTCTGTGTGGGCTGCCGGGGGTCTGTGTGGGCCTGCCGGGGGTTGTGTGTGTGTGCAGGCATCATCCGATGGGACTACAAGTCCCATCGGGCTATGCCTGCTACAATGTAAGTGATTGACACATTAGCCAATGATGGGACAGTAGTAATCCCATCATCCGGCTAATGTGTTGAATGTAAAAAAAAAAAAAACATACATACTACATATATACAACATTCATACAACGTACATACATATTATATACTACATACATACTACATATATACTACATTCATACAACATACATACATACATACTGCATACATACTACATATACAACATACATACTACATAATACATACATACTACATATATACTACATTCATACAACATACATACATACATATTACATACATACTACATATATACTACATTCATACAACATACATACATACATACATACTACATACATACTACATATATACTACATTCATACAACATACATAAAACATGCTACAGACATACAACATACATACTACATACATACTACATACAATACATTCATACATTCATACAATACATACACATAGACATACAGTACATACAACATAGAGTACATACTCAACATCACTTGTCACTTTGATCCCCGAAGCCAGTGTCATCTGTAATAAATATTAAAATAACAAACAACCAATATACTCCCTGATTTGCAGGAATCCACGAGTGTCCCACGATGATCTCCCATGGAGAACAGCAGCATCAGCTGATGCGACCGCTCTCTAGGGGCCCCCGGAATACAATGACTGGAGGTAGGTATCCTTACGCAATGTATTCCTCCGCCACTGTAAAAAAATAGTCCCTAGTCTCACTTTTGGCATTGCTGTGTGAGAAATTTCCCATGCAGCTTTTGCCATAAAGTGAGACCAGTGAACTATAGTAACCTCTCAGTGATGCACTGCAGGAGATCGTCGTGGGACACTCGTGGATTTCTGCGGATCAGAGAGTATATTGGTTGTTTGTTATTTTAATATTTTTTACAATTAGATGACACTGGCTTCGGGGATCAAAGTGACAAATGATGTGAGTACGTACTATATGTTATATGTATTGTATGTCTACATGTATGTATTGTATGAATGTATGAATATATTGTATGTAGTATGTATGCAGTATGTATGTTGTATGTATGTAGCATGTTGCATGTATATGTATGTAGTAAGTATGTAGTATGTAGCATGTATGTACGTATGTTGTATGAATGTAGTATATATGTAGTATGTATGTAGTATGTATGTATGTTGTATGAATGTAGTATATATGTAGTATGTATGTAGTATGTAGTATGTATGTATGTTGTATGAATGTAGTATATATGTAGTATGTATGTAGTATGTATGTATGTTGCATGAATGTAGTATATATGTAGTATGTATGTAGTATGTATGTATGTTGTATGAATGTAGTATGTATGTATTATGTAGTATGTATGTATGCTGTATGAATGTAGTATATATTTAGTATGTATGTAGTATGTATGTATGTTGTATGAATGTAGTATACATTATATGAAGTATGTATGTAGTATGTAGTATGTTGTATGAATGTTGTATATATGTAGTATGTATGTTTTATTTTACATTCAACACATTAGCCAGATGATGGGACTACTACTGTCCCATCATTGGCTAATGTGTCAATCGCTGTCATTGTAGGAGGCATAACAGAAGCCGCGGAGACACCATCACGTGTTTCTCAACGCAAGCAATGACCAGCCAGGTCTTTGCCCGGGAAGGAACAACCATGGGAAGGGCAGTCTCCAATGAAGGAAACCACCTATGCAAAACATGGTATCCATCCACATACAGCTGTTTCGGGGTATTGCCCCTCATCAGTGTGGAGTAGGAAACTGGCTGGTAGGAGCAATGCCTAGTAAAAAGACTATGAAAAGGAGGATGAATGAACTCATGGAGATCAACATCCGACACTGCGGAGACACCATCACGTGTTTCTCAACGCAGTGATTCTAGAGCACTGCCCAAATCCCTTATGGGAAATATGTAAAACATGCAAAACAGAAGCCGCGGAGACACCATCACGTGTTTCTCAACGCAAGCAATGACCAGCCAGGTCTTTGCCCGGGAAGGAACAACCACGGGAAGGGCAGTCTCCAATGAAGGAAACCACCTATGCCAAAACATGGTATCCATCCACATACAGCTGTTTCGGGGTATTGCCCCTCATCAGTGTGGAGTAGGAAACTGGCTGGTAGGAGCAATGCCTAGTAAAAAGACTATGAAAAGGAGGATGAATGAACTCATGGAGATCAACATCCGACACTGTGGAGACACCATCACGTGTTTCTCAACGCAGTGATTCTAGAGCACTGCCCCCATCCCTTATGGGAAATATGTAAAACATGCAAAACAGAAGCCGCGGAGACACCATCACGTGTTTCTCAACGCAAGCAATGACCAGCCAGGTCTTTGCCCGGGAAGGAACAACCACGGGAAGGGCAGTCTCCAATGAAGGAAACCACCTATGCCAAAACATGGTATCCATCCACATACAGCTGTTTCGGGGTATTGCCCCTCATCAGTGTGGAGTAGGAAACTGGCTGGTAGGAGCAATGCCTAGTAAAAAGGCTATGAAAAGGAGGATGAATGAACTCATGGAGATCAACATCCGACACTGTGGAGACACCATCACGTGTTTCTCAACGCAGTGATTCTAGAGCACTGCCCCCATCCCTTATGGGAAATATGTAAAACATGCAAAACAGAAGCCGCGGAGACACCATCACGTGTTTCTCAACGCAAGCAATGACCAGCCAGGTCTTTGCCCGGGAAGGAACAACCACGGGAAGGGCAGTCTCCAATGAAGGAAACCACCTATGCCAAAACATGGTATCCATCCACATACAGCTGTTTCGGGGTATTGCCCCTCATCAGTGTGGAGTAGGAAACTGGCTGGTAGGAGCAATGCCTAGTAAAAAGACTATGAAAAGGAGGATGAATGAACTCATGGAGATCAACATCCGACACTGCGGAGACACCATCACGTGTTTCTCAACGCAGTGATTCTAGAGCACTGCCCCCATCCCTTATGGGAAATATGTAAAACATGCAAAACAGAAGCCGTGGAGACACCATCACGTGTTTCTCAACGCAAGCAATGACCAGCCAGGTCTTTGCCCGGGAAGGAACAACCACGGGAAGGGCAGTCTCCAATGAAGGAAACCACCTATGCCAAAACATGGTATCCATCCACATACAGCTGTTTCGGGGTATTGCCCCTCATCAGTGTGGAGTAGGAAACTGGCTGGTAGGAGCAATGCCTAGTAAAAAGACTATGAAAAGGAGGATGAATGAACTCATGGAGATCAACATCCGACACTGCGGAGACACCATCACGTGTTTCTCAACGCAGTGATTCTAGAGCACTGCCCCCATCCCTTATGGGAAATATGTAAAACATGCAAAACAGAAGCCGCGGAGACACCATCACGTGTTTCTCAACGCAAGCAATGACCAGCCAGGTCTTTGCCCGGGAAGGAACAACCACGGGAAGGGCAGTCTCCAATGAAGGAAACCACCTATGCCAAAACATGGTATCCATCCACATACAGCTGTTTCGGGGTATTGCCCCTCATCAGTGTGGAGTAGGAAACTGGCTGGTAGGAGCAATGCCTAGTAAAAAGACTATGAAAAGGAGGATGAATGAACTCATGGAGATCAACATCCGACACTGCGGAGACACCATCACGTGTTTCTCAACGCAGTGATTCTAGAGCACTGCCCCCATCCCTTATGGGAAATATGTAAAACATGCAAAACAGAAGCCGCGGAGACACCATCACGTGTTTCTCAACGCAAGCAATGACCAGCCAGGTCTTTGCCCGGGAAGGAGCAACCACGGGAAGGGCAGTCTCCAATGAAGGAAACCCCCTATGCCAAAACACGGTATCCATCCACATACAGCTGTTTCGGGGTATTGCCCATCATCAGTGTGGCGTAGGAAACTGGCTGGTAGGAGCAATGCCTAGTAAAAAGACTATGAAACGGAGGATGAATGAACTCATGGAGATCAACATCCGACACTGCGGAGACACCATCACGTGTTTCTCAACGCAGTGATTCTAGAGCACTGCCCCCATCCCTTATGGGAAATATGTAAAACATGCAAAACAGAAGCCGCGGATGTATGTGGATGGATACCATGTTTTGGCATAGGTGGTTTCCTTCATTGGAGACTTCCCTTCCCGTGGTTGTTCCTTCCCGGGCAAAGACCTGGCTGGTCATTGCTTGCGTTGAGAAACACGTGATGGTGTCTCCGCGGCTTCTGTTTTGCATGTTTTACATATTTCCCATAAGGGATGGGGGCAGTGCTCTAGAATCACTGCGTTGAGAAACACGTGATGGTGTCTCCGCAGTGTCGGATGTTGATCTCCATGAGTTCATTCATCCTCCTTTTCATAGTCTTTTTACTAGGCATTGCTCCTACCAGCCAGTTTCCTACTCCACACTGATGAGGGGCAATACCCCAAAACAGCTGTATGTGGATGGATACCATGTTTTGGCATAGGTGGTTTCCTTCATTGGAGACTGCCCTTCCCGTGGTTGTTCCTTCCCAGGCAAAGACCTGGCTGGTCATTGCTTGCATTGAGAAACACGTGATGGTGTCTCCGCGGCTTCTGTTTTGCATGTTTTACATATTTCCCATAAGGGATGGGGGCAGTGCTCTAGAATCACTGCGTTGAGAAACACGTGATGGTGTCTCCGCAGTGTCGGATGTTGATCTCCATGAGTTCATTCATCCTCCTTTTCATTGTAGGAGGCATAGCCTGATGGGACTTGTAGTCCCATCGGACAATGACTGCACACACACACAACCCCCGGCAGGCCCACACAGACCCCCGGCAGCCCGCACAGACCCCCGGCAGGCCCGCACAGACCCCCGGCAGGCCCGCACAGACCCCCAGCAGGCCCGTACAGACCCCCGGCAGGCCCACACAGACCCCTGGCAGCCCGCACAGACCCCCGGCAGGCCCGTACAGACGCCCGGCAGCCCGCACAGACCCCCAGCAGGCCCACACAGACCCCTGACGGCCCGCACAGACCCCCGGCAGGCCCGTACAGACGCCCGGCAGCCCACACAGACCCCTGGCAGGCCCGCACAGACCCCCGGCAGGCCCGCACGGACCCCCAGCAGGCCCGCACAGACCCCCGGCAGGCCCTCACAGACCCCCGGCAGGCCCGCACAGACCCCCGGCAGGCCCTCACAGACCGTGCATCATGATGACATCATTTCAGCAGCCAATCACAGCCATGCCATTAGTTAACATGGCTAACACAACTGGCTCATTGCATTATGGGAACTTCCGATTCCGGTATTCGATGCCTGCACACACACACAACCCCTGGCAGGCCCACACAGACCCCCGGCAGGCCCGCACAGACCCCCGGCAGGCCCTCACAGACCCCCGGCAGGCCCTCACAGACCCCCGGCAGCCCGCACAGACCCCCGGCCGGCCCGCACAGACCGCGCATCATGATGACATCATTTCAGCAGCCAATCACAGCCATGCCATTAGTTAACATGGCTAACACAACTGGCTCATTGCATTATGGGAACTTCCGATTCCGGTATTCGATATTGTAAAAATATCGGCACTCGGTATCGGAACTCCGATACAGCGAATATCTGCCGATAACCGATATTTGCGGTATCGGAATGCTCAACACTACTGAGAGCATCAAATTTAGACCCTCTACTTTACCCTTTTTTTAAAGAAAAGGAAAAATTTGGTGTTTGATATTTTTAATACATATTAATAAAAGGTATTTTCTAGGTCTTTTTTGCTCTGTGGTTTTTCGGCTTGATAAAAGACTCTGTGCTACCGTCTTGGTTTTCAGTGAGTCATAATGCCCGTGGGAGGAATGCAGACATGCGTCCATTCAGGCAGGAAAGCTGGGTGACCCATTTATCTAAGTGCTTTGGAAGATTAGTAGGCATCTAGTATTACAATTCATGCTAAAGAATTCATATCTCAATAGGACTCAGATGGCTCCTCTTTACTCCTTTTCTGCTTTGTGATGGCAACCACACCCTAGCAATTCTTGGTGTTCATATAAATCAGGATGAAGCATGACAACTTCTGCCAAATTGTTAGTTGCCACCTTTTTCACACAGCTTCCAGCTTGTAAATGAATTACTTTGCCTAACTTTGTCTGGCTTGTGATTCCTCTCTGGAGTTTTCAATTTGTCTCTCGCACTTTATATGTCTCCTATTGTGCTCTTCCGGCTTAACTTTAAGCTTGGTTTGCGCATGTTGAATTCTTAGGCTATGTGCCCATGTATGCAGAAAATTTCTGCTTCAGAAACGGACTCCTTCCCAGAAAGTGCATGTTTTATTTCCACACGTTTTCCATGCATTTTTTTTCTCAAAAAACGCACGTTTTTGATGTGTTTTTTTCCGCGCGTCTTCTGGACTCATAGGAAATAGCTAAAAACGTGGACTTTTCTGCAAAATTAATGAGCATGCTGCGTTTTTAACCGCTAAGCGTTTCCTATGCGGAAAAAAATGTATCCATTGGCACAAAAAGGCCAAAATTCATTAAAATAAATGGGATGCTTATTTTAAGCGTTGTTGAAGCGGTTTGACCCTGAAAAACGTTTTAAAAACGCTTAAAAAATGCTTACATGGGCACACAGCCTTAAGTTTGTCCTCTGCATTTGTTGCTCCCTCATAATCTCCAGGTCAAGTTCTTACCTATGGACATTGCCTAACTTCCCTCTTATTTTGCCTGCTTTTCTAAGCCAACCAGTAACTATTATATGCACTAAAAAATAGTGATCTGAACAGCTAGGTCCAAAACTGATCCCACTTCAACTTGGCTTAGTTAATGTATGAGGGTATGCTAACCTAAAACTAAAGTTTCAGCTTGTTTCTTTACTGTGATGGATCGTATAGGGGAAGGGGTATATCAATTTCACTCACCTTTGGGGAGGGGAGGGAATGACCCAGCAGGGCTCGGCTCTCTGGTGCCATCACTTACCCCAGTTCAGTCAGGAAACTGCACCGAGGGCAAATAGCCACCGGAGAGGTGTCCCTTATAGGTACGAGTTATTGAGGTGCTCCCAGTGAAGGGGAATATATATCACCAGTCCTGGCTGGCAATATATATGTAATCCTCCTGGCCGTCACTGTCAGAGTTCCTCACTATGACAGTACGTATGCTGCTACCAGTTTCTCGTTAGATAAAAGCCCTTCCCGACAACAGGCTTATATTGGGTCAGAAACCAACCCCAGGTAGCATATAACAACCAACCAAGCATGCGGACATGGGGATTTGTGAATCAAGATAAAAGAGCAGCCCAGGATTAATTTTGTATTTAATTGCCGAAAGGCACACTAGAAAGATACAGGTATATATGTACAAGAGCAATATACAAGTATACAGTCAGGAGTGTAGCACAAGGGTAGGGTACAGGTAGATTACAATTACCATGTTATGTAGCATGTGACCACAGGTAGGCGCTGATGGATCACAGGTCCAAATCTTTGTAACATAGTTCTCTAGCCACGTCAGCTAAATCCAAATTGAGGAGCTGCCTATTATCCCATAGGCTGCTCCCTGCCACATGCTGCACCAACCCCTGGGCTGTACAGCCTCTCTTCTCCCATATCAGAGAGCATGGTTTTCCAGCCAGAACCGTGGATGCCCATAACTTTCCACCCGAAGCTCTAAATGGGACGGCGGTGGCACAACTGGGTTATGCTGGATTTTATCTGTGCAGGGAGACCAATTACACCTACCGTATTGAGTTCTTGATAGCTATGCTTGATAGATCAATAAAACAGAGTTGTAGAGGTGGCTGCATGGTATGGGCTTGTGTGGAAAGGAATGCAGATTCTGATTATGTGCTCAGCAAGGTTCAGAGATGTTGCATTCTTTTATTATAGGTGATTTTTTTTAGATTCAATATCTCAGAGCCTTGTGCTGTTGAGCCTGGGGTCTGCAGTGCCAATATGTCTGCATGTCAGCCTGAGTCCAACAAAGGAAGCCAGTTGGCTGTTATCTGCACAAGAGTTCACACCCCTGTGATAATTGCTGGACTGGGGCACACTGGGTCTATGCCTTCTGGCGCCCCCTGGAGATAGTTTCAAAGGCCTATTTGCTTGAGCTAGCTAAAAAAGCCATTGGTCTGTCTTGTCCAAGGAAGTGCCTTCACTGGATAATGAGGTCCCATTGTTTGATGTGTATTTGACTTCCCTTTTGGCCTGGGGGAATGCCAAAGGTGGGGGCTGAGTTTGAAGCAACTATCTTTGGGCCAAACTGTATCTGATAGGGAATTCCATCAGATATCAAAATTATATCAATTAGATATAATTTTTTCATATCTCACAGTTACTATAACAATTTTTCATCTAGCTTTGTCATGTCTTATTTTTTAATAATTATTACTATCATGATATTCTGGTAGCTTAGAATTAAAAAATGATTACATTTTCTGCAATTAGAAAAGTCTTGGTAACAGGTTGTTCCATAGAGTTTGTCATTTAGATGCTGAGAGATTAGAGTTTCAAAAATGTTTAATGATTGTAATCCCAAATGTCACAGGTTTTATTACCGGAAACAGCAGTGTCTCTGTGATGCAATAAAAGATGCATTCAAAGGACATGGTGCCAGAAATACCAAGCTGTGAGGGAATCTGATTTCCAGTTCCATTTGTCTCCATGGTAATCTGATGCTTCATTGGGATGGACTTTTAATCCTCACTTTGCAGATGGTAATATTAAAATACCATCTGTGTAAAAGCAAATTGAAAATACTTGCCTATAAAAAGAACTCTTTTGAGCCTTGAGTATTACTTTTTTATGATATGCCTCTACCTGAAATTTGCATAACCTTTGAATACTGAGATCGTGGGCATCTTTCTTTTTTTAATCTTTGGGTATGCATTTAAAAGTTACCATAGTGATGTTTTTGTTCACTGATATAGTTCAAGATTATGTACAATGTTTGTTCTAAGATTTACCATAATTTTAATAAAAAGCAGGATGACAGTTGTACCAGTTACTTAATAAACAATATGGAAAAATCGTCATTATAATAAAATAGGTGTTGCATTGAATATTGCCGAGGTGATTCATCAGTAATTTGCTTTTAAGTTGTAATTTAGTGCAGGTGCATATACCTTGTAAACAGCATATATGTCTAAATGTTAATTGTGCTAGAATCTTGTTATATGTTTGACGGCAAAGTTGACATTTTCAAGACTAACTTTAATTATTATCATTTGGGTGTGTGTCATATTGGTAAAATTGACCATTACTTTCTATTGGCAGCTATACGAAGGTCGTAGACATGGGAAGATGTCAAGAGTAAGGCTGAGTGCACACGTACTTTTTGGCCCTGCGGATTTTTCCGCGCAGAATGGAAGAAATCCACAGGTCGAATGACCTGCATTTTTCCTGCGGTTTTCTTCCATTTCTCATGCGGTTTTCATGCGTTTTTTGTGCGGTTTTCCATCGCGGTTTTCCCCCTGCGGATTTGGTGACAGGGGAGATGGAAAACCGCAGAAAAGAAGTAACATGCTGCGGATTTTGTACCGCGGCAAAACCGCGCGGAAAAATCCGCAGCGTCTGCACAGCGTTTTTTTTTTACATTGATTTTAAGGCTACTGTACATCACAATGCAGAAATGCAACGATTCTGCGCGGTAAAATCCGCTGCGGAACCGCTGCAAATCTGCATCGTGTGCACACAGCCTTAGGAGTCCCAGTAAGCAGGAAAAATGAAATTAAGTACAAAGTGTAGAACAGATTGTGCAAATGGACCATTTTTCTATTTTTTATTGTTTATTTCTCAATATTTTCTATAATAAATATTATAGTAATAACAGTTGTCAGTGAATTCTGAGCAAACTGGGATCCAGTATGCAGATAGAGAGCTGGTTGTAGACAATAACAGCATGTGTTTATTTTAAAATAATTATATTTTATATAATAAATCAAACTAAAAAAATAGACTTCTATGTCCTGCTATCCAGTTATTCAGTGTCCCTCTTTGGGGAGTATTACTGCTAGTCCTATAGAATGTTTTTCAGTCTGACATGGGAGACACATACTAGATCAGAGTATCTATTAATATTTTTTCTATTGCAACTTTTCAGCACTGGATTCTGGGTTTGAAAAGACAACATTTACGGGAAGTTTGCATATTCTTCCTGAGCCCCACTTAAAGTTTATCCCAATGAATACTCTCTCCTGCAGAAGGGCTGTTCCAATGAACAACTCACATACAAAAAAATCAATCCTTAAAAGATACTTTATTGACCAATCATTAAAAAGTTTTCAAAACTTCAAAATGAAGTTTCTCAACAATCTCAAGTGACTCGCAGGAAATAACAGCACCTACTTCTCTATAAAAGGCTCCACTGTAGAGATTAAGTATCCACTGTTTTTATTTTAAATGAACCCCTAAAATGATTAACCAGGTGTTGTCCAGTAGTGGACAATACCTTAAAGCCAGGTACGCTTGTGTTCTCCTACAATTAAACAAATTAAGCAATCAATTGGCTTTCTATGAAATTGATCCTAATCAGTCCATGCTTCTAAAATAGGGAAAAGTAGGTGTGAAATCAATTGAAAAGTGGGAATAGTTGTGAATGGTAACAATTTTTTAAATTGCTTAAAAATATACTGGCACTATATTGGCAATGGAAAATAAACATTTAACCCCTGTTCGCTGAAGCCTTTTTTCAATTTCTTCACTTGGCCAAATACTTCAATTCCTACATGTGGCAAACAACTCTGTAATACTTCCACATATCTCAGTGATTCTGTGAGTGTTTCTTTATGACACACATTGTACTTTATGTTAGAGGCTAATTAAGGTAAATATGATTTGCATTTATTTATGAAAATATTGACAAAAATGTAGAAAAATCACAAGTCTCAAAATCTGAATTTTTATTCCCTTAAAAAATATAGTCTTTCCAGGCAAACTAGTTAATATATAACATTTACCACGTAACATTGTAGGGCTGAGAAATGGAAGCCAACAACATTTTTACAACCTCTTTATTTTTTGAGATCTCATAAATGTTCACAGACCACATAGCACTATATGGCTGAAAAATGGAAGCCTAGAACATTTTTAATTTTTTTTTCTCTATTTTATAGACCACAGAAATGTACTCCATGCTATGGAATTGTCCTTTTTGTGGATTTACTGCGTTGCTAGACATGACACAGATTCATTCGTTCATAAAAGAATTGCAGATTTATTCATAGTCCCAATGCGTTTCGAAGTTATAAACACTTCTTCCTCAGGGGAGGATATAAAGCTTTATATCCTCCCCTGAGGAAGAAGTGTTTTTAACTTTGAAATGCGTAGGGACTGTGAATAAATCTGCAATTCTTTTATGAACAGATGAATCTGTGTCATGTCTAGCAACGCAGTAAATCCACAAAAAGCTCTATTAATCTGAACAGCACACATGCGTAAATGGACACATTTGTAGTTATTCAAGAAAAATACTGAAGATAGATGCAAGAAAAGGTGTTCCATAAATGTTATTTCAATGGGAGTGGAAATATTTCACAAAAGGTGACAAATGCTAGATTGTGAGCCCCATCAGGGACAGTGATGATAATGTCTGTAAAGCGCTGTGGAATTAATGGGGCTATATAAATGAGTAAAATAAATAAATACTCTTTATTCAGGTCGTCCTAAAACAGTGAAAAGCTTTATTACCCTCACAGATTTAAGAGTGCTCAGTAATCATTGTTAGCATCAATATAGTGTGAATAATGATTAATGTAGGAATTATACTCATATTATACATGCAATAATGTTGACTTTTCTATTAATATAGTAAATTGTACTATAAAACATAAAAGCAATTATGCTTTTTCCTAAAAATTGTTTAGTATAAATGCGTTATATAATCACATTTGTATATTTTATTGCAGCAAACTACAAACTCCAGAAACCACTTTTTCTGCAATTTCACAGAAACGAATGACTGAATTTGGGTAATGTATTCTACTCGCAAATAAAAATTATGTGAATAACAGATATTTTTTAAAATTAATAAAATAGTGGGTCTGATGTCATGTATTCAGATCTTCATGCTATTTAACTTATCAGAACTGATTTTAAATAATGTAATATCCTAAACCCTCACAATCACATTTCAATTGGTGATTTTTGGATCATAAACTGAAGTGGATATGTATTTATCGACAATCACAATTGGTCCTATATTTGAATTTCACATACTTGGTGTCATATGGTATACAGTCTATCTAGAGTCTAACGCATGGGTATAATAAGACACATGAGACATAAGCTTCTTAAGCATTTCTTGTATTACTTCATACAAGTAGTGCAGTAGCAGGATAGTTGCAGAGTTAGGCAAACAACCAACGATATTCAGAGTCTATTACTTCCCCGTCAGAAGTAGCTGGCAAGCAGAAGGGTTCTGTGTCCACAAATGGTTCCAAGCAGAGGAGATCCAGGCTTCACAGACCAAGTCACAAACTGGGAATAGAGCTGATTCAGGAGCACAGGTGAATCAGCTGGAGCTGATTAAAAGGCAATTGGCAGGAAACAGGGCAGGGACATCATAGCTGAGTACTCCATGTTATTTGAGGGCAAAGTCACTGCACATGCCAGGAAACAAGATGGCCAACGACAAGCTGAGGACTCCATATTGGTTGAGGGCAAAAGTCAATGCACAGTCCAGGAAACAAGATGGCCGACACACTAAATGCGAAGATAACGGATCTAGCATAAAAGTCCGAAAACATTACATTACTCCCCCCTTAAGGACAGCCTCCGGATGGCCCCAGTCCAGGCTTTCCCGGGTACCTCTGATGGAACTGGCGGAGTAAACGAGGCGCATGGAGATTGGAGGCTGGTTCCCACGAGTTGTCCTCAGAAGAATAGCCTTGCCACTGTACCAGGTATTGCACCCCGTTTCTACGCAACCTGGAGTCCAGGATCCTTTCCACGACAAACTCCTCCTGGCCATCGATGAGGACCGGAGCAGGAGGGGAAGAAGAACGACCAGGGAAAGAATTGGGAGTTGCACCCTTCAGTAGAGAAACATGAAACACAGGGTGAATCCTCATAGATCTCGGCAGTTGAAGGCGACAGGCAACGTTACTGACAAGCTTAGTAATCTTATAAGGCCCGATGTACTTATGACCCAATTTGGATGATGGTACTCTCATCTTAAGGTTCTTAGTTGACAGCCAAACCAAATCTCCTACCTTGAAGGTTGGTGCAGGTTTACGAAACCTATCTGCCGATTTTTTATACCTGTCCTGAGCGGATTCCAGATTCCTCTTAAGTAGATCAAGGTTCTGTTGTAGAGATGTGATTCTGTCGGCTACAGCTGGGAGAGGTGTGTCTATGGGAAATCGAGGAAGGATGTTAGGATGATAACCCAAATTGGCATAAAAGGGTGACAGCTTAGTGGAAGCGCTCTGCGAATTGTTGTAAGAGAATTCAGCCAGTGGGAGCAAATCCACCCAGTCATCTTGTAGGTGGCAGATAAAACAGCGGAGATACTGTTCTAGGGTCTGGTTAGTCCGCTCAGTCTGTCCATTTGTCTGCGGATGAAAGGCAGAAGATAGATTAACTTTGATGTTTAACGCAGCACAGAAGTGCTGCCAAAACTTTGAAGTGAATTGCACCCCTCGATCAGATACAACCTCATCTGGTACGCCATGCAGACGAAACACATTTTGGATGATCAAGTCCGATGTGTGTTTCGCAGTGGGTAAACCCACACACGGAATAAAATGGGCTGCCTTTGTTAACCGATCCACCACCACTAGAACTGTGTTCTTCCCTTGAGAGGTTGGCAGCTCCACAATGAAGTCCATTGATATGGATCCCCATGGACGGGTGGGAATGGGTAGGGGTTGTAAAAGACCTGTAGGCGACGAACGTGGAGTCTTGCATCTAGCACAGACTTCACAAGAAGTGACATAATCCAGAACGTCTCTTCTGTACGTGGGCCACCAAAAGAAGCGAGACAGGAATTCTTGAGTCTTCAGAACTCCTCTATGCCCCGCTATTTTAGAATCGTGGACGAGTTGCAGTACTTTCCCTCTGGCCGCTTCAGGAATATACAGGCGTTGCCCCTGAATCCACACACCATTCTTATATACAAGACTTACTTCACAAGATGGTTGTGCCAACCAGGGATCCGTATGGTATGCTTCCTTGATATCGTGAAGCAAGTCTTGATTATGGATCACCCCCAGGAACCTGGAATCAGAGATAACAGTCTTATGAAACGTGAGTGGGATAGTTTCATCTGAGTAGAGTCTAGACAACGCATCGGCCTTTCCATTACGCGATCCTGGTCTATAAGAGATAACAAAACTGAATTGGTTTAAGAAAAGACTCCAACGAGCCTGGCGAGGAGTCAAACACTTAGCCGATCTGATAAACTCGAGATTGCGGTGGTCAGTCAAGACGATTATCTGCTGTGCAGCTCCCTGAAGGTGGTGTCTCCATTCTTTGAAGGCTGCGATGATGGCCAACAATTCTCTATTACCCACGTCATAGTTTCGTTCTGCAGGAGACAACCGCCGAGAAAAGAAAGCACAGGGATGTAAGACTTCTTTCTCGCCTGTCCTCTGGGAGAGGATAGCTCCAATGGCACTGTCTGAGGCATCCACCTCTATTATGAAGGCACGTTCAGGGTTAGGATGCACCAGAATAGGTGCCGTGGTGAATTTCTGTTTCAGGTGGGAAAATGCTTCTTGAGCCTGGGGGGTCCAGGTAAAAGCAGAGTTCTTGCGGGTAAGCCGTGTGATGGGAGACACTACCTCAGAAAAGTTCCTGATAAAACGCCTATAAAAATTAGCAAACCCTATAAAGCGCTGGACCTCCTTTACATTCTTGGGGACCGGCCAGTCTTTAATGGCTTGGATCTTACTCTCATCCATACTAATTCCTCGTGACGTCATTACATACCCCAGAAATTGGATCTCCGTCCGATGGAATTCGCACTTTTCTAGTTTGATATACAGATGGTTTTGTCGAAGGCGTTCTAAGACCATCTTCACATGTCTGTGATGTTCCTCTGTGGAGTTAGAAAAAATCAAGATATCATCCAAATAAATTACAATGAATGTATCCAGGAGATCTCTAAAAATGTCATTCACCAAATGTTGGAAAGTTGCTGGGGCATTACATAAACCGAATGGCATTACCAGGTATTCAAAGTGTCCGTAGCGTGACCTGAAAGCAGTCTTCCATTCATCCCCAGGTCTAATGCGGACCAAGTTATAGGCCCCACGGAGATCCAACTTAGTAAAGAGCTTTGCATGCCGTACTCTCTCCAATAATTCCGGAATCAAAGGTAGTGGGTAACGGTTTCTGATCGTGATCTTATTGAGCTCCCGATAATCTATGCAGGGCCTAAGAGATCCGTCTTTCTTCTTCACAAAGAAGATTGGTGCACCAGCGGGAGATGAAGAATGGCGTATGAAGCCCTTGGCTAGCTGTTCATCTATATAGTCCTTTAGCGCCTTTAGCTCTGGCCCTGCCAAAGGGTAAATCTTGCCAAACGGTATCCCTGCACCTGGTAATAGGTCTATTGGACAGTCATATGGACGGTGAGGGGGTAGTAGGTCTGCGTTCTTTTTGTCGCACACATCAGCATACTCACGGTATATTGCTGGTAGCTCTGAGACTGATGGT
The DNA here is from genome assembly GCF_039654945.1 of Dendrobates tinctorius. Classification (NCBI taxonomy): domain Eukaryota; kingdom Metazoa; phylum Chordata; class Amphibia; order Anura; family Dendrobatidae; genus Dendrobates; species Dendrobates tinctorius. The sequence continues at coordinate 22,933,642 of NW_027361673.1, forward strand.
GGTCCCTTAGGGATGGAGCAGACTGAAGCTTCTGGACTTATCTGTGTCTTCGGAAAGTGCAGCTCTTTAGTCTCCCAATTAATCGTAGGATTCTGAGCCTGCAGCCAAGGCAGTCCTAGAATAATAGGGAAATGAGGAGAAGAGATGAGCATAAAGGACAGACTCTCTTGATGGTCATTACCCATGAGGACCTTCAGGGGTTCCGTCTCCTGGTCCACTGGTCCCGAGTTTAACAGTGAGCCATCCACGGTCTCCATCTGTACAGGAGTAGCCTTCTTTACTGAATGTACGTTATGTCTCTGGGCAAAGGAGATGTCCATAAAATTGCCGCTTGCCCCTGAATCAATCATAGCGGAGGTAGATACCCAAACGGAGTGAACCCTGAGTTTGAGGGGAATGAAGCAATGAGAATTGTTGTTCTTGCAGCTCAGCTGGGAAACCGCTGAGAGGACCGGAAAAACTGCTGCAGTAACACCTGCATCGGGCTCAGAAATAACAGAGTTCAAGTCCGAGTAATCAATGTCTGTATCTTCTACTCCCTCTGGGGTCTGTAGTGCGGACCTGACAGAACCCCTCTCACAGCACTCGCAGTGTATGATGGCTGCAGTTGTCTTACGAGAACGACTGGGGCAGTTGATGATGAAATGTCCTGACTTACCGCAATAGAAACACAGATTTTCCTTTAGTCGCTGTTCCTTACGTGCATCACTGACCCGTCTCTGTAAAGAGTCCACCTGCATAGGCTCGGGTTTTGGTTCTCGTATAATCCTGCTCAAGGACTCCTTGGCTGGAGAGGGAGAGAATAAATGATTAGAATGCCTTAGCTCCGACCACCTCTCCTGTCTGCGTTCAGTAAGCCGAGCATCGATCCGAATACAGTAGTTGATAAAATCTCCTAATGCTGTAGGTGGGTCGACACGAGCAAGTTCGTCCTTAATTACAGAGGATAATCCTCTCCGAAAAACCGATCTTTTAGCGGAGCTATCCCAAGTGGTGTCGAGGGCCCATCTCCGGAAATCCAGAGCATATTCTGCTACTGAGCGCTTACCTTGGCTTAAAGTCAACATAGCTGATTCCGCTGTAGCACCGCGGTTCGGATCATCGAATGCCTTCCCCATAGCTGAAATGAAAGCATCAAGGTTATTTAGACAGTCGTCGTCAGTCTCAATTAGAGGGTTTGCCCATGCGAGAGCTTTGTTGGAGAGCAGCATAATTATTGTTAATACTTTAGATCGCTCAGTAAGGAACTGAGGCGCATGAGCCGCAAAGAACAGTTTGCATTGATTAATGAATCCTCTGAATCTTTCCCGTTCACCGCCAAAGCGGAATGGTGGTAGCTTGGGGATTCCCATTGCCGGGGTGGAAGTTTGGGTTTGGACTTGTCGCTCCAGAACCTCAATCCGGGTTCGTAAGTCCTGAGTGGTTTGTCCGAACACCTGTAGATTATGATCACTCCGATCCCGCAGACTTGCAAAGTTGTCCTTTACTGCCTGTAGATCGGCAAGGATTGAATTGGTTACTTCGCACAGATGTTTAACAGAGTCCTCCATATTCCCCGAAGATGTATGGCAGAGAGGCTGGAAAGAAAGAAAAGGAGCACAATAGTGTTTACCTGTGGTAACACTCCTGACTTAAAAGAAGGGAATGTGCTCACCTGGAAAGGTTGTGAGAAGCCACAACCACTATCACAAATATCGATATCTTGGATCCACAGCCTGCAGCGGCTCCCCAACGGCAAAGATTAAAAAAAAAAAAAATCTCTATACAGGTTGCAGCGGTGTCTCAGACCCAGCAGACTCTATCATGGCTCCTGAATCTGTCATATGGTATACAGTCTATCTAGAGTCTAACGCATGGGTATAATAAGACACATGAGACATAAGCTTCTTAAGCATTTCTTGTATTACTTCATACAAGTAGTGCAGTAGCAGGATAGTTGCAGAGTTAGGCAAACAACCAACGATATTCAGAGTCTATTACTTCCCCGTCAGAAGTAGCTGGCAAGCAGAAGGGTTCTGTGTCCACAAATGGTTCCAAGCAGAGGAGATCCAGGCTTCACAGACCAAGTCACAAACTGGGAATAGAGCTGATTCAGGAGCACAGGTGAATCAGCTGGAGCTGATTAAAAGGACAATTGGCAGGAAACAGGGCAGGGACATCATAGCTGAGTACTCCATGTTATTTGAGGGCAAAGTCACTGCACATGCCAGGAAACAAGATGGCCAACGACAAGCTGAGGACTCCATATTGGTTGAGGGCAAAAGTCAATGCACAGTCCAGGAAACAAGATGGCCGACACACTAAATGCGAAGATAACGGATCTAGCATAAAAGTCCGAAAACATTACACTTGGCTAGCTCTACTCTTTGATTTGAGGTAAGAGACACAGCCTGCAAAGTTAATGACCTTCTAGAACATTGAAGCCAGCCTAAAGAAGTGGTGATAATATGACAAAGGAAGGTAAACTTTTAGAAATTCCACCAGCTTTCTAAAAAATTTAAATTTGCCACAAATTAGTTCCATAACAGTTTCCTAGTTGGAAAGAAACATTTGCTCTTTAACCCCTTTCCTACATTGGACGTACTATTCCATCCATGTGACCTGGGACCTAAGTCCCAAGGACGGAATAGTACGTCTAATGCGATCAGCGGCGCTTACGTGGTGAGCGCCGCTGATCACGGCCGGGTGTCAGCTGATTATCACAGCTGACACCCGGCACAATGTGTCAGGGGCGGTCACGGACCGCCCCGACACATTAACCCCTGGCACACTGCGATCAAACAAGATCGCGGTGTACCGGGGATTAAAGGAAGCATCGGCAGGGAGGGGGCTCCCTCTGTGCTTCCCTGCGACCCCCACAACAGCACAATGTGCAGCGCCGCTGCGGGGGTCTCTTTCCCTGCAGGTCCCCGGATCCAATATGGTGACGGGGACCTTCGGGGGCCTGCAGGGAGGTGGCTTCCTCACTGCCCGCAGAGCGCAGGCATGAGGAAGCCTTCCAGCAGTGCCTGTGACAGATCGCTCATCTGTCACAGTGATCTGTGATGTGACAGATCAGCGATCTGTCACAGGACAGTGATGTCCCCCATGGGACATTAAAATAAAGTAAAAAAAAAAGTATAAAAATAATTAAAAAAATAAATAAATATTCCCTAATAAATTCATTTTTTGAAAATAAAAAACAAAAAAGCAATAAAAGTACACATATTTGGTATCGCCGCGTCCATTATTACCCACCCTATAAAATTGTCCCATTAGTTAACACCTTTAGCGAACCCCTTAAAAAATAAAAATAAAAAACGAAGCAAAAAATATTGATCTATTATCATACCACTGAACAAAAAGTACAATAACGCACGATCAAAAAGACGCATATAAATATCCATGGTACCACTGAAAATGTCATCTTGTCCTGCAAAAAACGAGCCACAACACAGCATCATCAGCAAAAAAATAAAAACGTTATAGCTCGCAGAATAAAGCGATGCAAAAAGAATTATTTTTTATATAGAAATTGTTTTCATTGCATAAAAGCGCACAACATAAAAAAATGACCTAAATGAGGTATCGCTGTCACCGTACTGACCCGAAGAATAAAACCACTTTAACAATTTTACCGCATGCGGAACGATGTAAACGCACCCCCCAAAAGAAATTCATGAAACGCTGGTTTTTGTTCATTCTGCGTCCCAAAAATCGGAATAAAAAGCAATCAAAAAATGTCACGTGCCCGAAAATGGTACCAATAAAAACATCAACTCGTCCTGCAAAAAATAAGACCTCATATGACTCGATGGGTCAAAATATGGCAAAATTATAGCTCTCAAAATGTGGTGATGCATAAACTATTTTTACAATAAAAAGCGTCTTTTAGCGTATGACAGCTGCCAAAAATAAAAACCTGCCATAAATAGTAAATCAAACCCCCCATTATCACCCCCTTAGTTAGGGAAAAATAATAAAATAACTTTTTTAATTTATTTCCATTTTCCCATTAGGGCTAGGGCTAATAATCTTTATTTTTATATAGCGCTAACAAATTCCGCAGCGCTTTACAGTTTGCACACATTTTCATCACTGTCCCTGATGGGGCTCACAATCTAAATTCCCTATCAGTATGTCTTTGGAGTGTGGGAGGAAACCGGAGTGCCCAGAGGAAACCCACGCAAACACGGGGAGAACATACAAACTCCTTGCAGATGTTGTCCTTGGTGGGATTCGAACCCAGGACCCCAGCTAACCACTGAGCCACCATGCTGCCCTAGGGTCAGGGCTAGGGTTAGGGCTAGGGTCAGAGCTAGGGTTAGGGCTAGGGTTAGGGCTAGGGTTAGGTTTAGGGTTGGAGTTAGAATTGGGGGATTTCCACTGTTTTGGCACATCAGGGGCTTTCCAAACGCGACATGGCGTCCTATCTCAATTCCAGCCAAAAAAGTTAAATGGCACGGCTCCCCTTCCGAGCTCTGCCATATGCCCAAATAGTGGTTTACCCCCATATATGGGGTATCAGCGTACTCAGGACAAATTGCACAATAACTTTTGGGGGCATGTTACTCTTGGGAAAATAAAAATTGGGGGTGAAAAGATCATTTTTGTGGAAAAAATATGATTTTTTTAATTGTACGGCTGTACATTATAAACTTCTGTGAAGCCCTTGGGGGTTCAAAGTGCCCACCACACATCTAGATAAGTTCCTTGGGGGGTCTAGTTTCCAAAATGGGGTCACTTGTGGGGCGTTTCCACTGTTTAGGCACATCAGGGGCTCTCCAAACGTGGCATGGCGTCCAATCTGAATTCCAGCCAATTTTGCAGTGAAAAAGTCAAATGGTGCTCCTTCCCTTCCGAGCTCTGCCATGCGCCCAAACAGTGGTTCCCCCCCACATATCAGGTTTCAGCGTACTAAGGACAAATTGCACAATAACTTTTGCAGTCCAATTTCTCCTGTTACCCTTGGTAAAATAAAAAAATTGAACCTGAAGTAATTTTTTTTGTGAAAAAAAGTTAAATGTTCATTTTTTTTTAAACATTCAAAAAATTCCTGTGAAGCACCTGAAGGGTTAATAAACTTCTTGAATGTTGTTTTGAGCACCTTGAGGGGTGCAGTTTTTAGAATGGTGTCACTTTTGGGTATTTTCTATCATATAGACCCCTCAAAGTGGCTTCAAATGTGATGTGGTCCCTAAAAATAAAATGGTGTTGTAAAAATGAGAAATCGCTGGTCAACTTTTAACCCTTATAACTTCCTAACAAAAAAAAAAGTTGGTTCCCAAATTGTGCTGATGTAAAGAAAACAGGTGGGAAATGTTATCTATTATGTTTTTTGAGTGCCATATCTCTGTGATTTAAGAGCATAAAAATTCAAAGTTGGAAAATTGCAAAATTTTCAAAATTTTCGCCAAATTTTCATTTTTTTCACAAATAAACGCAAGTTATATGAATGAAATTTTACCACTAACATGAAGTACAATATGTCACGAGAAAACAGTGTCAGAATCACCGGGATCCATGGAAGCATTCCAGAGTTATTACTAACCATCACAGTATAAAATATGATGGACAGGGTATGATATTGCCAGCAGTGTAGGCAAAGCACTGGCAGCCCCAGCAAGAACAGCAGCATCAGTACAGTTTGTATACAGAATGCAATGTACAAAAGAGAAATGTGGCTGTCTAGTGGCAGTAGCAAAAGCAATATCAGCATAATATAGAATATGATGGACAGGCAAGAGATGTGTGGTTTTGTAAGGTCATCACTGGCAGCCCAAGCAGCAGCACATCATAAATCAATTATAATATTGGTTGATGCAGCAGTCAATAACATATCTGGTCCATTATGCTATCTAGGCTGGAATCACTCATGTTTTGACTACTTTGTGAGCAGGTAGGAAGATGCAGTAATGGGTCGGAGGCAGAGCAAGCGTTAACGTGGGGTTTAATTTATCAGGTATACTCCTCACAGGGAGAAAACAGATAAAGCAGTATAAAGGAACACAGGGGGATGTAACTCAGAGGAAGCGTGTGTGAAGCATAGGGTAGGAAGTTCAAGGATAGCAAACTTATCAGTCTGACTACTTCAGAATGCGGTTAGTTCAGGATGTGGACGTTGGCGCCAAAGCAGTGGCGCATAAAGGGTCCGGTATGGTCCTGGAAAAGATGGCGTCCTGGATCCTGACGGTGGCGGTGATTCCTCGTGGTCCAGGGTAGTCCTGGAAAAGTTGACATCTTGGCTCCTGGGGGCAACGGTGATTCCTTGTGGTCCAGTGGGAGATCAGTGTGTCAGGAAACAATGAGCCGGACGGAGCACAGTCTTTCCCCCTGTCAGCGTACAGGGACAATGAGCAACTCAATTCAAGTACAAAGAAAAACCCCTCACAGTGGGTGTCCCAATTCTCCTGTCAGTGCATGCGCGCTGATGTCCTGACTGGGCATCCTGACACTCACGTTCAGCGATGTCAGTGGAGACCAGGTATGTCATTGTCGGCAGTCTCTGTTAACAGCTTTTAGCCTCTGCTGGTTTTTGCCCGCTCTGGCAGTTGGCCCCCGCACAGAAGCCCTGACACTGCCCTTCTACACGATGCACGTTCCCACGGCAACTAAATGATTTTCCGCGCGCTGTGGCCCTTTTATCGTAGCCATGCCCCCTACTCCTAGGTGCAGAGGTTGGTCCAGGGCTTTAAGCTTTCCCCCGTGAAACCTGGGTGACAGCCCCAACAGTTTTGGATCTGTCACGGAGTAGGTAGGCCTGGTCCGCGTCTTCTCCTTACAACTTGCTATAGATGTAGCACTGTAAAAGACAGGGAAACATTTACTCTGTGCTGTACATAAAATTTAATTTTGGTCACATGTGTAGTCAACAGGCATCTGCTCAGCTAAAGCTCTGCCAAGCAGAAATCACAGGTTACCCTGGTAAATATGCCAATTTTGACTCCCTTTTTGGAAACTGTTAAAAGTCAAATTTGCTGGCATAGTGACATTCTAAAAGTTTAGCTATCCAATAGTCAAACCTTTCATTGGTGCTAATGATACACCTTTCAGCTAACAATATTATCAAGCATTCTTTGTCCCATGTTCACCAACATGATTGAGGTCTCCATTAGTTCATGTATGTACATGTAGTCATGTAGTAACATAGTTTTGAAGGCTGAAGGAAGACCTTATGTCCATCTAGTTCAGCCTATTTTTAGTGCAGCTGTTCTGCATTGTTGATCCTGGGGAAGGCAAAAAACCCACAGAGTAGAAGCCAATTTTCTCCATAGGGAAAAAAATTCCTTCCCCTAAGCTGGGTCAGCCATCTACCTATAATATTCTGTTATTCGTAACCTTCTATACTGTTACAAGAAAAGCATCCATTCCTTTCTTAAATTCATTCAGTGAGTTGGCCATCACCACTTCCTCAGGAAGAGAATTCCAGAGCCTCACTGCTCTTACCGTGAAGAACCCTCTTCTATGCTGGTGCAGAAATTGTCTTTCCTCCAAATGAAGAGAATGCCCCCTTGTTCTTGTCACAGTCCTTGGTACAAACAGTTCATTGGAGAGATCTCTGTATTGCCCTCTGATATACTTGTACATATATATTAAGTCTCCCTTAAGTCTTCTCTTTTCTAGTGTAAATAGACCTAATTTTGATAACCTTTCTTGGTATTGTAGTGAACCAACTTCATTTATCATTTTAGTAGCCCGCCTTTGAACCCTTTCAAGTTCAGTAATGTCTTTCTTGAGCACCGGCGTCCAAAATTGCACACAATACTCCAAGTGTGGTCTGACGAGTGATTTGTACAGAGGGAGAATAATGTTTTCATCTCGTGTCCCCAGACCTCTTCTAATGCATCCCATGACCCTATTTGCTTTGGTGGCAGCTGCCTGACATTGGGCACTCCAATTTAGCTTCTTATTGACTAAGATGCCTAAGTCTTTTTCCATGTCTGATTTCCCCAGCAGTTTCCCATTTAGTAAGTAATTATAGCATCTGTTTCTCCTTCCCATGTGCATAACCTTACACTTATCTGTGTTAAACCTCATGTGCCATTTTTCAGCCCAATTCTCCAATTTACTCAAATCTGTCTGTAGTTGCAAACTGTCCTCCTTTGTGTTAACTACCTTACATAGTTTTGTATCATCTGCAAATACTGATATTTTACTGTGTAAGCCATCACTAGATCATTAATAAATATATTAAATAGTAGGGGGCCCAATACAGAACCCTGTGGTACCTCACTAGTAACCCTGGCCCAATCTGAGTATGCACCATTGTTTTCTATCACTAAGCCAGCTACCTACCCATCTACACACATTTTCCCCTAGCCCAAGCTTTCTCATCTTACTTACCAATCTTTTATGTGGGACAGTGTCAAATGCTTTAGAGAAGTCGAGATAAATGACATCCAATGATTCTCCTTGGTCCATTTGAGAGCTTACATCCTCATAGAAGCTGATCAGGTTAGTTTGACAGGAGCGATCCTTCATAAATCCATGTTGATATGGAGTTAAACATTTATTAACATTGAGATATTCCATAATGGTATCCCTTAGAAACCCTTCAAAAATTTTACCCACAACAGATGTTAAGCTTACCGGCCTATAGTTTCCAGGTTCCCTTTTACACCCCTTTTTGAATATTGGTACCACATTTGCTCGCCGCCAATCAAAATGAACAGACCCTGTTTCTATAGAGTCTTTAAATATAAGAAATAGAGGCCTGTCTATCACATTACTTAACTCCCTTAATACCCGAGAGTGAGTACCACACTCACTGCGACATTCGGTCATGATAGCAAGCATCATCAGAATCATCAATTTTACTCTGTCAGCCTCATCAATTCCCTGTGATAACTCAATGTTACCTTTTACATCTACCTACTGCTTATGCTACTCCTTTGTTTGTTTCCCTCTTCTTCACATCCAGCTGCATGTGAAATTGTCCAAAAAGGTCCTCAACAGCTCAGATGTGGCAATAAACATGACGAAGTTGCTGCTCTTCCTCCATCCATTGTTTCATCCTTTTGAGTGTTTTTTCCAATATGAATTTAACCCCTTAACCCCCAAGGGTGGTTTGCACGTTCATGACAGGGCCAATTTTTACAATTCTGACTACTGTACTTTTATGAGGTCATAACTCTGGAACGCTTCCATGGATCCTGGTGATTCTGACATTGTTTTCTCGTGACATATTGTACTTCATGTTAGTGGTAAAATTTCATTCAAATAACTTGCGTTTATTTGTGAAAAAAATGGAAATTTGGCAAAAATTTTGAAAATTTCGCAATTTGCCAACTTTGAATTTTTATGCCCTTAAATCACAGAGATACGGCACACAAAAAACTTGATAGCTAATATTTCCCACAAGTTTACTTTACATCAGCACAATTTTGGAACCAAAATTTTTTTTTGTGAGGATGTTATAAGGGTTAAAAGTTGACCAGCGATTTCTCATTTTACAACACCATTTTATTTTTAGGACCACATCACATTTGAAGCCACTTTGAGGAGTCTATTAGATAGAAAATACCCAAAAGTGACACCATTCTAAAAACTGCACCCCTTAAGGTGCTCAAAACCACATTCAAGAAGTTTATTAACCCATTAGGTGCGTCACAGGAATTGTTTTGAATATTTAAAAAGAAATGAACATCTAACTTTTTTTCACAAAAAAAATAATTCAGGTTCAATTTTTTTTATTTTACCAAGGGTAACAGGAGAAATTGGACTGCAAAAGTTATTGTGCAATTTGTCCTGAGTACGCTGATACCTGATTTGTGGGGGGGAACGACTGTTTCGGCACATGGCAGAGCTCAGAATGGAAGGAGCGCAGTTTGACTTTTTCAATGCAAAATTGGCTGGAATTCAGATCGGACGCCATGTCACGTCTGGAGAGTCCCTGATATACCTAAACAGTGGAAACCCCCTACAAGTGACCCCATTTTGGAAACTAGACCCCCCAAGGAACTTATCTAGATGTGTGGTGAGAACTTTGAACCCCCAAGGGCTTCACAGAAGTTTATAACATAAAGCCGTACAATTAAAAAATCATATTTTTTCCACAAAAATGATCTTTTCCCCCTCAATTCTTATTTTTCCAAGGGTAACAGCACCCTAAAAGTTATTGTGCAATTTGTCCTGAGTACGCTGATACCCCACATGTGGGGGTAAACCACTATTTGGGCGCATGGCAGAGCTCGGAAGGGAAGTAGCGCCATTTGACGTTTTTGGCTGGAATTGAGATCGGACACCATGTCGCGATTGGAAAACCCCTGATGTACCTAAACAGTGGAAACCCCCCACAAATCACACCATTTTGTAAACTAGACCCACCAAGGAACTTATCTAGATGTGTGGTGAGCACTTTGAACCCCCCAGTGCTTCACAGAAGTTTATAACGCCCGGGCGTGAAAATAAAAAATTCGTATTTTTTCCACAAACATGATCTTTTAGTCACCATTTTTTTATTTTCCCAAGGGTAACAGGAGAAATTGGACCCCAAAAGTTGTTGTCCAATTTGTCCTGAGTATGCTGATACCCCATATGTGGGAGAAAACTACTGTGTGGGCACACGTCGGGGCTCGGAAGGGAAGTAGTGACGTTTTGGAATGCAGACATTGATGGAATGGTCTGCGGGTGTCATGTTGCCTTTGGAGAGCCCCTAATGTACCTAAACAGTGGAAACCACCCACAAATGACCCCATTTTGAAGACTAGACCCCCTAAGTAACTTATCTAGATGTGAGGTGAGCACTTTGAACCCCCAAGGGCTTCACAGAAGTTTATAATGCCAGGGCATGAAAATAAAAAAATCGTATTTTTTCCACAAACCTGATCAATTAGTCCCCAATTTTTTTATTTTCCCAAGGGTAACAGGAGAAATTGAACCCCAAAAGTTGTTGTCCAATTTGTCCTGAGTACGCTGACACCCCATATGTGGGAGAAAACTACTGTATGGACACACGTCAGGGCTCGGAAGGGAAGTAGTGACGTTTTGGAATGCAGACATTGATGGAATGGTCTGCGGGTGTCATGTTGCCTTTGGAGAGCCCCTAATGTACCTAAACAGTGGAAACCCCCCACAAATGACCCCATTTTGAAAACTAGACCCCCTAAGGAACTTATCTAGATGTGAGGTGAGCACTTTGAACCCCCAAGGGCTTCACAGAAGTTTATAATGCCAGGGCATGAAAATAAAAAAATCGTATTTTTTCCACAAACATGATCAATTAGTCCCCGATTTTTTTATTTTCCCAATGGTAACAGGAGAAATTGAACCCCAAAAGTTGTTGTCCAATTTGTCCTGAGTACGCTGACACCCAATATGTGGGAGAAAACTACTGTATGGACACACGTCAGGGCTCGGAAGGGAAGCAATGACGTTTTGGAATGCAGACTTTGATGGCATGGTCTGAGGGTGTCATGTTACATTTGCAGAGCCCCTGTGTGCCTAAACAGTAGAAACCCCCCGCATGTGACCTCATTTTGAATACTAGACCCCCCAAGGAACTTATCTAGATGTGTGGTGAGCACCTTGAACCCCCAAGTGCTTCACAGAAGTTTATAACGCAGAGCCGTGAAAATAAAAAATCATTTTTTTTCCTCAAAAAAAAAAAATATTTTTAGCCCGCAATTTTTTTTTCACAAGAGTAACAGGATGAATTGGACCCCAAAAGTTGTTGTACAGTTTGTCCTGAGTACTCTGGTACCCCATATGTGGGAGGGAACCACTGTTTGGGCACACGTCAGGGAACGGAAGGGAAGTAGTGACATTTTGAAATGCTGACTTTGATGGCATGGTCTGCGGGCATCATGTTACATTTGCAGAGCCCTTGATGTACCTAAACTGTGGAAACAAGTGACCCCATTTTGGAAACTAGACCCCATAAGGAAGTTGCCTAGATGTGTGGTGAGCACATTGAACCCCCAAGTGCTTCACAGAAGATTATAACGCAGAGCCATGAAAATAAAAAAATAATTTTTGTTTCCTCAAAAAATGATTTTTTTAGCTCGCAATTTTTTATTTTTACAAGGGTAACAGGAGAAATTGGACCCCGAAAGTTGTTGTACAGTTTGTCCTGAGTACGCTGATACCCCATATGTGGGGGGGAAACCACTATATGGGCACACGTCAGGGCTCGGAAGGGAAGTAGTGACATTTTGAAATGCTGACTTTGATGGCATGGTCTGCAGGCGTCATGTTACTTTTGCAGAGCCCTTGATGTACCTAAACTGTGGAAACCCCCCACAAGTGGCCCCATTTTGGAAACTAGACCCCATAAGGAAGTTTCCTAGATGTGTAGTGAGCACATTGAACCCCCAAGTGCTTCACAGAAGATTATAATGCAGAGCCATGAAAATAAAAAATAATTTATTTTTCCTCAAAAAATGATTTTTTAACTCGCAATTTTTTATTTTCACAAGGGTAACAGGAGAAATTGGCCCCCAAAAGTTGTTGTCCAGTTTGTCCTGAGTACGCTGGTACCCCATATGTGGGGGGGAACCATTGTTTGGGCACACGTCAGGGCTCGGAATGGAAGTAGTGACGTTTTGAAATGCAGACTTTGATGGAAGAGTCTGCGGTCGTCATTACGTTTGCAGAGCCCCTGATGTGCCTAAACTGTGGAAACCCCCCACAAGTGACCGCATTTTGGAAACTAGACCTTCCAAGGAACGTATGTAAGATGTGTTGTGAGCACTTTGAACCCCCAAGTGCTTCACAGAAGTTTATAATGCAGAGACGTGAAAATGAAAAAATCATTTTTTTCCACAAAAATAATTTTTTAGCCCCCAATTTTTTATTTTCCCAAGGGTAACAGGAGAAATTAGTCCCCAAAAGTTGTTGTGCAATTTTTCCTGAGTACGCCATATGTTGGGGTAAACCACTGTTTGGGCACACGTCAGGGCTTGGAAGGGAGGGAGCACCGTTTGACTTTTTGAACGCAAAATTGGCTGAAATCAATGGTTGCACAATGTCGCGTTTGGAGACCCCCTGATGTGCCTACACAGTGGAAACCCCTCAATTCTAACTCCAACTCTAACCTCAACACACCACTAACCACAGCCCTAACCCCAACACATCCCTAATCAAAAGCCTAACCCTAATTCCAACGCTAACCCTAATTCCAACCCTAACCCTAATTCCAACCCTAACCCTAATTCCAACCCTAACCCTAATTCCACCCTAAACCTCTTTCCAACCCTAACCCTCTTTTCAACCCTAACCCTCTTTCCAATCCTAACCCTCTTTCGAACCCTAACCCTCTTTCCAACCCTAACCCTAACCCTCTTTCCAACCCTAACCCTCTTTCCAACCCCAAGCCTAACCCTCTTTCCAACCCTAACCCTTTTTCCAACCCTAACCCTAACCCTCTTTTCAACCCTAACCCTAACCCTAATGGAAAAATAAAAATATTTTCTTTATTTTATTAGTTGTGCCTACCTATGGGGGTGATAATCGGGGGATTTATTTACTTTTTCTTTCATTTTAATCACTGTGAGAGTGATCAAAATGAAAGAATGGAATCTGCAGCAGGCAGATTCGGGCGGGCACACTGCGCATGCGCCCGCCATTTTCCAAGATGGTGGCGCCCATCATCCGGACACGAGGGACACCAGGAGGGACGGGGGGGCTCAGGAGGTACCGGGGGGGTGAGGGGGGGATTGGAGGCTAGCAGGGAGCAAAGGGAATGGGAGGGGGGCAGATGAAGACAGCGGCGGCAGATCACCGCTGTCATTCAGTTGCGGGGGGGGCAATCGCCGGTGGGGGGGTGGAATCGGTGTCTCCAGCCATGTCCAATGCTACAGCAGCATCGGCCATGGCTGGATTGTAATATTTCATCAATTTTCATTGATGAAATATTACTATCGCTCTGATTGGCTGTTTCACTTTTAACAGCCAATGAGAGAGATCGTAGCCATGTGGGGGCGAAGCCACGCCCCCTGTGGTGAAGAACAAAGCCCCCTGTATCTGCGGGTTGGGTGACCTTTCAGTGACCTAGGTCACCCGACCCGCAGGGGGGCTTTAAAGTCATGATGCCACATAGGCGTCATGGGTCGTTCTGGCACGACTTTTCATGACGCCTACGTGGCGTCAAAGGTCGTGAAGGGGTTAAAAGTCAAATTTGCTGGCATAGTGACATTCTAAAAGTTTAGCTATCCAATAGTCAAACCTTTCATTGGTGCTAATGATACACCTTTCAGCTAACAATATTATCAAGCATTCTTTGTGCCATGTTCACCAACATGATTGAGGTCTCCATTAGTTCATGTATGTACATGTAGTCATGTAGTAACATAGTTTTGAAGGCTGAAGGAAGACGTTATGTCCATCTAGTTCAGCCTATTTTTAGTGCAGCTGTTCTGCATTGTTGATCCTGGGGAAGGCAAAAAACCCACAGAGTAGAAGCCAATTTTCTCCATAGGGAAAAAAATTCCTTCCCCTAAGCTGGGTCAGCCATCTACCTATAATATTCTGTTATTCGTAACCTTCTATACTGTTACAAGAAAAGCATCCATTCCTTTCTTAAATTCATTCAGTGAGTTGGCCATCACCACTTCCTCAGGAAGAGAATTCCAGAGCCTCACTGCTCTTAGCGTGAAGAACCCTCTTCTATGCTGGTGCAGAAATTGTCTTTCCTCCAAATGAAGAGAATGCCCCCTTGTTCTTGTCACAGTCCTTGGTACAAACAGTTCATTGGAGAGATCTCTGTATTGCCCTCTGATATACTTGTACATATATATTAAGTCTCCCTTAAGTCTTCTCTTTTCTACAGTAAATAGACCTAATTTTGATAACCTTTCTTGGTATTGTAGTGAACAAACTCCATTTATCATTTTAGCAGCCCGCCTTTGAACCCTTTCAAGTTCAGTAATGTCTTTCTTGAGCACCGGCGTCCAAAATTGCACACAATACTCCAAGTGTGGTCTGACGAGTGATTTGTACAGAGGGAGAATAAAGTTTTCATCTCGTGTCCCCAGACCACTTCTAATGCATCCCATGACCCTATTTGCTTTGGTGGCAGCTGCCTGACATTGGGCACTCCAATTTAGCTTCTTATTGACTAAGATGCCTAAGTCTTTTTCCATGTCTGATTTCCCCAGCAGTTTCCCATTTAGTAAGTAATTATAGCATCTGTTTCTCCTTCCCATGTGCATAACCTTACACTTATCTGTGTTAAACCTCATGTGCCATTTTTCAGCCCAATTCTCCAATTTACTCAAATCTGTCTGTAGTTGCAAACTGTCCTCCTTTGTGTTAACTACCTTACATAGTTTTGTATCATCTGCAAATACTGATATTTTACTGTGTAAGCCATCACTAGATCATTAATAAATATATTAAATAGTAGGGGGCCCAATACAGAACCCTGTGGTACCTCACTAGTAACCCTGGCCCAATCTGAGTATGCACCATTGTTTTCTATCACTAAGCCAGCTACCTACCCATCTACACACATTTTCCCCTAGCCCAAGCTTTCTCATCTTACTTACCAATCTTTTATGTGGGACAGTGTCAAATGCTTTAGAGAAGTCGAGATAAATGACATCCAATGATTCTCCTTGGTCCATTTGAGAGCTTACATCCTCATAGAAGCTGATCAGGTTAGTTTGACAGGAGCGATCCTTCATAAATCCATGTTGATATGGAGTTAAAAATTTATTAACATTGAGATATTCCATAATGGTATCCCTTAGAAACCCTTCAAAAATTTTACCCACAACAGATGTTAAGCTTACCGGCCTATAGTTTCCAGGTTCCCTTTTACACCCCTTTTTGAATATTGGTACCACATTTGCTCGCCGCCAATCAAAATGAACAGACCCTGTTTCTATAGAGTCTTTAAATATAAGAAATAGAGGCCTGTCTATCACATTACTTAACTCCCTTAATACCCGAGAGTCAGTACCACACTCACTGCGACATTCGGTCATGATAGCAAGCATCATCAGAATCATCAATCTTACTCTGTCAGCCTCATCAATTCCCTGTGATAACTCAATGTTACCTTTCTCATCTACCTACTGCTTATGCTACTCCTTTGTTTGTTTCCCTCTTCTTCACATCCAGCTGCATGTGAAATTGTCCAAAAAGGTCCTCAACAGCTCAGATGTGGCAATAAACATGACGAAGTTGCTGCTCTTCCTCCATCCATTGTTGCATCCTTTTGAGTGTTTTTTCCAATATGAATTTAACCCCTTAACCCCCAAGGGTGGTTTGCACGTTCATGACTGGGCCAATTTTTACAATTCTGACCACTGTACCTTTATGAGGTCATAACTCTGGAACGCTTCCATGGATCCCGGTGATTCTGACATTGTTTTCTCGTGACATATTGTACTTCATGTTAGTGGTAAAATTTCATTCAAATAACTTGCGTTTATTTGTGAAAAAAACGGAAATTTGGCAAAAATTTTGAAAATTTTGCAATTTTCCAACTTTGAATTTTTATGCCCTTAAATCACAGAGATACGGCACACAAAAAACTTGATAGCTAATATTTCCCACAAGTTTACTTTACATCAGCACAATTTTGGAACCAAAATTTTTTTTGTTAGGAAGTTATAAGGGTTAAAAGTTGACCAGCGATTTCTCATTTTACAACACCATTTTATTTTTAGGACCACATCACATTTGAAGCCACTTTGAGGGGTCTATTAGATAGAAAATACCCAAAAGTGACACCATTCTAAAAACTGCACCCCTTAAGGTGCTCAAAACCACATTCAAGAAGTTTATTAACCCATTAGGTGCATCACAGGAATTGTTTTGAATATTTAAAAAGAAATGAACATCTAACTTTTTTTCACAAAAAAAATACTTCAGGTTCAATTTTTTTTATTTTACCAAGGGTAACAGGAGAAATTGGACTGCAAACGTTATTGTGCAATTTGTCCTGAGTACGCTGATACCTGATTTGTGGGGGGGAACGACTGTTTCGGCACATGGCAGAGCTCAGAATGGAAGGAGCGCCGTTTGACTTTTTCAATGCAAAATTGGCTGGAATTCAGATCGGACGCCATGTCACGTCTGGAGAGTCCCTGATGTACCTAAACAATGGAAACCCCCTACAAGTGACCGCATTTTGAAAACTAGACCCCCCAAGGAACTTATCTAGATGTGTGGTGAGAACTTTGAACCCCCAAGGGCTTCACAGAAGTTTATAACATAAAGCCGTACAATTAAAAAATCATATTTTTTCCACAAAAATGATCTTTTCACCCTCAATTCTTATTTTTCCAAGGGTAACAGCACCCTAAAAGTTATTGTGCAATTTGTCCTGAGTACGCTGATACCCCACATGTGGGGGTAAACCACTATTTGGGGGCATGGCAGAGCTCGGAAGGGGAGCAGCGCCATTTGACGTTTTTGGCTGGAATTGAGATCGGACACCATGTCGCGATTGGAAAACCCCTGATGTACCTAAACAGTGGAAACCCCCCACAAATGACACCATTTTGGAAACTAGACCCCCTAAGGAACTTATCTAGATGTGTGGTGAGAACTTTGAACCCCCAAGGGCTTCACAGAAGTTTATAACATAAAGCCGTACAATTAAAAAATCATATTTTTTCCACAAAAATGATCTTTTCACCCTCAATTCTTATTTTTCCAAGGGTAACATCACCCTAAAAGTTATTGTGCAATTTGTCCTGAGTACGCTGATACCCCACATGTGGGGGTAAACCACTATTTGGGCGCATGGCAGAGCTCGGAAGGGAAGTAGCGCCATTTGACGTTTTTGGCTGGAATTGAGATCGGACACCATGTCGCGATTGGAAAACCCCTGATGTACCTAAACAGTGGAAACCCCCCACAAATGACACCATTTTGTAAACTAGACTCCCCAAGGAACTTATCTAGATGTGTGGTGAGCACTTTGAACCCCCCAGTGCTTCACAGAAGTTTATAACGTCCGGGCGTGAAAATAAAAAATTTGTATTTTTTCCTCAAACATGATCTTTTAGTCACCATTTTTTTTATTTTCCCAAGGGTAACAGGAGAAATTGGACCCCAAAAGTTGTTGTCCAATTTGTCCTGAGTATGCTGATACCCCATATGTGGGAGAAAACTACTGTATGGGCACACGTCGGGGCTCGGAAGGGAAGTAGTGACGTTTTGGAATGCAGACATTGATGGAATAGTCTGCGGGTGTCATGTTGCCTTTGGAGAGCTCCTAATGTACCTAAACAGTGGAAACCCCCCACAAATGACCCCATTTTGAAGACTAGACCCCCTAAGTAACTTATCTAGATGTGAGGTGAGCACTTTGAACCCCCAAGGGCTTCACAGAAGTTTATAATGCCAGGGCATGAAAATAAAAAAATCGTATTTTTTCCACAAACCTGATCAATTAGTCCCCAATTTTTTTATTTTCCCAAGGGTAACAGGAGAAATTGAACCCCAAAAGTTGTTGTCCAATTTGTCCTGAGTACGCTGACACCCCATATGTGGGAGAAAACTACTGTATGGACACACGTCAGGGCTCGGAAGGGACGTAGTGACGTTTTGGAATGCAGACATTGATGGAATGGTCTGCGGGTGTCATGTTGCCTTTGGAGAGCCCCTAATGTACCTAAACAGTGGAAACCCCCCACAAATGACCCCATTTTGAAAACTAGACCCCCTAAGGAACTTATCTAGATGTGAGGTGAGCACTTTGAACCCCCAAGGGCTTCACAGAAGTTTATAATGCCAGGGCATGAAAATAAAAAAATCGTATTTTTTCCACAAACATGATCAATTAGTCCCCGATTTTTTTATTTTCCCAATGGTAACAGGAGAAATTGAACCCCAAAAGTTGTTGTCCAATTTGTCCTGAGTACGCTGACACCCCATATGTGGGAGAAAACTACTGTATGGACACACGTCAGGGCTCGGAAGGGAAGTAGTGACGTTTTGGAATGCAGACTTTGATGGAATGGTCTGCGGGTGTCATGTTGCCTTTGGAGAGCCCCTAATGTACCTAAACAGTGGAAACACCCACAAATGACCCCATTTTGGAAACGAGAACCCCTAAGGAACTTATCTAGATGTGTGGTGAGCACTTTGAACCCCCAAGGGCTTCACAGAAGTTTATAATGCCCGGGCATGAAAATAAAAAAATCGTATGTTTTCCACAAACATGATCAATTAGTCCCCAATTTTTTCATTTTCCCAAGGGTAACAGGAGAAATTGGACCCCAAAATTTGTTGTCCAATTTGTCATGAGTACGCTGACACCCCATATGTGGGAGAAAACTACTGTATGGACACACGTCGGGGCTCGGAAGGGAAGCAGTGACGTTTTGGAATGCAGACTTTGATGGAATGGTCTGCAGGTGTCATGTGCGTTTGGAGAGCCCCTGATGTACCTAAACTATTGAAACTCCCCACAAGTGACCCCAATTTGGACACTAGACCCCCCATGGAACTTATCTAGATGTGTGGTGAGCACTTTGAACCCCCAAGTGCTTCACAGAAGTTTATAACGCTCGGACGTGAAAATAAAAAAATCATTTTTTTCCACAAAAATGATATTTTTGCCCCCAATTTTTTATTTTCCTAAGGGTAACAGGAGAAATTGGACCCCAAAAATTGTTTTGCAATTTGTCCTGAGTAGGCTGATACCCTGCATGTGGGGTAAAACACTGTTTGGGCGCATGGCAGAGCTTGGAAGGGAAGGAGCACCATATGACTTTTTCAACTCAGAATTGGCTGGAATTGAGATCAGATGCAATGTTGCATTTGGAGAGCCCCTGATGTGCCCAAGCAGTGGAAACCCCCAATTCTAACTCCAACCCGAACCCCAACACACCCCTAACCCTAATCTCAGCCCTAACCCTAACCCTAGCCCTAACCCTAGCCCTAACCCTAGCCCTAACCCTAACCCTAACCCTAGCCCTAACCCTAACCCTAGCCCTAACCCTAGCCCTAACCCTAACCCTAATGGAAAAATGGAAATAAATACATTTTTTTTATTTTATTATTTTTCCCTAACTAAGGGGGTGATAACGGGGGGTTTGATTTACTATTTATGGCGGTTTTTATGTTTGGCAGCTGTCGCACGCTCAAAGACGCTTTTTATTGTAAAAATAGTTTTTGCATCACCACATATTGAGAGCTATAATTTTTCCGTTTTTTGACCCACTGAGTCATGTGAGGTCTTTTTTTTTGCGGGACGAGTTGACGTTTTTATTGGTAACACTTGACATTTTTTGATCGCTTTTTATTCCGATTTTTGGGACGCAGAATGAACAAAAACCAGCGTTTCATGAATTTCTTTTGGGGGAGTGCATTTACACCATTCCGCGTGCGGTAAAATTGATAAAGCGATTTTATTCTTCGGGTCAGTATGGTTACAGCGATACCTCATTTAGGTCGTTTTTTTATGTTTTGTCGGTTTTATGCAATGAAAACTATTTTATATAAAAAATAATTATTTTTGCATCGCTTTATTCTGCGAGCTATAACTTTTTTATTTTTTCGCTGATGATGCTGTGTGGTGGCTCGTTTTTTGCGGGACAAGATGACGTTTTCAGCGGTACCATGGATATTTATATGCGTCTTTTTGATCGCGCGTTATTACACTTTTTGTTTGGCGGTATGATAATAAATCATTATTTTTTGCTTCGTTTTTTATTTTTATTTTTCAAGGGGTTCGCTAAAGGGGTTAACTAATGGGACAATTTTATAGGGCGGGTCGTTACGGACGCGGCGATACCTAATATGTGTACTTTTATTGTTTTTTTTTTCTTATTTTCAAAAAATGAATTTATTGGGGAATTTTTTTTTTTTTTTACTAGTTTATTTGGCGATTTTTTTAAAATTATTTTTACACTTTTTTTTATTTTTTTTTTACTTTATTACATAGTCCCAAGTGGGACATCACTGTCCTGTGACAGATCGCTGATCTGTCACATCACAGATCACTGTGACAGATCAGCGATCTGTCACAGGCAGTGCCGAAGGCTTCCTCATGCCTGCGCTTTGCAGGCACTGAGGAAGCCAGCTTCCTGCAGGCCCCCGAAGGCCCCGTCGCCATCTTGGATTCGGGGGCCTGGAGGAAAGGAGCTCCCCGCAGCAGCGCTGCACATTGCGCTGCCGTGGGGGGCTCAGGGAAGCACGGAGGGAGCCCCCTCCCTGCCGATGCTTCCCTTTAACTCCCGGTACACCGCGTTCATGTTTGATCGCGGTGTGCAAGGGGTTAATGTGTCGGGGTGCCGGGTGTCAGCTGTGATAATCAGCTGACACCCGGCCGCGATCAGCGGCGCTCACCACGTGGGCGCCGCTGATCGCTGAGACGTACTATCTTGTCCATGGGCATAGGGGCCCAGGTCCCATGGACGGGATAGTACGTCGGATGGCAGGAAGGGGTTAAGGGAGTGACTTTGTTGATGTTACTATTGTCATTAATTTGGTACCCTTACCCACTCTTTGAAGAGCCTCAATAGGTGGCATATTTCCCTCATTAGCAGCCAATGGTGGATATCAAATTAACCCAAGTTCTAGTTTGCTTGATGATGTAATCAGTCCCCACTTTATGCTGTTCATACACACACTTCATGATATGTAACTTAATATATTTCATAATGTTTCATCATCACTAATCAGGAGGGGCTCAAGTAGGGCGTCCTGTTTTTGTAAAACCTGGAGAGTGCGCTTCACCATTTAAGAATGGTTGAAATGCTCAGACACGCTTCTGGCCATGACCTTCTTCAAGAAGGGTATATATTTTTTAAGCATTTTTTAAATTTGTAACTGGCACAATGCAGGGTGCATGAGTTACTTTGCCAAAATTTAATGGAGAAACAATGTTCAAGGCATTGATGTTTAAAACAATACTCAGTTGTAATAGATGAATAGCCATCCAGCATGACATTTGCTACTTGAGGCAGAGGAACAAGTAGTCCACTGTGTGATGAAATGATATGACATGTAATGGGCAGATTACAGCAGTAACCTAAAGCAGATTTACACAAAAGGAGACTGGCCCCAGGGAAAGTTACAAAAAGTTGGTACCTGAACCAAGAAAGAAGAGTAACATCAATGTTCTGCCACGTTGCTGTTGGGGATGGATTGATGTACATTCAAGAGGATGTGGATGAGCTGTAGGAGGAGATGGATAAGTGCTGCCTTGTGTTGAAAACAGACTTAGTACAACGGTTTCACAATATATTGTCGATACTGCCAGCATCCTCTGATGATGATATCCTTGTCCCCCCGATATGGTTCTTGAATAGTTTCCAACACATTATCAGCATCATTATCATCCATAATTTAGATGACATTTGTCCCAGTGTGTGAAATGTCCTGTCCTTTTTGACTAAACTGTACCCCTTTACTTTAACCCGTAGCCTCTGTATACCAATAGCAGGTGAATTAGTAGTGCACAGTTCAGTTATGGGCTTGTAAGAAGAAATATTCTGAAAAAAGAAACCTTTTATTAAAAAGGAGAATTCCAAGTCATAATATTAAAGGCAGCTGCATAGTAATGAATAATATACTCTACTGTAAATGGAATGAATAAGCAGCACATTATGTAAATACTTTGCTGCTATTAAAATATTTGTGGATGGTGGAGAACAACATTCTAAATGAACCTGTAGAAAAAAATATGTTATGTAACATTTAAAATAATCAAAAGTACTTAATGTTCATAAAATAATGATTGGGACAAAAAAATGACCACAAAAGGTGAAGTGTATTCTCAAGAGAACCTGATTTTATAATTGTTGTATTTTCACATACTTCCTGGTTTAATCTATTTTGGAATGTTAAAAAATGAGTCCTATATGTGCAATAATATTATCCATTAATTTTATTTATTTTAATTACCTTTGGCTCTGTCTCGAGCCATTTGATGAATAAACGATTTGTAGGAAGATCGACCTTGTGCAGGCTTGGATAGGTCCACCCGGATCTTCTCCACCATTAACTTGACCGTATCACACCATCAGGTTGCTGGTCTACATTTTTGTCTTGTTCCTTATATTCTTCTGATCACAATGTCCTTCTCTAATGATTGTTCTCTTTGTATCATGTGTCCAAAGTAGGCAAGTCATAGCTTGATAACCCCTGCTTCCAGTAACATGTCTGGCTTAATTTATTCCAAAATTGCTTTGTTTGTTCTTCTTGATATCTTTGCACTAATGATAACATCCTTCTCCAGCACCACATTTCAAAGTCATCCATTGTTCTTCTGTCTTGTTTGTTTATCATCCAGGTTTTTGCATCTGTATATTACCACAGAAAAGAGCAAACTATGCATGAGCTGTGTTTTCACTGGAAGTAAAATTTTTCTCAATTTGCAGACCTTGTCCTGAGGCTTTATTGTTAATTTGTCTTTTACTGACTTCCAGGGTCATCATTGCATTTTGTGTAACTGTCAATTTAAGTAGGTTAAAGTCCTTTACAACTTCCAGTTCATCACCGTCTGTGGACAAGACCTCTTCGTCAATTGCGGCCCACCTAGTAAAGGGACATTCAGGCCGCAATCTGAAACCGGGCGACCTCATCTCATTCACCCTGCATCTGGGGCCACAGGGTTGGTACGCCCTTAAGGTTAGAAGGGTCCCACCGGTACTGGCCACTGCATATGTACAGCAGGAGGCAGCCAATAAGGCGGCAGCTGCGGCATCAGAGACCCCCAGGCTGGTCACAACCTACTATCCAGGAGGGGAAAGAATAAAAACTCTGGCCCCTGCATCTGGAGCAGCTACACCCCAGGCTGCTATTGCCCCCACCATGGCAACCACCAAATCAGCCCCACCAGGAGGGGCTCAACCAGTCAGGCCGCCTAGAAGTGGACACCCAGAGCACTTACCCTGGAAGCAGAAGGGTTACAATGCTTCCATTATCCCAGGCGGTGGACACCTGTAAAATGCTTATTAAATAAAAGAACAGTTACCCAGGAGGGTATAGGCACCGTTGTGCCTTGTTTATTTTTTCTGTTTCCAGTTTTGCCCCAGTTGGGCATCAGTTCAGTTACAACAAGAAACTCAGTGGTCATGAACAGTGAATGATCCTAAAACCTTCCTATGTAAATAGTTTGCTCCTCTTTAGGTGCTCTCTCTTGGTTTTACTTAAACCTTCGCAAAGCAAAGGCTACCTCAGACCAGAACAAAAACTCACGGGTGCGGCCGAATACTGGGTCTTGAAGTGGAAGACCGTCTATGTCCTGCAGCCCACCCAGGACCACATTGGAGTTTTAGGGCGAGTCCTCTACCAGCAAAGAGACACTTCAAGATACCCCAGTTGGGGTTACCAAAAATTCAGTTAAATTTGTAATGAAATGTTGATAGTGCTTTAATATTGATAGCATTTATTAAAGATGGTATTTAAAAAAAGAGAGAAGAGAAGAAAAATGTGAAGTTGTTGAGTAAAAACTTGAACCAGGTGGCGAACCATCGTTAGCGACTGTCACCAGTTAGCACTTAGAGTTATGAGTAGCATAAATAAAGTTATCTTAGGTAACGTTTAAAGAAAAGGTACCTCTCTCTGGAGAAGTTTTATAGTAAAATATATATTGTTAACTGTTGGCAGTATTGTTCGAAAAATATGAATTTTTGTCTGTTCTTCTGTAACAACTTTGCTTTATTTTCAGCCCGCGGACGTGCTGGGTTTAACAGGGAGGAATGTGGTACCCCTGCGGGTCCAGTAGCCACAGAGGTACTGCACCTCATCCAGAAGTGTGGCATCTCACGACCAGGTAAGATGGGGGCACCCAACCAGACTCCAACACTCACATCCCGCACACATGAGCATAGCAGCGTATCCTTTATGGTCCCTGCTTATAGAACGAAGAGTGCTGGGAGGTGGGCGGAGCTTAGAAAAGAGCAGAAGATTTGTAGTCAGTTGGTGAGTTCACTCAGAGGGAGGGGAAGTGACAAGACGTGTCTGGCGCAGCTCCTGTCAGGAGGGCTGCTGGACGGATTGTTTTATAAGAAAGGCTCCCTGAAGGAAAGAGTAGTTCTTCTAGAGGAGAGTGCTCCCCTTGGGGCTCGTCCCACGCCGGTGGCCGTCTGGTGGGGGAAGAATCCAGGTCACAGGAAGTTTCAGACCCTAGCCTAGTGGAGTGGACATCGTGACTTAACTAGCAAGCTGACAGCTGTGGTTACTTTATGGGCCATAGCGAATTTACACTCAATTGTGAGAAGCTGAAAGGAAGGAAGGAGTAAAATCAGCATAGTGTGAGGAGACGGCCAAGAAAGGTACAAACTGACAGGGAGTGCTGGAGGGGTGTACTTCATTTTGCCTGAAAGTTGACTGGACCCCTTTGCCTGGAGGACTCAGCACCGAAGTGGGCATCTGTGTACACCAGACTGTGAGTAAAGCCCCTTGGAACTGCAATCAACTGAGTCTTTTGTCTCTGCACCTAGCACTCAGCACTGCTAGAGTTGAGCGACTTTTGGTTTTTTAGGGTCGCGTTTTGTTTCGTGAAACCCGACTTTTCCAAAAGTCGGGTCGAGCAAGATCGTCCGATTATAGGGAAAAGTCGGGGTCGTCCCGAAACACAAAACCCAATGTAAGTCAATGGGGAATAAAAGTAGGCAGTGAGAGGAGGACAGGAAACACACCAACAGTGCCCATTTGAATGCCAAAAGCATCAATTCTTCTTACTTAAGCTTGTCAACCTTAATTAACTTCATAATACAAGTTACGCACTGAAAAATGGGGGTTATTTGGCTACAGACTGTGGGGGGGGAGGGCTGGCTCCAGGTTTTCATGTGCCCTGGGCGAAAGAGCGCCCCTTTAACACATACCACAACTCATCATGCTCCGATACGGCAGAGAAATAGCGGTATAGTACAATGAAAAATACCTCACTTTTTACATCTCATGACGAGGCCCATCTATTTCTCCATACAGAATCATTGGTCCCATATAATGTTTGAAACAGTATATGATGAGCTCCACATAATGCTACAGTATATGTTGGTCCCCATGGATGAAGCTCTACTGTCTTATGGGCCCAAATAATGCTCCAAACATAATGGGCCCCATTTCTAATGCTCTAGTGTATAATGGGACCTGTAAATGCTGCTCCAGTGTCTGATGTCCACCTTTGGAATGTTCCAGTGTATGGTGGGCCCCATCTATCATTCTCAGACGGTGTTAGGCCCAGTATGGATTGCACGTGATTGCACAAAGGTGAGAAAGGGTACCGTATCCCCAGATAACATGTATGGATAGTGTACACATTCAAAATATATGTCTATACATCAGGAGGCAGGCTCAGACGGTGTTAGGCCCAGTATGGATTGCACGTGATTGCACAAAGGTTAGAAAGGGTACCGTATCCCCAGATAACATGTATGGATAGCGTAAACATTCAAAATATATGTCTCAGGAGGCAGGCTCAGACGGTGTTAAGCCCAGTATGGATTGCACGTGATTGCACAAAGGTTAGAAAGGGTACCGTATCCCCAGATAACATGTATGGATAGCGTACACATTCAAAATATATGTCTCAGGAGGCAGGCTCAGACGGTGTTAGGCCCAGTATGGATTGCACGTGATTGCACAAAGGTTAGAAAGGGTACCGTATCCCCAGATAACATGTATGGATAGCGTACACATTCAAAATATATGTCTCAGGAGGCAGGCTCAGACGGTGTTAGGCCCAGTATGGATTGCACGTGATTGCACAAAGGTTAGAAAGGGTCCCTTTTCCCCGGATAACATGTATGGATAGCATACACATTCAAAATATATGTCTATACATCAGGAGGCAGGCTCAGACGGTGTCAGGCACAGTATGGATTTGACGGCCCAGATTACACAGCGGAGGAGCAGGGAGAGGTAAAGATTGCAAATGCTGGGGCCCTGCCCAAGCAAGGGGGGCCCACTCGTGGGCGTCGGTACTGGCACTGGGCCCCTCATAGTACAGCGGTGTGTCTGACGGCGGGTGTGCACCTTCACCGTCAGAGACACTTGATTGCACTATGAGGGACCCTGTGCCAGTGCCCGCGCCCAAGAGTCGGCCTACCCACCTGTCCAGGGCAACGGCACTCGCACGGTGTCATGCGCTAGGTGGTGACCCCGGCCATGGGGGGGGAGGCAGCACAGTTAGGGAGTTTTAGAAAGTGGCATATGTTGATGTTGGACATTCAGCTGATGCAAAAGGTGAAATAGGTGAAGTACCAGGAAGAGGTGGACCAAAGCAAGCCATTTTTCTGTCACCCTATGTGTCATCAGGGGAAGGTGGGACAAAATCCTTGGAAACCCATGCGTGGTTCATTTTAATGAAGGTTAGATCATCCACATTTTGGGTTGACAGACGGGTCCTTTTTTCTGTCAGGATTGATCCAGCTGCACTGAAGACTCTTTCCGATAGCACACTTGCAGCTGGGCAAGCGAGCTCCTGTAAGGCATATTGGGCCAATTCAGGCCAGGTGTCCAGTTTAGCGGCCCAATAGTCAAAGGTGAATGACCTGTGTGGGAGAACATCGATATGGGAGGAAAAGTAGTTTGTAACCATAGTTGACAACTGCTGTCTCCTGTCACTTTCCATCGATGCAGTATTACCAGTTGTGTGAGCGGTATTTGAAAAATCAGTCCACATCATTGTCATGAAACCCCTGTCTCCAACGCCACTTCTGCTGTGTGCACCACGAACACCTCTGCCAAGCTGCCCCCGGCCCGTACGGCTCGTGTGAGAACCATCACCGCTGCTGTGTGCTGGGAATGCCTCAAGCAACCGATTTACCAGAGTTGCTTGTTTATTAGCCAATATTAGGTCAAGGTTCTCCTGTGGCATGATGTTTTGTAATTTGCCTTTATAGCGTGGATCCAGGATGCTGGCCAACCAGTAGTCGTCATCGTTCATCATTTTGGCAATGCGGGGGTCCCTTTTTAGGATCCGCAAGGCATAATCTGACATGTGGGCCAATGTTCCTGGTGTCAATGATGCACTGCGAGTGCTGGGTGGAGGAGCACTTTCTGGCAAATCCACATCCCTCCAGTCACGCACAAACCCTGTACCAGACCTTGCCACGCCAACATTTTCACTTGCCCCACGAGATGCATCCTCCTCCCCTAAGTAATCATCCCCATCATCATCCTCCTCCTCCTCTTCTTCCTCCACCTCGTCCAGGAGAGGTCCCTGAGCAGACAATGGCTGAATGTCATCAAGGATTCCCTCCTCCTCTTCCTCCTCATCAACATTGGCTGCAGACGCCTGCTCCTTAAGGTGCGTCAAAGTTTGCATGAGCAGACGCATAAGTGGGATGCTCATGCTTAGGATGGCGTCGTCTGCGCTTACCAGCCGTGTGCATTCCTCAAAACACTGAAGGACTTTACAAAGGTCTTTCAGCTTCGACCACTGCACACCTGTCAACTCCATGTCTGCTCTCAAAGTGCCTGGCCGTGTATCCTCCCACAAATGCATTATGGCCTGCCTCTGCTCGCACAGCCGCTCCACCATGTGCAGGGTGGAGTTCCACCTTGTTGCAATGTCGATAATGAGGCGGTGGTTGGGAAGGTGGAGCAATCGCTGCAGCTTCTGCATACGAACGGAGTGTACAGGCGCACGCACAGTCTTCGCACCTTCTGGAGCAGGGCTGTTAACTCCGGATAATTTTTGAGGAAGCACTGCACCACCAGGTTCAAGGTGTGAGCCAAGCAAGGTATGTGGCTGAGTTTTGAAAGGGCTATGGCTGCCACAAAATTACGGCCGTTATCACTAACTACCTTGCCTGCCTCAAGATGTACACTGCCCAGCCATGACTCAGTTTGTCGCTTCAAGTACTCGGCCAGCACCTCGGCGGTGTGTCTCTCGCCCAAACACATCATCTGCAACACAGCCTGCTGACGCTTTCCACTAGCTGCTCGATAGGGGGACACATCGTGTGCAACAGTGGCAGCTGCAGATGGAGTGCTCGTACGACTGCGCACTGTGGACGAGCTTTCGCTTCTGGAGGAGGAGGAGGAGGAGGGTCGAACGCCTACAGCCAACTGTTTCCTATACCGTGGACTAGGCAGCACTGTCCCACCACCGCTGTCCCCTGTGGACCCTGCATCCACCACATTAACCCAGTGCGCAGTGATGGACACGTAACGGCCCTGGCCATGCCGACTGGACCATGCATCAGTTGTGAGGTGCACCTTTCCGCTCACTGACTGCTTGAGTGCATGGACAATGCGGTCTTTCACATGATGGTGGAGGGCTGGGATGGCTTTGCGAGAGAAGAAGTGGCGACTGGGTAGGTCATAGCGTGGTACTGCATAGGCCATGAGTTCGCGGAAAGCTGTGCTTTCCACCAACCGAAAGGGCATCATCTCAAACGAGATTAGTTTGGCAATGTGGGCGTTCAAACCCAGTGTACGCGGATGAGAGACTGAGTACTTTCTTGACCTACTCATAGTGTCTGGGAGGGTGAGCTGGACTTGAGAGCTGCATATGGTGGAAGTAGCGGTGGACAGGGCGAACTGAGAGAGGGTTGATGATGGTGATGGAGTTGGTGTTCTTTCTGATGGCCTAGAATCAGTCTTTCGTTGATATAACAGTGGGATTCCCTGACTGCTGTGGTCTTGCAACGACACCTCAACATTTGCTGCTGTGCTAACCGGTGGGCTTACAGTGGGGGAAACAATGTAGCGTTGCTGACTACCTTCGTTGTGATCAGCTGCACATGTGGCACTTGAGGTTTGGTGTTGTGTCCACGCTTGCAAGTGCATGCTGGTTAAATGTCTAAGCATGCAACTGGTATTCAAATTTTTCAGATTTTTCCCTCGGCTAAAGGTCTTTGCGCACTTCTTACAGATAACCTTGGCCTGATCATGAGGATTTTGGTCAAAAAAGTGCCACACTGCACTCTTCCTACTTTGGCAGACATTTTGCGGCCTAGCACGCTGTGATCTTTTGACCCTCTGGACAAGCTGTCCAGCAACTCTTTTGATGTTTGGAACCTGTCTTTGGAGTGCTCCGGGCCTGCCAGATAACAGCTGTTGCGATGTCGATGTCTGCTGTGGATGCTCCTCATCTGAGTTATTGGAAGCAGCACCCTCTTCCCCCAATGGATGCCAATCTGGGTCAACAACTGGGTCATCCATCACCTCCTCTTCTATGTCATGTGCACCTTCCTCTGTGTCACCGTGTATGGTGGTATAGTGTGCGGGAAGGGGCACCTGAGTCTCATCAGGGTCAGAATCTGGCTCTGTACACTGCGAGGACAATGTAGTGCTCTGAGTGAATGTACCAGCAGAATCATCCATCAGTGGCTGTGCATCAGTGCACTCCATGTCAGATTCATCTTGGCCTGGGTAATTCACCATTTCACTTGATAATCCAGGCATGGTATGTGAAAACAGCTCCATGGAGTAATCAGTAGTATGGCCTGCGTCATCCTTCAATCTTGGTTGGGGTGAAGGACACAAGGAAAGGTGTGGTTCATGAACATGAGCCTCCAATGACGACTCAGTGCTTTTACTTTTTACAACTGAAGAAGAGGAGGCGATAGAGCTGGAGGCTGAGTCAGCAATGTAAGACAAAACTTTTTCCTGATGCTCTGGCTTTAAAAGCGGTTTGCCAACTCCTAGAAAACTAAGCGTTCGAGGCCTTATGTAGCCAGACGATGACGCAGGGTCAGCACCTCCTACATTCGGTCCTATTTTGCTCTTGCCACTACCATCAGATCCACCACCAACACCATCATTACCAGCTGCCAACCCCCGCCCAATTCCACGGCCTCTTCCACCAGCCTTCCTCATTTTTGGTAGAAATGTAGACAAAATCCAACAAACTATATAGTAATGTAAAACAAGGTACAAGGTGTCTATAGGACAGGGGAGATTTTGAATTTCTGCAGACACTTGTGGACACTGGACACTTTTGGATTGTGTGAGGCCCACTGATATCTGAGCGCTATGTGACAGGCTCGATGGCACAGCTGTGACCAAAGTGACTAGAGCATAAGGGAGATTTTGAATCTCTGCACACACTTTTGGACACTGGACACTTTTGGATTGTGTGAGGCCCACTGATATCTGAGCGCTATGTCACAGGCTCGATGGCACAGCTGTGACCAAAGTGACTAGAGGATAAGGGAGATTTTGAATCTCTGCACACACTTTTGGACACTGGACACTTTTGGATTGTGTGAGGCCCACTGATATCTGAGCGCTATGTGACAGGCTCGATGGCACAGCTGTGACCAAAGTGACTAGAGGATAAGGGAGATTTTGAATCTCTGCACACACTTTTGGACACTGGACACTTTTGGATTGTGTGAGGCCCACTGATATCTGAGCGCTATGTGACAGGCTCGATGGCACAGCTGTGACCAAAGTGACTAGAGGATAAGGGAGATTTTGAATCTCTGCACACACTTTTGGACACTGGATGGACACTTTTGGATTGTGTGAGGCCCACTGATATCTGAGCGCTATGTGACAGGCTCGATGGCACAGCTGTGACCAAAGTGACTAGAGGATAAGGGAGATTTTGAATCTCTGCACACACTTTTGGACACTGGATGGACACTTTTGGATTGTGTGAGGCCCACTGATATCTGAGCGCTATGTGACAGGCTCGATGGCACAGCTGTGACCAAAGTGACTAGAGGATAATGGAGATTTTGAATCTCTGCACACACTTTTGGACACTGGACACTTTTGGATTGTGTGAGGCCCACTGATATCTGAGCGCTATGTGACAGGCTCGATGGCAAAGCTGTGACCAAAGTGACTAGAGGATAAGGGAGATTTTGAATCTCTGCACACACTTTTGGACACTGGATGGACACTTTTGGATTGTGTGAGGCCCACTGATATCTGAGCGCTATGTGACAGGCTCGATGGCACAGCTGTGACCAAAGTGACTAGAGGATAAGGGAGATTTTGAATCTCTGCACACACTTTTGGACACTGGACACTTTTGGATTGTGTGAGGCCCACTGATATCTGAGCGCTATGTGACAGGCTCGATGGCACAGCTGTGACCAAAGTGACTAGAGGATAAGGGAGATTTTGAATCTCTGCACACACTTTTGGACACTGGATGGACACTTTTGGATTGTGTGAGGCCCACTGATATCTGAGCGCTATGTGACAGGCTCGATGGCACAGCTGTGACCAAAGTGACTAGAGGATAAGGGAGATTTTGAATCTCTGCACACACTTTTGGACTCTGGACACTTTTGGATTGTGTGAGGCCCAATGAATATCTGAGCGCTATGTGACAGGCTCGATGGCACAGCTGTGACCAAAGTGACTAGAGGATAAGGGAGATTGGATTGCTTTTAAAAAAGCAGTTTGCGGAGCAGTGGGTAAACAGCAATGCAGGAATGTCAGGAAGCCTTAGAAGGCAGCCCAACAACCAACACCACTGATACACCACTATATAGCCTCCCCTTGCACTACACACACAGTGACTGGTGTGTTGTGCAGGCCAAATTGCTAGCAGCAGAAGCAGTTTTTTTTTCTTCTCAGCAGGACAAAAAAAAAAATTGGGATTGCTTTTAAAAAAGCAGTTTGCGGAGCAGTGGGTAAACAGCAATGCAGGAATGTCAGGAAGCCTTAGAAGGCAGCCCAACAACCAACACCACTGATACACCACTATATAGCCTCCCCTTGCACTGCACACACAGTGACTGGTGTGTTGTGCAGGCCAAATCGCTAGCAGCAGAAGCAGTTTTTTTGTCTTCTTCCCTGCCTAACGCTCTCCCTACAGAATCAGCAGCAACCTCTCCCTATACTAAGATCGGCAGAAGTAAGATGGCGGTCGGTGTGCACGCCCTTTTATACCCCCTGTGACGCCCACCAAAGCAAGCCAATCACTTGCATGCCCTTCTGAAAGATGGTGGTGACCCGTGCCTATGTCATCACGTTGCCCACAGTGTCCATGGATCCTGATTGGCTGAAAAAGAGCGCAAAACAAACTTTTGAAACGCGACTTTGGCGCGTAAGTCGCCGACCTCGTGGCCGACCTCATCCTAGGGTCGGGTTTCGTTTCATGAAATCCGACTTTGCCAAAAGTCGGCGACTTTTGAATTTTTTCGACCCGTTTCGCTCAACTCTAAGCACTGCTACATCCTCCACTCCACCTGACATCATCACCCCTAAAAACAACTCTCAACGGCCCTGGGACTATTGCTCTACCTGTGGAGAGCCATTTTCACCTCAGCTGCGACAGACCAACAGTCTCAGGGGAACAACATAGCAGCGCTGGTCGCCTCTGACCAGAATACCACAGGTGGCGTCACGTATTCATATATAAACTTTATTCTCATTTTATTACACTCCAACACTTTCATTGACTGCCTGGGGCCATGGACAGGGTCACAGCCACTGTGACATCCCCCACTGAAGTTAACGGGCCCGGCACTGAGTATCCCACGGCCCTGGGGTGCGTCAATTTTGGCATCACAAACAGGATAAATGAAGCCCGGTGTCACCGGGTCCTGTGTGCCAAAGATTTGATGGATTTGGGAAATAAAAATACCTAAAATGTGCAAAAGAATGGATTTATTGAACTGTGATTTGGACTTTAAAAATGGCTGCCAGAGCGGTGAAGAGGGGCGTGTCATCACAGGTGACACTCATAAAGAGCACGAAAAGTTGTTAAGTCCCCATGCTTGTATCATTATGTGACTGCGTCATGGCCAACTCCCAGAGGAGTGCGAGCCCTAGCCTGGTATGGTGGAAAAGGGAAGCGATGCCGCCCCAAGGGGAGGAGAGAAGCTTAGCCGCAGGAAAAACCTTGAAGGAGGAATCAGAACACCAGTCAGCCATGATGGAGAAAGGGCGACCAGAGGAGCGTGGGGAAGCATGTTATCCTTCGCCCAGCCCTGCGATGCCCGGCTCTGGCCCAGAGAAGGAGTTGGATGTGGCGTTGGATGTGGCCAAGCTGGAGGAGCAGATCCGCCGCCTCCACTGAGATCTGCGGGACCGCCAGGCTCAGTTGGAGCTAAAGAAGCAGCAAGCCCAGGAGGGATCTGGCCCCAGAGTACCACCGACACCGGTACCCGATTCCAGCACTCCGCCATTACCAGACCTGGAACCTGTGGCTGCAATGACACTGGAGGTCACCACCGCCATCCAGGAAGTACCTACACCCGTTCCAGGAAGCGGCTCTCTTGCACCCTCCACCTTGGATTCGACTGCCACTTCAGCATCCCTGACACCAGAGCCTGCGGAGGATACCAGTAGTGCAGCAACACCAGGTACCGCTGGTGCCCCTGTGTCCTGGGAGGCCCTACTAGGCCTGGTTAGGTCCCCATCACCTCCAAAGTCAGGCCAGGTGGTGTTAGATCTGGCCTGGGACCAGAAAGTGTCATCTGGGGGGAAAACAGCAAAACCAGGCCCCATACCACCAGCAGGCAGTGATGAGCCTGTGCAGGAGGTAGGCGCAGCAGGCTTCTCCCAGGCAGTCACATACACTATGTACAAGTCACTATTGCAGACTTAAGGCCCCGTCTCACATAACGAGATCATTGGCAAAATCGCTGAAACGTCACAGGTTTTGTGACACAACAGCGACCTCTCCAGCGATCTCGCTATGTGTGGCACATAGCGGCGACCGGCCCCTCCAATAGATATCGCTGATCGTACTCGAATGTCCTAGGCCATTTTTTGATCGTTGGCATCCCGCTGGCCAGCATGCATCGCTGTGTTTGACGCCGATGAGTGACCTCGTTGGCGACTCAGAACTCAGGGACGCAGGCGTAAGTCACCAGAATAGCTGCTGTGTGACAAGGTCCCAACAACCGCCGAGGTTGTTATACGTATCGCCGTATCGTTGCTCCATCGTTGAATAGATCTGCCTGTTTGACAGCTTACTAGCGACCATGTAGCGATGTACCAGTGATTCTTACCAGGTCGTATCGTTGTTGGGATCGCTGTAGCATCGCTATGTGTAACGGGACCCTTACATAGTATGTTAAATAGTATGCAAGTCTGTCTTCTTGAAACACCAGACATAAAAACTTAAATCCACAAGCCAATATACAGATAAAAAGTCAATTCTTCTTGGTTTTAAAAACATGGTTGTCTGGGAAATTAAGATACAATCTGGTTTCTTCACACCATCCATTTCAAATGTGTCCCGATTGTACCTGGACTAAGTCAATATCTTTGCCTTCTCTGTGTTGAGCAGCATGTCCCATGTTCCAGCTTTCCATCGTAAGCTTTCCATCTTGACACACCATAATAAGTCTTTCATTCCATGTATGCTTGTTGCTATCAATGACAAATACCCAAAAACAATAACGAAAAAAAACAAATCTACTGAAAACAATGAAAAAATATTTATTTAGATATACAAATACATAGAGGGGAGGAGTTACACCTATTGGCACGTGTTGAAAAAGGACAACAAATCAATACCATCATAATATATAGCATAGGGAATATATAAAAAATAGATAATGTAAAGGGTTAATATTACATTGCTGAAGGAATTGGACATAAATTCACCCACAATCAATAGGACCACATATCTCAAATATATAAAGTAAGCCTCATATAGTGCAGTACTAAGGAAAGTGGCCTATAATCAGCAACAGTCAATAAGACTGCATACAACAACTATGTAATCCCTATTATTGCACATTCCCGTTAAATGCGTATAAGTATGGTGATAAAGCCACCGCACCCCAAGTAATAATATAAAGTGGCAAATTACCTGATATGCTGGCGGGGGCAGGAGCTTGATCCGGGAGCGCCACCCTGACGTGCGTTTCGGCTTAGAAGCCTTTCTCAAGGGGCGTAACAATCACAGGAAAGGGTAGGTTTAAAAAGCCCCATTAGCCAATGACAATCCCTGCCTTCAACTGGAAAGTTGGTCGTCTATTTAACAAACCGACCAATCCTGTGCTGAGATTCGGCATCACATACTTAACCCAGCCATTCAAACCCTGCTGTATGACGCATGCGCAGACAGGATAGTGGGATGGGCGGCGGCGACGACGTCACGTGACACGCGACATCAACTAATGACCGTCACTATGGCAACATAGACGCCGAGGGCCGACGCGCAAGCAAGAATCATGACGCGCATGCATGCTGGGTTTGATAAGAAAGAACAAATAAAAACATGACGAAATATCGCGACATAAGGAAATCGTTATACTGCACAACATATGGTTCAATTACATCAATAGAAAGCAAAAGGAAGAAAAATCCATATCATAATTATTTAAAGCGTATACAGGAATACAGTATATAACATGATAATGAGATAACATCCGACTAAATAAAAACAGGACATATTATCACAAAAATATTAATATATAAAGAAATATGCCTACAAACGAGAAAAATATGTTTGCATATGTACACACATATTTAGATGGTCAAATACAACTAATAAAATCATCATTATATCAAATAAAAATAATAATTATATTTATTCAAATTTAGTAGGCATAGCACATAATCCCAGAACAATATATAGGATGATATATACATAAATCTTATTCCTTAGAATCGCTTTAATTAGTTTCTTCCTCTTTGTGAAGAAAGCAAAAATCATGCAGCAGCAGAGTTCTAAATGATATAGCAATAGACAGCCATGGAGATGGGCCTAAAAAAATAAAAATTAATAATAAAAAGATAAGAATTAAAATAACAATAAGTGCCCAATACTTCCAAGGTTAATCACAAAAATGGGACAAAACTTATGTTCTCATTCAGTCCTTTTGGTTGGACTGTATCTAGGGCCCAGATCCATCTGGTCTCACGTTGGGCCAACCTAACACTGATTTTTCCACCGCGGAAGCCAGGGTCAATAACATCAATTCCCCGAAATTTAATAAGGGAACCATAGCAATTATGATACTGCTTAAAATGGCGTGGGAGAGTCCTGAGTGTGGATACATCATCATGATCGGCGGCTGCCACTATACCGAGCACATGTTCTCGGACACGTACTTTAAATTGCCTCGTGGTTAAACCTATGTATATTAAGTTACAAGGACATACCACAAAGTAAATTATGTTTTTGGTAGTACAAGTGATCGATTTCCTAATATCATAGGTTTTTGATCCAGATGAATTAAAAAATTTATCAGTATGATCAATATTCGGGCAAACAACACACTGGCCACAAGGTCTGCATCCACACTCAGGGCCCATACCATCAATAAATGCTGACCTGGGCTTACCCTGATAGTGACTCTGGACAAGACAATC
Source organism: Dendrobates tinctorius (assembly GCF_039654945.1). Taxonomy (NCBI): domain Eukaryota; kingdom Metazoa; phylum Chordata; class Amphibia; order Anura; family Dendrobatidae; genus Dendrobates; species Dendrobates tinctorius. Next base: position 22,970,725 of record NW_027361673.1, read on the forward strand.
CCTCAAATTTTTTGATCTTCTAATAGTAATACTAGAATTATTGGGGATAAGTTGCTTGAGAATGGGATCGGCCTGAAGACTAGGCCATGCTCTCTGCAGACATTCCCTCATACGTGAGAATTGAGCATGATAATTAGTAATGAATCTCACTTGATTCGATGATTTCCGATTCTTACGTGCATAAAGTATCGAATGACAAGTAAAATATTTAGCTCTATGATACGCGCGTTTGAGAATGCGTCTGCTATATCCTCTTTCCTGAAATCTTTCAAAAAGATCTTTTGCCTGTACCTCAAAATCTTCATCATTGGAACAAATCCTCCGAAAGTGGAGGAATTGTCCAATGGGAATAGAATTAGTCATATATCTCGGATGGGACGAGGAAGCGTGCAACAACATGTTTGTGGAGGTCTCCTTCCTATAAATGGTAGTTTCTATTATACCTCTCCATACCGTCATGTCTAGGAAATTAATTCTTTCCATATCACTTTGATAAGTTACATGGATGTTCTTATCATTGACATTTAGTAGCCCCATAAAATTACGCAGCTGCTCGGAGGACCCCTGCCAGATCAAAAAAATTTCATCAATGTACCGCATCCAAATGGGGATGCGGTACATTGATAACTGATCTGACAGGGAAAGGTCCCTCTCCCACAGCCCAAGGAACAAGTTGGCATAGGCCGGGGCAAAGGAAACACCCATGGCAGTACCCTGGAGCTGCAGGTAGAAGGACCCCTTGAACACGAAGAAGTTATGTGTCAATGCAAATTCGAGGAGCTCCAGAACAAGACAGAAAATCACACGTGGTAAGTTGGGCATTTTCAAATAGTATTTGGTCGCCGTTAGTCCATCACTATGCTTAATATTAGTGTACAGTGATTCAATGTCACTTGTGACCAACAGTGAACCTGATTCCACGTGGAGACCGTCAATCATCCTCAAGAACTCACGGGTATCAAGTACAAAAGATGGAAGACTCTCCACCTGAGGTTGCAATTTAGACTCAATCCAACGATTGATGTTTTCAAGAAAGTTCCCAGATCCAGATATAATAGGATGACCTGGCGGACACTCCTGATCTTTACATATCTTTGGCAATAGATACAATGTAGAAATAGCTGGTTCATGAACTTGCAGTGCTGAAGCCAGCTCCTTTGTAATAATTCCATCATTAACTGCAGCATCCAAAATCCTGGATAACTGACTAGTAAAGGATGACAACGGATTGAATGTTAGGCATTTGTAACAGATGTTATTGTCAAGTTGCCTAAAGGCTTCTCTCTCATAGAGATCCCTAGGCCAAATGACTATGTTGCCCCCTTATCTGCTGGCTTCAGCACTACATCCAGGAGGGGCCGCAGGACGTCCAATCTATCATGCTCATCTCTGCTCAGTTTGTCTCGAGGGACACCCCCAGGTATGTTGAGGAAATCCCCCTCCACAACCCGAACAAAGAGATCAACGCTGGGGCAGGTGGACAGAGGAGGGAACTTTTTAGATTTGATCCTGATTGAAGGAGGAATCTTACCTCCTTCATCCAGTTGATGCTCGTTGGAAAGATCCTCCAAATCCTGGAGAGCTAGTTGTTCTTCCTCTGTGGGGAACAAGGCATTAAGATGAGGATCAAAAAAATGTATCTTAAATAACAACGACCTAGCAAACAAATGAAGGTCTTTAATGGCAGTAAAAATATCATATCAAATTTAGACTTTGGTGAAAAAGTTAGTCCCTTATCCAGAAGTGATAGGTCACTATAAGTAAGGATGTGGGAGCTTAGATTAATTACCTTGTTCCCAGTCTTCTTACGTTCAGGTGACTTGTGTTGCATACGTCTATAGGGATGGATGTTATGAATGAGTCACCGGAGGAGGAAAAAACAAAAATACAAGCTAAGTCCAGAAAACCGGAGAGGTTGGTAGTTAGCGGATTGCAGACCCCTGATCCTATTCACAACAACTAACAGTAGCCGTGGGGTGTTCCTACGGTGGTCCTAGACACCTCGTTCACAGCAGGAGAACTAAATAAACCTAAAGAAAGAAAGGGGAAATCTAAACTGCCCCAGAGAAGACCCCAAAGCAAGAGACAGTCCCCAACATGTGTTGACGGTGAAAATAGATGAAAACACAAACACAGACAGAAAGACAGGCTGAGCAAACGATGGGGCCCTCACTAACTAGATTGGACAGGAAAGAAAAGCATCTGTCTGCAATCACGCAAAAACCCTGCCAAAAATAATGTCCAACACGTCTGATAGAAAAAGCCCTGAAGTCACTAGACTTCAAAATCACTATATCAGCACTCAGGTATATTCTGAAAACAGAGCAAAGAGATCAACTGATCAGAGACAAAAATGGAGTTCAGCCAGTCCCAACCAGGGCTAGCTGAACACTAACACTAAGTAAACCAGACAAAATCTCATGGAACAATAGCAGAGCAAAAACTTAGCTTTAGTAGACAGGACTAAACTGGAGGCCAGAGCTCAGAGCAGAGAGGATCACCAGCAACCCAGCAGGGCGTCGGCGGCCTTATATCCACTCAGAGATTCCGGATGTCCAATCACACTCCACCTGTTCAGATGACAGGTTTTTCCCATCCAAATCAATTTCACTACCTCCATTCACCAGCAGAGGGAGTTCATCAGACATCAAAGGTGAAGGAGAAAATGAGCTCATAACAGTACCTCCCCCTTGAGGAGGGGTCACCGAACCCTCATCCACGCCACCAGGGCGATCAGGATGGGCCCGATGAAAAGCACGAACCAATCTTTCGGTATGAATATCGGATGCAGAGACCCAATTATTATCCTCCTGGCCATAACCCTTCCACTTAACCTAATACTGGAGTCTCCGTCTAGCCAGACGAGAATCCAGTATCTTCTCAACCTCATATTCCACATTACCTTCAACCAATACAGGGTCAGGAGGTGCCACCACAGGAACTACTGGCTCAACAAACCTCTTCAACAGAGATTTATGAAACACGTTATGGATCTTGAATGTAACAGGAAGAGCCAATCGAAAAGAGACCGGATTAAGAATCTCCAAAATCTTGTAAGGTCCAATAAATCTAGGTTTAAACTTTGGAGAAGCCACCTTCATAGAGATATTCTTTGATAACAACCAAACCATATCACCCACCTTTAACCGGGGACCAATGGTCCTATGCCGGTTGGAAAACCGCTGGGCCTTTTCCTGGGAGAGAGACAACTTATCCACCACTTGGTCCCAAATCTGGTGCATTCTCTCCACCACAGTGTCAACACCTGGGCAGGCAGAAGACTCCACCTGCCCTGAAGAGAATCGAGGATGAAACCCAAAGTTACAAAAAAAAGGTGAAATCAAAGTGGCAGAACTAGCTCTATTTTTTAAAGCAAATTCGGCCAAGGGCAAAAATGAAACCCAATCATCCTGATCAGCAGAAATAAAACATCTCAAATAAGACTCCAAAGTCTGGTTTTTTCTCTCCGTCTGCCCATAGGTCTGAGGGTGAAACGCAGAGGAGAAGGACAACTGAATTCCCAGCTTGGAACAAAAAGTCCTCCAAAATCTAGAAACAAATTGAACTCCTCTGTCAGACACAATGTTCTCAGGAATCCCATGCAAGCGAACCACCTGTTGCAAAAACAAGGGCACCAACTCTGAGGAAGATGGCAACTTAGGGAGTGGTACAAGATGGACCATCTTAGAGAATCTATCACAAATCACCCAAATAACAGTCATTCTCTGAGAGACAGGCATATGAGAAATAAAATCCATTGAAATATGGGTCCATGGCCTCCTGGGCACCGGCAAAGGCATCAACAACCCACTAGAGCGAGGACTGCACAAAATTCCTGACATCAAGAGACAAGGAGGGCCACCAAAAAGACCGACTCACCAGATCTCTAGTACCAAAAATACCTGGAAGACCAGCCAAAGCAGAGCAATGAACTTCAGACATCACTCTCTTCTTCCACTGATCAGGAACATACAACTTTCCACTGGGACAATGCTCAGGTTTGTCCTCCTGAAACTCTTCCAGAGCACGTCTCAAATCGGGCGAGATGGCAGAAAGAACTACCCCCTCACCTAAGATGGTAGCAGGCTTGGTCACAATAGGAGAGTCAGTAAAGAAACTCCTAGAGAGGATGTCTGCCTTGACATTCTTAGTGCCCATAAGAAAAGAGACCACAAAATCAAACCGTGTGAAAAACAAGGCCCATCTAGCCTGTCTAGGATTCAAGCGTTTGGCCGACTCAAGGTAAATCAAACTCTTGTGGTCAGTAAGGAACAGGACTTGATGTTTAGCTCCCTCCAACCAATGTCTCCACTCCTCAAATGCCCATTTCATGGCTAACAGTTCCCGATTCCCCACATCATATTGGCGTTCGCATGGGGAGAACTTTCGGGAAAAGAAAGCACAGGGATTCATTTTAGATGTTACCGGATCTTTTTGGGACAAAACAGCTCCTGCACCAATCTCAGAAGCGTCCACCTCTACCTCAAACGGGAGTGAGACATCAGGTTTCCGCAAAACCGGAGCAGAAGTGAACCTCAGCTTCAGCTCCTGAAAGGAAGAAACAGCCTCTGGAGACGAATTCAGCACATCAGCACCCTTCTTAGTCAAATCAGTCAATGGTTTGGCAATACCAGAAAAATTAGCTATAAATTTACGATAAAAATTAGCAAAACCCAAAAACTTCTGGAGGGCCTTCAAAGAAGTGGGCTGAACCCAATCATAAATGGCCTGTACCTTGGCCGGGTCCATTTCAATAGTTGACGGAGACAAAATAAATCCCAAAAATGAAATCCTCTGTACACCAAAAAGGCATTTCGATCCCTTACCATACAGCGAATTCTCCCTCAAAATCCGGAACACAGTCCGAACATGTTCCACATGAGAGTCCCAATCCCTGGAAAAGATCAAAATATCATCCAGATAGATGATCAAAAATTTATCCACAAAGTCCCGGAAAATATCATTCGTGAAGCACTGGAAGACAGAAGGGGCATTAGTGAGCCCAAAAGGCATCACCAGGTACTCAAAATGTCCCTCTGGAGTATTAAACGCCATCTTCCATTCATTCCCATGCTTAATGCAAATAAGATTATGCGCCCCCCTGAGGTCAAGCTTGGTAAACCAGCAAGCACCTTTAACTCTGGAGAATAGATCAGAAATCAGGGGTAACGGATACTGATATTTAACAGTAATTTTGTTGAGGGAACGATAGTCAATACAAGGCCTTAATGAACCATCTTTCTTGGCCACAAAAAAAACCAGCACCCAAGGGTGAAGAGGATGATCTAATATGACCCTTCTCCAACGACTCCTTAATATAAGATCGCATAGCCTCGTGCTCGGGTACAGATAAATTGAAAAGTCGACCCTTGGGAAATTTACACCCAGGGCTCAACTCAATTGCACAGTCATAACTCCTATGAGGAGGCAAAGATGCAGACTTATTCTCACTAAATACATCATAAAAATCAGCCAAATAGTCAGGAACATCATGCGACTGGGGAGAGGTGGAGAAAACAGGAGCGTCACCAAGAGCACACCGACAACCCCAACTCACCACAGACACAGATTTCCAATCCAAAACTGGGTTATGGATTTGCAACCAGGGAAATCCCAGAACAATGGTATCATGCAAATTATGCAACACCAAAAATCTGCAATTTTCTTGATGGTCTGGGGCAACCTGCATTACCACCTGGGTCCAAAACTGAGGTTTATTCTTCGACAAAGGAGTAGCATCAATACCTCTTAAAGGGATAGGCATCCGCAGAGGTGTCATAGGAAACCCACAACGTTTAGCAAAATCCAAGTCCATCAGGTTCAGAGCCGCTCCCGAATCCACAAAAGCCTTAGCGGAAAATGTGGACAGGGAGCAGATCAGAGTAATTGCAAGAAGAAACTTAGGTTGAACACCACTCACAGCAAATGTGTGTGCAAAACGTTTCTCTCATTTAGGGCAGACAGAAATCATATGAGAGGCATCTCCACAGAAAAAACACAGCTTATTACGCCTTCTGAACTCCTGATGTTGCGCCCTAGACAAAACTATATCACATTGCATAGGTTCAGACATTTGTTCAACAGGTGGCAACATTTCTCGTGTACTTTTACGTTCACGTAAACGCCGATCAACCTGAATGGCTAATGACATAGAATCGTCAAGACCAGAGGGAACAGGAAATCCCACCATAGTATCTTTTATGGTTTCTGACAAACCCTTCCGAAAGAGAGCTGCCATTCTAGGTATCTTTCCAGGTAGTAAGGACCACCCACTTTCGGAATTTTTGACAGTATAACTCTGCAGAATCCTGACCTGGCGCAATGCCAACAGGGCTTTCTCAGCTTGAACAATAGAATTAGGTTCATCATACAACAACCCCAAGGCTTGAAAAAATGCGTTCACACTAGTTAGAATAGGATCATCAGGTGTCAAAGAAAGCGCCCAATCCTGGGGATCGCCGCGCAGCAAAGAGATGACAATTTTAATCTGCTGCACACAGCTCCCCGATGAGTTAGGCTTCAAGGCAAGAAATAATTTACAATTATTCTTAAAATTTAAAAATTTAGACCGATCCCCAAAAAACACATCAGGAGTAGGAATCTTTGGTTCAGCAGCATGTGAATGAGCAAGATAGGCAGAAATTCCCCGCACTTCAGCAGCCAGCTGCTCCACACGATCAGACAATTGCTTAATCTCCATTAAGAAATTTCCTCCTACGGCTCCAGAGAAAAAGAGGAAAAAATATACATAAAAAAAAATTCTTACACTTTTTTTTTTTACAATTCTTTCCTGCTTTTGAGTACCCTAGAATCTGCGGTATGGCTAGTGATTCTGTTATGAATGAGTCACCGGAGAAGGAAAAAACAAAAATACAAGCTAAGTCCAGAAAACCGGAGAGGTTGGTAGCTAGTGGATTGCAGACCCCTGATCCTATTCACAACAACTAACAGTAGCCGTGGGGTGTTTCTACAGTGGTCCTAGACACCTCGTTAACAGCCGGAGAACTAAATAAACCTAAAGAAAGAAAGGGGAAATCTAAACTGTCCCAGAGAAGACCCCAAAGCAAGAGACAGCCCCCAACATGTATTGACGGTGAAAACAGATGAAAACACAAGCACAGACAGAAAGACAGGCTGAGCAAATGATGGGGCCCTCACTAACTAGATAGGGCAGGAAAGAAAAGCAACTGTCTGCAATGACGCAAAAACCCTACCAAAAATAATGTCCAACACGTCTAATAGAAAAAGCCCTGAAGTCACTAGACTTTAAAATCACTATATCAGCACTCAGGTATATTCTGAAAACAGAGCAAAGAGATCAACTGATCAGAGACAAAAATGGAGTTCAACCAGTCCTGTTGTGAGTTCATTTTCCCCTTCACTACTGAGGCCCGAGGAACTCCCTCTTCTGGTAAAGAAAGGTAGTGAGCCTGATTATCAAACACCTGAGTCTGATGATGATGACTGGCTGAGTGGAGTTACTGACTGGATATAAGGCTGCCGACGCCCTTCTGCCGTGCGGGTGATTTCTCTGTGGGATCCTTGGAGACCAGTCTGAATTCCAGCTCCTCTAAAGCTAAGTTTTCTGCTCGGCCTTTTGCATTTGTGCTTAGACTTTGTTTTGCTTTGTTTTTCTAGATTTCTGCCATTCCCTGCTGGGGTGTGCTGAATTCCTTTAGCTCTGTCTTCTGAAAATACCTGAGTGCTGATTTAGTTTTTGAAGCCTAGCTGCTTCAGGGTCTTTTTCATATCAGCTTGTTGGCTTATGTCTTTGATAGGGTTTTGGCAGATTGCAGACAGCAACCTTCCTTTCCTGTTCTGTTTAGCTAGCTTGGGCCCCATCGTTTGCTCAGCCTATCTTTCTATCTGTGTGAGTGTTTTTTCATCTTGCTTCACCGTCATTATATGTTGGGGGCTGCCTTTTACTTTGGGGTCTGCTCTGGGGCAGTTTACATTTCCTTTTCTGTCTTTAGGCTATTTAGCGCTCCGGCTGTGATCGAGGGGTCTAGGGCATCGTAGGAACCCCCCACGGCTACTGCTAGTTGTGTTGATAGGTTCAGGGGTCTGCAATCTGATAGTTGCCAACTTCTCTGGTTTTCTGGACGTAGCTTCTATTTTTGTGTCTGCCTCCTATGGTGACTCAATCATAACAGAATCACCCGCCATACCGCAGATCCTAGGGTACTCAATAGCAGGAAAGAATTGTAAAAAAAAAAAAAAAAAGTGTATATTTTTTCCTCTATATCTCTGAAGCCGTAGGGGGAATTTTTTTTTCTCTCAAAGAAGATAAAGCAATTGTCTGATCGTGTGGAGAATTTCCGCCTACCTTGCTCATTCACATGCTGCTGAACCAAAGATTCCTACACCTGATGTATTTTTGGGGATCGGTCTAAATTTTTCAAAAATAATTGTAAATTATTTTTTGCCTTGAAGCCTAACTCGTCAGGGAGCTCCGCGCAGCAGGTTAAAATTGTCATCTCTTTGCTGCGTGGCGATCCCCAGGATTGGGTGTTTTCTTTGAAACCAGATGATCCTATTCTGACTAATGTGAACGCATTTTTTCAGGCCTTGGGGTTGTTGTATGACGAACCTAATGCCATTGATCAAGCTGAAAAGACCCTGCTGGCATTGAACCAGGGTCGTGATTCTGCAGAATTGTACTGTCAAAAATTCCGAAAGTGGGCAGTACTTACTACCTGGAATGATAATGCCTTGGCTGCTCTCTTTCGGAAGGGGTTGTCAGAAGCCTTAAAAGATACTATGGTGGGATTTCCTGTTCCATCTGGTCTTGACGATTCTATGTCATTAGCCATTCAGGTTGATCGGCGTTTGCGCGAACGCAAAGCTGCACGGGAGGTGTTGCCACCTGTTGAACAAATGTCTGAACCTATGCAATGTGATAGAGTTTTTTCCAGAGAGCAGCGTCAGGAGTTCAGAAGGCGTAATAAGTTGTGTTTTTTCTGTGGAGATGCCTCGCATATTATTTCTGTCTGTCCTAAACGAGAGAAACGCTTTGCACACACGTTTTCTGTTGGTGGTGTTCAACCTAAGTTTCTTCTGGCTATTACTCTGATCTGCTCCCTGTCCACATTTTCCGCCAAGGCTTTTGTGGATTCGGGAGCAGCCCTAAACCTAATGGACTTGGATTTTGCTAAACGTTGTGGATTTCCGATGACACCTCTGCGGATGCCTATCCCTTTGAGGGGGATTGATGCTACTCCTTTGGCGAAAAATAAACCTCAGTTTTGGACCCAGGTGGTAATGCGGGTCGCCCCAGACCATCAAGAAAATTGCAGATTTTTGGTGTTGCATAATCTGCATGATACTATTGTTCTGGGGTTTCCCTGGTTACAAATTCATAATCCAGTTTTGGATTGGAAATCTGTGTCTGTGGTGAGTTGGGGTTGTCGGTGTGCCTTTAGTGAGGCTCCGGTGTTTTCCACCTCTCCTCAGTCGCATGATGTTCCTGATTATTTGGCGGACTTTTATGATGTATTTAGTGAGAATGAGTCTGCGTCTCTGCCTCCTCATAGGCGTTATGACTGTGCAATTGAACTGAGCCCGGGGTGTAAATTTCCCAAGGGTCGGCTCTTCAATCTATCTGTACCCGAGCACGAGGCTATGCGATACTATATTAAGGAGGCATTGGAGAAGGGTCATATTAGACCATCCTCGTCACCCTTAGGTGCCGTTTTTTTTTTTGTAGCCAAAAAGGATGGATCATTAAGACCTTGTATTGATTATCGTGCCCTCAACAAAATTACTGTTAAATATCAGTATCCGTTACCCCTGATTTCTGATCTATTCTCCAGAGTTAACGGTGCTTGCTGATTTACCAAGCTTGACCTCAGGGGGGCGTATAATCTTATTCGCATTAAGCATGGGGATGAATGGAAGACGGCGTTTAATACTCCGGAGGGACATTTTGAGTACCTGGTGATGCCTTTTGGGCTCACTAATGCCCCTTCTGTCTTCCAGTGCTTCATGAACGATATTTTCTGAGATTTTGTCGATAAATTTTTGATTATCTATCTGGATGATATTTTGATCTTCTCCAAGGATTGGGATTCTCATGTGGAACATATTCGGACTGTGTTCCGGATCTTGAAGGAGAATTCCCTGTATGTCAAAGGATCTAAATGCCTTTTTGGAGTACAGAGGATTTCTTTTTTTGGATTTATTTTGTCCCCGTCAACTATTGAAATGGACCCGGCCAAGGTACAGTCCATTTACGATTGGGTTCAGCCCACTTCTTTGAAGGCCCTCCAGAAGTTTTTGGGCTTTGCTAATTTTTATCGGAAATTTATAGCAAAATTTTCTAGTATTGCCAAGCCATTGACTGATTTGACTAAGAAGGGTGCTGATGTGTTAAATTGGTCTCCGGAGGCTGTTTCTTCCTTTCAGGAGCTGAAGCGAAGATTCACCTCCGCCCCGGTTTTGCGGCAACCTGATGTCTCACTTCCATTCCAGGTAGAGGTGGATGCTTCTGAGATTGGTGCTGGAGCTGTTTTGTCCCAAAAGTATCCTGTAACATCTAAAATGAATCCCTGTGCTTTCTTTTCCCGAAAGTTCTCTCCATCTGAACGTAACTATGATGTGGGGAATCGGGAACTGTTGGCCATGAAATGGGCATTTGAGGAGTGGAGACATTGGTTGGAGGGAGCTAAGCATCAAGTCGTGGTCCTCACTGACCACAAGAATTTGATTTACCTAGAGTCGGCTAAGCGCTTGAACCCTAGACAGGCTAGGTGGGCCTTGTTTTTTACACGTTTTGATTTTGTGGTTTCTTTTCTTCCTGGAACTAAGAATGTCAAGGCAGACGCCCTCTCTAGGGGCTTCTTTGCTGATTCTCCTGTGGTGACCAAGCTTGCTACCATCTTAGGCGAAGGGGTAGTTCTTTCTGCCATCTCGCCCGATTTGAGACGTGCTCTGGAAGAGTTCCAGGAGGACAAACCTGAGCGTTGTCCCAGTGGAAAGTTGTATGTTCCTGATCAGTGGAAGAAGAGAGTGATGTCTGAAGTTCATTGCTCTGCTTTGGCTGGTCTTCCAGGTATTTTTGGTACTAGAGATCTGGTGAGTCGGTCTTTTTGGTGGCCCTCCTTGTCTCTTGATGTCAGGAATTTTGTACAGTCCTGTGGGGCGTGCTCCCGGTTTAAATCGTGTTCTCGCTCTAGTGGGTTGTTGATGCCTTTGCCTGTCCCCAAGAGGCCATGGACCCATATTTCAATGGATTTCATCTCTGATATGCCTGTCTCTCAATGGATGACTGTTATTTGGGTGATTTGTGATAGGTTCTCTAAGATGGTTCATCTTGTACCACTCCCTAAGTTGCCGTCTTCCTCTAAGTTGGTGCCCCTGTTTTTACAACAGGTGGTTCGCTTGCACGGGATTCCTGAGAACATTGTATCTGACAGAGGAGTCCAGTTTGTGTCTAGATTTTGGAGAACTTTCTGTTCCAAGCTGGGAATTCAGTTGTCCTTCTCCTCTGCTTTTCACCCTCAGACCAATGGGCAGACAGAGAGAACAAACCAGACCTTGGAGTCATATTTGAGATGTTTTATTTCTGCTGATCAGGATGATTGGGTTTCATTTTTGCCCTTGGCCGAATTTGCTTTAAATAATAGAGCTAGTTCTGCCACTTTGATGTCACCTTTTTTTTGTAACTTTGGGTTTCATCCTCGATTTTCTTCAGGGCAGGTGGAGCCCTCTGCCTGCCCAGGTGTTGACACTGTGGTGGAGAGAATGCACCAGATCTGGGACCAAGTGGTGGATAAGTTATCTCTCTCCCAGGAAAAGGCCCAGCGGTTTTGCAACCGACATAGGACCATTGGTCCCCAGTTTAAGGTTGGTGATATGGTGTGGTTACCATCAAAAAATATTGCTATGAAGGTGGCTTCTCCTAAGTTTAAGCCTAGATTTATTGGACCTTACAAGATTTTGGAGATTATTAATCTGGTCTCTTTTCGTTTGACTCTTCCTGTCACATTTAAAATCCATAATGTGTTCCGTAAATCTTTGTTGAAGAGGTTTGTTGAACCTGTTGTTCCGGGCGTGGCACCTCCAGACCCTGTATTGGTTGAAGGTAACATGGAATATGAGGTAGAGAAAGTACTGGATTCCCGTCTGGCTAGACGGAGACTCCAGTATTTGGTTAAGTGGAAGGGTTATAGTCAGGAGGATAATTCCTGGGTCTCTGCCTTTGATATTCATGCCAAAAGATTGGTGCGTGCCTTTCATCGGGCTCACCCTGATCGCCCTGGTGGCGTGGTTGAGGGTTCGGTGACCCCTCCTCAAGGGGGAGGTACTGTTGTGAGTTCATTTTCCCCTTCACTACTGAGGCCCGAGGAACTCCCTCTTCTGGTAAAGAAAGGTAGTGAGCCTGATTATCAAACACCTGAGTCTGATGATGATGACTGGCTGAGTGGAGTTACTGACTGGATATAAGGCTGCCGACGCCCTTCTGCCGTGCGGGTGATTTCTCTGTGGGATCCTTGGAGACCAGTCTGAATTCCTGCTCCTCTAAAGCTAAGTTTTCTGCTTGGCCTTTTGCATTTGTGCTTAGACTTTGTTTTGCTTTGTTTTTCTGGATTTCTGCCATTCCCTGCTGGGGTGTGCTGAATTCCTTTAGCTCTGTCTTCTGAAAATACCTGAGTGCTGATTTAGTTTTTGAAGCCTAGCTGCTTCAGGGTCTTTTTCATATCAGCTTGTTGGCTTATGTCTTTGATAGGGTTTTATATAAAGGAGGCTAAAGAAAAAAGAAGGCGCAATAGGGTCTTATCCAAGAAGTACTGGGAGTAGAGGATAAGAAATTCACTCACCTTTTCCAGGGGAAATAAAGGCGCATAATCGACTGTCAGCTGCTGCACGCCCAAAGGTCCACTCCGTGACCGCCAATGTAGATCCTTATGGATAAAATGTTTTTTCGGACTCACTGTTTGCTGCTGGACATAGTTCAGTCGTACAACATAAAGAGTATTAACAATTTAATTTCCAACGCATTTCAAAGTTTCTAATACTTCTTCCTCAGGGGATGACATGAAGTGAACAAGTACAGCCATCTCCAGTTATATACATACAATATTTGAAATTGAGCGCCAAAAGCCCATGTGATAGTGGGACAAATGTCAGAGTTCACAGGTTAAGGACTGCGCAAGGTGTATTGATCCATTCGCAATCAAATTAAATCTTTCTTCTTATATTTCTTATTGCAGAGCATACATGATATTAAAAAGAAAAGAAAAAAATAAAAAAGAAAAAAATATATATACAATATATATTGAGAATGAAAAAAAAAAAAGGGAAGCTGAAAATACCGAACCTGCTGAAAAAAAGGAAAAGACTCCAAATCCAGAGTCGGAACCACTATACTGGGGAAAGAAGTGCTTAGCAAAAGAAGATATTTTATGTATATAAAAATTGGGAACATTTAAGTTTATTTGAAAAGAAGGGAGTTAAAATTCGTTTATTGGAAAAATAGAAATAAAATATATGTATATTATATTTAAAAAAAGTGTGTGTGTAAAAAACTGTGTGAATAAAAAGAATGAATAAAAGGAGGATGACTATGTTAAAAATTCCAAGGATTCATTAGTGCAAAGTGTGAGGAACGGACCTACAAGAACTCTCACTGAAAAAGGACCATATGGAGCCGGATCGCAACTGAGATATGTCGGGAAAGGGGAATATTTTATTCAATAATATATATCATTTTTATGATCAATTATGATAAAAAATATATAAGAAAATATATTGAAAAAATAATCAATGACATATATAATGTATAGAAGCGCTATAAAAACGCGCAATTATATATAAGGAAAAGAAAAAGGGAAATACTCCAGGTCCAAAAGTCAGAACCACTAAACTGGAGAGAAATACTCTTAAAGAAGAAAAAATATTTATGCATATATGTATAAAAATGTGTATAAAAAAGAGGTTAAAATTGGTTTATTAGTATTAAACAATGAAAAAATGTGTGTATAACATGAATAAAAAACTGTATAGATGAAAAATTGTGACTATGTTAAAATTCAAAAAATCCATTGGTACCAGGTATAAGAAAAGGACCTACAAGGAACTCACCGAAAAAGACCATACGGAGCGTGATTGCAACCGAGATGGGGAATACAGAGTTGGATCGCAACTGAAATAAGGGGAAGAAAAAAGGGGAAATTATATATATTATTTGTGTACACATTTATATTGAAAAATAAATAAAATAAAATGTATAATATATAGAAACACTCAATTATAAGACAGGATAATTATATCAATTGATAATCAAAAACAAGGAAAAGAAAATTATTAGCGAAAAAATACACTATTAAAAAGTACCATTTACAAAAAAACTTCAGTAATCTCATTAAGTCCATTAGGTTTTAATGTGTTCAATCTATATATCCAGAAGATTTCTTGCGGTTCAATTGCCCGATTATGTCGGGATGATCATTTGGAATACGCTCAATGGGACTTATTTTGAATTCATTACAATTTCTGTTATGCTTTAAAGCAAAATGTCTAGAGAGACTATGTTGTAAGAAACCAATTTTGATATTGTGTCTATGGGAATTAACCCTTAGGTGCAAGGGTTGCGTGGTTCTCCCTACATATTCTTTTTTACACTTACATTCGATTAAATAAATCACAAACTCCGTAGTACAATTCAAAAAACTTTTGATGGGGAAGCTTTCATCAGTGGTGGTTGATTTAAAGGTATTTTCTTTATGTGAAATGATTTTGCAACATAAATAATTTCTTCTACCACATTTATATATTCCTTTCGAAAGATTTAGTGAGGAGGACAGAGGATCTGTTCTGAGATGACTAGGAGCCACTAAGTTTTTAATTGTAGGGGCTCTTCGAAAAGTTATACCTGGGTTTCTGGGAAGGATTTTATTTAGAACAGGGTCATTTAGTAAAATATGCCAATTATTAATTAAAATCTGTCTGATTTCGATATTCTCAGCACAATACTGTGTGATGAAATTACTTGAGAACCTATTATCATCATTCTTAATCGTCTTAGATCCGTTAACCAGTGAATTTTGGGATAGATTTTTACATTTGTTATAGGCATTTTTGACCAGATCCACAGGGTATTTTTTACTTAAAAAACGATTCTTTAAAATTTCTGCCTGTTTTTTAAAATCTTCCAGATCAGAACAATTTTTTCTTATTCTTCTGTACTGATTGTCAGGTATGTTTCTGAGCCATTTACCAAAATGCCCACTACTGAAGGGTATGTAGCTATTTTTATCAACATTTTTAAAAAAGGTTTTGGTTAAAATGTTGTTATTTTGAATAAAAATGGTAATATCTAAAAAATTGATCATGGAAGAATTATATGTTGAAGAAAAGGAAAGACCCCAGCAATTATTATTCATGTCCTTGATAAATTCGTCAATGTCATTATTTGAATTGTCCCATATGAAGGTACACAGGAGTCACTAATAGATTTTTCTGTTCCTAATACACCTAAGGATAATATGACCCTTATTGATAATTCCAGCACAGATAATACAGCCACTGTCCCTTTTTTACCGCGAGCACTGAAACCTGCACAAATAAAGAATTTTTTCACTCCAAAAAACAGAAAAAGAAAAGGATCTACCGAGGAAGCAGAGGGGGGAGAAAAAAAGAAAGGGAAAATAAATCAATAAAAAACAAAGACAATTTTTGTTCTGATGATAGTAACAATATTTTTAATTTATCCTCCCATAATCTCACATCTGATGAAACAAATGTGCTTTCCAAAGGACTTACTTTTTGTCCCACATACAATACGAACGATTTTAGTCTTTTTTTAGATCTACAGATTTTTATAAGAAAACTCACACTTAAACGACATTTTTCGTTAAAGGAAGCAGACCAGACAAAACTATTTAATCCTGAAACTTTGATGGACACGGCCATACCTGAATTTCATTTGGAAGTACCAAGAAAATCTAATTTTTATCCTGTTGAAAGTAAAGGTCATCATTTGAAAGTATTTAATGACATAGTACAGGAAGAATTTAAAGAATTATTTCAAACCAAAAATATAAATAAAAATAAAAATAATTGTAGACATAATCTAACTAAAAATGAAAAGATGGCATTAAAAATGCTGAAATCCCGTATGGATATTGTAATTCGTCCAGCGGACAAGGGAGGAGGTATAGTCATTCAAGACTATAATGATTATTGTGGCGAAGCCCTCAAAATTTTATCTGATGAAAAGTACTATGTCAAAACTTCCTTTGATAAATTACCGAAAGTCAAGACAAATTATGATAAATTGATCTGTGAAGGTAAAGATATGAATGTCTTTGATGAATATGAGCTGAAATTTCTTTGCATTACGAATCCACGTACTCCTTTCTTTTATCACCTACCGAAGATCCAGAAAAGTCTGGTAAATCCTCCCGGTAGACCCATCATATCCAGCATTGGTTCTATCACCAGCAATCTATCACATTATGTTGATAGAATTATGGTGACGCATGTCCCTACACTTAAGAGTTTCATCAAAGACTCCACACATCTTATTCAAATTTTGCAACATATTAAATGGAATCCACGATATGTTTTTTTAACTATGGATGTATCTTCCTTATATTCCAATATCTCTCATGATTTGGGACTTGCATGTTTTAATAAGGCTTTAGTAAGTGATATGAGACTGTCTGCTGCACAAAAAAAGTTTTTATTGAAGGGTATGGAGTTTATTTTAAAAAACAATTATTTCACTTTTAATGGGTGCTTATATCATCAGCGGCTTGGGACCGCAATGGGCTCCCAGGTCGCACCTACATATGCAAATATTTTTATGGGGGTCTTTGAGGATTTTTATATTTTTAACTCCAGATTACACCATAATATAATTATTTATAAGAGATTTATTGACGATTTATTCATCATATGGGACAATTCAAATAATAACATTGACGAATTTATCAAGGACATGAATAATAATTGCTGGGGTCTTTCCTTTTCTTCAACATATAATTCTTCCATGATCAATTTTTTAGATATTACCATTTTTATTCAAAACAACAACATTTTAACCAAAACCTTTTTTAAAAATGTTGATAAAAATAGCTACATACCCTTCAGTAGTGGGCATTTTGGTAAATGGCTCAGAAACATACCTGACAATCAGTACAGAAGAATAAGAAAAAATTGTTCTGATCAGGAAGATTTTAAAAAACAGGCAGAAATTATAAAGAATCGTTTTTTAAGTAAAAAATACCCTGTGGATCTGGTCAAAAATGCCTATAACAAATGTAAAAATCTCTCCCAAAATTCACTGGTTAACGGATCTAAGACGATTAAGAATGAAGATAATAGGTTCTCAAGTAATTTCATCACACAGTATTGTGCTGAGAATATCGAAATCAGACAGATTTTAATTAATAATTGGCATATTTTACTAAATGACCCTGTTCTAAATAAAATCCTTCCCAGAAACCCAGGTATCACTTTTCGAAGAGCCCCTACAATTAAAAACTTAGTGGCTCCTAGTCGTCTCAGAACAGATCCTCTGTCCTCCTCACTAAATCTTCCGAAAGGAATATATAAATGTGGTAGAAGAAATTGTTTATGTTGCAAAATCATTTCACATAAAGAAAATACCTTTAAATCAACCACCACTGATGAAAGCTTCCCCATCAAAAGTTTTTTGAATTGTACTACGGAGTTTGTGATTTATTTAATCGAATGTAAGTGTAAAAAACAATATGTAGGGAGAACCACGCAACCCTTGCACCTAAGGGTTAATTCCCATAGACACAATATCAAAATTGGTTTCTTACAACATAGTCTCTCTAGACATTTTGCTTTAAAGCATAACAGAAATTATAATGAATTCAAAATAAGTCCCATTGAGCGTATTCCAAATGATCATCCCGACAAAATCGGGCAATTGAACCGCAAGAAATCTTCTGGATATATAGATTGAACACATTAAAACCTAATGGACTTAATGAGATTACTGAAGTTTTTTTGTAAATGGTACTTTTTAATAGTGTATTTTGTCGCTAATAATTTTCTTTTCCTTGTTTTTGATTATCAATTGATATAATTATCCTGTCTTATAATTGAGTGTTTCTATATATTATACATTTTATTTTATTTATTTTTCAATATAAATGTGTACACAAATAATATATATAATTTTCCCTTTTTTCTTCCCCTTATTTCAGTTGCGATCCAACTCCGTGTTCCCCTGTTTCCCCATGTCGGTTGCGATCCCGCTCCGTATGGTCTTTTTCGGTGAGTTCCTTGTAGGTCCTTTTCTTATACCTGGCACCAATGGATTTTTTGAACTTTAACATAGTCACAATTTTTCATCTATACAGTTTTTTATTAATGTTATACACACATTTTTTCATTGTTTAATACTAATAAACCAATTTTAACCTTTCTCTTTTTTATACACATTTTTATACATATATGCATAAATATTTTTTCTTCTTTAAGAGTATTTCTCTCCAGTTTAGTGGTTCTGACTTTTGGACCTGGAGTCTTTCCCTTTTTCTTTTCCTTATATATAATTGCGCGTTTTTATAGCGCTTCTATACATTATATATGTCATTGATTATTTTTTCAATATATTTTCTTATATATTTTTTATCATAATTGATCATAAAAATGATATATATTATTGAATAAAATATTCCCCTTTCCCGACATATCTCGGTTGCGATCCGGCTCCATATGGTCCTTTTTCAGTGAGAGTTCTTGTAGGTCCGTTCCTCAAACTTTGCACTAATGAATCCTTGGAATTTTTAACATAGTCATCCTCCTTTTATTCATTCTTTTTATTCACACAGTTTTTTACACACACACTTTTTTTTATATATAATATACATATATTTTATTTCTATTTTTCCAATAAACGAATTTTAACTCCCTTCTTTTCAAATAAACTTAAATGTTCCCAATTTTTATATACATAAAATATCTTCTTTTTCCAAGCACTTCTTTCCCCAGTATAGTGGTTCCGACTCTGGATTTCGAGTCTTTTCCTTTTTTTTCAGCAGGTTCGGTATTTTCAGCTTCCCTTTTTTTTTTTTTGTTCTCAATATATATATATTTTTTTTTCTTTTTTATTTTTTTCTTTTCTTTTTAATATCATGTATGCTCTGCAATAAGAAATATAAAAAGAAAGATTTAATTTGATTGCGAATGGATCAATACACCTTGCGCAGTTCTTAACCTGTGAACTCTGACATTTGTCCCACTATCACATGGGCTTTTGGCGCTCAATTTCTAATATTGTATGTATATAACTGGAGATGGCTGTACTTGTTCACTTCATGTCATCCCCTGAGGAAGAAGTATTAGAAACTTCGAAATGCGTTGGGAATTAAATTGTTAATACCCTTTATGTTGTACGACTGAACTATGTCCAGCAGCGCACAGTGAGTCCGAAAAAACATTTTATCCATAAGGATCTACTTTGATAGGGTTTTGGCAGATTGCAGACAGCAACCTTCCTTTCCTGTTCTGTTTAGCTAGCTTGGGCCCCAACATTTGCTCAGCCTATCTTTCTATCTGTGTGAGTGTTTTTTCATCTTGCTTCACCGTCATTATATGTTGGGGGCTGCCTTTTACTTTGGGGTCTGCTCTGGGGCAGTTTAGATTTCCTTTTCTGTCTTTAGGCTATTTAGCGCTCCGGCTGTGATCGAGGGGTCTAGGGCATCGTAGGAACCCCCCACGGCTACTGCTAGTTGTGTTGATAGGTTCAGGGGTCTGCAATCTGATAGTTGCCAACTTCTCTGGTTTTCTGGACGTAGCTTCTATTTTTGTGTCTGCCTCCTACGGTGACTCAATCATAACACAGTCCCAACCAGGGCTGGCTGAACACAAACACTAAGTAAACCAGACAAAATCTCATGGAACAAAAGCAGAGCAAAAACTTAGCTTTAGTAGACAGGACTAAACTGGAGGCCAGAGCTCAGAGCAGAGAGGATCACCAGCAACCCAGCAGGGCGTCGGCGGCCTTATATCCACTCAGAGATTCCGGATGTCCAATCACACTCCACCTGTTCAGATGACAGGTTTTTCCCATCCAAATCAATTTCACTACCTCCTTTCACCAGCAGAGGGAGTTCATCGGACATCAAAGGTGAAGGAGAAAATGAGCTCATAACAGATGGAAATTCATGTCCCTCACCCTATTTAATCTGGATCCAGAACGGGTCATAACTGTTGAATTAGACCGCCCAGAAGAATCGCTCACATTCAATAATGAGCTCACAGAAGATGTACAAGAGACATTGTGAGCCAGCAAAGTTGGTTTCCGCCATAAGCTGCAACTGAAACAAAGACAGACATTAATCAGGAACATACAAAAATTTTTGAATGCTTAATGAACAATACTTATCTAAACTTCCCAATATGGGAGGCGCTGATCCTTGAACGTTGCAAACAATTTAACTAACTCTCCATGTCGAAATATGGTACCTAATTTAAAGTGCTATTGGCAGTAAACTCGCTACCAGTTCAAGTATTATCATTAACACATTTCTTTCACCTTTTTGCTATTACTTCTAGACCCTAGGTGACAAACGTCGATGCCTGGTTCGTCACCTGCATTCAAACCTTTATTCAAATTTTACACATCCGTATTAAAGTACTACCATTTAGTCTAAATTCTGTTAAATATTAATTCCTAATCAAATACCTAGATATTACTATTAGCTAAATTCTGCAGAACTATCAATACCAACATTTTTATTAGGCACATTATAAAATACTTCACATCAAAACAACAATAATTCTTGAAAGTGCTGGACACCGCTCCCAGCCGGGATTTCTTGCAGTGTCCTTGGGTTGGAGCAATGCTCCAGATTGAGGTAGTCCTTATCTATAAAAGACCTATGTAAAACCAAGAGAGGGCACCTTAAGAGGCGTAACTATTTACAGGACAGTTCTGGATCACTCATTGTCCATGATCTCTGGAGTTCAGTAAAAATGCTGCCAATGCAACTAGGCAAAAAGTGGAATCAAAGAAAAACAACATGATGAACAAAAATTGAAAAAAAAATGAAAAAGGCATAACAGTGCCTATACCCTCCTGGGTAACAGTTTAGTTATTTGGGGATTGTTTCTCTAGTGGTGGTCTCCTCCTGGGGTGGTGGAAGTGGGTCACTTGGGCTGCTTCCAGAGGAGAACTGAAGGGCATCCTCTTCTTGCTGATTGTCCACAAATTGCAGGTATTCCTTCTCCCAAGAAGTGAGGTTGGTATCTGCCTGTGTAGATGGAATGGCAGCTGGAGTAACTGCTGCCTGTGAGGGTAGCACTTCAGCTGCTGCTGGTGGTATCTCTGCTGCCAGTGATTCTGCAGGAGTTGCAGCTGGTACCAATGGATGTTGTTCCCCAGTTTCAGGTGGCACCACAGTTAGCAGTGCTGCTGCCTGTTGCTGCTGGCACGGTGCAATTTGGGTGCTGCCACTCGATATCCGAGCAATCACGGGCCCATTTCTGTCCATGGGAACAGTCCCCAATACCAGGATCATGGCAGGGGCAGGGATCCTACCCGGCGATTCCCGGTGACATTCAGGCTCCTGCACGGATACAGGAGGGTGGATGATGGCAGCCACAACCTCCGGGTCTGCCTGATGAGCGGCCGGCAGCTGGGTCGAAGCTGTTGCCGGATCGGCGCCAGCCAAAGCCTCCGGGATGGACCTGCGTGGCTGCACCAGGTCCGAGTGGGGCCTCAGCCCCTGCTCTACCACTTGCTCCGGGATTCTCATATACCTCCTCCTGTCAGGCCGCATCCAGTGGCAGCATCGGCTTGGAGGTGGGTGCTGTAGATGGTATCGCAGTGGTCGTATGCCCCGCAGGGGGTGCCTGGGAGCAAGTGGTTTCTCTCCATTGCGTTCTCCTGGCCTCCATCCTTCTTCCATCATGGCGTTCTGGCGTTCTTCCTCCTTCCTGTTCTCTTTTCCCGCCACCGGTTCTCGCTCCTCCATCTGGGGGCGGCGTCTTTTTCCTACTCCTCCATACCAAGCCAGTATCCGAACCCCTCGGGGGGTGGGCCATGTTGCAGTTGCATAGAAGTTCAGGCAGGGGAGGCCCAGGACAGTTCGCGGTCTTTTCTTAGGACCACCCATGTTGTCATGCCCTTCTTCACCGCTCCGGCGGCCATTTTGAGAGTCCATTTTACAGTCTATTAATTTGGTTATTCTGCACATTCTCAGCAATGTTTAAGTCCAATAAAACTCAGGCACACAGAACCCGGTGGCGCCGGGCTTCGTCATCCTGTTCGTGATGCTAAGTTGGATCGCCCTCACCCAGGGCAGTGGGGTACTCGGAACCGGGCCCGTTGGTTTCAATGGGAGATGTCACGGTAGCTGTGACCCGGTCTGTGGCCCTGGGCATCCATTGTAAAAGGGGAATGTGAGCGTGTGGATGATGATTAAAGTTTATAAGTGAATGATTCGTGATGCCATCTGTGGTGTTCGGCAATGAAGGTGTTAAGCCGATGCTGCAGACAGATCCTCTGGGACAGATGGTGTGGTGGAGCAATGATGGTATAGCCCTCCACAGGCAGGGCTGTAGTTCCAGGGCAGTGTAGATGAAGCGCTAGTGAGGGAAGCATAATGGTGCAGTGTCAGGCAGAGCGATTCGGCAGTGCTGAGTGTTTTGGCGCAGGAATAAGCGGAGGACACAGGGCATGTAGTTCCAAAGCTTTACTCACAGTCTGTTGTGCGTACAGGTGCCCGCATCCGTGCCATGTCCTCCAGGTCAGGGGCTCAGCCAACTTCCAGGCAAGATGAAGTACTTCATTCCAACACTCCGCCAACATATGTGCCTTTTCTGAACGTCTCCCTTTTGCGCCTATAGTGAAGTACTCACAGTACTGAGTTACACTGTAGTTTCTCCTGTCAGATGTTCCTATGAACTCTACTTGTACGGCAGACAGCTGTAGCCTGCTTCGGGGACTCCTTTGTTGTGAGTTCATTCTCCCCTCCATCACTGAGGCCTGGTGAACTCTCTATTCTAGTGAAGGAAGGTAGTGAGCCTGATTATCAGGCACCTGGGACTAATGAAGACGATTGGCTGAGTGGAGTCACTGTCTGGATTTAAGGCAGCCTACGCCCTTTCTGCCCTGCGGGTGATTTCTCTGTGGACTCTTGGACTCCAGTCTGATTCCTGCTCTCCTAAAGCTAAGCTTTCTGTTTTGCCTTTTTGCATTTAAGATTTGTTTTTGTTTTTCTTGCTTTTTGGATTCTGCCACTCCCTGCTGGAGTGTGCAGTGTTCCGTTAGCTCTGTCTTCTGAAAGTACCTTAGTGCTTATTTAGTTTTTGAAGCTTAGTTGCTTCAGGGCCATTTTTATATCAGCTTGTTGGCTTTTGTCTCTGATAGGGTTTTGGCAGATTGCAGACAGCAGCCTTCCTATCCGTTCCTATCTAGGTAGTTTTTGGGCCCCGTCTTTGCTCAGCCTGTCTTTCTGTCTGTGTAAGTGTTTTCATCTTGCTTCACCGTCATTATATGTGGGGGGCTGCCTATTGCTTTGGGGTCTGCTCTGGGGCAGTTAGATTTTCCCCTTTCCTTCTTTAGGCCGATGTATCTCTCCGGCTGTGATCGAGGGGTCTAGGTCATCGTAGGAACCCCCCACGGCTACTGCTAGTTGTGTTGATAGGTTCAGGGGTCTGCAATCTGATAGTTGCCAACTTCTCTGGTTTTCTGAACTTAGCTAGCATTCCTGTTTTTGCCTCCTACGGTGACTCAATCATAACGGAATCACCCGCCAAATCGCAGATCCTGGGGTACTCAATAGCAGGAAAGAATTGTGTTTAAAAAAAAAGAGGAGTTTGCATATTCTTTCCTCTATATCTCTGAGGCCATAGGGGGAATTTTTTTTTTCTCTCAATGGAGATAAAGCAAGTGTCTGATCGTGTGGAGCAGCTCGCTGCTGAAGTGCGAGGAATTTCCGCCTATCTTGCTCGTTCACATGCTGTTGAACCAAAGATCCCCACACCTGATGTATTTTTTGGGATCGATCTAAATTTTTGAGTTTCAAAAATAATTGTAAATTATTTTTTGCTTTGAAGCCTGACTCGTCAGGGAGCCCCGCGCAGCAGGTTAAAATTGTCATCTCTTTGCTGCGCGGCGATCCCCAGGATTGGGCGTTTTCTTTGAAACCAGATGACCCTATTCTGACTAATGTGAACGCATTTTTTCAAGCCTTGGGGTTGCTGTACGATGAACCTAATGCTATTGATCAGGCTGAAAAGACCCTGTTAGCGTTGAACCAGGGTCGAGAATCTGCAGAGTTGTACTGTCAAAAGTTCCGAAAGTGGGCGGTCCTTACTACCTGGAATGATAGTGCCTTGGCTGCTCTCTTTCGGAAGGGTTTGTCAGAAGCCGTAAAAGATACTATGGTGGGATTTCCTGTTCCCTCTGGTCTGGACGATTCTATGTCTTTAGCCATTCAGGTTTATCGGCGTTTACGTGAACGCAAGATTACACGAGAGGTGTTGCCACCGGTTGAACAGACGTCTGAACCTATGCAATGTGATAGAGTTTTGTCTAAGGCGCAACGTCAGGAATTCAGAAGGCGCAATAAGCTGTGTTTTTTCTGTGGAGATGCCTCACATATTATTTCTGTTTGTCCTAAATGTGAGAAACGCTTTGCACACACGTTTTCTGTTGGTGGGGTTCAGCCTAAGTTTCTTTTGGCGATTACTCTGATCTGTTCCCTGTCCACATTTTCCGCCAAGGCTTTTGTGGATTCGGGAGCAGCGCTAAACCTAATGGACTTGGATTTTGCTAAACGTTGTGGATTTCCGTTGACACCTCTGCAGACGCCTATCCCTTTGAGGGGGATTGATGCTACCCCTCTGGCTAAAAATAAACCTCAGTTTTGGACCCAGTTGGTCATGCGGGTCGCCCCAGACCATTAAGAAAATTGCAGATTTTTGGTGTTGCATGGTCTGCATGATGCCGTTGTTCTGGGGTTTCCCTGGTTGCAGATTCATAATCCAGTTTTGGATTGGAAGTCTGTGTCTGTGGTGAGTTGTGGTTGCCGGTGTACCTTTAGTGAGGCTCCGGTTTTTTCCACCTCTCCTCAGTCGCATGAGGTTCCTGACTATTTGGCGGACTTCTATGATGTATTTAGTGAGAATGAGTCTGCGTCCTTGCCTCCTCATAGGAGTTATGACTGTGCAATTGAACTAAGCCCGGGGTGTAAATTTCCTAAGGGTCGGCTCTTCAATTTATCTGTACCCGAGCACGAGGCTATGCGGTCCTATATTAAGGAGGCGTTGGAGGTTTTTTTTGTGGCCAAGAAGGATGGTCCTTTAAGGCCTTGTATTGATTATCGTGCCCTCAATAAAATTACTATTAAATATCAGTATCCGTTACCCCTGATTTCGGATCTATTCTCTAGAGTCAGAGGTGCTTGCTGGTTTACCAAGCTTGACCTCAGGGGGGCGTATAATCTTATCCGCATTAAGCAGGGGGATGAATGGAAGACGGCGTTTAATACTCCGGAGGGACATTTTGAGTACCTGGTGATGCCTTTTGGGCTCACTAATGCCCCTTCTGTCTTCCAGTGCTTCATGAACGATATTTTCCGAGACTTTGTTGATAAATTTTTGATTATCTATCTGGACGATATTTTGATCTTCTCCAAGGATTGGGATGCTCATGTGGAACATATTCGGACTGTGTTCCGGATCTTGAGAGAGAATTCTCTGTATGTCAAAGGATCAAAATGCCTTTTTGGAGTACAGAGGATTTCTTTTTTGGGATTTATTTTGTCTCCGTCAACTATTGAAATGTACCCGGCCAAGGTACAGGCCATTTATGATTGGGTTCAGCCCACTTCTTTGAATGCCCTCCAAAAGTTTTTGGGTTTTGCTAATTTTTATCGGAAATTTATAGCAAAATTTTCTAGTATTGCCAAACCATTGACTGACCTGACCAGGAAGGGTGCGGATGTGTTGAATTGGTCTCCGGAGGCGGTTGCTTCCTTTCAGGAGCTGAAGCGTAGATTTACCTCCGCCCCAGTTCTGCGGCAACCTGATGTCTCACTCCCATTTCAGGTAGAGGTGGATGCTTCTGAGATTGGTGCAGGAGCAGTGTTGTCCCAAAAGGATCCGGTAACATCTAGAATGAATCCCTGTGCTTTCTTTTCCCGAAAGTTCTCTCCATCTGAACGTAACTATGATGTGGGGAATCGGGAACTGTTGGCCATGAAATGGGCATTTGAGGAGTGGAGACATTGGTTGGAGGGAGCCAAACATCAAGTTGTGGTCCTCACTGACCACAAAAATTTGATTTACCTAGAGTCGGCTAAACGCTTGAACCCTAGACAGGCTAGGTGGGCCTTGTTTTTTACACATTTTGATTTTGTGGTCTCTTTCCTTCCTGGAACTAAGAATGTCAAGGCAGACGCCCTCTCTAGGAGTTTCTTTGCTGATTCTCCTGTGGTGACCAAGCCTGCTACCATCTAAGGCGAAGGGGTAGTTCTTTCTGCCATCTCGCCCGATTTGAGACTTGCTCTGCAAGAGTTCCAGGAGGACAAACCTGAGCGTTGCCCCAGTGGAAAGTTGTATGTTCCTGACCAGTGGAAGAAGAGAGTGATGTCTGAAGTTCATTGCTCTGCATTGGCTGGTCATCCGGGTATTTTTGGTACTAGAGATCTGGTGAGTCGCTCTTTTTGGTGGCCCACCTTGTCTCATGATGTCAGGAATTTTGTGCAGTCCTGTGGGACTTGCTCCCGGTCTAAATCTTGTTCTCGCTCTAGTGGGTTGTTGATGCCTTTGCCGGTCCCCAGGAGGCCATGGACCCATATTTCAATGGATTTCATCTCTGATATGCCGGTCTCTCAAAGAATGACTGTTATTTGGGTGATTTGTAATAGGTTCTCTAAGATGGTTCATCTTGTACCACTCCCTAAGTTGCCATCTTCCTGAGTTGGTGCCCCTGTTTTTGCAACAGGTGGTTCGCTTGCACGGGATTCCTGAGAACATTGTATCTGACAGAGGAGTTCAATTTGTGTCTAAATTTTGGAGGACGTTCTGTTCCAAGTTGGGAATTCAGTTGTCCTTCTCCTCTGCTTTTCACCCTCAGACCAATGGGCAGACAGAGAGAGCAAACCAGACCTTGGAGTCGTATTTGAGATGTTTTATTTCCGCTGATCAGGATGATTGGGTTTCATTTTTGCCCTTGGCCGAATTTGTTTTAAATAATAGAGCTAGTTCTGCCACTTTGATGTCACCTTTTTTTTGTAACTTTGGGTTTCATCCTCGATTTTCTTCAGGGCAGGTGGAGCCCTCTGCCTGCCCAGGTGTTGACACTGTGGTGGAGAGAATGCACCAGATCTGGGACCAAGTGGTGGATAAGTTATCTCTCTCCCAGGAAAAGGCCCAGCGGTTTTCCAATCGACATAGGACCATTGGTCCCCAGTTTAAGATTGGTGATATGGTGTGGTTATCATCAAAAAATATTGCTATGAAGGTGGCTTCTCTTAAGTTTAAGCCTAGATTTATTGGACCTTACAAGATTTTGGAGATTATTAATCCGGTCTCTTTTCGCTTGGCTCTTCCTGTCACATTTAAGATCCATAATATGTTCCATAAGTCCTTGTTGAAGAGGTTTGTTGAGCCAGTTGTGCCTGAGGTGGCACCTCCGGACCCTGTATTGGTTGAAGGTAACTTGGAATATGAGGTAGAGAAAATTCTGGATTCCCGTCTGGCTAGACGGAGACTCCAGTATTTGGTTAAGTGGAAGGGTTATGGTCAGGAGGATAATTCCTGGGTCTCTGCCTCTGATATTCATGCCAAAAGATTGGTGCGTGCCTTTCATCGGGCTCACCCTGATCGCCCTGGTAGCGTTGTTGAGGGTTTGGTGACCCCTCCTCAAGGGGGGGTACTGTTGTGAGTTCATTCTCCCCTCCGTCACTGAGGCCTGGTGAACTCCCTATTCTAGTGAAGGAAGGTAGTGAGCCTGATTATCAGGCACCTGGGACTAATGAAGACGATTGGCTGAGTGGAGTCACTGACTGGATTTAAGGCAGCCTACGCCCTTTCTGCCCTGCGGGTGATTTCTCTGTGGACTCTTGGACTCCAGTCTGATTCCTGCTCTCCTAAAGCTAAGTTTTCTGTTTTGCCTTTTTGCATTTAAGATTTGTTTTTGTTTTTCTTGCTTTTTGGATTCTGCCACTCCCTGCTGGAGTGTGCAGTGTTCCGTTAGCTCTGTCTTCTGAAAGTACCTGAGTGCTGATTTAGTTTTTGAAGCTTAGTTGCTTCAGGGCCATTTTTATATCAGCTTGTTGGCTTTTGTCTCTGATAGGGTTTTGGCAGATTGCAGACAGCAGCCTTCCTATCCGTTCCTATCTAGGTAGTTTTTGGGCCCCGTCTTTGCTCAGCCTGTCTTTCTGTCTGTGTAAGTGTTTTCATCTTGCTTCACCGTCATTATATGTGGGGGGCTGCCTATTGCTTTGGGGTCTGCTCTGGGGCAGTTAGATTTTCCCCTTTCCTTCTTTAGGCCGATGTATCTCTCCGGCTGTGATCGAGGGGTCTAGGTCATCGTAGGAACCCCCCACGGCTACTGCTAGTTGTGTTGATAGGTTCAGGGGTCTGCAATCTGATAGTTGCCAACTTCTCTGGTTTTCTGGACTTAGCTAGCATTCCTGTTTTTGTCTCCTACGGTGACTCAATCATAACACTCCTTACTACTGTCATGATCCAGGACGGGATTTCGCTTTGACCCGTCCTGGTTAGACTATGGGTTAATTGTGCTGCCTCTCTCTGGCAGAAGGAGCCTATTTAGTGCTCACTGGACCTGGGTCCGGTGTCAGTTATACTCCTGCCCTCGGCTGAGTTAAGTGACCTCTTGTATACGTGTGCCTTGTGCCTGATAACTTGTTGCCTGCTTGCTTGTGATCTGGTTCTGTCCTTGTTACAAGTTCTGCCTGAGCCTCTTGTACTGCGCTACCTCTCGTGTATGACTCTCTGCTTGTGACCCGACTTCTCTCTGCTTGACCCCTTGGTACCACGTCGTCCTCCTGTGTATGACCTTTGGCTTTGTCTGACTACCCGTCTGTATCAATACAAAAAATGGTGGGGGGAACAAGAGGCGCAATAGTGCCCTATCACTAGTGACACTTAAAGTATGAGCGGTATAATACAGTTCCACTCACCTATTCCAGTTGTGTAACCCACAACTGCCTTGAGAGCATATCACAGAATCAGCTGCTGAAGGACCTCCACCAACCACTCACACGTGGAAAAAACCTTCAGAGAGTTGTGGGAAGCAAGGTGTGTTACAGTCCGCGCTAGCCAAGATTCACAAATCACCTGGGATACAAGATGTTGTAGCAGTGTACTCCTTTATTTCCTCCTACGCGTTTCGGCGCCCTTCCTGGCACCTTCCTCAGGGATATCCCTGAGGAAGGTGCCAGGAAGGCCTACCCGTCTGTTTGTCCCTCCTGTACCTCGTTTGCCCGTACTGTTGTGACCTCCGTTTTGCCTGACTCTGAGTTGTTGTATGGTGTCCTGTCATATCTGAAAGCAGGACGCTAAGCCCCAGCCCCTTGCTGTCACAGGACCATAGGTCCTGTGCCAGCTTGCTCATTTTCAGTGTCCGCAGGTCCTGTGCCTCTTTACTTTCCAGCACTGATTGGACCCTGACACTATTAGCTTGAAGCACGCCTGGTCACCTCTGCTGCCCTGCTCCCCAGGTAACTTTTAGCACTGCTTCTGTACTCAGGACACGCGCACTGGCTCTATGAGCAAGTGTAGTGCGGTGTCTCTGACAACTACCTAGTCCCGGCTCACTCACATTGCTGTTGTGCCCCCAAGTCTGGTGTGGAAATAAAGTGGTAACAACTTCTATTCCTCCGGTGTCTGCTGCAGGACCATTAGTATCCATATAACCTCGGGGACCAGACCCCGGCCTTGCGCTGTGAACTTGGGAAGGGTTCTGCTCTAACCCTAATCCTTAGTCCTCCTCTACTTACGTTCCGTACTAATCCTTCTTTCTTATGGAGAGAGTCAGGCTTTCTATCAATGTCCCTTTCCTGTGCCAGTGGACCCAGGTCACTGAGAACGGCTGCAGCACTTCCTTCATCCATCCCACTCAGGGGACCTTCACTCTTCCACTGACTCTGTCAGACTCACCAAATCCTAAACTCTTCCCGCTCTTTTGGTGCCAAATAAACTCCACCTGCCTCCCAGCATGCTTCGTGTTCCAAGCAGGGAGCCACCAAAGGGTGCTTTGCTACACTACTGTGTTGTGTGGGATGCAGGTGTTGGAGCATGGTCAGGTGTCTCCACCTTACCTGGATGGTGGGGCACCACACCTCAGGAGGAGGTGCAGTACCTCTGTGGCGACTGCACTCTCAGGGGCACCACACAAACATGGACAATTCAAACCTGATAAAGTAGAACATGAGGCAATAATGTCATGGTCACGTGTGTCAGGACGCAGATGATACCGCAAGGCGGACCCATAACACACGTGACCCTGGATACACCGCCTCCAGTGGGGCGCATTTAAATAATAAAGCGTGCAGGTGGATACGCCGCCTCCACCTGGCGAATTTAGGTATTACACGTTATACATACAATAATCAAATAATAAAGGGGGAACCTGGGAAACTTTAACAATGGTGGGCCCTGCGATAGGGAATGGGGACATGGAGACCTCCTAAGCTCCCCTGAGCCAGTGTCCCTGCACTCCTTACATTCCCTAAACAGGCTCCGCACCTGTCGCCGCACGCGTACCTTAACGCCCTTGCTCACCCTGACCCTAAACCCTCACTAGGGAATGGGTTGGTGCGGAGACTAATCCCACCACTGCACTAATAACACACATGAGGAAAGAGACAATACAGGGGAAACACCACTTAGCTTTGCTCTGTTGCGTGCGCTCCTAGCAACAGAGCCCTCCACCTGAGTGCATCTTCTCCTCCACCTGGATCCATCACCATAACAGTGTCACGGGGGCTTAGTTCAACTAAGGCTGAAATACCCGGGGCCCCTGTGGTGTCCCTTTACTAGGGGAAACCCTGTCTGACCCTCAACCCAGGGTTTTTGCTGAAGGTGCAAATGCCTGAGCCTCCGACCTTTCCTTATCTCCTGCTCAGCCCTGCACTTAACCCTCCACCCTCCACCCAGTGAGAAGTCACCACCAAAGCTCCCACACAAATAATGACAGACAGGGAGAACTTAAACTACACTGCGCCGCACACACACAGGAATAAACAGTAATGTGAACAGGGCACAACTAAACACAAATATGGGAAGGAGAAAGGATAACGACGGATCATACGACACCAGATATGAATCTCTCTCTCTTGAACACCTCCACTCCAGACCGGAACCACTTGGTATGAAACACAAGCTATAATCGGCGACGCCCATAGGCCAGCATGACTATTTAAAGACCGTGGGCGTGACTAACCATCCAACCTGGTCTCCAGCAGGATTAACCCCCGAGAGCCTGAAGATCAGGCCGGCGCCACTGAGGCTATAGTGGCTGGAGGTGGAACTACCTCTGCCTGCCGGATGCTGTGGTGTGAACAGCGTCCGACATGACAGTACCCCGTCTTCTATGAGGGACCCCAGGGCCCTCAAGACTCATACGACCCGGCTTGTCCGGATGACGACGGTGAAAAGAACTGACCAGCCGATCCGCATGTATGTCTGAGGCTGGAACCCAAGACCTATCCTCTGGACCATACCCCCGCCAGTGCACCAAATACTGAAGAGTACGGCGTACTACTCGAGAGTCCACTACCTTGGCGACCTCGAACTCTAACTCGCCATCCACCATGACTGGAGGTGGCATTGGCATCGTGTCCACCAAGCCTACCACCTTTTTCAATAAAGCCCTGTGAAACACGTTGTGTATCTTGTACACCGCGGGAAGTTCCAACCGATAAGCTACTTGGTTAATGATGGCAGAAATCCTAAAAGGCCCAATAAACCTTGGACCCAGTTTTAAAGAAGGGATTTTGAGTTTTATGTTCTTCGTAGCTAACCACACCCATTCACCCACACACAGGTCCGGACCTGGCACGCGTCTACTGTCAGCCACCCGTTTGTACCTGGCACTCATGCTCAACAAACGCTGTTTCACCCGCCTCCAGACTGATGACAATTGGGCTCCTAGCTGATCCTCCTCCGGGACACCCCCGGAGTCACCCTGACGTAAGGTACAAAACTGAGGATGTTGACCGTACACACAAAAGAATGGAGACTCTCCTGATGACTCTTGGCGGTGATTATTTAATGCGAATTCGGCCAGAGGAAGGAAAGTAGACCACTCCTCCTGGTTGTCGGACACAAAGCATCGTAAATACTGTTCTAGATTTTGGTTCATGCGCTCAGTTTGTCCATTAGACTGTGGATGAAACGCCGATGAATGTGACAACTTGATCCCCAACCTTGAGCAAAAAGCTTTCCAAAACCTCGCCACAAATTGCGTACCCCTATCAGATACTATGTCAGACGGTACTCCGTGGAGTCTGACCACCTCCTTCACAAATACCTGAGCCAACGTCTTAGCATTGGGCAAAGAGGACAACGCCACAAAATGCGCCATCTTTGAAAAACGGTCAACCACCACCAGGATGACCGTGTTCCCTGCCGAGGCTGGCAAGTCAGTGATAAAATCCATGGAGATTTCTGTCCATGGCCTATTGGGTACCCCCAGAGGCTGTAGCGTGCCAGCAGGACGGGTTCGGGGTGACTTAGCCCTAGCGCACGTGATGCAAGCTGCCACGTACGAGACCACGTCCTGCCGGATTTTGGGCCACCAGAAACGACGCGATACCAGCTCTAAGGTGCCCTTCACCCCTGGGTGACCAGCCAGTACCGAATCGTGGTGTTCCTTCAACACCTTAGGCCGAAGATGCAGGGGTACAAATGATTTGTTGGCGGGAAGTCCTGGTGGTACCTCCTCTTGGGCCTCGGCAATCTCCGCCTCTACCTCAGTCGTGAGAGCCGAGACCACTACCCCTTTCTGGAGGATGGGTACCGGCTCTTCCCGAGGTTCTCCCCCCGGAAAACACCTAGACAAAGCATCCGCCTTGGTGTTTTTAGCCCCGGGACGGTACGTCACAAGAAAATTGAAACGAGTAAAAAACAATGCCCAGCGAGCCTGCCTAGGAGACAGACGCTTGGCCGACTCCAGGTAGAGCAGATTCTTATGGTCGGTGATAACTGTGACCTGGTGAGCCGCCCCCTCCAAGAAGTGTCGCCATTCCTCAAAAGCCAGTTTGATGGCCAACAACTCCCTGTTGCCGATATCATAATTCCGTTCGGCCGGCGACAACTTCTTGGAGAAGTAGGTGCATGGATGCATCTCGCTCAAGGACGAGCCTTGAGACAGTACTGCCCCCACTCCCACCTCCGACGCATCAACCTCTACCACAAAAGGTTTAGACACGTCTGGTTGCACCAGAATGGGGGCTGAAGCAAAACTATTCTTCAGACGCTCAAATGCACGTATAGCCACCTCAGGCCAGTTCGCCAGATCGGCACCCTTTTTTGTCATGTCCGTGAGCGGTTTGGCGACAGTCGAAAAGTGTTTTATAAATTTCCT
Source organism: Dendrobates tinctorius (assembly GCF_039654945.1). NCBI lineage: Eukaryota > Metazoa > Chordata > Amphibia > Anura > Dendrobatidae > Dendrobates > Dendrobates tinctorius. The sequence goes on from NW_027361673.1 coordinate 23,004,275, forward strand.
ATAATAATTCGCAAACCCAAGGAACCGCTGGAGTGCTTTCAGACTCTCCGGCCTCTCCCATTGCAACACCGCTTGCACCTTAGCGGTGTCCATTTTAAAACCAGCTGCGGACACAATATATCCCAAAAAGGGCAACTCCTGGACAAAAAATAAACATTTTTCCAGCTTAGCATAGAGCTGGTTCTCCCGGAGCAACTGTAACACCTGCCTAACATGCTGCAAATGAGTGTCCCGATCGCTAGAAAAAATGAGGATATCATCCAGGTATACAATCACAAATCTCCCCAGGACATGAGCAAAGACATCATTAATAAAATGTTGGAAAACGGCAGGCGCGGTGGTCAACCCAAACGGCATAACCAGACTCTCAAAATGACCCTCAGGAGTGTTAAACGCCGTCTTCCACTCATCCCCCTGACGGACCCTTATGAGGTTATACGCCCCCCTGAGGTCCAGCTTGGAAAACCATTTTGCCCCCGCTACCTGGTTGAACAAATCCGGGATCAACGGCATTGGGTAGGGATCACGGATAGTAATCTGGTTTAACTCTCGGAAATCCAGACACGGGCGTAACCCCCCATCTTTCTTCTTAATGAAGAAAAACCCCGCGGCTACAGGCGAGGACGAAGGCCGGATGTGACCTTTGCTCAGACTCTCCGCGATGTAGTCTTTCAGAGCTTGTCTCTCAGGACCAGAAATATTAAACATCCTGGCCTTAGGTAATTTGTCCCCGGGTTTTAACCTAATAGCACAGTCATAGGCTCTATGTGGAGGCAGTTCTGAGCAACCCTTCTCAGAGAAAACATCCGCGAAATCCTGCAAAGCCTCCGGCAGGCTGGGCGTCACGGCGGACACACATGTGGCCAAGCAATTGTCTTGGCAGAAACCACTCCATTGTACTATGTCCTGAGTTTTCCAATCAATTACCGGGTTGTGCCTGGACAGCCATGGAAAACCCAGGACCATTTGAGCTGGGAGATTACGGAGGACCCTACATGTAACCGACTCAGAATGTAGGACCCCAATGTGGAGTTTCACCTCTGCCACAAACTCAGTAATCTCCCCTTGAGGGAGGGGAACAGCATTAATGGTCACCACCTGTATGGGGTGAGGAAGTTTTTCAATCTTAAACCCGGCGGTGTGTGCAAACTCCTCATCTATGAGATTGGTGGCGGAACCGCTATCCACAAACACTGATATAGGTAGCTCTCTGACGGCGACAATAACCTTGGCAGGGAGCATACATTGAGATACCATCATGGAGGATATGCATACGCTCAGTTGGGTCTCCTCCATACCCTCTGAGCTTAACAGTTTTCCGCCGGTGTGACCCTCTTAGGTAGTACCGGGCAAACGTTAACATAATGACCTCCTTTACCACAGTAGAAACATGCTCCGGACTTCCGGACTCCCGGAGCGCGAGGCTGAACCTGTGCCACGCCAGCAATCTGCACAGGTTCAGGGGACTCATCTACTCAACCACACCTGCACCTCTGTTTTCCCCCAGAGGTAGCGTCTCCTGTGCCCCCTGACGAAAACGGCGATCAATACGTATCACCAAACTCATGGCAGACTCCAATGATGCCGGAGTCTCATACATCAGGAGGGCTTGTTTCACCCTCCCTGATACCCCATGAATAAACTGGCTCCGCAGTGCTGGGTCATTCCACTGTGTGTCTACAGCCCAGCGGCGAAATTCCGAACAATAGTCTTCTGCCAAGCGCTCCCCCTGGCGGAGGGCGCGGATTTTAGATTCCGCTAGAGCCAGTCGGTCAGGGTCATCGTAAATGAGCCCGAGGGCAGAAAAAACATTATCGACCGAATGAAATGTAGCAGAGTCAGGTGGTAAGGAAAATGCCCATGCTTGGGGGTCACGACTCAGTAATGACAACATCAGCCCTACTCGCTGGGCCTCATTACCTGAGGATATTGGCCGCATGCGGAAGTATAATTTGCAGGCCTCCCGAAATACGACAAATTTGCTGCGATCGCCTGAAAATCGTTCTGGCAGCGGAAACTTCGGCTCTGCACCGATACCTGCAGATGCCGTTTGCACCTTCGCTACTACCAGGCCCTGCTGCTGAACTGCCCCATTCAACTCGGAGACCTGTATGGACAGCGCCGCCAACTGGCGGGTTATGGAATCTAATGGATCCATGGACTCCTGAAAAAATGTGGGCCGATTATAATGTCACGGGGGCTTAGTTCAACTAAGGCTGAAATACCCGGGGCCCCTGTGGTGTCCCTTTACTAGGGGAAACCCTGTCTGACCCTCAACCCAGGGTTTTTGCTGAAGGTGCAAATGCCTGAGCCTCCGACCTTTCCTTATCTCCTGCTCAGCCCTGCACTCAACCCTCCACCCTCCACCCAGTGAGAAGTCACCACCAAAGCTCCCACACAAATAATGACAGACAGGGAGAACTTAAACTGCACTGCGCCGCACACACACAGGAATAAACAGTAATGTGAACAGGGCACAACTAAACACAAATATGGGAAGGAGAAAGGATAACGACGGATCATACGACACCAGATATGAATCTCTCTCTCTTGAACACCTCCACTCCAGACCGGAACCACTTGGTATGAAACACAAGCTATAATCGGCGACGCCCATAGGCCAGCATGACTATTTAAAGACCGTGGGCGTGACTAACCATCCAACTTGGTCTCCAGCAGGATTAACCCCCGAGAGCCTGAAGATCAGGCCGGCGCCACTGAGGCTATAGTGGCTGGAGGTGGAACTACCTCTGCCTGCCGGATGCTGTGGTGTGAACAGCGTCCGACATGACAAACAGGATCCTTCACCTTAGTGCAGCCTTGGAGCAGAGTCCAACACCAGTTGCAGCTGCTTAGATCCAGAGTCCCAAGGAAGTGTTCAGCTTCTGCCACGAAGTCAAGCATGCTTGAGTCCAGCTCAACGGCCAAGTCCCACATGGTGAGTGCCACTCTCCATAGTAGCCACTCCACCAGACCATGCAGACACTTCCCGCCGACTCCATCACTGCGACCCCACCACGCCAAGCCAGCCCTTCGTCCAGACACCATAGCTGCAACAAGACCCTCCTGGCTAAGCTGCGCAGGACTCCTCACCAGCTCCATCCTTCCTCCAGGCTCTCCACTTCAAAGTGAAAGCAATCTCACAATATCACAGGCAGTGAGTGAACACCCTGAGCACACCTTTATAGGGTGTCACACCTGATCCATAATTAAGTGAACATTAACCTAAACCTAAGGTGCGATACCATTCCCCACCACCGGGCAACTTAGAATGAACAACACCACGTGATGATTCTAATGGCCAACGGGGGCAATCACGATACACTTTGGAACCAAAGGAAAAAAAGTTCACTTAATGCATTTAATACCGCCAGATCCAACACTGGATCATGACAGTACCCCCTCCTTAATGAGGGGCCTCAGGACCCTCAAGACCACCCCTCATCAGGAAAACACCTACAGCGGGGACGCCCAGACCCTGAGTTCACCCCACCATTCCTTGACACTTCAGGTTTATGACAAACACAGCTGATATTGGCAATATACGTTCCTTTTGGAGGCACCACTCATCTCCACAGCGCCGACCTGGGGAACGAGTTAATGTATGTGTAGGTTTGCTCAGAGCTGATCAGACTCCACAACACATTTCCACAAGATGTATTTTGGTGGAACCCATACATGCTCGTTCACACACAGGTCCTGACCTGAACGTTTATTGCACACATACATGTGTCAAACTTGGTGAACTCACTCTGGAATTTACAACAGAGGCGTCCCCCTGTGTCACCACACTCACACCCCCACTATTCACCAAGGGACACCACCCTCCAACCCTTTCACCATGAGGACTGCGCCTCCTAGGGTTGGCTAATGGCGAGGGTAGAGATTTGTCCCTACTCCCCCGCAGCACACCTGCTGCACACACCAGGAGGAGAAGGGGACGGGGAAATGGAGGAAATATACTCTCGCTGGTCGCCTCCACACGACCAGGAGGGTGGCTTCTTCGATGGTATGAAGATTTGGCGTAAAAACCCCGCGGACTCTCACACCAGTCAGTTCACCACAGGGGCGTACCCCTTCACCTCAGGGAATACCAGGCAGCTCCGTGGGGCACCATTCCTCCCACCTGCCTGGGTGCGCCCGCCTGCATGAACCAGTCCTGCTCCCCAGCAGCGACTCTAGGGGGTTTTAGTACCATAGCCGCAGGAATATGGAGGAAAATATATATACTCGCTGGTCGCCTCCACACGACCAGGAGGGGCGGCATCGAAGATTTGGCATGAGCCCCGCGGACTATTCACCAATCCGCTCACTACAGGGACGTACCCCTTCACCTCGGGGAATACCAGGCAGCTCTGTGGGGCACCATTCCTCCCACCTGCCTGGGTGCGTCCCCTGTAAGAGCAAGTCCCGCTCCCCAGCAGCGACTACACACCTAGTCTGCTCATCACAGGGATGTACCCCTTCACCTCGGGGAATACCAGGCAGCTCCGTGGGGCACCATTCCTCCCACCTGCCTGGGTACCTCCCCGTGCAAGAGCAAGTCCCGCTCCCCAGCAGCGACTCTAGGCGCTTTTGCCAGACCGCAGCCGCCATTTTTGTTTCTCTGGTTATCTGATCAGAGGCCCCAGACCCTGATAACTGCTGCTGCAGCGGCCTAAACACACCTTGCCGCTCCCCACTCACATCAGTGAGGCCCGGCAGCAATTACTCAGCGGTCTCCACATGGCCAAAGCTCACCAGAAAAAAAAAACTGTATGGCCTGTGATATTGTGAGATTGCTTTCACTTTGAAGTGAAGAACCTGGAGGAAGGATGGAGCTGGTGAGGAGTCCTGCGCAGCTTAGCCAGGGGGGACTTTTTGCAGCTATGGTGTCTGGATGAAGGGCTGGCATGGTGTGGTGGGGTCGCAGTGATGGAGTCGGCGGGAAGTGTCTGCATGGTCTGGTGGAGTGGCTACTATGGAGAGTGGCACTCACCATGTGGGACTTGGCCGTTGAACTGGACTCAAGCATGCTTGACTTCGTGGCAGAAGCTGAACACTTCCTTGGGACTCTGGTTCTAAGCAGCTGCAACTGGTGTTGGACTCTGCTCCAAGGCTGCACTAAGGTGAAGGATCCTGTTATGGTGATGGATCCAGGTGGAGGAGAAGATGCACTCAGGTGGAGGGCTCTGTTGCTAGGAGCGCACGCAACAGAGCAAAGCTAAGTGGTGTTTCCCCTGTATTGTCTCTTTCCTCATGTGTGTTATTAGTGCAGTGGTGGGATTAGTCTCCGCACCGACCCATTCCCTAGTGAGGGTTTAGGGTCAGGGTGAGCAAGGGCGTTAAGGTACGTGTGCGGCGACAGGTGCGGAGCCTGTTTCGGGAATGTAAGGAGTGCAGGGACACTGGCTCAGGGGAGCTTAGGAGGTCTCCATGTCCCCATTCCCTATCGCAGGGCCCACCATTGTTAAAGATTCCCAGGTTCCCCCTTTATTATTTGATTATTGTATGTATAACGTGTAATACCTAAATTCACCAGGTGGAGGCGGCGTATCCACCTGCACGTTTTATTATTTAAATGCGCCCCACTGGAGGCGGTGTATCCAGGGTCACATGTGTTATGGGTCCGCCTTGCGGTATCATCTGCGTCCTGACACACGTGACCATGACAAATATTAGATACAGGTGCAGCGGTGAATATCTGACTCACACAATAATCACTGCCAGGGCAGCACATAGAAAACAGATTATATTAGAACCAAAATATAAATAAGTGCTGTGGGAATTTAGCAGATATTAAATATTGAATAATTGTCAATTATTTTGACCCTGTATTATATTATCCATATTATTTATATACAATTGTACCTCACTGGCTATCAGTTATTTGGTACAGTGCTTTATGACATGTTAGACTAGTGTATCCCATATCCAGCCCTCACGGTCACAAACAGATCATGTATTCAGGGTTTTCTTAGTATTGCGCAGATGAGAGATCTTGTGCCAATTTCTGATACCTTGATAATAATTCCATCATATCTGCAATACTAAGGAAATTGAGAAAACTTGATTTATAGGGGGACATGAGGATTGGATTTGGAAAACAATGCTATAGACTGAAGTTCTAATTTAAAGATATTGAAATGATGGGGGTCATATTCTGACACAGACTGCAACTGGCATAAACAATCACTCTCTTAATTTCCTCGTACTTTTGGGTTGGTGCATCTATCGGAGGCTAGCATTGATGTACACCCAAAAATCAAGGAAGTAGTCTACATATACAGTGGGGAAAAAAAGTATTTAGTCAGTCAGCAATAGTGCAAGTTCCACCACTTAAAAAGATGAGAGGCATCTGTAATTTACATCGTAGGTAGACCTCAACTATGAGAGACAAACTGAGAAAAAAAAATCCAGAAAATCACATTGTCTGTTTTTTTTCATTTTATTTGCATATTATGGTGGAAAATAAGTATTTGGTCAGAAACAAAATTTCATCTCAATACTTTGTGATATATCCTTTGTTGGCAATGACAGAGGTCAAACGTTTTCTGTAAGTCTTCACAAGGTTGCCACACACTGTTGTTGGTATGTTGGCCCATTCCTCCATGCAGATCTCCTCTAGAGCAGTGATGTTTGTGGCTTTTCGCTTGGCAACACGGACTTTCAACTCCCTCCAAAGGTTTTCTATAGGGTTGAGATCTGGAGACTGGCTAGGCCACTCCAGGACCTTGAAATGCTTCTTACGAAGCCACTCCTTCGTTGCCCTGGCGGTGTGCTTTGGATCATTGTCATGTTGAAAGACCCAGCCACGTTTCATCTTCAATGCCCTTGCTGATGGAAGGAGGTTTGCACTCAAAATCTCACGATACATGGCCCCATTCATTCTTTCATGTACCCGGATCAGTCGTCCTGGCCCCTTTGCAGAGAAACAGCCCCAAAGCATGATGTTTCCACCACCATGCTTTACAGTAGGTATGGTGTTTGATGGATGCAACTCAGTATTCTTTTTCCTCCAAACACGACAAGTTGTGTTTCTACCAAACAGTTCCAGTTTGGTTTCATCAGACCATAGGACATTCTCCCAAAACTCCTCTGGATCATCCAAATGCTCTCTAGCAAACTTCAGATGGGCCCGAACATGTACAGGCTTAAGCAGTGGGACACGTCTGGCACTGCAGGATCTGAGTCCATGGTGGCGTAGTGTGTTACTTATGGTAGGCCTTGTTACATTGGTCCCAGCTCTCTGCAGTTCATTCACTAGGTCCCCTCGCGTGGTTCTGGGATTTTTGCTCACCGTTCTTGTGATCATTCTGACCCCACGGGGTGGGATTTTGCGTGGAGCACCAGATCGAGGGAGATTATCAGTGGTCTTGTATGTCTTCCATTTTCTAATTATTGCTCCCACAGTTGATTTCTTCACTCCAAGCTGGTTGGCTATTGCAGATTCAGTCTTCCCAGCCTGGTGCAGGGCTACAATTTTGTTTCTGGTGTCCTTTGACAGCTCTTTGGTCTTCACCATAGTGGAGTTTGGAGTCAGACTGTTTGAGGGTGTGCACAGGTGTCTTTTTATACTGATAACAAGTTTAAACAGGTGCCATTACTACAGGTAATGAGTGGAGGAAAGAGGAGACTCTTAAAGAAGAAGTTACAGGTCTGTGAGAGCCAGAAATCTTGATTGCTTGTTTCTGACCAAATACTTATTTTCCACCATAATATGCAAATAAAATGAAAAAAAAACAGACAATGTGATTTTCTGGATTTTTTTTTCTCAGTTTGTCTCCCATAGTTGAGGTCTACCTATGATGTAAATTACAGACGCCTCTCATCTTTTTAAGTGGTGGAACTTGCACTATTGCTGACTGACTAAATACTTTTTTTCCCCACTGTACCTGCAGGAAGACTTTGGCATTGATTTTCCCCTACTTCTCAATAGGCAAGTTGTTGTTCCATTAAAGTTTTACTCAAGCAGCAGGTCTCTATTTTTGGAAAATTCTAGTAAGTCCCACCCATCTATAATAATCTGCACAGCCTAAGGAATTTGTTGTTCTGCTCCAATACCCTCAGAGCCTGTTTTATTTGTTGCAATGGGTATACACCTCAGTGTTTCAGCTTGTAATAATGTCCATATTCCATGCAAAACTAAGAGTCCTTTTTTGACCAAGACAATTGATCCAGATAACTTGCCCTTCCTACATTTTCTGCAGCATTTCACTTTTGATACAGAGCAGGGAAAGTGTGGTGGGACTGTCATCTACTGAACTTTCCCAGCTGGAATCCGGTGCAATTTTGGCAATACACTCAAAGTCCTCATCTTAAAGGCCAAAAGCCATGCCGTGCTTCTTTCAAACACCAATAACACCCACCCTATTCTGAATTTCGTGCTGCAACCATGCAAAATCCACTGAGAGGAGCCCCACTGATTCCTCTTATGTATACGTATCAGTTGTGTTAATGGATTTAGACACTTCCTCTTGTTAGTTCAGCTTTCCACCCAAGCAGACCAGTACTTCTGTCTATAGAATGGCTGCTGATAGAGGAGAATATAACCAAACCGGTCCATCAGCCTCATCCAACTGTAAAACACCTCGCATGGGAAACCTGCTTTTCTATTGGAGGAGACTGATGGATAGGTCTGGTCACATGTCCCTCAAATAGGTAACATTGTATGGATAGAAGTTCTAGACAATTTGTGAGGAAACCTACATGATCAAGAGAAAGCAACCCAACAAAAATGGAAGCAGAAAGTTCAAGTATAAAAATACAATATTTATTTATTATAATATTTAATAACTGATCAAAGCCATGACAAACATGATAAAAAATGAATCATAATAGTATAGGACACAGAGATCCCTCCTACCCAGGAAACAGATGAACACAGGCTATTGATGTAACCACTGGTTTAGGGCCTTACAAATCATTTCAGTCACCTCTAAATTTATTTTTTTTATTTAAGTTTTATCTCAGTTCTGCCATTTCTTTACTAAATGATTTTTTTACTGTCTATGAGTGTTGTGCTCTTCTGTGAAGAAGCAACTATTTCGAAAAAAAGGAAAACCAAATATATTTGTGTCACTGATATTCAAATGCATTTGGATGACTGTCTCACCAGAACATATTAGTGCCAAGAAAAGTCACATCAAAGTGAAATAACAGTGCAATTATTCTGTAAATGTCTATTTATGCCATCATCTGGGATAACATTCTTTTTTAAATGCATATTGTTAGTACAGCTTTCTTGAAGTATTTTAACTCAAGTGATTCTAGATGATGCACGCATTCATTGCCATCTTCTTTCAAATGAAGCAAAAGAGCAAGGCACAACTTTAGTAGCTTTTTTCTACTAGATGTATTTACATTTAAAGAGGTTAGTTGGAATTATAATAATAATGGCATATCCTTAGGATTGTCCATCAATATTTCTTCATTGGAGTATGATCTCAAGGCAGTGATACACTATGAAACAGATCCCTTGGCACATTATCAGAAACAGCCAATTTGGTTGTGTAGTTAGTAGAGTTGATGGAATAGCTTCAGATAAGTGCTTATCTGAATAGCTAAAGCACTTACCGAATAGCTGCCTCGGGAACCTGGAACCTGGATCACTCCTGATAATCAGCTGCTCGGCGCCGCAGCTGCATATGTCACGGCTGTGTGACAATCCCAACACATGCATGGAGAGCCCAACAAATACTTTTTTGGGGCATTAAATTATTTGCGTAAATTTTTCTGGCACACATTACCACAATATAATTTTTTATTGTACATCATGAATATTAGGGTAAGAAAAAAAATGTACAGTCTTAATTGCAAAAAAATTTTGTACTGGCAAGGAGTTAAGGGGATAATCTAGATAATTAAACAAGAAGAATTGGATTATTTTTATTTTCAGATTTTGAGATTTACATTTATCCTAACAAAAGTTCTTTGTGAGAAATTTGCATGTGAAGACAATGATTCCTCCATTCTGTTCACATTGGTAGTTGAACAATAAGCAGTTAAAGAAAACGAATTCTAGAGCAATACTTCTATGACTACAAAGGAGATAACACGTGAATAAACGATACCTTGCATAGCAGATAAACACTGGTGTTCTTTGTTATTCCTGACTTGTGAGAGCAGCAGAGACAATTCTGTAGTGATACTCTTATGATTCTTAACTCAGTGCTGCTCTGTGATAAAGTGTCCTGTACTTTCCCAAATTATAGATAGAATAACTGTGCTTCACGTGTCATTACACAGATCCAGATTATAGTGCTGACCTAATCTATAGCACTTATCAAATGTTCTGTGGGATGGGAAAGATGAGAATAATCTGGTTATATAATCACATCTTGGTATTAAAGGCTAACCCCATTTTTCTGTAATCTAATAACAATGTGTATATTTCAGTTTCCATTGGAATATTCACTTATGCATTTTCTTTCTACCAAACTTTCATCATGTTCTGTTTTAGCAAGCATTCAGAGGAGCCATTATCCCTTGTGGATTAAAAATAGATGATATTAGTTATTTAATTGGTAACATGTTACTGCTTGAATGCAAAGTAAGCCTAAAATAATTGCACATTGAAACTATAAAGTGATCATTTTATTTACTTAAAGTGTAAATAGTGTAATAATATTCTAAAATTAATTTCTAAAATTGCTGGTTTTTTAAACACCGTGAAACTAAAACCCTACAAAAGAACAGGCCGAAATATTCCCAAGCCGTATTTCCTCAGTACACCATAAAAATTATTAAATATTGAAAAACTCTTCAGGTGCTTTACTTACCGTATATAACTTTTCAAGTACTTTACTTGCACCATTGTGTAACTTTTCAATGTTTCTCCATTATGTCCATACCTAAAGTCACAATACTGATCATATTACCAACAAGCTTTCAGCATATACATTTTTCAAATGTATATATACAAATAAGAAAATAAAAATAAAACAAACCAAACCAGTGTTCTTAAAAGAAGAATCATCAACAAGTACTTTGTATTCATTTCATACAGAATAAAAAGAAAAGTAAAAAAAAGCAATTTAACCCCTTCCTGACATGAGACGTACTATCCCGTCCACGGTACCCGGGCCCGTATGACCGGGGACGGGATAGTACGTCTACCGCGATCAGCGGCGCCCACATGGTGAGCGCCGCTGATCGCGGCCGGGTGTCAGCTGATTATCACAGCTGACACCCGGCACAATGTGTCAGGGGCGGTCACGGACCGCCCCCGACACGTTAACCCCTTGCACACCGCGATCAAACGCGATCGCGGTGTACCGGGAGTTAAAGGGAAGCATCGGCAGGGAGGGGGCTCCCTCCGTGCTTCCCTGAGCCCCCCACGGCAGCGCAATGTGCAGCGCTGCTGCGGGGGACTCCTATCCTCCAGGCCCCCGAATCCAAGATGGCGACGGGGGCCTTCGGGGGCCTGGGGAAGCTGGCTTCCTCAGTGCCTGCAAAGCGCAGGCATGAGGAAGCCTTGTGCACTGCCTGTGACAGATTGCTGATCTGTCACAGTGATCTGTGATGTGACAGATCAGCGATCTGTCACAGGACAGTGATGTCCCACCTGGGACTATGTAATAAAGTAAAAAAAAATTAAAAAAAAAGTGTAAAAATAAATTAAAAAAAAATCGCCAAATAAATTAGTAAAAAAAAAAAAAAATATTCCCCAATAAATTCATTTTTTTAAAATAATAATAAAAAAAAAACAATAAATGTACACATATTAGGTATCGCCGCGTCCGTAACGACCTGCCCTATAAAACTGTCCCATTAGTTAACCCCTTTAGCGAACCCCTTAAAAAATAAAAATAAAAAACGAAGCAAAAAATAATGATTTATTATCATACCGCCAAACAAAAAGTGCAATAACGCGCGATCAAAAAGACGCATATAAATATCCATGGTACCGCTGAAAACGTCATCTTGTCCTGCAAAAAACAAGCCGCCACACAGCATCATCAGCGAAAAAATAAAAAAGTTATAACTCGCAGAATAAAGCGATGCAAAAATAATTATTTTTTATATAAAATAGTTTTCATTGCATAAAACCGACAAAAACATAAAAAAAGACCTAAATGAGGTATCGCTGTAACCGTACTGACCCGAAGAATAAAACCGCTTTATCAATTTTACCGCACGCAGAACGGTGTAAACGCACCCCCCCCAAAAGAAATTCATGAAACGCTGGTTTTTGTTCATTCTGCGTCCCAAAAATCGGAATAAAAAGCGATCAAAAAATTTCACGTGCCCGAAAATGATACCAATAAAAACGTCAACTCGTCCCGCAAAAATTAAGACCTCACATGACTCGGTGGGTCAAAATACGGAAAAATTATAGCTCTCAATATGTGGTGATGCAAAAACTATTTTTACAATAAAAAGCGTCTTTTAGCGTGCGACAGCCGCCAAACATAAAAACCGCCATAAATAGTAAATCAAACCCCCCGTTATCACCCCTTTAGTTAGGGAAAAATAATAAAATAAAAAAAATGTATTTATTTCCATTTTTCCATTAGGGTTAGGGCTAGGGTTAGGGCTAGGGGTGTGTTGGGGTAGGGTTAGGGTAGGGTTAGGTTAGGGTTAGGGTTAGGGCTAGGGTTAGGGTTAGGGCTAGGGTTAGGGTTAGGGCTAGGGTTAGGGTTAGGGCTAGGGCTAGGGCTAGGGCTAGGGTTAGGGGCGTGTTGGGGTTCGGGTTGGAGTTAGAATTGGGGGTTTCCACTGTTTGGGCACATCAGGGGCTCTCCAAATGCAACATGGCGTCTGATCTCAATTCCAGCCAATTCTGAGTTGAAAAAGTCAAATGGTGCTCCTTCCCTTCCAAGCTCTGCTATGCGCCCAAACAGTGTTTTACCCCCTCATGTAGGGTATCAGCCTACTCAGGACAAATTGCAAAACAATTTTTGGGGTCCAATTTCTCCTGTTACCCTTAGGAAAATAAAAAATTGGGGGCAAAAATATCATTTTTGTGGAAAAAAATGATTTTTTTATTTTCACGTCCGAGTGTTATAAACTTCTGTGAAGCACTTGGGGGTTCAAAGTGCTCACCACACATCTAGATAAGTTCCGTGGGGGGTCTAGTGTCCAAAATGGGGTCACTTGTGGGGAGTTTCAATAGTTTAGGTACATCAGGGGCTCTCCAAACGCACATGACACCCGCAGACCATTCCATCAAAGTCTGCATTCCAAAACGTCACTGCTTCCCTTCCGAGCCCCGACGTGTGTCCATACAGTAGTTTTCTCCCACATATGGGGTGTCAGCGTACTCAGGACAAATTGGACAACAACTTTTGGGGTCCAATTTCTCCTGGTACCCTTGGGAAAATAAAAAAAAATGGTGACTAAAAGATCATGTTTGTGGAAAAAATACGAATTTTTTATTTTCACGCCCGGGCGTTGTAAACTTCTGTGAAGCACTGGGGGGGTCAAAGTGCTCACCACACATCTAGATAAGTTCCTTGGGGGGTCTAGTTTACAAAATGGTGTCATTTGTGGGGGGTTTCCACTGTTTAGGTACATTAGGGGCTCTCCAAAGGCAACATGACACCCGCAGACCATTCCATCAAAGTCTGCATTCCAAAACGTCACTACTTCCCTTCCGAGCCCTGACGTGTGCCCATACAGTAGTTTTCTCCCACATATGGGGTAGCAGCGTACTCAGGACAAATTGGAAAACAACTTTTGGGGTCCAATTTCTCCTGGTACCCTTGGGAAAATAAAAAAATGGTGACTAAAAGATCATGTTTGTGGAAAAAATACGAATTTTTTATTTTCACGCCCGGGCGTTGTAAACTTCTGTGAAGCACTGGGGGGTCAAAGTGCTCACCACACATCTAGATAAGTTCCTTGGGGGGTCTAGTTTACAAAATGGTGTCATTTGTGGGGGGTTTCCACTGTTTAGGTACATTAGGGGCTCTCCAAAGGCAATATGACACCCGCAGACCATTCCATCAAAGTCTGCATTCCAAAACGTCACTACTTCCCTTCCGAGCCCCAACGTGTGCCCATACAGTAGTTTTCTCCCACATATGGGGTATCAGCATACTCAGGACAAATTGGACAACAACTTTTGGGGTCCAATTTCTCCTGGTACCCTTGGGAAAATAAAAAAATGGTGACTAAAAGATCATGTTTGTGGAAAAAATACGAATTTTTTATTTTCACGCCCGGGCGTTGTAAACTTCTGTGAAGCACTGGGGGGTTCAAAGTGCTCACCACACATCTAGATAAGTTCCTTGGGGGGTCTAGTTTACAAAATGGTGTCATTTGTGGGGGGTTTCCACTGTTTAGGTACATTAGGGGCTCTCCAAAGGCAACATGACACCCGCAGACCATTCCATCAAAGTCTGCATTCCAAAACGTCACTACTTCCCTTCCGAGCCCCGACGTGTGCCCATACAGTAGTTTTCTCCCACATATGGGGTATCAGCATACTCAGGACAAATTGGACAACAACTTTTGGGGTCCAATTTCTCCTGGTACCCTTGGGAAAATAAAAAAAATGGTGACTAAAAGATCATGTTTGTGGAAAAAATATGAATTTTTTATTTTCACGCCCGGGCGTTGTAAACTTCTGTGAAGCACTGGGGGGGTCAAAGTGCTCACCACACATCTAGATAAGTTCCTTAGGGGGTCTAGTTTCCAAAATGGTGTCATTTGTGGGGGGTTCCACTGTTTTGGTACATCAGGAGTTTTCCAAACGCGACATGGTGTCCGATCTCAATTCCAGCCAAAAACGTCAAATGGCGCTGCTTCCCTTCCGAGCTCTGCCATGCCCCCAAATAGTGGTTTACCCCCACATGTGGGGTATCAGCGTACTCAGGACAAATTGCACAATAACTTTTAGGGTCCTGTTACCCTTGGAAAAATAAGAATTGAGGGTGAAAAGATCATTTTTGTGGAAAAAATATGATTTTTTAATTGTATGGCTTTATGTTATAAACTTCTGTGAAGCCCATGGGGGTTCAAAGTTCTCACCACACATCTAGATAAGTTCCTTAGGGTGTCTAGTTTCCAAAATGGTGTCATTTGTGGGGGGTTTCCACTGTTTTGGTACATCAGGGGTTTTCCAAACGCGACATGGTGTCCGATCTCAATTCCAGCCAAAAACGTCAAATGGCGCTGCTTCCCTTCCGAGCTCTGCCATGCGCCCAAATAGTGGTTTACCCCCACATGTGGGGTATCAGCGTACTCAGGACAAATTGCACAATAACTTTTAGGGTCCTGTTACCCTTGGAAAAATAAGAATTGAGGGTGAAAAGATCATTTTTGTGGAAAAAATATGATTTTTTAATTGTATGGCTTTATGTTATAAACTTCTGTGAAGCCCATGGGGGTTCAAAGTTCTCACCACACATCTAGATAAGTTCCTTAGGGGGTCTAGTTTCCAAAATGGTGTCATTTGTGGGGGGTTTCCACTGTTTTGATACATCAGGGGTTTTCCAAACGCGACATGGTGTCCGATCTCAATTCCAGCCAAAAACGTCAAATGGCGCTGCTTCCCTTCCGAGCTCTGCCATGCGCCCAAATAGTGGTTTACCCCCACATGTGGGGTATCAGCGTACTCAGGACAAATTGCACAATAACTTTTAGGGTCCTGTTACCCTTGGGAAAATAAAAATTGGGGTGAAAAGATCATTTTTGTGGAAAAAATATGATTTTTTAATTGTACCGCTGTACGTTATAAACTTCTGTAAAGCCCTTGTGGGTTCGAAGTTCTCACCACATATCTAGATAAGTTCCTTGGGGGGTCTAGTTTCCAAAATGGGGTCACTTGTAGGGGGTTTCCACTGTTTAGGTACATCAGGGACTCTCCAAATGTGACATGGCGTCCAATCTGAATTCCAGCCAATTTTGCATTGAAAAAGTCAAACGGCGCTCCTTCCATTCTGAGCTCTGCCATGCGCCGAAACAGTCGTTCCCCCCCACATATCAGGTATCTGCGTACTCAGGACAAATTGCACAATAACTTTTGCAGTTCAATTTCTCCTGTTACCCTTGGTAAAATAAAAAAAATTGAACCTGAAGTATTTTTTTTATGAAAAAAAGTTAGATGTTCATTTTTTTTTAAATATTCAAAAAAATTCCTGTGACGCACCTAAAGGGTTAATAAACTTCTTGAATGTGGTTTTGAGCACCTTAAGGGGTGCAGTTTTTAGAATGGTGTCACTTTTGTGTATTTTCTATCATATAGACCCCTCAAAGTGGCTTCAAATGTGATGTGGTCCTAAAAATAAAATGGTGTTGTAAAAATGAGAAATCGCTGGTCAACTTTTAACCCTTATAACTTCCTAACAAAAAAAAATTTTGGTTCCAAAATTGTGCTGCTGTAAAGTAAACATGTGGGAAATGTTAGTTATCAAGTTTTTTGTGTGCCGTATCTCTGTGATTTAAGGGCATAAAAATTCAAAGTTGGAAAATTGCGAAATTTTCAAAATTTTCGCCAAATTTCCGTTTTTCTCACAAATAAACGCAAGTTATTTGAATGAAATTTTACCACTAACATGAAGTACAATATGTCACGAGAAAACAGTGTCAGAATCACCGGGATCCATGGAAGCGTTCGAGAGTTATGACCTCATAAAGGTACAGTGGTCAGAATTGTAAAAATTGGCCCGGTCATGAACGTGCAAACCACCCTTGGGGGTGAAGGGGTTAAAGTAAATCAGGAATATCTGCAGCTGCAAGAGAGGTAAACCTTCTCTATAAAACAAGTCATTTGCACATGTACTTCTTCACTTTCTCATTTCTCAGTCTCCCAAGCTGGGTAAACTTTAGGCTACTCTAATGCTGTTGCTGTTATTTAAACCAATGATCTCGGTAATCTTTCATTTAAGGTTTGCTTTCCAGAGGGATTCAATAGCTTGCTCTTCAGGTCCAAAGCTATGTATATATTGATGATTTTCATGTGTTTTGTATGTTGCACTGAAAGGTCAAACATTTGGCTGTTTTGGAAAGAAATCACAAATCACCAGATCCATGCAATGTTCTTTTTCTTTTCAATTTTTCATTGTGTGGAAGAAAAGGGTAGAATCACTGACCAAAACACTGACCTCTTTTTATGTCTTCCTCTAATCCTGTTTGGAATGTTTTATAGGATATTATTTCTGTTTTCGATCAGGAAGACTAAACCAATATAACCTACATCTTAAAATTATAACATCTATTCAATCACTACAACTAGAGATGTAAATGCATTCAATAAAACCAAAGAAATGAGCCAGATCATAAGTTGGTATACATGCAATGCAGGACCACGTTGACATTGTGGCCATTTCACAGACAAAACCCAAGAAAAACACAAAGTGAAAATATGCCTTGTAGTAAGAATTAAAACATCACCTTCTATCAGCCGACCTCAATATAGATAAGGGCAGAGCAGGATTCAAGCTTGACTGTTCAGACACCTTCTCTTGGAAAGATATATAAATTAAATGCCTAGCTCAAAAGGGGGTGCCACGCCACTGTTTGAACAGAGTACCAAGGAAAATGACCAAAACCAAGGAAATGACTAGGAGCAAAAGTTGGTACACAGGCAATGAAGGAGAATGCTCACACTGTGGCCATTTCACAGACAAAACCCAAGAATAAAACAAAATGAGCATATACCCTGTGGAAAGTAAATAAGTAAATATTAGCCATCGGTGAGCGTGCTTGGCACTGCAAAGTGCTCGAGTGAGCATCCTGGTGTTCAAGATGCTCAGCACTCAATTAAGTACCCGGGTACTCGGGCACCAAGCTCCATTCACTACCCCGCAAGTTTGGCACCTGATTTTCAGCCACTAAGCATGCGAATATTGCCTTACAATCATGGTAATGTCTTAGGCATGTTGGCTACTGGCATTGCTGTGATTAACCAGCCACATACCACTAAAAAGGCTATTGATATCAGGGGGTTGATATCAGTAGCATCCGTATTTATTGCTCTAGGACACAATTCACACTCTGATCGCATTAAATGCGATTCTGGTGATCAGTAGCAGCTGATGGAATACAGGGGGTTAATATCAGTAGCAGCTGTATCAGTAGCAGCTGTATTTATTGCCCTAGGACGCTATTCACACTCTTAAATGCGATTCTGGTAATTATGTGCACTGTGGCAGTTTCTGTTTCACGCGTCCAGTATTTTGGAACATAGGAAGAGGCTGCATTAACCTGTTTATGATACCATTCACACTTTGGACGCATGAAATATGATATTAGAAGCAATAGGTAATATGGCCGTTTCCTTGTATGTGTCCTGCATTTTGGAAAACAGGAGGTTAATATCGGTAGCAGCTGATGGAATGCAGGGGGTTAATATCAGTAGCAGTTTGCGATCTGATGTCAGATGCTGGGGTGGAGCATACCAATAATGGAGTCTTTATCAAGAGTCCATGTGCTTTCCCCTCCACGATTCCACTTGGTAGCGACAGGGACAGTCACACTACCTTGTTAGGCACTTCGCCACTGCAGGACCTGTGGACTTAATGGATAACACTAATTCTATATATCCTTTCCTACTGCTTTATATCTATTTGACTCCCCTGATGAATCCCCACCATTGGGGAAGAAACGCGTAAGGAGCTTCTGTCTATTTTTCCCCTTATCAGTGGGGGTATCCACTACAGGATCCACTTGGGGCCTGTCCTTGTTAGGACAGGAGTAACGCTGAGGCATGACAGGGAGTCTAGGGGAACACTTTACACTAACACTGGTTTTCCCATGTCTCGGTGTGGTACTAGCAGGTATGCAGGATGCATTGTCGAGACGCGAGACGGTTTTGTGTTTTTGGTATCAACTTTTATAGGTTTATAGGTAACTATCTGCAGGGATAGTCTAAGCAACCAACCAAAATAACAGGAATTGTCCTTGCAGGGACTCAACACAAGCTAACATGGAAATCTAAGAACACGACTAAGTCCGGAAAAGCCGGTCACTATAGGGCCGCGGTATGGCCGACTACCATCCTCGGCGTCCCGGACGATGGTTCTTCGCGTAGCAGCCGCTGGGCCCAGCCACTGAAGATCTTTCGTAGTCTTCGAGCGTTCCAGCGCTCTGGTGAAGCAGGGGCACAACAGGCCCTGGAGGAGTCCTTGGACAGATGGGCCGCAGCCCCCCGGATAGGGGCAAGCAGCGGCGGTGCAGGGTAGTGGCTGGCAGGCCACCTGCGCAGCCAGCAACTGCAATGGAGGACCCGCGGCGAGCAATGGCCCGGCCCTTGCCGCGGACTGGATCGGGACAGTGGTGGCCACCGACGGCATAGAACTAGCTGCTGACGGCACAGAACTAGCCGCGGCCACGGGTAGAAGCAGGGCGGCTGCGGGCGGCGGGAGACAGGCCGCAGCCTCGGGCTGAAGTGAGGTGGCAGAGGCCACTGGTGTCCGCAGGCAGGCCGCAGTCGTGGGCAGGAGCGAGGCGGCAACGGCCGCGAGTGACCGTGGGCAGGCCGCAGCCACGGGCTGGAGGAAGGCGGCAGTGGCCGCTGGTCAACACGGGGCAGTGGTTCTCAGATGGTCATCTCGGTGCCGTCCCACTGATGTCCAGGGGGAGTATCTCTCCTGTCTCTGGCCTCCTTCCTGGCTCCGGTAAGTCGCTCTGGCTCTCAGTCGCTCCCCACGGTCTCCAGCTCCTTCTGTCTCGTTCTGCTGACTCCCTGTGTCTTGCGTTCCCCGCCCCTTTTATATTGGCTCCTCCCCCAGCCCACCTGTCAGTCTCCACGGTCCGTCCCTGAACTCTGTCCCCCGGAACCAGTTTCCCCCGGAACCCAGGTGACGGTCCACTTGGTTCCGACCTGGACACTCGGCGGGGACCCTCTCTCCCACACTCCCCCATCCTGTATGCTCACCAGTCCTTGGGCGAGGGCCTTAGTAGACTCCAGTTAGTCTTTGGAGACTACAGTTCTTGTTGCCATATGAACTGGTCCTGTTTGTAGCGTTTAGGGGGTTTGCCAGCTGTTGACCGCTCGGAGCGTCTAAGTTTGACTGTGGTGGAGCTTTCTGGGGTGGTGGTTGGTGGTAGGTTGGTCAATTCTAGCAGGCTAACTGGGTCTGCTACAATGTCACTACTTGGAAGGCCCGCGGATGTGGCTGGGAAGTCATCTTCATCATCCAGGTACCAGACCGTTGATGGGGGTCGGGGACCTGAGGGATCAGCTCGGGTCGCATGGGATCAGTGGACGCACAGGGGCACAACATATTTTGGTTCACAGTACGAGTAAGAGGTGCGTTGTTTCCTTCAGATTTTATTTCATACACAGGCCCGTCGGGGCTTATCCGGCACAACACTCGGTGCAGTTTCTCCTCCCACCGTGGTTCTATCTTGGTTTGGGGGCATTGATCTAGTACGAGTACCCAATCCCCAGTCCGGAAGTCAATTGGGGGCAGCGCTCCCCCCAGGTGTTCCAGATCCTGGAGCTTTGTATGGGCGATTCGGTGGAGGGTCTGCAGCCGGTGCCGGTGGTTTCAGACCCACGAGGATACTCCGGTCTAGGGTTGGGGTTCCTCCGGGTTTAACTCCACTTCCGTGATTCCTTTGCCTTCCCATCCAAGCAGCAATGAGTAGGGGGTGTAACCAGTCACCCGGTGCACCCGGTTATTATATACCCACACCAGCTCAGGGACGTATTCAGGCCAGCGGGCCTTTCGGTCACTCTCCAGGGTGCGCAGCATTTGGATTAGTGTCCGATTGAATCGTTCGCAGGCTCCGTTTCTCTGCGAGTGGTATGGTGTAGTCCAACACTTATCGATACCGTAGAGATGATGTGGTTCTTCCATGACTCTTCCTAGGAAGCACGCTCCTTGGTCCAAATGTATTCGTTGCGGTCAGCCGTACACTTGGATAAAGTTTTCACAAATCGCATAGGCGGCCGACTCCGCTGTCTGGTCTCGGGTGGGGGTGACCACTGCGAACTTGGTCAAATGATCCACCATAACGAGACAATGTTCATACCCCTGGTAGGCAGGACCTATGGTCAGATAGTCCACCCTGAGGAGCTCGAGGGGAGCTGCTGTTACAATTGTCTGCACCGGGGCTCGTTGCACGGGAGGTTTAGCAAGCTCACACGGGCAGCAAGTTCGGCAAACTTCTTCCACAGCAGAGTGCAAGCGTGGATGGTACACTATCTGCTGCAACCATTGCAAAGGCTTTTGAGCACCAAAGTGAGCCCCCTTTTCTTTGGCTTACCGAGCCAGTTGGCTGATATGGGTTCCAGGCACGATCACCTGCCATATTGTACCAGATGTTGTTCGTGACACGACTCTCCGATATAAAAGTCCCTTTTTGATGATTAGTTTCTCCCACTGGCGCAACATCAGCAACATATCCTGGGTCAAAGTCTGTCTCTGTGAGCCAGTGGGCAGTTTGCCAGTGGTCACCCATCGGCGCAGAAGTCCAATTTCTCCATCTTCCTGCTGCTGCTCGATCCACTTGTCGCGTGGCTGTTCCAGCATTCCCCCTAAGGGTCCCGGATGAGGCACTTCTTGCGTGGTGGTTGTAAGCGCGGCGGTGGTGAGGACGAATGGCGTCTCTTCTCCTTCTAATTCGTCGTCTCGATTCCTCCCTGGAGTGGTGTGTCGGATTCTGGAGAGTGCGTCAGTATGTGCGTTTTCAGCCCCTCTTTTGTAGATGATCTTGTAGTTGAACTTGGCCACCTGAGCCACCCACCGCTGCTCCAGGGCCCCCAGTTTGACATTCTCCAAATGGGCTAGTGGGTGTCCGCACCACCACCTCAGAGTCCGCCAGATACTCTGCGAACCGCTCCGTCATTGCCCACACTACCGCGAGGAGCTCAAGCTTAAAGGAGCTGTAATTGTCCGGGTTGCGTTTGGAGTCATGCAGCGACCGGCTACCATAGGCGATCACTTTCTCTCAGTCGTCCTGCACCTGTGACAACACAGCTCCTAGTCCCTGGAGGCTCCCGTCGGTATGCAGGATGAACGGTTGCAAGAAATCCGCATACGCCAATACCGGGGCTTCCGAGAGTGCAGCTTTGAGATCTTGAAACGCATCCTCTTGCGGTTGCTGCCACTGGACCTTCCGTCCTTTCGCCCCGGCTGGAGTCCCCTTCAGCAGGTCCTGCAGGGCTCGGGCTCGGCATGCAAAATTCTTCACAAACCGACGGTAGCAGCTGGCCAACTCCAGGAAGGCCCGCACTTCTTTCACCGTCTCGGGGGTAGGCCACCCCCGAATGGCAGCAACCTTTTCCAGGGATGGTCTGACATCCTCCGCCAAGACGGTATGCCCCAGATATTCGATCTGGGTGTGGAACAGGTAGCATTTCTGAGGCTTTACCTTCAACCCATACGTCTGCAGCCAGCCGAGTACCTGCTCCAATCGCCGCAGGTGGTCCTCGAACGTGGCAGAATAGATGATGATGTCGTCCAGGTATATCAACATGGCTTCAAAGTTGAGGTCTCCCAGACACCGCTCCATCAACCGCTGGAAGGTTCCTGGGGCATTGGCCAGCCCGAACGGCATCTGACTAAACTTGAGCAGTCCCATGGGAAGGATAAATGCCGTCTTGGCTCTGTCTTCCTCCAATATCGGCACCTGCCAGTACCCACTGGCCAGGTCTAGAGTTGAGAAATACGTTGCGTTCCCCAAGGTGGACAGAGACTCTTCTATGCGGGGCAGTGGATACGAGTCCTTGATGGTGCAGGCATTCAACTTTCGGTAATCCACACAAAAATGCAGAGTACCATCTTTTTTGCGAACCAGTACAATGGGGGCCGCACAGGGGCTCTGGCTTTCTCGTATGACCCCCTTCCGAAGCATTTGAGCTAATAGGGTTTTCACTTCCTGGTATAGCTGCAGTGGAATTTGCCGATATCGCTCCCGGATGGGGGCCGCTCCTGCCGTGGGGATCCCATGCGTGATGGCCGTGGTACATCCAAAGTCATCCTCATGACTGGCAAAGACACTGTAATATTGTCCGATAAGCGTCTCTACCTAGAGAAGTTGGGCTGGTGCTAGGCCGGAAAGTTCGGCCCGCATTCTCTCCAGGATGGCTCGACCTTTCTTCTGGGTCGAGGATACGGCAGTCTGTAGGGTCCGTATTGTTACTGCCCGAGGATCTTTGGGCCACACCTTCAACTAGACCGCGGGGTCTGGCAGCATCTCCTCCAAAGGCCTTACTAGTTTGGTCATTTTGGCCTGGGGCTTCAAGGCGATATCTTGGTCTTCCAGGTTGACACACCGCATCAGGACGGTCCCTTCCCGCACCGTGGCCAGGGAGCGGGCTACCAGTATGCCAGGGTGCAGGCGCTCTGAGTAGCAGGGTTCCACCTGCACATCCACGCCCTCCAGTGGCATCGGGGCGTGGATCGGCAGGGCCATCACCATCTGCACTGGAAGAAGCACGAGCGGGGGGAGCCGCTGGCGCGATAACTTTGCCCAGTGCCTCACCCTCCTGGCACTCCTGGAGCACTCGGCCCCCCGCACCAACCACTGGAAGACCTGCCCTTGAGCCTTGCGAGAACTCCAGTAGCTCAGAGTCTCTTGTGTGAGCTCATTGAGGAGGAGGTTGCTGAACTCTCATAGTATGTTTATACCCAGAGTAACCGGATGTTTGCTATTTGTGTCTCCCTGGGTCAGGACCACTCCCTGGCGGCCGAGTGATTTGCCGCTTATCGAAATCTGCATCCAGGCTTCTCCGACGACAGGAACTGGTAGCTGGTTGGCGGCTACCACCTTTATCACGGACCCCCACTGAGGTCTCACTGCTTCGGGAAAATGCTGCTGAAAATAAGTCTCTGGCATGGTCGTTACTTGCGATCCCGTATCTACTAGGCATCGTACGGCACGGCCTTCGATCTCTGCCCATACCACTGGGCACCGCGCGACCAGGTCTTCGTGACTTCCTCCACCCCGTGTGGTGGGCTCTGGCTCCGGGCGGCGTCTCCACGGCTCAGGGTCCTCTGTTCTTCTTGGCCAGCTGGGTGGGTTTCCCCTGGAATGTGGGCACTCTCGGCGGAGTGTCCCAATTCTCCACAATCGTAATAGGTGAATGGTCGTGGGGACCGACTTGGGTGAGGGCCGCGATGGTTCATGCCTCCTTTACCCGGCCCTGGCCGACTCCTTGTGGCCTCTTTCTTGGCTTCGGCCAACTCACCTTTAATACTCTGTATCTCTTGCTTGACCTCTTGTACCCAGTGGGGTTCGCCCAGGGCGCTTACGGACACTTCGATACTCTGTGCCATCCCCACAGAGACTGTCACCTCTTGCTCCTGTTCCTGAACATGTGCCTCCTTCCCTATTTCTGAAAAGGTTAGATGTGGGTCCACGCGCACCTGCTCCTGCAAAGCCTGTCATGTCAGGGTGTCTCATAACCCGGTCACTAACAGGTCACATAATGTTACGTCCATGGTCCCAACGCCTACTCCATCCTTCCTTTCAATGGCTAAAAACAGTTCCTGCAAAACATTCATATACTGGGTCACTGTTTCCCCCTCTTTCTGCATGCGACTAAACATCCGGGTTCTCAGTTCACCCACATCGGTCGGGTCCCCATAGGTCTCTTCTAAGATCTGTAACACCCTGTTTCGCTGCCCCCGTGGCCTCAACATTATGGAATCCTGGGCTTCCCCGTCCAACGCCATCAGGGCCACATCTGCCTCTAGGTCAGGGGTAAGTGGTGCATCCTAAATAACCCACGCATTCGCTCTGTCCAGCCCCAAAGCATAGCATTGCTGCAGGAGAACCTGGGTAGATTGCTTAGAATAGCCCCCAAAGAAATGCTGGGCCGGGGGCCCTCATTGTCCACGTTCGGAGACTGCATCCTGCCAACTACGCCAAATGTGGTACTAGCAGGTACGCAGGATGCAGTGTCGAGACGCGAGATGGTTTTGTGCTTTTGGTAACAACTTTTATAGGTTTATAGGTAACTATCCGAAGGGATAGTCTAAGCAACGGACCAAAATAACAGGAATTGTCCTCACAGGGACTCAATACAAGCCAACATGGAAATCTAAGAACACGACTAAGTCCGGCAAAGCCGGTCACTATAGGGCCGCGGTATGGCCGACTACGGGTCCTTAACTATATAGTATCACTTAACCAGCTCGACGTCCCTCGGCGTCCTGGACGATGATTCTTCGCGTAGCAGCCGCTGGGCCCAGCCGCTGAAGATTTTTCGTAGTCTGCGAGCGTTCCAATGCTCCGGTGAAGCAGGGGCACAACAGGCCCTGGAGGAGTCCTTGGACTGATGGGCCGCAGCCCCCAGATAGGGGCAAGCAGCGGCGATGCGGGGTGGCGGCTGGCAGGCCACCTGCGTGGCCAGCAACTGCAACGGAGGACCCGCGGTGAGCAACAGCCCGGCCCTTGCTGCAGACTGGAGTGGGACTGTGGTGGCCGCTGACGGCACTGAACTAGCCGCGACCACGGGTAGAAGCGGGGTGGCTGCGGGCGGCGAGAGACAGGCCTCAGCCTCGGGCTGAAGTGAGGTGGCAGCGACCGCTGGTGTCTGAGTGTAGGCAGCAGTCACAGGCAGGAGCAAGGCGGCAACGGCCACGAATGACCGCGTGCAGGCCGCAGCCACGGGCTGGAGGAATGCGTCAGCGGCCGCTGGTCGATGTGGGGCAGCGGTTCTCGGACAGTCGTCTCGGCGCCGTCCAACTGATGTCCAGGGGGAGTATCTCTCCTGTCTCTGGCCTCTTTCCGGGCTCCGGTAAGTTGCTCTGGCTCTCAGCCGCTCCCACGGTCTCCAGCTCCTTCTGTCTCGTTCTGCTGACTCACAGTGTCTCGTGTTCCCCGCCCCTTTTATTTTGGCTCCTCCCCATCCCACCTGTCAGTCTCCACAGTCCGTCCCTGAACTCTGTCCCACGGAAACAGTTTTCCCCGGAACCCAGGAGACAGTCCCCTTGGTTCCGACCTGGACACTCGGTGGGGACCTTCTCTCCCATACTGGCTCCCCGTGAGTGGATCGTCTCTCCAGCAGGATACGCCCTGATGCTGGAATGCTATCTCTAATACCAATGGTGAGACCAAACCATTTTTTATTGAGCACTGGTTCACATGAGCACTTTTTTGTAATGTTTTTGTGTGTTATGTCCTTTTAATAGCTCATTAAAGGTTATGTTTTAATTGACTTTATGTGGAATACTCTCTAGGCTGTGTGCAACATTTGACCCCTGAGGGTTTTCTGGAATAGTGTCAATAAGCTCACACTATAGCTGAGTGCATAATTTAATGTTGCACCAGCAGGTACAGGAACGCTATATAACACACTGTCCTTTCTGCGACATAAACTTTCCCTACACTATTTCTGGGTAAAATGCACTGAACATGGTGTTATTGGGTCTTATATAGACCTGATGATGCCATGTTCAGTGCATTTTACCCAAAAATAGTGTAGGGAAAGTTTCTGTTGCAGAAGGGACAGTGTGTCATATAGCGTTCCTGTACCTGCTGGTGCAACATTAAACATTAAACAGCCCTTTTTAGTGCTAATTCAAATAGATTATATTTTATAATATCACCCTTAGCTGCAATTAGGGTAGGATTATCTGCTGGAGAAGAAATAGTGTGTTAGAGGCACTTAGAGCAGGGTTGAGTTCACTACAGTCCTTTCTGCTGCTGGGATAAACCAACAGTCCTTTTTAGGGTAATTCAAATATATTCTATTCTCTTATAATATCACTCATATCTGCAATTTATTTATGGGTAGCTGGTGGAGTTGTGATGGCGTATTACTGACATCTACACACAGCTGATTGTGTTACAGAACTTGGTACTACCACATACAGCAAAACTCCTTTAGGGGACAACTTAAATAGATTCTATTTCACATGATTAAAAAAAAGTTGTCCAGACAATTAAAAAACATTGTCCATTCTCACATACATTTTTGGCCGAGCCCTTAGTCATCCTATGACTAAAGGCTTGACCAGAAAGGTATGTCAGAATAGGCAATAGTTTGATGTGATTGCTCTCAAGGACAGCGAGCTACATACTGACAGGAGCATCTAATCACTCCTGCAGTGTGTGCTCTGAGCTGTGGCGAGAAAGTTCACCAGAGTTCATCAGCTGATGAGCTCTGATGATCTCACTTACTGCACCAATGCTGCATGAGAAAGTTCTCACACAGCATTGGTGCTTTGAGATCACTGGAGCTCATCAGCTGATGAACTCATTGTGACCTCTCTCATGGCAGCTCAGCGCTACACACTGCAGGAGTGATGACTCTCCTGACAGTGTATTGCCTGCAGCCGGTTGGAGCAGTCAAATCTCACAATGTGACTGTTCTACAAGTGAGATCACCATGGGAAACTCTGGAACACATGGAGTACAGCATACAGGAGAGTATATGGTTGTTTATTATTTTTTATTTTTTACAGGTGGACAAGGGCATCAGGGATTTTGGGATTTTGTGTTAGGTGAGTATAATACATTTCTATTTTTGTTTAAAAATGTATTTAATTATTATCTTTTTTAATATTTTTTAACTTTTGAGTACAAGCACCAGCTGACAGGTGACTACTTCTCACATCAGTGGAACCTGCTATCACTTTTAGCAGTGATGACAGACGTAGCCTGATAGGACACAAAAACCATAAAGGGGTGTCCTAATTACATAAGGAACTTCCAAAATACCATTAAACCTATAAATTACAAGAAGTATATGCCAAATACATTTAAAATTCAATCTTTATTAACATTAACAAACAATTGGTAAAAATTAATTCTAATAATATAGTGGGTAGACGCACAAATGGACCTGAGAACACAGGATCAGTAATACTGTCATGGTTTGCTCAGCTTGTGGGATTAGGTAGTTAATCTGGACTGCCTCACTCTGGGATTCTGGGAGGCTTCTTATAGTCTCAATGTGGGGTCATTCCTCGTCGCTTATGCTCTGACCCTCGGCCGAGTGTGTGTGACCCTGGTGTGTCTGTGCTTTATGCCTGTGCTACTTTATGCTTGCTTGGTTTTGATCTGGTTCTGTTCCCGTTACGAGTTCTGCCTGCCCCTCCTGTACTACGCTGCCATCTCTGTGTATGACTCATTGCCTATGTCCTGACCATTCTCTGATTTCCCATCTTGTACTGTGCTGCTATCTCCGTGTATAACTCATTGCTTATGTTCTGACTACTCTCTGCTCGTCCCTCTGGTACCGTGCCACCCTCTCCGTGTATGACCCCCCATTTGTCTGACCTGAGTTACCCTCTCCTCTACTCCAGGATTCTTGTAGTAGAATTCTGCATTCATCTCCAGCAGCAGGACGCTAAGCCCCGCCCCCTGAGGGCACTGAGGTCCTTCACTGCTTGCTACCTTTAGCATCCCAGGTCCTGTCTGCCTGAGCTTTCCCTGCAGTA
The DNA here is from genome assembly GCF_039654945.1 of Dendrobates tinctorius. Lineage (NCBI taxonomy): Eukaryota > Metazoa > Chordata > Amphibia > Anura > Dendrobatidae > Dendrobates > Dendrobates tinctorius. Next base: position 23,032,543 of record NW_027361673.1, read on the forward strand.
TCTGACCCCGGGCCCTCCCACAGTGTGGGTGAGTCACCCTGCTCTGCCGTGGCAGTTTGCCGGCGCTGACAGGACCCTGATATTATAAGCAACCGTGCCTGTTTTCTAGGCTGGGGAAAGTTGTGTGCGTTTTCTGAGTAAATTGGCAGCATGGATCCCCTGCAGGCTTTGGCAGATCAGGTCAAGCATCTAACCCAAATGTTCCAAAAGCTTAATGTGGAACAGCGCATAATGGCCCATACCCAACAGCAGTGGGTGGACACTGTTCAGGGGGCTGTTGTGGCAGGGTCTCCTGGTTCCGGGAGTTGAGCTGTATCTGTGGTATCCCCTGAATCTCCGGTCAAATTGTCTGACTTCTTTTCAGGGGATAAAAAAGGAGTTTAGGTCCTTCAGGGAGGGATGTAATTGTTTTTCTTCATTAAGGCCCCGTTCCTCTGGGATGAAATCCAGAGGGTGGGAGTCGTTATTTCTCTACTGCGGGGTGCCCCCCAAGCTTGGGCTTTCTCTCTGTCTCTCATTGCCCCGAGAGAATGACAGTTGATGCCTTCTGTGAGGCCCTCGGCCGCATATATGATGAGCTGACAGAGTACGAACGGCAGAAGATATGGTCATGAGTGTGCGTCAGGGTAAACGCTCGGCTGAGTGGTTTTGTATGGAGTTCCAATGCTGTGCAGCGGAGGTCCCATGGGATGATGCCGCCCTTCAGGGCTTATTCTGCAGATGCCTGTCCGAACGCCTCCAAGATGCTCTGGCTGTCCATCGACCACCTGACACCTTGGAGGATGCCATTACTCAGACTATGCGTATGGACCGCAGGCTGCGGGCTAGGGGGTCATACAGTCTGAGACATCCCTATTGTTATGAATGGGTCACCGAGGAGGAAAACAAAAACAAGCTGAGTCACAGAAAACCAGAGAGGTTGGTAACTATGCGGATTGCAGACTCCTGATCCTAACCACACAGCTAACAGCAGCCGTGGAGCGTACCTACAATGATTCTAGACATCTCGTCACAGCCGGAGGACTAAATAAGCCTAAAGCAAGAAAAGGGGAAAGCTAAACTGCCCCAGAGCAGACCCCAAAGGAATAGACAGCCCCCACACATGTATTGACGGTGAAACAAGATGAAAGCACAAACACAGATACAAAAATAGGCTGAGCAAACCATGGGGCCCACACTAACTAGAAAGGACAGGAAAGGAAAGACACTGTCTGCAATCACGCCAAAAAAAAACCTGCAAATAATGTCCAACACTTCTGATAGCAAAAAAAACCCTGAAGTCACTAGACTTCACCCACTACATCAGCACTCTGGCATATTCTGAGAACAGAGCAAAAAGAGGCCAAAACAATAAGGGACAAAAAGCAAACTGGCAAACACAGTAACATAAGAGTGGAAATTCAGCACAGCCCCAGCCGGGGCTGGCTGACCACACAAAAACTGAATAGGCAAAACCAAATCAAATGTGGACAAGAGCAGAAATAACTTAGCTTGAGGTGACAGGAACTGAGCTGGAAACTAAGACCTGAAGAGGCAGAAAAAATCACCACCATGGGAATAGGGAGTCGGCTGTCTTAAATCCAGTCTGTGACTCCAGATGTCCAATCCTCATCCTCATTATCAGGTGGCAGGTCTCTGCTAATTAAATCAGCTTCACTACCTCCTGCCACCATCAGAGGGAGCCAGGAAAGAGAACTCACGACTGGCAGACCAGAAAATGAAATCACAACACCTATTCTCCAGCAGCAAAATGACTGATGTCGCTCATGAACCCATGGAGATCGGCGCCACTTCGGTCAAGGAGAAGGAGAGGAAACGCCGCCGTGAGAAGCAGCTCTGTTTTTATTGCGGGGAGTCTGGTCATTGGAAAAAGGATTGTCCCTCGTGCCCATCGTCCTCCAAAGCGACGGAAAACGACTAGGTCTGGGTAGTGATCGAGGAGGCTGCCCAGACCTTCAGGTACTTTCTTCCCCATGTTCTAAAATTTTTCTAATGGTTGAACTGTTGGTAGATAATGTCCGTTTTTTTTCTACAGCACTGGTGGACAGTGGCTCATCACTCAACCTGGTCAACTCTGATGTTATTTCCCAATATTTCCCCAGGGACAGTCAGACTTCCTACACCACTTAAAGTCGTGGCTATCGACTCATCTCCTCTTATCCGAACTGGGATAATTTCTGTTTCTGAAAAATTTACGTTGAGAATTGGTTTTTCCCACGTGGAAGAAATTGAATCTTATGTCATGGACAAATTGCCCGCAGGGCTGGTGCTGGGCATGCCGTGGCTTTGGTGCCATAACCAAGTGATTAGAAAATGGAAAAGGGTCTTAGGAGCGCAGGAGAGAGACTCAGACAAGAGATGGGTTTAAACCACAACGTGTTTCGATTGGGGATCTATCTTCATCAGGTGGAAGTTTATTAATGACATAGGGGATGGGGTATTTAAATGGGAAGCAGCCAATCACAACAGTCAAAACAGTCACATGTTACGACAAGATGACATCATATATTACAAAAAATTAGAATGGTATTTCGCAGAAACCGTACTTTACGGAACCTTGTTTCACTATGCAACATCACCTTGAGTTCAGGCTCCCTATCCTCTCTACCAATTTCTCTGAACCCTGGTTGCTATGCATGTAGAGACCCCCAAATTTCTTTGCTGCACCTCCATTCTAAATGGGGTACATGAATTTAAATCCAAGACTACAGGTACCTCATATAAATTAATTTTCATGTTAACTGTCAATCCATTTTTGTGGTATACTTGATTGAATGTGGTTGCGGCCTACAGTACATAGGTCGAACCATACAAACGATGCATGCTAAATTGAACAAGCATCGACAGAACATCCGAAATGGCTGTCTCCTGCACAGCCTTTCTAAACATTTTTTAACTGTGCATCAAAAAAATTCCATAACTTTGAAACTAACGATTATTGACCACATGCCTGATACCGTGGCTGATCGCTTCAACAGTTTAATCAATAGAGAAAGCTTTTGGATATTCAAGCTTGGCACACTTGCCCCTGAAGGTCTGAATTTAACTATTGATAAAGTGACCAGATAACTTTATATGCCTTTTTATCATAAGTGCATTTTACTTAGATGCTATTGTTTACATGCTTTTATTATTAATATGGGTTCTCGCTTTTTTATTGGTCTTTTTACTGGTCTACTAACCTGTTAATAATTTTATCTATATTATTTTATTGCTCCTTTTTGCACATTTTATACATTTAAAACTTGTTTAACTCATGCTGCTTTATCTCACTTTTTTTGTAATATATGACGTCATCTTGTCGTAACTTGTGACTGTTTTGACTGTTGTGATTGGCTGCTTCCCATTTAAATACCCCAACCCCTATGTCATTAATAAACTTCCACTTGATGAAGACAGATTCTCCGTCGAAATGCGTTGTGGTTTAAACCCATCTCTTGTCTTCTTGTCTGAGTCTCTTTCCTGCGCTCCTAAGACCGTTTTCCATTTTCTCATTGCTACTATCCTCCATTGGAGGTTTTCGGCTGGAGCTGCGGTGGAGAACTGACATCCTTGTCTGCCCCTGGGTTGCTTCCTAAGTGCTCCTTTATGACTGCTTATCACTGACTCTTATAACCCAGTGATTGACTGGGAATCTGGGGAGATTGTTAAGTGGGGGTCCAAGTGTGCTGACTGTTACCATAAATCAATTTGTTGTGTGAAAATTGCAAGCCCTGTCTCTGTGTCTTCTACTAGTCTGGAGGGTGTTCCGGAGTACCTGAGAGACTCTGAGGATGTGTTTTCTGAGAGCGAGGCTGAGGCGTTACCCCCTCATAGGCCATTTGATTGTGCCATCGATCTGATTCCTGGAGCCAAATTGCCCAAAGCTCACCTGTTCAATGTGTCAGGCCCCAAGCGCCTAGCTATGAAACAGTAGATTTCTGAAAGTCTCCGTAAGGGGCACATAAGAACCTCAGTTTCCCCGGTTGCAGCAGGATTTTCCTTTGTTAAGAAAAAAGATGGCGGCCTACGTCCCTGCCTCGACTTTCGAGAACTAAATAAAATTACTGTCAGGAACACATATCCGCTACCGTTGATTCCTGATCTCTGTAACCAGCTCTCCGGCTCCAAATGGTTTTCTAAACTGGATCTGAGAGGGGCTTACAACTTAAGAAGAATATGAGAAGGGGACTAGTGGAAAACTGCTTTCCTTACATCTGAGGGGTTGTTTGAGAATCTAGTAATGCCGTTTGGTCTCACCAACACACCCAGAGTGTTTCAGAATTTTATCAATGTGGTATTTTCGGATCTCATCGGCCGTTTTGTAATGGTATACCTAGATGATATCCTGATATATTCTGTTGACAGAGTTTCCCATTTGTTGCATGTTAAAACAGTGCTTCAGAGGCTCAGAGAAAACCAATTGTTCGTGAAACTCGAGAAATATTCATTTTTTGTTCAGGAATTGTCATTCCTAGGTCTGATAATTTCACCTCAGGGGTTTCGCATGGATCCCAAGAAAGTGCAAGCTATTGTGGAGTGGGTCCAGCCCCGGGACCTTAGGGGACTCCAGTGCTTCTTGGGATTTGCAAATTATTATTGCAAGTTTATTAAAGGTTTTCATCAGGTAACTAAGCCTCTCACAGACCTCACTTGTAAGGCCTCTTTCACACTTCAGTTTTTTACAATCAGTCACAATCCGCCAGGTTTTGAAAAAAACGGATCCGCAATTTTCTTTTGAGTATCCGTTTTTTTCCCCATTGACTTCCATTATTGGCGGATTGTGACGGATTGCCGTCCGTTGCATCCTTTTTTTTACGGATCCGCCAAAAGTTGCTGTCCGTCACCATCCTCAAAGATTTCAAAACGGAGCTTGCAACATTTTTTCCTCTGGCGGATCCTCCAGACACTGATTTAACCCGAAATAACCTGCATTCTGGGTGCCGGACAAAAAAATTCTCTCTCTCTCTCTCTCTCCCTCTCTCTCTCCAGAAAAAATTCTCTCTCCCTCTCCTTTCCAGGCTGCGGTTCCTTTAAAAGTCTTCATTTGTCGGATCCGTCAAAAAAACAGACGGGTGGCATCCGTTGTCATCAGTACTAAAAACGGATCCGCCATCCGTCCTTTTGGCGCATTTTGACTGATGCAAAAAAACTGAAGTGTGAAAGAGGCCTAAGGGGGCAGATGTCAGAAACTGGTCCTCATCAGCTGAACAGTCCTTTCTGATGTTTCTCATCTGCTCCTATCCTGGTCCAACTGGATCCTTCCAAACCATTCGTGATCGAGGTGGATGCTTCCGAGGTGGGGGCAGTTTTGTCAAAAGGACCAGCTTCTCTGACTAATCTCAGGCCCTGTGCCTATTTTTCTAAGAAATTTTCTCCGGTGGAGAAAAATTATGATGTAGGCAACAGAGAGCTTCTGGCTATTAAATTGGCATTCGAGGAATGGAGGCACTTTTTGGAGGGGGCGGCTCCCCCTATTACGGTTATCACTGACCATAAAAATTTAGAGTACATCAAATCTGCTAAAACACTGACTCCCAGGCAAGTCCGCTGGTCACTTTTTTTTTCCAGATTTCAGTTTTCTATTACCTTTCGGCCAGGGTCTAAGAACGTAAAGGCTGACGCCTTATCACATAGCTTTGACCTGTTATCCGCCCCTGATCCACCATCCCCCATTCTTCAACCCAGTCTGGTGGTTGCCGAGGTGTCATCGGAATTGGAGTGAGAGATTATGGCGGCTCAATCTTTGGCTCCAAGCTCCAAACCTGTAGGCAAATTGTTTGTCCCACAGCATTTGCGCAGCAAACACCTGTGGGAGTTCCATGATTCGAAGGTGAGTGCACACCCTGGTATGGCCGCCACATGGGAATCGGTGGCAAGAGTCTTTTGGTGGCCTGGCTTCCGATATCAAGAAACATGTCGCATCATGTGGGATATGTGCCCATTTTTAGAGCTCGAGTTGCTGGCCGGCCGGGGAATTGGTGCCTTTGCCAGTCCCAGGAAGGCCATGGACTCACTTGTCCATGGACTTCATCACCAATCTTCCATCATTCCGTGGGTATACTGTAATTTGGGTAGTGGTGGACAGGTTTTCTAAATTGGCACATTTTGTACCAATGACAAGTTTACCGTCAGCAGAGAGGCTCTCTAGACATTTCCTGTCCCAGGTGGTACGCTTACAGGGGTCCCCGCTAATATTGTTTCAGACAGAGGAACTCGGTTTGTGTCTAAATTCTGGCAGGCCTTCTGCAAAAAACTGGGGATATCTGTCTTTTTCCTCAGCGTATCACCCAGAAAACAACGGACAAACTGAACACACCAACCAGTCGCTTGAACAAATTCTTCAGTGCCTGACTTCTATCCTGCCTTACCATTAGCAGAATTTGCCTTCAACAATCGGGTGAACCAATCTACCGGTAGGTCACCATTTTTTTTTAATAATTATGGGATCAACACTCATTTTGGCAAATTTTCTCGGATAGATTCTGGTTGCCCAGGGGCAGAGGACGGGGTCAATCGTCTCAAGGATCTTTGGACAAAGGTTCGTGTAAATATTTCTAAGGCTCAGGAGAAATATAAATGTTTTGCAGATAGGAAAAGGGACTCTGCTCAGACACTGCTTTGTGGGGATAAGGTGTGGCTGTCCACACGAAATATAAATCTTTGATTGTCCTCCGCCAAACTGGGGCCTAAATTTATTGGCCCCTATGAGGTCATTGAAGTGGTGAACCCTGTAACCTACCACCTCTGTCTTCCTCCCTCCATAATGTTTTTCACAGATCTTTACTTAAACCCTTGGGGTCGATGAGGGAAGATACTGACGCTGTTCCTTCTCCAGTTTTGGTTGAGGGACATATGGAGTTCGAGGTACAGCATATTGTGGACTCCAGGCGGGTTCGGGGGTCTTTGCAGTATTTGGTACATTGGAAGGGGTATGGTCCGGAGGAGCAGTCATGGGTACCAGCCAGGTCAGTACACACTGACCATCTGGTCCGCGCGTTTCATGCCCGGAATCCTGGGAAACCTGGGGTCAGGAGGCCCCCAGTTAAGAGGAGGGTACTGTCATGGTTTGCTCAGCTTGTGGGATTAGGTAGTTGAGAGGTTAATATGGACTGCCTCACTCTGGGATTCTGGGAGGCTTCTTATAGCCTCATTGTGGGGTCATTCCTCGTCGCTTATACTCTGACCCTCGGCCGAGTGTGTGTGATCCTGGTGTGTCTGTGCTTTATGCCTGTGCTACTTTATGCTTGCTTGGTTTTGATCTGGTTCTGTTCCCGTTATGAGTTCTGCCTTGCCCTCCTTTACTACGCTGCCCTCTCCGTGTATGACTCATTGCCTATGTCCTGACCATTCTCTGATTGCCCCTCTTGTACTGTGCTGCTATCTCCATCTATGACTGATTGCTTATGTTCTGACTACTCTCTGCTCATCCCTCTGGTAACGCGCCACCCTCTCCATGTATGACCCCCGTTTGTCTGACCTGAGTTACCCTCTCCTCTACTCCAGGATCCCTGTAGTAGAATTCTGCATTCATCTCCAGCAGCAGGACGCTAAGCCCTGCCCCCTGCGGTCACATGATCGTAGGTCCTTCACTGCTTGCTACCTTCAGCGTCCCAGGTCCTGTCTGCCTGAGCTTTCCCTGCAGTATCTGACCCCGGGCCCTCCCGCAGTGTGGGTGAGTCACCCTGCTCAGGCATGGCAGTTCGCCGGTGCTGACAGGACCCTGATAAACACCCAACTAACATAGCGTAGCATTAATCAATTATACTCACATTGATTGGAAAATAACTGTTTCATAAACATTGAACCATATAAGCACCAATTGTACCAGATAGTACTTTTTTGTATAAGTATTTATTTTTTCATTTTTTTGCTTTTTTTCTTTACTTTGATCTTTAGCTCATCAATTGGGTATTACTGATCCTGTGTTCTCAGGTCCATTTGTGTGTCTACCCACTATGTTATTAGAATTAATTTTTACCAATTGTTTGTTAATGTTAATAAAGATTGAATTTTAAATTTATTTGCCATATACTTCTCGTAATTAGTAGCCTGATAGGAGTAGTGGTCACTCGTCAGCTTATGTGACCTGCGATAAGCTTTTTACCGTGGGTTACAGCACATCTGTGGGGTCTGGCTGACATCTGACAGCATGACCCTTCAGTGCTCTGACGGAGGTAACTGCCGCGCCGGTGTTTCTCAGGCTGTCACACAAATTACACCATAGGAAGTCCGCAAAAACTCGGCAAATCCGCAAACATTTTCAAACCTGTGCTTTTGCTTTGTGTTTTTTTGACTAGTGATGTAAAGCACTTAGCACTCCAAATTTGCTATTAGATGAATAGTATATTTATAAGGCAAGTCAGAAAATGTGACATTTTGACCCTAGAACACAGGTCTTGGGAGTAATAGTCTATCTCAAAGTTGATTGCTGATGAGGATGGATATGAATAACAGCGCTGTGTTATACGCTAACCGCATGCTGTGTTGCGTAAGACAGCTTTTTAGGGTGTGTAAAATAACAAATCTTGTTTGCAATCAATAGCCCACACTTGAGAGAGTATTTAGTAGTATGGTACTCCATAGTAAATGTTGATTCTGAAAGAAAACTAAAGACTTTCTGTATATTCTGTAGGATCGTACTAATTTATGCTGAGCACTGCATGTCATCATACCTGACCACTATTTTACAATGTATCATTTTGTATTTTGTTTATTTTGTCTGTGAAAATTATAATTATAAACTTTTCCCAAGAAAAATCCTAAAAAATGTGCTGTTAAAACCATTTTAATATTGTACAGGTTTGATATATCAATGATGTGTTAAAGGGATTAATAAAAGTTAGTTTAAATATTAGTTTAGGATGGCCACAAATTCAAGGTGACTCGTCACTGGTCAGTGACTTACTAGTAGATTGCAACTACTAGTTGATTTTGTCACATCCAGTCTAATACAAACCAACTATTTCCCACTTATAGCATAAATAACAAGGTGCTTAGCATGCGAAAATATAAAACCATATTAAAATGTCGTACAGTATATATTGTGCAGGCTTTAGAGAAGTCAATTCATCCATCATAAAAAATCATGTGGCAGAATTACAAAATAAAACTTGTTTTCAAACTTTCTATGTTCCCTAAAGGGCCTTAAACAACACTTATTAATTTATAAAAATAGATACATTTTTTTTTTACTGAATGGAGTCAAATAATTGTTTTATAACCCCTGCAAGTAGTTTATGTATCGTAGTATCTATTATTTTGATATTTGCTGCTTTCTGAGTAGATTTTATTTCTAAGCAGCAATCTGAAAAAAAATACATCTATGTAGACCTGGATGTAGATGATCAAAACCTCTGCTGGGTGCCAAATGATTTTATGAAAACTAACAGAAGGCCACTTTAACTTAAAATACAGATAAAGGGGGACTTTGAGCATTGAAAAGGCTACTGTGACCTTTACAATAAATGGCATGAGTCAGGAGAGGCAGTAAATACATCAATGGCTGTATACTTTATTCTTTTATTATCATTATGTCACCCTGGCTGTTTGATTTAGTAGTTTACAAATAAAGAAACATATCAGGTCTATGTTGATGTGTCCACATTAAGTGAAATAACATTTTATTCTGAAATTAATCTTAAAGGGGTTTTCTCAACAAAAATTACAAAGTGTTTGTAAAAACATGCATCATACCAATTTTCCTCTTCTCAAGAACAAAGGTATTTTTTGTGTGCTGTTTGTTGCATAGGTTGCTAGCCGCTTCTCTAGTCTATCACTGGTCTTCTATGCAAAGAGCTTAGCACTAGGGATGAGTGACTTTGCCTTTTTTCGGGTCGAGTCGGGTTTCATGAAACCCGACATTTTCAAAAGTCGGGTTGAACGCAATCAGCCGATTATCGTGAAAAGTCGAAGGCCGACTGAAACACGAAACCCAATGCAAGTCAATGGGAAACCAAGGTCGGCAGGGAGTGGAGGACAGGAAACACACCTACAGTGCCCATTTTAATGCCAAAAACATCAATTCCTATTACTTAAGCTTGCCAACCTTAATTTACTTTATAATAATAGTTAGGCATTGAAAACTGGGGGTTATTTGGCTAAAGTAGTGGGGGGGTAGGGCTGGCTCCAGATTTTCGTGGGCCCTGGGCCAAAGAGTGTCACTGGGCTCCTTTAACACATGCCACAATTCATAATCCTCTGATACGGCAGAGAAATAGCGGTATAGTACAATGAAAAATACTTCACTTCTTGCATCTCATGACTGATATCCATTTTAAATTCTCCAATAGCGCCAAAAACGGATAGTATATTACTCCATACAGTATTATGGCCACCGCATAGTGCGCTATACAGAGTAATGAGGCCCATTTATTTCTTCATACAGAATTATTGGTCCCATATAATGTTCCATACAGAATATGATGAGCTCCACATAATGCTACAGTATATGTTGGTCCCCATGGATGAAGCTACACTGTCTTATGGGCCCAAATAATGCTCTATATATAATGGGCCCCATTTCTAAAGCTCCTGTGTATAATGGGCCCTGTAAATGCTGCGCCAGTGTGTGATGTCCACCTTTGGAATGCTCCAGCATATGGTGAGCCTCATATATCATTCTCCAGAGTATAGTACTCCACAAAAATTGCTGTGCCAACATTGAAAACAATTAAATAAGTCTCCTCGCTAGGGAATCCCTGTACTAATCTAGACTCCTCGTCGTCCCCATCTTCCATCTCACTGCACTTGGACTGTTTAGACAGAGGGCGTACAGACGTGATGTCATCGCGCTCTCTGGCCAGAATGTCACTGTCAGGAAACGCGGAAGATGTTACGGCGGTGGAGCAGGGAGAGGTAAGTATTTCAACTTTGCAAGTGCTGTGATCTTGAGCAAGCAGGGGGGCCCACTCATTTTCAACAGCACTGGCACAGGGCCCCTCATAGTACGCCGGTGTGTCTGACGGCGGGTGTGCACCCCCACCATCAGAGACACTTGATTGTACTATGAGGGACCCTGTGCCAGTGCCATTGCCCAAGAGTGGGCCCACCCACCTGTCCAGGGAAACGGCACTCGCACGAGTGCGTGCGACAGGTGGTGACCCCGGCCTTGTGGGGGGAGGCAGCCCAGTTAGAGAGGTGGAAAAAATGGCATATGTTGATGTTGGACATTCAGCAGCTGCAAATGGAGTAATTGGAGAAGTCCGCGGAAGAGGAGGACAAAAGCGAGCCATTTTTCTGGCAACCTACGTGTCAGCAGGGGAGGGTGGGACAAAATCCTTTGAAACCCATGCATGGTTCATTTTAATGAAGGGTAGATCATCAACATTTTGGGTCAACAGATGGGTCCTTTTTTCTGTCAGGATTGATCCAGCAGCACTGAAGACTCTTTCAGATAACACACTAGCAGCAGGGCAAGCGAGCTCCTGTAAGGCATATTGTGCCAATTCAGGCCAGGTGTCAAGTTTACTGGCCCAATAGTCAAAGGGGAATGACCAGTGAGGGAGAACATCGATATGGGAGGAGAAGTTGTTTGTTACCATAGTTGACAACTGCTGTCTCCTGTCACTTTCAGTCGATGCAGTATTACCAGTCGTGTGAGCTGTACTTGAAAGATCAGTCCAAAACATGGTCATGAAACCCCTGTGTCCAACGCCACTTCGGCTTTGTGCACCACGAACACCTCTTCCTTGTTGCCCCCTACGGCTCGTGGGAGAAACATCACCGCCACTGTGTGCTGGGAATGCCTCAAACAAACGGTTTACCAGAGTTGCTTGTTTGTTAGCCAATATTAGCTCAAGGTTCTCCTGTGGCATGATGCTTTGGAATTTGCCTTTATAGTGTGGATCCAGGATGCTGGCCAACCAGTAGTCATCATCATTCATCATTTTGGCAATGCAGGGGTCCCTTTTTAGGATCTGCAAGGCTTAATCAGACATGTGGACTAATGTTCCAGGTGTCAATGATGCACTGCGAGTGCTGGATGGAGGAGCACTTTCTTGCAAATCAACATCCCTCCAGTCACGCACAAACCCTGTACCTGACCTTGCCATGCCAACATTTTGTCTTGCCCCCTGAGAAGCATCCTCCTCCCATAAATAATCATCCCCAACATCCTCCTCCTCTTCCTCTTCTTCCTCCACCTCGTCCAAGAGACTTCCCTGAGCAGACAATGGCTGACTGTCATCAAGGCTTCCCTCCTCCTCTTCCTCCTTGGCTGCAGACAAATGTCTCCTTAATGTGCGTCAATGTTAGCATGAGCAGACGCATAAATGGGATGCTCATGCTTATGATGGCGTCGTCTGCGCTTACCAGCCGTGTGCATTCCTCAAAACACTGAAGGACTTTATAGAGGTCTTTCAGCTTCGATCACTGCACACCAGACAACTCCATGTCTGCCCGCAAACCGCCTGACCGTGTATCCTCCCACAAATGAATTACAGCCTGCCTCTGTTCGCACAGCCTCTGAACCATGTGCAGAGTGGAGTTCCATCTTGTTGCAACGTCGATAATTAGGCGGTGTTTGGGAAGGTGGAGCAATCGCTGCAGCTTCTGCATACGACTGGAGTGCACAGGCGACCGGCGGATGTGCGAGCACAGTCTTCGCACCTTATGGAGAAGGGCTGTTAACTCCGGATAATTATTGAGGAAGCACTGCACCACCAGATTCAAGGTGTGAGCCAGGCAAGGTATGTGTCGGAGTTTTGAAAGGGCTATGGCTGCCACAAAATTCCGGCCGTTATCACTAGCTACCTTGCCTGCCTCAAGATGTAGACTGCCCAGCCATGACTCAGTTTGTCGCTGCAAGTACCTCCACGGCCAGTACCTCCACGGTGCGTCTGTTGTCGCCCAAACACATCATCTTCAACACAGCCTGCTGACACTTACCACTAACTGTTCGATAGTGGGACACCTCGTGTGCAACACTGGCAGCTGTGGATGGAGTGCTCGTGCAACTGCGCTCTGTGGATGAGCTTTCGCTTCTGGAGGAGGAGGAGGGTCGAACGCCTACAGCCAACTGTTTCCTATACCATGGGCTAGGCAGCACTGTCCCACCGCCGCTGTCCCCTGTGGACCCTGCATCCACCACATTAACCCAGTGTGCAGTGATGGACACGTACCGGCCCTGGCCATGCCTACTGGACCATGCATCTGTTGTGAGGTGCACCTTTCCACTCACTGATTGCTTGAGTGCATGGACAATGCGGTCTTTCACATGCATGTGGAGGGCTGGGATGGCTTTTCGCGAAAAGAAGTGCCGACTGGGTAGGTCATAGTGTGGTACTGCGTAGGCCATGAGCTTTGCTTTCAACCCACTGGTAGGGCATCATCTCTAACGAGATTAGTTTAGCAATGTGGGCGTTCAAAGCCAGTGTACGCGGATGAGAGGATGAGTACTTTCTTGTCCTACTCAGAGTCTATGGTAGGGTGAGCTGGACTTGAGAGCTGCATATGGTGGAACTAGCGGTGGACATGGCGGACTGAGAGAGGGTTGGTGATGGTGATGGTGTTGGTGGTCTTGCTGATGGCCTAGATTCAGTCTTTCCTAGCACACCTCGACATTTGCTGCTGTTGGTGTGCTAACCTGTGGGCTTACAGTGGGGGAAGCGATGTAGCGTTGCTGACTACCTTCATTCGGAGTAGGTACACATGTGGTACGTGAGGTATGGTAGTCCATTTACGCTTGCAAGTGCAAGGTGGTTAAATGTCTAAGCTTGCAACTGGTATTCACATTTCTCAGATTATTCCCTCGGCTAAAGGTCTTTGCGCACTTCTTACAGATAACTTTTGCCTGATCAATAGTATTTTGTTCAAAAAAGTGCCACACTGCACTCTTCCTACTATGGAAGACATTTTGAGGCCTTGCACGCTGTGCTAATTTGACAGCCTGGCCAAGCTGTCCTGCAACTCTTTTGGTTTTTGTAACCCGTTTTTGGACTGCTATGGTCCTGCCAGATAACAGCTGTTGCGATGTCGTTGCCTGCTGCGGATCCTCCTCCTCCTCTTCTGAGCTATTGGCAGCGGTACCCTCTTCCCCCAATGGATGCCAATCTGGGTCAACAACTGGGTCATCCATCACCTCCTCTTCAATGTCATGTGCACCTTCCTCTGTGTCACCGTGTAAGGTGGTATAGTATGCGGGAAGGGGCACCTGGGTTTGATCAGGGTCAGATTCTGACTCAGTACACTGCGAGGACAATGTAGTGCTCTGAGTGAATGTACCAGCTGAAACATCTAGCAGTGGCTGTGCATCAGCGCACTCCATGTCAGATTCATCTTGGACTGGTGAATTCACGATTTGACTTGATAACCCAGGCATGGTATGTGAAAAGAGCTCCATGGAGTAATCTGTAGTGTGACCTGCAGCATCCTTCACTTTTGGAAGGGGTGAAGGACACAAGGAAAGGTGTTGTTCCTGACCAGGAGCGTCCACTGACGACTCAGTGCTTTTAATTTTTGAAACTTCAGAAGAGGAGGTGAGAGAGCTGGAGGCTGTGTCAGCAATGTAAGCCAAAACTTGTTCCTGAAGCTCCGACCTTAAAAGCGGTTTACCTACTCCCAGAAAAGGGAGCCTTCGAGGCCTTGTGGAGCTAGATGATGACGCAGGCTCAACACCTCCTGCCTTAGCTGCTATTGTGCTTTTGCCACTACCAACAGATGCACCACCAACACCACAACCATCAGGACCAGCTGGCAAAACCCGCCCACTTCCACGGCCTCTTCCACCATACTTCCTCATTTTTGTGAAAATGTACCCAAAATACCACTAGCTATATGGTACTGTAAAGCAAGGTAGAAGGTGTATATAGTATTGGTGAGAATTTGAATCGCACTAGCGATTCGAGGACGCTGAACTATTGTCTCAGGCCCAGTAGAGATTGCACCTCAATGTAACAGGCTGAAATTGGATGGTGTATGACAAGGTGGAGGGTGTAATATTATTATTATTTATTGTTATAGCGCCATTTATTCCATGGCGCTTTACATGTAGGGAGGGGTATACATAAAAACAAGTACAATAATGTTAAACAATACAAGTCATAACTGGTACAGGAGGAGAGAGGACCCTGCCCGCGAAGGCTCACAATCTACAAGGGATGGGTGAAAATACAGTAGGCGAGGGTAGAGCTGGTGAGAATTTGAATCTCACTAGACATTTGAGGACGCTGAACTATTGTCTCAGGCCCAGTAGAGATTACACCTCAATGTAACAGGCTGAAATTCGATGGTGTATGACAAGGTGGAGGGTGTATGTAGTATTGGTGAGAATTTGAATCTCACTAGAGATTTGAGGATGCTGAACTATTGTCTCAGGCCCAGTAGAGATTACATCTCAATGTAACAGGCTGAAATTCGATGGTGTATGACAAGGTGGAGAGTGTATGTAGTATTTGTGAGAATTTGAATCTCACTAGAGACTTGAGGACGCTGAACTATTGTCTCAGGCCCAGTAGAGATTACACCTCAATGTAACAGGCTGAAATTGGATGGTGTATGACAAGGTGGAGGGTGTATGTAGTATTGGTGAGAATTTGAATCTCACTAGAGATTTGAGGACGCTGAACTATTGTCTCAGGCCCATTAGCGATTACACCTCAATGTAACAGGCTGAAATTGGATGGTGTATGAGTGTGTATATAGTATTGGTGAGAATTTGGATCTCACTAGAGATTTTAGGAGGCTGACAATGATGCTCTCAGTCCAAGCATGGACGCAGGCAGCCTAGTAAGCAGGAGTGCTGCACACAAAAGGGTGGAAAAATGAACGCTTGGTAACTGTGCAGAAAAGAGGATGAAGAGTATTTTTCTCTTAAAAAAGCAGTTTGCACAGCAGTGTGCAAGCAGCAATGCAGCTATCAGGGAGCCTTATAAGGCAGCCTAATAACCAACAGAGCTGATGCACAAAACTATAGCCTCCCCTGTCACTGCACACAAACTGTTGTGTTGTACAGTGGAAATCGCTTACAGCAGAAGCAGTTTTTTGGTTCTTCTTCCCTGCCTAACGCTCTCCCTTATTCTGAATCAGCAGCAGCAACCTCTCCCTAATGCTAAGATCGGCAGAAGTAAGATGGCGGTCGGTGTGCACGCCCTTTTATAGCCATTGTGACGCCACACAAAGCCAGCCAATCACTTACATGCCCTTCTCAAAGATGGTGGTGACCGATGCCTATGTCATTGCGTTGCCCACAGTGTGCGTCCTCCATCATTGGCTGAAAAAGGGCGCTGGAAGCATCATTTGAAATGCGACTTTGGTGTTCGGGTCGCCGACCTCGTGGCCGACCTCACGCTATGGTCGGGTTTCGTTTCATGAAACCCGACTTCAGCGAAAGTCGCCGACTTTTGAATTTGACCGACCCGTTTCGCTCAAGTCTACTTAGCACTTTTCAGTAGGGATGGGCGAATCCTGAAATATTCGGAATCGCTAGGCTGTAACGAGTCCGACTTGGAAACTCGCTACTCGTTGCGAGTCTAGCGAGTCCAATGTTAATGAATGGGGATGCGAGTTTTGCAGCGATTCCTGTGCTGGGGAGGAGGAGAATGGGGATGCAGATTTTTTTTTTTGCAGAGTTTCTTAGCGATTTTGTGTCAGCAGCTGGACACAAAATCGCTAAGAAACTAGGATTGCTTGTATTAAACTGTTAAAAAACTAGCTAGAGGAGTTCTCTCTCTCTGTTTTGCAGCGATTCCTGTGCTGGGGAGGAGGAGAATGGGGATGCGAGGAGAGAGAGAGAACGAACTCCTAGCTAGTTTTTTCACAGTTTAATACAAGCAATCCTACTTTCTTAGTGGTGTTGTGTCCAGCTAGGACACACAAAACTAGCTAGGAGTTCTCTCTCTCTCTCCCCTCCAGCACAGGAATCGCTGCAAAACAGAGAGAGAACTCCTAGCTAGTTTTTTCACAGTTTAATACAAGCAATCCTAGTTTCTTAGCGATTTTGTGTCCAGCTGCTGACACAAAATAGCTAAGAAACTCTGCAAAAACTAGGATTGCCATTCATTTGCATTGGACTCGTTACTGTGCGAGTAATCGCTTGGAAACTCGCAGAGTACCGACTCCTGCGAGTCCCCTACTACTCGCAGAGTAACGAGTCCTAACGAGTAGATTCGCCCATCCCTACTTTTCAGCTCTTTTTTAACTGCTTTTAAGCCCTTCTCCGTAGCTTGTCAAGTCCAGAGTTTAACTGTGTATTTGTCTTTCACGGTATGAAAAATATGCTGCACAGTAAGTATGCTTTATAAAAAATAGTGGTAATTAGAGTTGAGCGACTTTTGGTTTTTTAGGGTCGCGTTTCGTTTCGTGAAACCCGACTTTTCCAAAAGTCGGGTCGAGCAAGATCGTCCGATTATAGGGAAAAGTCGGGGTCGTCCCGAAACACGAAACCCAATGTAAGTCAATGGGGAATAAAAGTCAGCAGTGAGAGGAGGACAGGAAACACACCTACAGTGCCCATTTGAATGCCAAAAGCATCAATTCTTCTTTCTTAAGCTTGTCAACCTTAATTAACTTCATAATACAAGTTACGCACTGAAAAATGGGGGTTATTTGGCTAAAGTTGTGGGGGGGCTGGCTGCAGGTTTTCATGTGCCCTGGGCGAAAGAGCGCCCCTTTAACACATACCACAACTCATCATGCTCCGATACGGCAGAGAAATAGCGGTATAGTACAATGAAAAATACCTCACTTTTTACATCTCATGACGAGGCCCATCTATTTCTCCATACAGAATCATTGGTCCCATATAATGTTTGAAACAGTATATGATGAGCTCCACATAATGCTACAGTATATGTTGGTCCCCATCGATGAAGCTCCACTGTCTTATGGGCCCAAATAATGCTCCAAACATAATGGGCCCCATTTCTAATGCTCTAGTGTATAATGGGCCCTGTAAATGCTGCTCCAGTGTCTGATGTCCACCTTTGGAATGTTCCAGTGTATGGTGGGCCCCATCTATCATTCTCCAGAGTATAGTGCTCCCCAAAAATTGCTGTCCCAACATTGAAAACAATCAAATAAGTCTCCTCACTAGGGAATCCCTGTACTTGTCTGGACTCCTCGTCGTCCCCATCTTCCATCTCACTGCACAGTATTTCAACTTTGCAAGTGCTGTGATCCTGAGCAAGCAGGGGGGGCCCACTCGTTGGCGACGGCACTGGCACAGGGCCCCTGATAGTACGGTGGTGTGTCTGATGGCGGGTGGGCCGAACCTGCACTTTCATCTGCAGCTTCCTCTTTGTCACCGTGTAGGATGGAACTGTATATGGGAAGGGTAACCTGAGTTTCATCAGGGTCAGATTCAGGTCGTGTAACGTGCGAGGGGAATGTAGTGGTCTGGGTCAATGTACCAGCAGATTCATCGAGCAGTGGCTGGGCATCAGTGCACTTGTGTCGCCCCCAGGAGTACGGTCGCCACAGTGGCATTACCTTCTTCCTAGGGAGTGTGATGTCATGCTTGGGAGCAACGAACAATCTCTCTAGCAGGTTAACTGATTGGGCGGCGTTATTCCCACGAGTAATGACCCTCCAAACTGCATTCATGAAGGCAAAGTGTTTGTTTTACGTGGGCAGTATGGTTGCAAAACTGAACCTTAAATGAATGTCCAGAAGGGCACCACCAGGAGTGGAGCCTACGGTTAAATTCGACTCCACCTGGGAAACCTCAACCATGCCAGCTACAGAACAGATGCACACATTGCAAGCTTAATTCCGTTAACGAACGAGACTCCGTCATGCCCCGCGGTCCGAGTCCGGCTTACTAGAGGGACACGTGAGGCTCAGGTACATGAGATTGGCCAATAACTGGTGTGTCATGCCCTTACATGTCCGTGGCTGCATGTGCGCTACACTGAAAAGGCTAGCGTTTGTCGCTTACAGGTGCAGATAACCCGCTGAACAACGTTAGTGATGGGGATCACTGATTACAATTATTACCCGCGAACAATGATTTCCCAGTAAGTGCAGGTCAACCGCAGTTCCGGAATTAGGCCTAACCGTCATTCCTGAAAAAATGAAAAACTTACGTGTGCAAACCACAGGTGCTGTAGCTTGCTTAACAGCTCGCCAGCCGTTCTCACGCCCAGTATGGATTACACGTGATTGCACAAAGGTGAGAAAGGGTACCGTATCCCCAGATAACATGTATGGATAGCGTACACATTCAAAATATATGTCTATACATCAGGAGGCAGGCTCAGATGGTGTTAGGCCCAGTATGGATTGCACGTGATTGCACAAAGGTTAGAAAGGGTACCGTTTCCACGGATAACATGTATGGATAGCGTACACATTCAAAATATATGTCTATACATCAGGAGGCAGGCTCAGATGGTGTTAGGCCCAGTATGGATTGCACGTGATTGCACAAAGGTTAGAAAGGGTACCGTATCCCCAGATAACATGTATGGATAGCGTACACATTCAAAATATATGTCTATACATCAGGAGGCAGGCTCAGACGGTGTTAGGCCCAGTATGGATTGCACGTGATTGCACAAAGGTTAGAAAGGGTACCGTATCCCCAGATAACATGTATGGATAGCGTACACATTCAAAATATATGTCTATACATCAGGAGGCAGGCTCAGACGGTGTTAGGCCCAGTATGGATTGCACGTGATTGCACAAAGGTTAGAAAGGGTACCGTATCCCCAGATAACATGTATGGATAGCGTACACATTCAAAATATATGTCTATACATCAGGAGGCAGGCTCAGACGGTGTTAGGCCCAGTATGGATTGCACGTGATTGCACAAAGGTTAGAAAGGGTACCGTATCCCCAGATAACATGTATGGATAGCGTACACATTCAAAATATATGCCTATACATCAGGAGGCAGGCTCAGACGGTGTTCGGCCCAGTATGGATTGCACGTGATTGCACAAAGGTTAGAAAGGGTACCGTTTCCCCGGATAACATGTATGGATAGCGTACACATTCAAAATATATGTCTATACATCAGGAGGCAGGCTCAGACGGTGTTAGGCCCAGTATGGATTGCACGTGATTGCACAAAGGTTAGAAAGGGTACCGTTTCCCCGGATAACATGTATGGATAGCGTACACATTCAAAATATATGTCTATACATCAGGAGGCAGGCTCAGACGGTGTTAGGCCCAGTATGGATTGCACGTGATTGCACAAAGGTTAGAAAGGGTACCGTTTCCCCGGATAACATGTATGGATAGCGTACACATTCAAAATATATGTCTATACAGCAGGAAGCAGGCTCAGACGGTGTCAGGCACAGTATGGATTTGACGGCCCAGACTACACAGCGGAGGAGCAGAGAGAGGTAAAGATTGCAAATGCTGGGGCCCTGCCCAAGCAAGGGGGCCCACTCATGGGCGTCGGTACTGGCACTGGGCCCCTCATAGTACGGCGGTGTGTCTGACGGCGGGTGTGCACCACCACCGTCAGAGACACTTGATTGCACTATGAAGGACCCTGTACCAGTGCCCGCGCCCAAGAGTCGGCCTACCCACCTGTCCAGGGCAACGGCACTCGCACGGTGTCGTGCGCTAGGTGGTGACCCCGGCCACGGGGGGGAGGCAGCACAGTTAGGGAGTTTTAGAAAGTGGCATATGTTGATGTTGGACATTCAGCTGATGCAAAAGGTGAAATAGGTCAAGTCCCAGGAAGAGGTGGACCAAAGCAAGCCATTTTTCTGTCACCCTATGTGTCATCAGAGGAAGGTAGGACAAAATCCTTGGAAACCCATGCGTGGTTAATTTTAATGAAGGTTAGATCATCCACATTTTGGGTTGACAGACGGGTCCTTTTTTCTGTCAGGATTGATCCAGCTGCACTGAAGACTCTTTCCGATAGCACACTTGCAGCTGGGCAAGCGAGCTCCTGTAAGGCATATTGGGTCAATTCAGGCCAGGTGTCCAGTTTAGCGGCCCAATAGTCAAAGGGGAATGACCTGTGTGGGAGAACATCGATATGGGAGGAAAAGTAGTCTGTAACCATAATTGACAACTGCTGTCTCCTGTCACTTTCCATCGATGCAGTATTACCAGTTGTGTGAGCGGTACTTGAAAAATCAGTCCACAACATTGTCATGAAACCCCTGTCTCCAACGCCACTTCTGCTGTGTGCACCACGAACACCTCTGCCAAGCTGCCCCCGGCCCATACGGCTCATGTGAGAACCATCACCGCTGCTGTGTGCTGGGAATGCCTCAAGCAACCGATTTACCAAAGTTGCTTGTTTATTAGCCAATATTAGGTCAAGGTTCTCCTGTGGCATGATGTTTTGTAATTTGCCTTTATAGCGTGGATCCAGGATGCTGGCCAACCAGTAGTCGTCATCGTTCATCATTTTGGCAATGCGTGGGTCCCTTTTTAGGATCTGCAAGGCATAATCTGACATGTGGGCCAATGTTCCCGGTGTCAATGATGCACTGCGAGTGCTGGTTGGAGGAGCACTTTCTGGCAAATCCACATCCCTCCAGTCACACACAAACCCTGTACCAGACCTTGCCACGCCAACATTTTCACTTGCCCCACGAGATGCATCCTCCTCCCCTAAGGAATCATCCCCATCATCCTCCTCCTCCTACTCTTCTTCCTCCACCTCGTCCAGGAGAGGTCCCTGAGCAGACAATGGCTGAATGTCATCAAGGATTCCCTCCTCCTCTTCCTCCTCATCAACATTGGCTGCAGACGCCTGCTCCTTAAGGTGCGTCAAAGTTTGCATGAGCAGACGCATAAGTGGGATGCTCATGCTTAGGATGGCGTCATCTGCGCTTACCAGCCGTGTGCATTCCTCAAAACACTGAAGGACTTTACAGAGGTCTTTCAGCTTCGACCACTGCACACCTGTCAACTCCATGTCTGCTCTCAAAGTGCCTGGCCGTGTATCCTCCCACAAATGCATTATGGCCTGCCTCTGCTCGCACAGCCGCTCCACCATGTGCAGGGTGGAGTTCCACCTTGTTGCAATGTCGATAATGAGGCGGTGGTTGGGAAGGTGGAGCAATCGCTGCAGCTTCTGCATACGAACGGAGTGTACAGGCGACCGGCGGATGTGCGCGCACAGTCTTCGCACCTTCTGGAGCAGGGCTGTTAACTCCGGATAATTTTTGAGGAAGCACTGCACCACCAGGTTCAAGGTGTGAGCCAAGCAAGGTATATGGCTGAGTTTTGAAAGGGCTATGGCTGCCACAAAATTACGGCCGTTATCACTAACTACCTTGCCTGCCTCAAGATGTACACTGCCCAGCCATGACTCAGTTTGTCGCTTCAAGTACTCGGCCAGCACCTCGGCGGTGTGTCTGTTGCCCAAACACATCATCTGCAACACAGCCTGCTGATGCTTTCCACTAGCTGCTCGATAGGGGGACACATCGTGTGCAACAGTGGCAGCTGCAGATGGAGTGCTCGTACGACTGCGCTCTGTGGACGAGCTTTCGCTTCTGGAGGAGGAGGAGGAGGAGGAGGGTCGAACGCCTACAGCCAACTGTTTCCTATACCGTGGGCTAGGCAGCACTGTCCCACCACCGCTGTCCCCTGTGGACCCTGCATCCACCACATTAACCCAGTGCGCAGTGATGGACACGTAACGGCCCTGGCCATGCCGACTGGACCATGCATCAGTTGTGAGGTGCTCCTTTCCGCTCACTGACTGCTTGAGTGCATGGACAATGCGGTCTTTCACATGATGGTGGAGGGCTGGGATGGCTTTGCGAGAGAAGAAGCGGCGACTGGGTAGGTCTTAGCGTGGTACTGCATAGGCCATGAGTTCGCAGAAAGCTGTGCTTTCCACCAACCGAAAGGGCATCATCTCAAACGAGATTAGTTTGGCAATGTGGGCGTTCAAACCCAGTGTACGCGGATGAGAGACTGAGTACTTTCTTGACCTACTCATAGTGTCTGGGAGGGTGAGCTGGACTTGAGAGCTGCATATGGTGGAAGTAGCGGTGGACAGGGCGGACTGAGAGAGGGTTGATGATGGTGATGGAGTTGGTGTTCTTTCTGATGGCCTAGAATCAGTCTTTCGTTAATATAACAGTGGGATTCCCTGACTGCTGTGGCCTTGCAACGACACCTCAACATTTGCTGCTGTGCTAACCGGTGGGCTTACAGTGGGGGAAACAATGTAGCGTTGCTGACTACCTTCGTTGTGATCAGTTGCACATGTGGCACTTGAGGTTTGGTGTTGTGTCCACGCTTGCAAGTGCATGCTGGTTAAATGTCTAAGCATGCAACTGGTATTCAAATTTTTCAGATTTTTCCCTCTGCTGAAGGTCTTTGCGCACTTCTTACAGATAACCTTGGCCTGATCATGAGGATTTTGGTAAAAAAAGTGCCACACTGCACTCTTCCTACTTTGGCAGACATTTTGTGGCCTAGCACGCTGTGATCTTTTGACCCTCTGGACAAGCTGTCCAGCAACTCTTTTGATGTTTGGAACCTGTCTTTGGAGTGCTCCGGGCCTGCCAGATAACAGCTGTTGCGATGTCGATGTCTGCTGTGGATGCTCCTCATTTGAGCTTTTGGAAGCATCACCCTCTTCCCCCAATGGATGCCAATCTGGGTCAACAACTGGGTCATCCATCACCTCCTCTTCTATGTCATGTGCACCTTCCTCTGTGTCACCGTGTATGGTGGTATAGTGTGCGGGAAGGGGCACCTGAGTCTCATCAGGGTCAGAATCTGGCTCTGTACACTGCGAGGACAGTGTAGTGCTCTGAGTGAATGTACCAGCAGTGTCACGCGGCGGCTGCCGCGGACCTCCTCTCTTACCTCCCTCCGGCCCCGGCTCACCCGCTCTCCGGGGGTCACCTCTCTGCCTCAGCGGCCGCTGCGGGCCTCGGCGCGGTCTCTCCCGGTCCCCCGTCCACGGCCCACGCCTGCCTCTGTCCGGCCCCCTGGTGCGCGCTCCCGCTCCTCCTCCTCGGCGGGTGCGTCTCCTCACTATGGCCGGGCGCGCGCTCTCCCCCGCCTGAGGACGCGCGTCTCCTCCTCCAGCTGGAGGTCATGACCCGGCAGGCCTTCGCTCTCCCTATATCAGGCCGCCTCCTTCTGGAGGCGATGCCTGACTATCATTAGTATTTGCTAGTGACTCTGGCCGCTCTCCTAGCGCTCCCCTGCCTTTTCCGTGCATTTACCTTGCTCCTCTTGTGTTTCCTCTCCTAGGTTCTGTGGCTTCAGTCCTCGCCCGTTTCCCTCCTGTGTCTTCAAGCCTTGCCATTCCTCCTGTCTCGCCAAGACTTGCCGTCTCTCCTGTGTCTCCGAGCCGTGTCGTCTGTCCAGTGCCTGCCCTTCGGATCCACCTCTCTGACCGCCCTGACCTTCCCGGGTACCGGCTACCGTGGTGATAGTCCCCCGTGGGCCTGCCCCATACACTCCCTGTATAGGGGGTGGTCCACCTGGTCAGCTCGCCCTTGGGGGGTTCGTTGCCACGGTCTAGTGGGCCCACCCCAGGAGTACCTTACAGTATAGTCAGGCCATGGATCCCGCTGGTACCTCGACCCCGACCCAAAAGGAACTTTTGTTCCTTCGTGAGAACCAGGCGAGGATCATGTCGTTCCTCAAATCGATGGATTCCCGACTTTCCGCTTTGCAGACCTCCGATCCGGGAGTTGCCTCCCAGATCTCCGGCCTGCAGCAGGAACTGGCCCAGCAGCGCGACACCCAGGCCCATATTTTGAACTACATCGCCTCTGTAGATAACCGCTTACTAGCCCTACAGGCGGCAGCCGCAGTACCGGCACCTGTGGCAGTTCCACACGCCTCTCTCCGGTTGGCTAAACCCCCACGTTATAGCGGAGATCCCAAACTCTGTCGGGGGTTCATCAACCAGTGCCAGTTGCATTTCGAGTTGGCTCCCCTACAGTATCCCTCCGACCGGGCCAAAGTGGCCTTTATGATTTCCCACTTTGAGGGTGAGGCACTGTCCTGGGTGAATCCCTTGTGGGAACGCGATGACCCGATTGTCTCCCAGCTCGCGACTTTCTTGGAGACCTTTCGTAAGGTCTTCGATGAGCCCGGTCGCCTGGTCTCTGCTACCGAGTCTTTGTTCTGCCTGCGCCAGGGTACCCTCTCGGTTGGACAATACGCCATCCAGTTCCGTACGTTATCCTCGGAGCTGGGGTGGAACAATGAGGCCCTGGTTGGGGCTTTTTGGCGAGGCTTATCATCCCGAATCAAGGACGAGCTGGCAGGCCGGGATACACCCTCGACTTTGGAGGACCTCATCTCGCTGGCAACTTGAGTTGATCTGCGTTTCCGGGAGCGTTCCCGCGAGATCGCCAGGGAGAGAAGGCCCAATCGTTTTTCTCCTCCTACACACAGCCCACCACGCTCACGGTCCTCCGCCGCAGCCACAGCTCCCGAACCCATGCAAGTGGACCGACTAAGGCCCGCGGAGCTTCGCCGCCAGGACAGACTCGCTCATGGCCTTTGTCTCTATTGTGGCAGCGCCTCCCATCTCCTACGTTCCTGTCCTGTGAGGCCGGGAAACTCCTCCGCCTAGGACAGGTAAGAGAGGCCTCCCTAGGTGTCACTGACACCTCTCTACCCTTGACCCTTTCTGTTGTGTTTTTCCTGGGCTCCAAACGTTTTTCGGAGTTAGCCTATATTGATTCGGGGGCTGCGGGAAACTTCATCCAACTCGAGGCGGTGAAGAGATTAGGGATACCTGTCAGGTCCTTGGAGGTTCCCCGGCAGTTAGCCTCTGTCGACGGTGCTCCCTTGCGCGAAGCCGTTACCCTGGTCACTGAAGAGCTGGACTTACAGATCGGGGTCTTGCACCGTGAAAAGATAACCTTCTTCGTGCTGCCGTCTTTGTCCCACACCGTGCTTCTGGGTCTTCCGTGGTTGCGGATGCATGAACCTGTTCTGGATTGGCGCTCCGGAGACATCCTTCGTTGGGGCCGTTTCTGCCAGACCAGATGTCTCCGCCCAGTACGACCCCTCAAATTCTCGTCTCCTGTCTCGGGCCCTGCGGACTTGCCTTCGGCTTACTGGGCCTTCGCGGACGTCTTCGATAAGAAGGAAGCAGAGGTCCTTCCTCCGCACCGGCAATATGATTGTCCCATCGAGCTTGTTCCTGGCTCGACTCCGCCCCGAGGGCGGATCTATCCGTTGAGTCCACTCGAGTCCCAGGCCATGACCGAATATGTACAGGAGAATTTGGCTAGGGGCTTCATCCGAAAGTCTTCCTCCCCCGCTGGAGCTGGCTTCTTTTTTGTCAAGAAAAAAGACGGGTCCCTGCGCCCCTGTATTGACTATCGTGGTCTCAACGAGATTACCGTTAAGAATAGATATCCGCTACCTCTCATCCCCGAGTTGTTTGACCGGCTGCGTGGGGCACGAATCTTTTCTAAATTGGATCTCCGTGGAGCCTATAATCTCATCCGTATTCGCTCTGGAGATGAGTGGAAGACCGCCTTCAACACCAGAGATGGACACTATGAGTATCTCGTCATGCCCTTTGGGTTATGCAACGCTCCCGCAGTCTTTCAGGAATTTGTGAACGACGTCTTCCGAGACCTTCTGTATTCCTGCGTGGTTGTGTACCTCGACGATATCCTGGTCTTTTCTCCTGATCTGTCCACTCATAGAAGAGATGTCCGGCGCGTCCTGTTCCGTTTGAGGGAGAATCGTCTGTACGCCAAGTTGGAGAAGTGTGCCTTTGAGCAGTCCTCTCTCCCATTTCTGGGCTATATCATCTCCGACTCTGGTCTGCGTATGGATCCTGAGAAGGTTTCGGCCGTGCTTAACTGGCCACGTCCTCAAGGGGTGAAAGCCATTCAGCGTTTTCTCGGCTTCGCAAACTACTACCGGCAGTTCATCTCCCATTTCTCCTCTTTGACTGGCGCTATCTCATCTTTGATCCGTAAGGGAGCCAACCCACACGTCTGGACCCCTGAAGCAGAAGAAGCCTTTCTATCTCTGAAACGTGCCTTTGCCACGGCCCCCGTACTCCGTCGCCCTGAGGTCAACAAACCATTCGTCCTTGAGGTGGATGCATCCGCAACAGGAGCCGGAGCTGTTTTGTCTCAGAGGTCCTCCTCCAGCAGGCTCGTTACGTGCGGTTTCTTTTCAAAATCCTTCTCCACCCCAGAGCGGAATT
This sequence comes from Dendrobates tinctorius, assembly GCF_039654945.1. Lineage (NCBI taxonomy): Eukaryota > Metazoa > Chordata > Amphibia > Anura > Dendrobatidae > Dendrobates > Dendrobates tinctorius. The sequence goes on from NW_027361673.1 coordinate 23,059,607, forward strand.
ATTCCATCGGAGACCGAGAACTGCTTGCCATCAAGTTAGCGCTAGAAGAGTGGAGGTACTTGTTGGAGGGCGCCGCACATCCCTTCACAATCTACACAGACCATAAGAATCTGGCGTACCTGCGGTCTGCACAAAGACTCAACCCTCGGCAGGCCAGGTGGTCTCTGTTCTTTGGCCGATTCGATTTTGATCTGCATTTTCGTCCAGGCAACAAGAACCTCAAAGCCGACGCCTTGTCCAGGTCCTCTCTTTCCACGGATGTCGAGGAGGAACCTGCACATATTTTGGATCCATCCAGGTTCATCACCGTGGCCCCGCTTTCTCTCCTCGCTACCCCACCTGGTAAGACTTTTGTTTCTGAGACGGACCGAAGACGAATCCTCCACTGGGGCCATGCTTCTAAACTGGCAGGTCATCTCGGCCATAAAAAGACACTTCTTCTGGTGTCCCGCTATTACTGGTGGCCGACCCTTTCCCAGGATGTCCGGGATTTCGTCGCCTCCTGTCTCTCGTGTGCCAAGATCAAGGTGCCTCGGCAGCTGCCTTCTGGTCTTCTACATCCACTTCCAGTACCCTCGTCGCCTTGGCAACACATTGCCATGGACTTTATTACGGACTTACCCTCCTCTGCCAAGTGTACTGTCGTCTTAGTAGTAGTGGATAGATTCTCTAAAATGGCCCACTTCATCCCTTTGCCTGGCTTGCCATCGGCTTCCGCCTTGGCGAAGATTTTCGTCCAGCACATCTTTCGTCTCCATGGTCTGCCCCAACATATTGTCTCGGACAGAGGAGTCCAATTCACCTCTCGCTTCTGGAGAGCTCTATGCAAATCGATGGATGTCACCCTTGACTTCTCCTCATCTTATCATCCACAGTCCAACGGTCAGGCAGAACGGACGAATCAGAGTTTGGTGAACTACCTCCGGCACTTTTCTAATATCCACCAGAACGACTGGTCTGAATTACTCCCGTGGGCTGAGTTTTCCTATAATAACCACATCAGTGAATCTTCTGGCAAATCCCCGTTTTTTGTTGTCTACGGTCTACATCCTGGTGTACCTCTACCAGTTCCCCCCGCCTTGGGTGTACCGGCGGCTGATCTTCTGTCCGGCGAATTCTCCAGGATCTGGCAGGAGACCAAGACCGCTCTCGAGTTGGTGCGTAACAGGGTAAAAGGATTCGCAGACAAGAGGCGCCTGGATGTCCCACCATATCACCCAGGTGACAAAGTTTGGCTAGCCTCCAAGTTTATTCGCCTCAAGGTCCCATCCCACAAACTGGGTCCCCGCTATATTGGACCTTTTGAGGTCTTGTCCCGTATTAATGATGTCTCCTATAAATTGCGTCTTCCCGCCTCTCTCCGCATCCCTAATGCTTTCCATGTGTCTTTGCTTAAGCCAGTTATTTTCAATCGTTTCCTTTCTGAAGCTCCTCACTCACCTCCGCCTGCCGCCGCAGACAATGTATTTGAGGTGAGAGATATTTTGGCCATGAGAAAGCAAAAAGGGAAAACCTTTTTCTTGGTTGATTGGAAGGGCTTTGGTCCTGAGGAGAGATCCTGGGAACCCCAGGAGAATATCCAAGCTCCTCGAATCCTGGCTAAATTTTTGTCCGGTCTGCAGGGGAGGGCGCGTAAGGGGGGGGGTACTGTCACGCGGCGGCTGCCGCGGACCTCCTCTCTTACCTCCCTCTGGCCCCGGCTCACCCGCTCTCCGGGGGTCACCTCTCTGCCTCACCGGCCGCTGCGGGCCTCGGCGCGGTCTCTCCCGGTCCCCCGTCCACGGCCCACGCCTGCCTCTGTCCGGCCCCCTGGTGCGCGCTCCCGCTCCTCCTCCTCGGCGGGTGCGTCTCCTCACTATGGCCGGGCGCGCGCTCTCCCCCGCCTGAGGACGCACGTCTCCTCCTCCAGCTGGAGGTCATGACCCGGCAGGCCTTCGCTCTCCCTATATCAGGCCGCCTCCTTCTGGAGGCGATGCCTGACTATCATTAGTATTTGCTAGTGACTCTGGCCGCTCTCCTAGCGCTCCCCTGCCTTTTCCGTGCATTTACCTTGCTCCTCTTGTGTTTCCTCTCCTAGGTTCTGTGGCTTCAGTCCTCGCCCGTTTCCCTCCTGTGTCTTCAAGCCTTGCCATTCCTCCTGTCTCGCCAAGACTTGCCGTCTCTCCTGTGTCTCCGAGCCGTGTCGTCTGTCCAGTGCCTGCCCTTCGGATCCACCTCTCTGACCGCCCTGACCTTCCCGGGTACCGGCTACCGTGGTGATAGTCCCCCGTGGGCCTGCCCCATACACTCCCTGTATAGGGGGTGGTCCACCTGGTCAGCTCGCCCTTGGGGGGTTCGTTGCCACGGTCTAGTGGGCCCACCCCAGGAGTACCTTACAAGCAGAATCATCCATCAGCGGCTGTGCATCAGTGCACTCCATGTCAGATTCATCTTGGCCTGGGTAATTCACCATTGGACTTGATAATCCAGGCATGGTATGTGAAAACAGCTCCATGGAGTAATCAGTAGCATGGCCTGCGTCATCCTTCAATCTTGGTTGGGGTGAAGGACACAAGGAAAGGTGTGGTTCATGAACATGAGCCTCCAATGACGACTCAGTGCTTTTACTTTTTACAACTGAAGAAGAGGAGGCGATAGAGCTGGAGGCTGAGTCAGCAATGTAAGACAAAACTTTTTCCTGATGCTCTGGCTTTAAAAGCGGTTTGCCAACTCCTAGAAAACTAAGCGTTCGAGGCCTTATGTAGCCAGACGATGACGCAGGCTCAACACCTCCTGCATTCGGTCCTATTTTGCTCTTGCCACTACCATCAGATCCACCACCAACACCATCATTACCAGCTGCCAACCCCCGCCCAATTCCACGGCCTCTTCCACCAGCCTTCCTCATTTTTGGTAGAAATGTAGACAAAATCCAACAAACTATATAGTAATGTAAAACAAGGTACAAGGTGTCTATAGGACAGGGGAGATTTTGAATTTCTGCAGACACTTGTGGACACTGGACACTTTTGGATTGTGTGAGGCCCACTGATATCTGAGCGCTATGTCACAGGCTCGATGGCACAGCTGTGACCAAAGTGACTAGAGGATAAGGGAGATTTTGAATTTCTGCAAACACTTGTGGACACTGGACACTTTTGGATTGTGTGAGGCCCAATGAATATCTGAGCGCTATGTGACAGGCTCGATGGCACAGCTGTGACCAAAGTGACTAGAGGATAAGGGAGATTTTGAATTTCTGCACACACTTGTGGACACTGGACACTTTTGGATTGTGTGAGGCCCAATGAATATATGAGCGCTATGTGACAGGCTCGATGGCACAGCTGTGACCAAAGTGACTAGAGGATAAGGGAGATTTTGAATTTCTGCACACACTTGTGGACACTGGACACTTTTGGATTGTGTGAGGCCCAATGAATATCTGAGCGCTATGTGACAGGCTCGATGGCACAGCTGTGACCAAAGTGACTAGAGGATAAGGGAGATTTTGAATTTCTGCAAACACTTGTGGACACTGGACACTTTTGGATTGTGTGAGGCCCAATGAATATCTGAGCGCTATGTGACAGGCTCGATGGCACAGCTGTGACCAAAGTGACTAGAGGATAAGGGAGATTTTGAATTTCTGCACACACTTGTGGACACTGGACACTTTTGGATTGTGTGAGGCCCAATGAATATCTGAGCGCTATGTGACAGGCTCGATGGCACAGCTGTGACCAAAGTGACTAGAGGATAAGGGAGATTTTGAATTTCTGCACACACTTGTGGACACTGGACACTTTTGGATTGTGTGAGGCCCAATGAATATCTGAGCGCTATGTGACAGGCTCGATGGCACAGCTGTGACCAAAGTGACTAGAGGATAAGGGAGATTTTGAATTTCTGCACACACTTGTGGACACTGGACACTTTTGGATTGTGTGAGGCCCAATGAATATCTGAGCGCTATGTGACAGGCTTGATGGCACAGCTGTGACCAAAGTGGCTAGAGGATAAGGGAGATTTTGAATTTCTGCACACACTTGTGGACACTGGACACTTTTGGATTGTGTGAGGCCCAATGAATATCTGAGCGCTATGTGACAGGCTCGATGGCACAGCTGTGACCAAAGTGACTAGAGGATAAGGGAGATTTTGAATTTCTGCACACACTTGTGGACACTGGACACTTTTGGATTGTGTGAGGCCCAATGAATATCTGAGCGCTATGTGACAGGCTCGATGGCACAGCTGTGACCAAAGTGACTAGAGGATAAGGAAGATTTTGAATTTCTGCACACACTTGTGGACACTGGACACTTTTGGATTGTGTGAGGCCCAATGAATATCTGAGCGCTATGTGACAGGCTCGATGGCACAGCTGTGACCAAAGTGACTAGAGGATAAGGGAGATTTTGAATTTCTGCACACACTTGTGGACACTGGACACTTTTGGATTGTGTGAGGCCCAATGAATATCTGAGCGCTATGTGACAGGCTTGATGGCACAGCTGTGACCAAAGTGGCTAGAGGGTAAGGGAGATTTTGAATTTCTGCACACACTTGTGGACACTGGACACTTTTGGATTGTGTGAGGCCCAATGAATATCTGAGCGCTATGTGACAGGCTCGATGGCACAGCTGTGACCAAAGTGACTAGAGGATAAGGGAGATTTTGAATTTCTGCACACACTTGTGGACACTGGACACTTTTGGATTGTGTGAGGCCCAATGAATATCTGAGCGCTATGTGACAGGCTCGATGGCACAGCTGTGACCAAAGTGACTAGAGGATAAGGAAGATTTTGAATTTCTGCACACACTTGTGGACACTGGACACTTTTGGATTGTGTGAGGCCCAATGAATATCTGAGCGCTATGTGACAGGCTCGATGGCACAGCTGTGACCAAAGTGACTAGAGGATAAGGGAGATTTTGAATTTCTGCACACACTTGTGGACACTGGACACTTTTGGATTGTGTGAGGCCCAATGAATATCTGAGCGCTATGTGACAGGCTTGATGGCACAGCTGTGACCAAAGTGGCTAGAGGATAAGGGAGATTTTGAATTTCTGCACACACTTGTGGACACTGGACACTTTTGGATTGTGTGAGGCCCAATGAATATCTGAGCGCTATGTGACAGGCTCGATGGCACAGCTGTGACCAAAGTGACTAGAGGATAAGGGAGATTTTGAATTTCTGCACACACTTGTGGACACTGGACACTTTTGGATTGTGTGAGGCCCAATGAATATCTGAGCGCTATGTGACAGGCTCGATGGCACAGCTGTGACCAAAGTGACTAGAGGATAAGGGAGATTTTGAATTTCTGCACACACTTGTGGACACTGGACACTTTTGGATTGTGTGAGGCCCAATGAATATCTGAGCGCTATGTGACAGGCTCGATGGCACAGCTGTGACCAAAGTGACTAGAGGATAAGGGAGATTTTGAATTTCTGCACACACTTGTGGACACTGGACACTTTTGGATTGTGTGAGGCCCAATGAATATCTGAGCGCTATGTGACAGGCTCGATGGCACAGCTGTGACCAAAGTGACTAGAGGATAAGGAAGATTTTGAATTTCTGCACACACTTGTGGACACTGGACACTTTTGGATTGTGTGAGGGCCACTGATATCTGAGCGCTATGTCACAGGCTCGATGGTACAGCTGTGACAAAAGTGACGAGAGGATAAGGGAGATTTTGAATTTCTGCAGACACTTGTGGACACTGGACACTTTTGGATTGTGTGAGACCCAATGAATATCTGAGCGCTATGTCACAGGCTCGATGGCACAGCTGTGACCAAAGTGACTAGAGGATAAGGGAGATTTTGAATTTCTGCAGACACTTGTGGACACTGGACACTTTTGGATTGTGTGAGACCCAATGAATATCTGAGCGCTATGTGACAGGCTCGATGGCACAGCTGTGACCAAAGTGACTAGAGGATAAGGGAGATTTTGAATTTCTGCACACACTTGTGGACACTGGACACTTTTGGATTGTGTGAGGCCCAATGAATATCTGAGCGCTATGTGACAGGCTCGATGGCACAGCTGTGACCAAAGTGACTAGAGGATAAGGGAGATTTTGAATTTCTGCACACACTTGTGGACACTGGACACTTTTGGATTGTGTGAGGCCCAATGAATATCTGAGCGCTATGTGACAGGCTCGATGGCACAGCTGTGACCAAAGTGACTAGAGGATAAGGGAGATTTTGAATTTCTGCACACACTTGTGGACACTGGACACTTTTGGATTGTGTGAGGCCCAATGAATATCTGAGCGCTATGTGACAGGCTCGATGGCACAGCTGTGACCAAAGTGACTAGAGGATAAGGGAGATTTTGAATTTCTGCACACACTTGTGGACACTGGACACTTTTGGATTGTGTGAGGCCAAATGAATATCTGAGCGCTATGTGACAGGCTCGATGGCACAGCTGTGACCAAAGTGACTAGAGGATAAGGGAGATTTTGAATTTCTGCACACACTTGTGGACACTGGACACTTTTGGATTGTGTGAGGGCCACTGATATCTGAGCGCTATGTCACAGGCTCGATGGCACAGCTGTGACAAAAGTGACGAGAGGATAAGGGAGATTGGATTGCTTTTAAAAAAGCAGTTTGCAGAGCAGTGGGTAAACAGCAATGCCAGCCTGTCAGGAAGCCTTAAAAGGCAGCCCAACAACCAACACCACTGATACATCACAATATAGCCTCCCCTTGCACTGCACACACAGTGACTGGTGTGTTGTGCAGGCCAAATCGCTAGCAGCAGAAGCAGTTTTTTTTTCTTCTCAGCAGGACAAAAAAAAATTGGGATTGCTTTTAAAAAAGCAGTTTGCGGAGCAGTGGGTAAACAGCAATGCAGGAATGTCAGGAAGCCTTAGAAGGCAGCCCAACAACCAACACCACTGATACACCACTATATAGCCTCCCCTTGCACTGCACACACAGTGACTGGTGTGTTGTGCAGGCCAAATCGCTAGCAGCAGAAGCAGTTTTTTTTTCTTCTCAGCAGGACAAAAAAAAAAATTGGGATTGCTTTTAAAAAAGCAGTTTGCAGAGCAGTGGGTAAACAGCAATGCAGGAATGTCAGGAAGCCTTAGAAGGCAGCCCATCAATCAACACCACTGATACACCACTATATAGCCTCCCCTTGCACTGCACACACAGTGACTGGTGTGTTGTGCAGGCCAAATCGCTAGCAGCAGAAGCAGTTTTTTTGTCTTCTTCCCTGCCTAACGCTCTCCCTATAGAATCAGCAGCAACCTCTCCCTATACTGAGATCGGCAGAAGTAAGATGGCGGTCGGCGTGCACGCCCTTTTATACCCCCTGTGACGCCCACCAAAGCAAGCCAATCATTTGCATGCCCTTCTGAAAGATGGTGGTGACCCCTGCCTATGTCATCACGTTGCCCACAGTGTCCGTGGATCCTGATTGGCTGAAAAAGAGCGCTAAACAAACTTTTTTGAAACTCGACTTTGGCGCGTAAGTCGCCGACCTCATGGCCGACCTCATCCTAGGGTCGGGTTTCGTTTCATGAAACCCGACTTTGCCAAAAGTCGGCGACTTTTGAAATTTTTCGACCCGTTTCGCTCAACTCTAGTGGTAATAATAGCTGACTTTTATCAATTGACAAAACTAGTTGAGATTTCAACTATCCTGACAATTGTTGGGATTCTCTCAGGCAAAACTAACAGGTCTAGCAAGTTCTTATCCTCTCTTGCTGATAAATTTATCTTTCAAAAGATAGGGGAGAAAACAAGGGGAACTGCTATCTTGGATCTAATCCTTATAAACAGGGAGGAAATGATTGAGGAGGTAAAGGGGGTTTTACACTAAGCGATATCTCTAGCAATATCGCTAAAATGTCACTGGTTTTGTGACGTTATAGCGATATTGCTAGCGATATCGCTATGTGTGATACTTACCAACGACTGGCTCCCCCGCTGTCCATCGCTGATCGCGCGAGAATGTCCGGCTCCATTTCTCGTCGGGCGCTTCCTGCTGAGACTTCCTGCTGTGACGACGAGCGACGCGTGGAGGCGGGCGGGAGGATGTCAGGATCGCTGTGTGTGAAAGGTGAGTATCGTGCGCTGCGTCGCTGCTGCATCGCTGTGAGGTCTTTCTGTATGAAAGCTCACTAGCGATCATTTAGCGATGCACCAGCGATCCTGACCGGGTCGGATCGCTGGTCGGATCGCTGGTGCATCGCTAAATGTAAAAGGGCCTTAAGAGTGGCTGGGACCCGAGGAGGTAGCGACCATACTATTTTAGAATTTTGGATAACTAGATGAGGAAGACCTGTGACGACTCAAGCTTCAAGGTTAGATTTCAGAAAGGCAGATTTTAAGGAACTCAGAAAGAGAATCAGAGGGATCCAATGGCTGGATATCCTTAAGGACAAAAATGTCCAGGAACAATGTGAAATTTTGAAAAATGAGATTCTCAAAGCACAATCATTAACAATTCTGAAAAGATGGAAGAATAGGAAGCATTTAAGGAAACCAGGATGGATGAACACAGGATTTAAACACATGCTAAAAAGGAATAAATAAATATTTATCAAATGGAGAGATGGAGGCATATCAAAATAAGAATATAATGCTGTCTGCAGAGCCTGAAGGGGACTTGTCTTTAATTTAAGGATTGCAAGAGACATCAAAAGCAATAAAAAAGGATTTTGGGGATATGTCAAAAGTAAAAGAAAAGTCAAACATGCTATAGGATTTTTAAAAGATGAAAATGATGAAAAGGTAAGAAAAGATTTTGAGAAGGCTGAACTTTTAAATTCCTATTTTGCATTTGTTTTCTCTCAGAAAGGAAATGTAACATCAACTGATCTTCACTGTCCTATTAAAGGAATAGAAGAATCCAGGCTATCTATAAACAGAAATATAGTGAGGGAATACTTAGCTAACATAAATGATTAATTACACCCCAGAGTACTGAAGGAGATAGCAGAAAATTTTTTTAACCACTCTCCATAATCTTTGAAAATTATTGTAGATCAGAAGTAGTCCCAGAAGACTGGAGAACGGCAAATGTTGATCCTATCTTCAAAAAGGGGAAGAAAGTGGACCCAGGGAACTACAGGCTGGTGAGTCAGACTTCTATACCAGGAAAGATCTTTAAACAAATTATTAAACAACATGTATCTACGTACCTGAGTAAGAATGAGGTGATTAACCAGAGTCAGCATGGGTTTGTAACTAATAAGTCATGTCAGACTGATTTAATTTTCTTCCATGACAGAATCACTGACTGGGTGGTTCAGGTAAATGCTGTAGATATAGCATATCTTGACTTCAGCAAAGCATTTGACAAAGTACCTCACACCATCCTTATTGAAAAAAAGACTAAGTATGGAATGGATAAGGCAACGGTTAGGTGGATTCAAAACTGGCTTAGTGATTGGACCCAAAGGATCGTCGTAAATGGCTGCACATCCAGTTGGAAGAATGTCTCAAGTGGGGTACTGTTATGAATGGATCACCGAGGAGAAAAAAGCAAAACAAGCTAAGTCACAGAAAACCAGAGAGGTTGGTAACTATGCAGATTGCAGATCCCTGATCCTACCACACAACTTGCAGCAGCTGTGGAGCGTACCTACGATGTTCCTAGATGCTTTGTCACAGCTGGAGGACTAAATAAGCCTGAAGCATGAAAAGGGGAAAACTAACTGCCCCAGAACAGACCCCAAAGGAATAGAAAGCCCCCACACATGTATTGATGGTGAAACAAGATGAAGGCACAGAGGCAGGAAAATAGGCTGAGCAAATGATGGGGCCCAAACTAACTAGAGAGGAAAGGAAAGGAAAGACACTGTCTGCAACCTGCAAAAAACCCTACAAAAATCATGTCCAACACTTCTGATAGCAAAATTAACCCTGAAGTCAAAAGACTTCTCCCACTATATCAGCACTCTGAAATATTCTGAGACAGAGCAAAAAGAGACCAAACTAGTAAGGGACAAAAAGCAAATTGGCAAAATACTGATAAATAAGAGTGGAAATTCAGCACAGACACCAGCAGGGGCTGGCTGACCACACCAAAAAACTGAATAGGCCAACAAAATCAAGTGTGAACATTAGCATAAAAACTTAGCTTTAAATGACTGGAACAGAGCTGAAAACCAAGAGCTGACAAGCCAGAAGGAATCACCAGCAACTGAATAGGGCGTCGGCTGTCTTAAATCCAATCTGAGACTCCTGAGATCCAATCGTCATCCTCATTCTCAGGTGGTAGATCTTCACCGATCAAATCAGCCTCACTACCTCCTGTTACCACCAGAGGGAATCTGGAAGGAGAACTCACAACTGGTGAACCAGAGAATGAACTCACAACAGGGTACCATAGGGCTCTGTTCTGGGCCCTGTATTGTTCAACATCTTTATCAATGATTTAGATGAAGGAATTGAGTGTACACTGATTAAGTTAGCTGATGACACAAAGTTCGGAGGGATAGCTAATGCTAGAGAAGAGATGGAGGATTCAAAAAAGATATAAATAAACTGAACCAGTGGGCAGCAACTAACAGAATGTTTTTTAACAGGGAAAAATGCACAGTGCTACATCTGGTCAATAAAAAGGAAAAAAGCATATGCAGAATGGGAGGAATAGGGCTAAGCAACAACACAGGTGAAAAAAACTGGGGTATACTAATAGATCATAAACTAAACATGAGTCAACAGTGTGATGCAGCAGCAAAAAAGGCAAATACAATTCTGGGATGTATTAACAGAAGCATATAGTCTAGATCACGTGAAGTCATTATCCCCTCTACTCGTCTTTGGTCAGACCTCATCTGGAATACTGTCTCCATTTTTGGGCACCACATTTTAAAAAAGACATCAACAAACTTGAGCAAGTTAAGAGAAGAGCGACCAGAATGGTGACTGGTCTGCAAACCATGTCCTATGAGGAACGGTTACAGGATTTGGGAAAGCTTGCAAAAAAGAAGACCGAGAGTAGACTTAATAGCTGTCTACAAATATCTCAACGGCTGTCAAATTGTAGAAGGATCATCTTTGTTCTCATTTGCACAAGTAAAGACTAGAAGCAATGGGATGAAACTGAATGGGAGGAAACACAGATTAGATATTAGAAAAAAACTTTTTGACAGTGAGGGTGATCAATGAGTGGAGCAGGCTGCCACGAGAGGTGGTGATTTCTTCTTCAATGGAAGTCTTTAAACAGAGGCTGGACAGACATCTGTCTAGGATGATTTAGTGAATCCTGCTTAGAGCCGGGGTTTGGACCAGATGACCCAGGAGGTCCCTTCCAACTCTACCATTCTATGATTCTATGAGTCCATGATTCTATGAAAATGCCAAGTGCACAAACAAAAGAATATTTTAAATTAATAAATCAGATCAAGACCCCTTACCTTCAAAAAACAGCATCAAAACATCAATAACTCTAAGTACACCTGCACATAATTTTTGAAGGAACTCGACAGGGAGACGCCAAAAACATACCCATAACATTCAGTTACTGCACTGTGAGTTGAATTTCCTGATAAAATCTACCTGATTTGGCAAATCCAAATTTTGCCAGATCCGCTCATCTCTAATACTCGCATTACTTCTCACCCCTCCAACTTCTCCTCCCCTCACTATCACCCATCCTGTCTTTGTCAATCTTATGATTGGCTCCACACAAGCTAAAATCCCCACCATTATGTAAATGTGCAGGTCATTGTGCACGTCATGATGTCGTGTCCTTACTTGTGCAGAACCCTCCTTTGAAGATGTTTCTATATAGATATTGATTGATGTATAGAGCTCCCCCCATCGTGAATTTCATAGTGGCGTAAAGTGGTCAACTAACATAATTCTATTTGGGATGTTGGTGTTCCATATGTAAGAATAATTAAGGTAACTATAAGTTTAATATGAGGATATCTCACTGAACTGAATGTTGCATTGTTATAGATAGTTCTATGAATCCAGAATTGCACATGCATGTGAGATCCCAAGTGGCATTAAGGCCATTCATCATTTACATTTTTTTAAGTAACTTTTTCCTTTTCTGCCTTCTGCTATTCATTTCTGTTTTTGTGCCAAATTCCTTAAAATGGTGCACGTACAAGACTTTACTGCAAAGTCAGAAATAGCCTTAATTCTTTTCTTTAACCTTTTTTGTGAAATTTTTAGCCCTAAAAATCAAATATTTCTCAAAATGGCATAACGTTTGGGTCAAAATATCTGGAGTACATAAAATCACTCCATGGTTGGACATTTGTGTAAAGTTTTGTGACCTTTCTAAAAGTTGCAAATGATAAATCTGCATGGAAAAACATCTGGAAAAAGTAGTTTCTACTGACAGTGGTGAGCTAAAAAAATGAGGTGAACCCGTAAATTAATTTTCAAAATGGTTGAATTTAAAAGAAGAAATAGGTGCAATTGAAAAACAGTTGAAAAAGACAAAGAAATAGACAAAATCTGGAACAAATGCAATAATAAATTGGGCGGTAAGCATTTTATGTAATTGAAAATTGAAATCAGATTAAAAAAACATATTATTGAAGGTTAATAGTAGTATAAGATCCTTGTGACTCAAGTCATGTCTTTAATAGTCTTTTTCCTTTCTAATATTCTGTGCATTTTAAATCCACCTGTTCTATTTGAAACCTTGTTGCATGGTAGCTGGTGTTAATTGCTAATGTTTAATTGAATTCCCTGTATGCTAGATGTCAAGATCATTTACAGTAAATGCATCAAACCTTTGGTATAAGCCTCTGAAACGTTTTATTAATTAGGAAAAGGCAACCTTAATAAATTAATCAGTAAAACAGTAAGATAAAATATAGAAAATTACCTACATCCAATTTGACAAGAAATCAAAATCTGTAACACGTAACTAAATGTTGAAAATTCCTAAAATGAGCATAAACATTTGTTGTACAGATTGCTGCAGGTGCTAATTTAATATGCAGTCTACATTACCTGTCAAAATAAATTTAAAGTGCGTCTGAGTACCGTATTTTTCAGATTATAAGAGGTACTTTTTTCATAGGAAAATGGGGGTGCATTTTATAATCCGAAGTGAGCTAACAGGAGGCCAAAGATGGTGGAGCAGGGTCACAGCAGGCAGGGTCGCTTCTTCAGAATGCTGGCAGCGGCAAGAGAGGGGCGATTTCTCTGGGATCTCAATCTGCACATGCGCCGCCTCCAGTGGTTATTTTCCCGAACCTCAGTGCAGGGATATCATTGTCTGCTGACTGGCGCCGATACCTTCTGTGATCCCTGGAACAGCTGCACCATACCACTCCTGCTGCTGCCAGTCCATAGGTAAGCTATTGTTATAAGAAGATATAAGACGCCCCACCATTGTATTTTTAATTTTTTTTGCTATTTTGCACCTTAAAATTGGGGGTGCGTCTTTGAATCCGCAAAATACGGTACATTGCAGTCCAGGAACTCTATGTTAGACCTGTCCTTTTCTGTACATTTTATATAACATGTATTCATTATTGGTTAAAAGTTTTTATTGTTTCATATGTGCATATTTTTCTGCTATCAGTCTCAATCTGTAATGGTCCCATTCCAAGAACAAGTAAAACCAATGCATGAATATTTGTGTCCAAACTTTTGACTGGTATTTGACTGGTAATATTTAGATATACAAAAAATAGAAGAGGTTAATTCAGCTCAGCACTTTTGTGTTCAAGCTAAGCATCCCAGGAGACTTCCAACAAAGACAGTCTCTGGTCTGTGTGTGGTGCATGGGGTATGCACTAGCTTGGCTTCCAGGTCAAATAGCTCTGAATAATCCAAAAGAGGATGTTCTCCAGCACCAAAGGAAAATGGTTAAAGCACAGAATATAATGATATAGGATAAAAAATTTGGAGGTGCACATATTAAAAAAAAACGTAATACTTACTCGTTTTGGGTAGAAAAACCCTTGATGATTAAGGGTTTTTCTACCCAAATCATGTAAGCATTATGGATTTACTTTTTTAATATGTGCACAATCTCCCAATTTTTTATCCTATGTATAGAATTAAAGACTAAATTTTAATTACTTTACTTTGTTGCTGGAGAACATGCCCTTTTGGACCATTGAGAACGGTGTGTATATTTTTGCTAAAAATGTACAGATAAGGACACCCCAAACAGTGCTCAGGTTCTTATATCAATTGCACTTCAAGTTTATTTATACACAGATATTGACTGATGACAGGCTTATGAAAATGTGCTCACTGACTTAATTTTCCCCACAAAAATATGGCTGAACAGTTAGAATCATAGAATCATAGAATCGTAGAGTTGGAAGGGACCTCCTGGGCCATCTGGTCCAACCCCCTGCTCAAAGCAGGATTCGCTAAATCATCCCAGTCAGATGTCTGTCCAGCCTCTGTTTGAAGACTTCCATTGAAGGATAACTCACCACTTCTCGTGGCAGCTTGTTCCACTCATTGATCACTCTAACTGTCAAAAAGTTTTTTCTAATATCTAATCTGTGTCTCCTCCCATTCAGTTTCATCCCATTGCTTCTAGTCTTTCCTTGTGCAAATGAGAATAAAGTTGATCCTTCTACAATGTGACAGCCCTTTAGATATTTGTAGACAGCTATTAAGTTGAGCAAAATAAGCACTTATATCTCTTCCATGACCCTATTTCCTTAAAAACTGTAACCTCTTGTGTAAAATGCCCCCACTCCTATTGTTAGAATTGTTGTTCTGTAATGTCTTGTTAATAATATACAGTGGGTGAAATAGGTATTCAACATGTAACTAGTGTTGAGCGATACCTTCCGATATCGGGAAATATCGGATCGGATTGGATCGGACGGATACCCAAAAAGTATCGGATATCGCCGATTCTGATATCGGAAACAAATGCAAGTCAATGGGACAGAAATATCAGAATTAAAATAAACCCTTTCTTTCCTTGTAGGTTAATTCTACATGAAGGAAAACAACTAAGAATAATGTAGAATGTATTGGGGGAGGTGGAGGAGACATTAAAGGCATAGAGGTTTAGCCCAATCAAATGGAATAGCAGGAATTAATTTTTTTTTAAGACGTTCTGAGTTACAAAGATATTGACTATGTTAAAGGGGTTGTGTAGCAATAATGGGAGACGTTCAGAAAAGGCACATGTTGGCGGAGTGTTGAAACCGAGTGCTTCATCTAGCTTGGAGGTTGACTGAGCCCCTGACCCGGAGGACACGGCACGGATGCGGGCACCTGTATGCACAACAGACTGTGAGTAAAGCTTTGGAACTACATGCCCTGGTGTCCTCCAGTTATTCCTGCGCCAACACACTCAGCACTGCTACATCTCTGTGCCTGGCACTGCACCATCTACATCTCTTCAATACCTCTCCATCTACACTGCCCTGGGACTACAGCCCTACCTGTGGAGGGCCACAACATCATTGCTGCACCACACCATCTGTCCCAGAGGATCTGTCTGCAGTGTCAGCTTAACATCTTCATTGCCGAACACCACAGGTGGCGTCACGAATCATTCACTCATAAACTTTAATCATCATCCACATGGTCAACATTTCCCTTTTACAATGGATGCCCAGGGCCACGGACCGGGTCACAGCTACCGTGACATCTCCCATTGAAACCAACGGGCCCGGTACCGAGTACCCCACCAGCCCTGGCGGGCGATCCAACTTGGTGGAAATAGATAATAGAACAGGTTGTCCAGGCTTTTCACATAATCTCAGTGCATATCTAGGCTGCAGAATGCTGACAATAAGTAATTTACCTTCTGTGGCTAGTCTGCACAGTTTCCAAGATATCATCTCTTGCTTCTAAGATAAACGTCCAGGGGGGGTGTGTTCTGGCATCGAAATGAGAACTGGTCATTTCCTCCTCCCTCACTAGTTTCACTTTCCATAGATCACTGTTCAGCGTGTGTCTGGGGAGGAGCAGCTGGGTGGTCTGCTCGCAGCCAATCACAGCCATGCCATTAGTTAACATGCCTACATGCCTAACAGGATGTGCCCACACTTCTTAGGATTCCTAACTGGCTGAATCAAATCAAACTGGCTCATAGCATTATGGGAACTTCCGATTCTGGTATTCGATATGCAAAAAGTATCGGAATTCAGTATCGGAATTCCGATACCGTGAATATCGGCCGATACCCGATATTTGCAGTATCGGAATGCTCAACACTACATGTAACCAATTTTCTAAGTAAATACATTGATCAAAAAACAAAAGGAACACTTAACCCCTTAGCGACCGCCAATACGCCTTTTAACGGCGGTATTTATCTGTACTAAAACCACAGCGCCGCTAATTCACGGCGCTGTGGAGAAAGTGAATAGCGCCCCCCAGTGTCAGATTTTCTCCGGGGTCTCGGCTGCCGGGGGCAGCTGAGACCCCAGAGAACATGAATCGGTCGGTTTTTACCGACCCCGCTTTTGCGATCGCCGTTATTAACCCTATAACGGTGACTGCAAAAAAAGGCCGCGATTTTACATTTAATTTCTCTTTCCTCTGATGTGATCGCACATCAGAGGAGAGAGAAAGAAGGTCCCCGATCCCCCCCGGTACCTCTCCGTGGTCCTCTGTCCCCTCCCGGTGGTCCTGTGTCCCGCCGGCATCCTCCGGTGGGCGCCGCCATCTTGGATCCAGGGAAAATGGCGGGCGCATACGCAGTGCGCCCACCGGGAATCTGCCGGCTCCGGCTGGCAGATTCCATTCATTCATTTTGATCACGATAATAAACTATCATCGCGATCAAAATAAACAAAATAGTACAGTAGTTTATCACCCTCTTAGTTAGGCCAATATAACGAAATAAAGAAAATATTTTTTTTTCAGTTTTCCATTAGGGTTAGGGTTAGGGCTAGGGCTAGGGTTAGGGTTGGGCTAGGGTTAGGACTAGGGTTAGGGTTAGGCTAGGGTTAGGGTTGGGCTAGGGTTAGGGTTGCGCTAGGGTTAGGGTTACGTGTTATGAATGGGTCACCGAGGAGAAAAAAGCAAAACAAGCTAAGTCACAGAAAACCAGAGAGGTTGGTAACTAAGCAGATTGCAGATCCCTGATCTTACCACACAACTTGCAGTAGCCGTGGAGCATGCCTATGATGTTCCTAGACGCCTCGTCACGGAGGACTAAATAAGCCTAAAGCAAGAAAAGGGAAAACTAACTGCCCCAGAGCAGACCCCAAAGGAATAGATAGCCCCCACACATGTATTGACGGTGAAATAATATGAAGGCACAACCACAGGCAGGAAAATAGGCTGAGCAAATGATGGGGCCCAAACTAACTAAACAGGAAAAGAAAGGAAAGACACTGTCTGCAACCTGCAAAAAACCCTACAAAAATCATGTCCAACACTTCTGATAGCAAAATTAACCCTGAAGTCACTAGACTTCTCCCACTATATCAGCACTCTGAAATATTCTGAGACAGAGCAAAAAGAGACCGAACTAGTGAGGAACAAAACGTCAATTGGCAAAATACTGATAAATAAGAGTGGAAATTCAGTACAGCCCCTGGCTGACCACACCAAAAAACTGAATAGGCCATCAAAATCAAGTGTGAACATTAGCAGAAAAACTTAGCCTTAGATGACTGGAACAGAGCTGAAAGCCAAGAGCTGACCAGCCAGAAGGAATCACCAGCAACTGAATAGGGCGTCGGCTGTCTTAAATCCAATCTGAGACTCCTGAGATCCAATCGTCATCCTCATTCTCAGGTGGCAGATCTCCACCGATCAAATCAGCCTCACTACCTCCTGTTACCACCAGAGGGAGTCTGGAAGGAGAACTCACAACTGGTGGACCAGAGAATGAACTCACAACAGTACCCCCCCTTGAGGATGGGTCACCGAACCCTCATCCACGCCACCAGGCCAATCAGGATGGGCCCGGTGAAAAGCACGAACCAATCTATTGGCATGAATATCGGAGGCAGAGGCCCAAGAATTATCCTCCTGACCATAACCCTTCCATTTGACCAAATACTGGAGTCTCCGTCTAACCAAACGAGAATCCAATATTTTCTCTACCTCATATTCCACATTGCCTTCAACCAACACAGGGTCAGGAGGTACTGCCATAGGAACCACTGGCTCAGCAAACCTCTTCAACAGAGATTTGTGAAATACGTTATGGATCTTGAACGTAACTGGAAGAGCCAATCGAAACAAAACAGGATTAAGAATTTCCAAAATCTTATAAGGACCAATAAATATTGGCTTAAATTTAGTAGATGCAACCTTCATAGAAATATTCTTAGATGACAACCAAACCATATCACCCACTTTAAACCGGGGACCAATGGTCCTATGCTGGTTGGAAAATCGCTGGGCCTTTTCCTGAGAGAGTGACAACTTATCCACCACTTCGGAAATACTTCCTGTACCACGTGCCACGCCAGAGAGGCAACGGGAGATTAGGGAGGTTAATAAGTGGCTCAGGAATTGGTGTAGGAAGGAGGGGTTTGGGTTCCTGCAGAACTGGGCCGACTTCTCAGTTGGCTACAGGTTCTACGCTAGGGACGGGCTGCACCTCAATGGGGAGGGTGCAGCTGTGCTGGGGGAGAAAATGGCTAGAAGGTTGGAGGAGTGTTTAAACTAGGGACGAGGGGGAGGGTATTCCTTTTATAGGAGGGGAAGACAGTGCAGATAGAGACCTGGGCACAAATAATGACATTGGGGGTGGGGGTGGCATGGGGGTGGGGTTAGAACAGTTAATAATTTAAGAAAGAATAGAGGTACAGAGAGATACATAAAGTGCATGTATACTAATGCCAGAAGTCTCGCCAACAAAATGGAGGAATTGGAGTTAATGTTGTTGGAACATAATTATGACATGGTGGGGATATCTGAGACATGGCTGGATGAGAGCCATGACTGGGCAGTTAATTTACAGGGCTATAGTCTGTTCAGAAATGACCGTACAAATAAGCGAGGGGGAGGCGTATGTTTATATGTAAAATCATCCTTAAAACCCATCCTTCGTGATAATATATATGAATCTAATGAAAATGTAGAGTCCCTGTGGGTAGAGATAAGGGGAGGGGGGAAAAATAATAAATTACTGATAGGGGTTTGTTATAAATCTCCAAAAATAATGGAAGCTACAGAGAATATCCTCATAAAGCAAATAGATGAAGCAGCGACTCAAGGAGAAGTCATTATTATGGGGGACATCAACTACCCTGAAATACATTGGGGAACCGAAACCTGCAGTTCCAGCAAAGGTAATAGGTTTTTGACTACTATGAGAGACCATTACCTTTCACAACTGGTTCAGGACCCAACAAGAGGGGGGGCACTGCTAGACCTAATATTATCCAACAGGCCAGACCGCATATCAAATGTAAGGGTTGGGGGTCACTTGGGTAATAGTGATCACAAATTAATAAGTTTTCATGTATCCTTTAATAAGATGTGTAGTAGAGGGGTTACAAGGACACTAAACTTCAGGAAGGCAAATTTCCAACGGATGAGAGATGATCTTGGTGCAATTAACTGGGACGATATCCTGAGACATAAAAATACACAAAGAAAATGGGAGACGTTTATTAGCATCCTGAATAGGATCTGTGCACAATATATACCGTATGGGAATAAACATGCGAGAAATAGGAGGAAACCACTATGGCTAAATAGAGCTGTAAGGGGCGCAATAAGAGATAAAAATAAAGCATTTAGAGAATTAAAGCAAGTAGGTAGTGATGAGGCATTAAATAAATACAGAAGATTAAATAAATTCTGTAAAAAGCAAATCAAGACAGCAAAGATTGAGACAGAGAGACTCATTGCCAGAGAAAGTAAAAATAATCCCAAAATATTCTTTAACTACATAAATAGTAAGAAGCTAAAAAATGATAGTGTTGGTCCCCTTAAAAATAGTCTGGGTGAAATGGTGGATGAGGATGAGGAAAAAGCCAATATGCTAAATGACTTTTTTTCAACAGTATTTACACAAGAAAATCCCATGATGGATAACATGATCAGGGATAAAAATTCTCCATTAAATGTCACCTGCTTAACCCAGCAGGAAGTACGGCGGCGTCTACAAATCACTAAAATTGACAAATCCCCGGGCCCGGATGGGATACACCCCCGAGTACTGCAGGAATTAAGCACAGTCATTGATAGACCACTATTTTTAATCTTTAAAGATTCCATAATAACAGGGTCTGTGCCACAGGACTGGCGTATAGCAAATGTGGTGCCAATATTCAAAAAGGGGACAAAAACTGAACTTGGAAATTATAGGCCTGTAAGTTTAACCTCAACTGTGGGTAAAATCCTGGAGGGTTTTCTAAGAGATACTATACTGGAGTATCTGGAGAAGAATAACCTTATGACCCAATATCAACATGGGTTTACAAGAGACCGTTCCTGTCAGACTAATCTGATAAGCTTTTATGAAGAGGTAAGTTCCGGACTGGACCAAGGGAATGCAGTGGACGTGGTGTACATGGACTTTTCAAAAGCTTTTGATACGGTGCCACACAAAAGGTTGATACATAAAATGAGAACAATGGGGATAGGGGAAAATATGTGTAGGTGGGTTAAGAGCTGGCTCAGGGATAGGAAACAAAGGGTGGTTATTAATGGAGCACACTCGGACTGGGTCACGGTTAGCAGTGGGGTACCACAGGGGTCAGTTTTGGGCCCGCTTCTTTTTAACATATTTATTAATGACCTTGTAGGGGGCATAGAGAGTAGAATTTCAATATTTGCAGATGACACTAAACTCTGCAGGGTAATTAATACAGAGGAGGACAATTTTATATTACAGGAGGATTTATGTAAACTAGAAGCTTGGGCTGATAAATGGCAAATGAGCTTTAATGGGGATAAATGTAAGGTCATGCACTTGGGTAGAACGAACAAGTTGTATAATTATGTGCTTAATTGTAAAACACTGGGCAAAACAGTTACTGAAAAAGACCTGGGTGTATGGGTGGACGACAAACTCACATTTAGTGGCCAGAGTCAAGCAGCTGCTGCAAAGGCAAATAAAATAATGGGATGCATTAAAAGAGGCATAGATGCTCATGAGGAGAACATAATTTTACCTCTATATAAGTCACTAGTGCGACCACACTTAGAATACTGTGTACAGTTCTGGTCTCCGGTGTATAAGAAAGACATAGCTGAACTGGAGCGGGTGCAGAGAAGAGCGACCAAGGTTATTAGGGAACTAGGGGGTCTGCAATACCAAGACAGGTTATTACACTTGGGGTTATTTAGTTTGGAGAATCGAAGGCTTAGGGGTGATCTTATTACAATGTATAAATATATGTGGGGACAATACAAAGACCTTTCTAATGATCTTTTTACTCTTAGACCTGTGACGGGGACAAGGGGGCATCCTCTACGTCTGGAGGAAAGAAGGTTTAAGCATACTCACAGACGCGGATTCTTTACTGTAAGAGCAGTGAGACTATGGAACTCTCTGCCATATGATGTTGTAATGAGTGATTCACTACTAAAATTTAAGAAGGGACTGGATGCCTTTCTTGAAAAGTATAATATTACAGGGTATATACACTAGTCTCCTTAATATTGCGTTGATCCAGGGAGCTAGTCTGATTGCCGTATGTGGAGTCGGGAAGGAATTTTTTTTCCCAATGTGAAGCTTACTGTTGCCACATGGGGTTTTTTTGCCTTCCTCTGGATCAACATGTTAGGGCAAGTTAGGATAGGATATGGGTTGAACTAGATGGACTTAAAGTCTCCCTTCAACCTTAATTACTATGTTACTATGTTACTATGTTACTTGGTCCCATATCTGCTGCATTCTCTTAACCACAGTGTCCACACCTCGGCAGGACGAAGATTCCACTTGCCCTGAAGAGAATCGAGGATGAAACCCAAAATTACAGAAAAAGGGTGACATCTAGCTCTATTGTTCAGTGCGAATTCGGCCAATGGCAAAAATGAGACCCAGTCATCCTGATCAGCAGATATAAAACATCTCAAATAAGACTCCAAGGTCTGGTTTGTCCTCTCAGTCTGTCCATTGGTCTGGGGATGAAACGCGGAGGAGAAGGATAACTGAATTCCCAGATTGGAACAAAAGGCTTTCCAGAATCTGGAAACAAACTGGACTCCTCTGTCAGACACAATATTCTCAGGAATCCCATGTAACCGAACCACCTGTTTTAAAAACAAGGGCACCAACTCAGCGGAAGATGGCAACTTTGGGAGTGATACAATATCTACCATCTTCGAAAATCTATCACAAATCACCCAGATAACAGTCATTCTCTGAGAGACGGGAAGATCAGAAATAAAATCCATTGAGATATGGGTCCATGGCCTCTTGTGCACCGGCAAGGGCATCAGCAACCCACTAGAACGAGAACAGGGTTTAGACCGAGAACAAGCCCCACAGGACTGTACAAGATTCCTGACGTCACGAGATAAGGCAGGCCACCAAAAGGACCGACTCACCAAATCTCTGGTACCAAAAATACCTGGATGGACAGCCAATGCGGAGCAATGAATTTCAGACATCACTCTCTTTCTCCACTGGTCAGGAACATACAATTTTCCCATAGGGCAACGCTCAGGTTTATCCTCCTGAAATTTCTCCACGGCATGTCTCAAATCGGGCGAAATGGCAGAAAGAACTACCCCCTCACCTAGGATGGTAGTAGGCTCGGTCACACTAAGAGAATCGACAAAGAAACTCCTAGAAAGGGCATCTGCCTTAACATTCTTAATGCCCGGAAGAAAAGAGACCACAAAATTAAAACGCGTGAAAAACAAGGCCCATCTAGCCTGTCTAGGATTCAAGCGTTTTGCCGACTCCAGATAAATCAAATTCTTGTGATCGGTGCGGACCACAACTTGATGTCTAGCTCCCTCCAACCAATGTCTCCACTCCTCAAATGCCCACTTCATGGCCAACAATTCCCGATTCCCCACATCATAGTTGCGTTCAGATGGGGAGATCTTTCGAGAAAAGAAGGCACAGGGATTCATCTTAAAAGTCACAGGGTCTTTTTGGGACAAAACAGCTCCTGCACCAATCTCAGAAGCATCTACCTCCACCTGAAATAGAAGTGAGACATCAGGTTGCCGTAAAACTGGAGCTGAAGTAAATCTCTGCTTAAGCTCCTGAAATGCTGAGATAGCCTCAGGAGACCAATTCAGCACATCAGCGCCCTTCTTGGTCAGATCAGTCAGTGGTTTGACAATACCAGAAAAATTACCTATAAATTTAGGATAGAAATTAGCAAAACCCAAAAATTTCTGGAGGGCCTTCAAAGAAGTAGGCTGAACCCAATCATAAATGGCCTGTACCTTGGCTGGGTCCATTTCAATAGTCGATGGAGATAAGATAAATCCCAAAAGTGAAATCCTCTGTACACCAAAGAGGCATTTCGATCCCTTAACAAACAGGGAATTCTCCCTCAAAATCCGGAGCACAGTCTGGACGTGTTCCACATGAGAATCCCAATCACTATAAAAGATCAAAATATCATCCAGATAGATGATCAAAACGGAAAATAGCATTCATAAAGTACTGGAAGACAGAAGGGGCATTAGTGAGCCCAAAAGGCACCACCAGGTACGCAAAATGTCCCTCCGGAGTATTAAACGCTGTCTTCCATTCATCCCCGTGCTTGATGTGAATAAGATTATATGCCTCCCTGAGGTCAAGCTTAGTAAACCAGCAGGCACTCTTAACTCTGGAGAATAAATCAGACATCAGCGGTAACGGGTACTGATGTTTAACCGTCATCTTGTTAATGGAACGATAATCAATACACTGTCTTAATGAACCATCTTTCTTGGCCACAAAAAAAAAAACGGCACCTAAAGGTGATGAGGATGGTCTAATATGACCCTTCTCCAATGACTCCTTATTATAGGATCGCATAGCATCATATTCGGGTACTGATAAGTTGAAAAGCCGACCCTTGGGAAATTTACACCCAGGCATCAACTCAGTTGCACAGTCATAACTCCTATGAGGAGGCAAAGACGCAGACTTGCTCTCACTAAATACATCAGAAAAATTGGATAGAAAATCAGGAATATCATGAGACTGAGGAGAGGTGGAGAAAACAGGAGTGTCCCTAAGAACACACTGACAACCCCAACTCACCACAGACCCAGATTTCCAATCCAAAACTGGATTATGAGTTTGCAACCAAGGAAAACCCAGAATAATAGTATCATGCAGATTATGCGTCACCAAAAATTTACAATTTTCTTGGTGGTCTGGGGCAACTTGCATTGTCACCTGGGTCCAAAACTGATGTTTATTCTCTGCCAAAGGAGTAGCATCAATACCCCTCAAAGGAATAGGCGTCCGCAGCGGCGTCATGGAAAAACTACAATGTTTAGCAAAGTCCAAATCCATCAGATTCAACGCTGCTCCTGAATCCACAAAAGCCTTCATGGAAAATGTGGATAAGGAGCAGATCAGAGTAATTGCCAAAAGAAAGGTTGTATACTGCCCACAGCAAATGTGTGTGTAAAACGTTTCTCTCATTTTGGGCAGACAGAAATAATATGAGAGGCGTCTCCACAGAAAAAACACAGCTTATTACGCCTTCTAAACTCCTGATGTTGCGCCCTAGACAAAACCCCATCACATTGCATAGGTTCTCACGTGTAGTTTTACGTTCACGTAAACGCCGATCAACTTGAATGGCTAATGACATAGAATCATCCAGACCAGAGGGAACAGGAAATCCCACCATAACATCTTTTACGGTCTCTGATAAACCCTTCCGAAAGAGAGCTGCCAATGCACTATCATTCCATGTAGTAAGGACCGCCCACTTTCAGAATTTTTGACAGTATAACTCTGCAGAATCCTGACCCTGGTTTAATGCCAACAGGGTTCTCTCAGCTTGATCAACAGCATTAGGTTCATCATACAACAACCCCAAGGCTTGAAAAAATGCATCCACATTAGTCAGAATAGGATTTTCAGGTGTCAGAGAAAAAGCCCAATCCTGGGGATCGCCGCGCAGCAAGGAGATGACAATTTTAACCTGCTGCACAGAGCTCCCCGATGAGTTAGGCTTCAAGGCCAGAAATAATTTACAATTATTCTTAAAATTCAGAAATTTAGACCGATCCCCAGAAAACACATCAGGAGTAGGGATCTTAGGTTCAGCAGCATGTGACTGAATGAGGTAGGTGGAAATTCCCTGCACTTCAGCAGCCAGCTGCTCCACACGATTAGACAATTGCTTAATCTCCATTAGGAAAAAGAAAAAAAATCCTCCTATGGCCCCAGAGAAAAAAGAGGAAAAAATATAAAAAAAAAATTCTGACACGTTTTTTTTAACAACTTTTTCCTGCTTTTGAGTACCCTAGAATCTGCGGTATGGCTGGTGATTCTGTTATGAATGGGTCACTGAGGAGAAAAAAGCAAAACAAGCTAAGTCACAGAAAACCAGAGAGGTTGGTAGCTATGCAGATTGCAGATCCCTGATCTTACCACACAACTTGCAGTAGCCGTGGAGCGTGACTACGATGTTCCTAGACACCTCGTCATGGCCGGAGGACTAAATAAGCCTAAAGCAAGAAAAGGGAAAACTAACTGCCCCAGAGCAGACCCCAAAGGAATAGATAGCCCCCACACATGTATTGACTGTGAAAAAAGATGAAGGCACAACCACAGGCAGGAAAATAGGCTGAGCAAATGATGGGGCCCAAACTAACTAGACAGGAAAGGAAAGACACTGTCTGCAACCTGCAAAACACCCTACAAAAATCATGTCCAACACTTCTGATAGCAAAATTAACCCTGAAGTCACTAGACTTCTTCCACTATATCAGCACTCTGAAATATTCTGAGACAGAGCAAAAAGAGACCGAACTAGTAAGGGACAAAAAGCCAATTGGCAAAATACTGATAAATAAGAGTGGAAATTCAGCACAGCCCCCAGCAGGGGCTGGCTGACCACACCAAAAAACTGAATAGACCAACAAAATCAAGTGTGAACATTAGCAGAAAAACTTAGCTTTAGATGACTGGAACAGAGCTGAAAACCAAGAACTGACAAGCCAGTAGGAATCACCAGCAACTGAATAGGGCGTCGGCTGTCTTAAATCCAATCTGAGACTCCTGAGATCCAATCGTCATCCTCATTCTCAGGTGGCAGATCTCCACCGATCAAATCAGCCTCTTGTTACCTCCAGAGGGAGTATGGAAGGAGAACTCACAATTGGTGAACCAGAGAATGAACTCACAACAGTCAGGGTTAGGGTTGGGCTAGGGTTAGGGTTGGGGTTGGGCTATGGTTAGAGTTGGGCTACAGTTAGGGATGGGTTAGGGTTAGGGTTGGGCTAGGGTTAGGGCTAGGGCTAGGGTAAGGGCTCAAGTTAGGGCTAGGGTTAGAATTAGGGTTAGGGCGAACTAGGATTAGGGTTAGAATTAGGATTAGGGATTAGGGTTGGGATTAAGGTTAGGGTTGGGATTAGGGTTTGGGGTGTGTTGGGGTTAGGGTTGGAGCAAGAATTGAGGGGTTTCCACTATTTACCAACTTTGGGGGTCTAAAAATTGGGTCTAAAAAATCACTTTTGTGGAAATAAAAAAGACTTTTTATTTTCACGGCTCTGCATTTATAAACTTCTGTGAAGCGCTTTGGGGTTCCAAGTGCTCACCACACATCTAGATAAGTTCCTTATAGGGTCTAATTTCCAAAATGGGGTCACTTGTGGGGGCTTTCCACTGTTTAGGCCTATCAGGGGCTCTGCAAACGCAACATGATGCCCGCAGACCTTCCCATCAAAGTCTGCATTCCAAAATGGCACTCCTTCCCTTCCGAGCTCTCCCATGCGCCCAAACAGTGGTTCCCCCCACATATGGGGTATCAGCGTACTCAGGACAAATCGCTCAACAGCTGTGGGGGTATGATTTCTCCTATTACCCTTGTAAAAATAAAAATTTGGGGGCGAAAAGATCATTTTTGTGGAAAAAAAATGGATTTTTTATTTTCACGGCTCTACGTTATAAACTTCTGTGAAGCACTTGAAGGTTCAAAGTGCTCACCACACATCTAGATAAGTTCCTTAATGGGTCTAGTTTCCAAAATGGGGTCACTTGTTGGAGGTTTCCACTGTTTAGGCCCATCAGGGGCTCTGCAAATGCAACATGATGCCCGCAGACCATTCCATCAAAGTCTGCATTCCAAAATGGCACTCCTTCCCTTCCAAGCTCTCCCATGCGCCCAAACAGTGTTTCCACCCCACATAAGGGGTATCAGCGCACTCAGGACAAATCGCACAATAACTGTGGGGGTATGATTTTTCCTGTTACCATTGTAAAAATAAAAATTTGGGGGCGAAAAGATCATTTTTGTGGAAAAAAATGGATTTCTTATTTTCACGGCTCTACGTTATAAACTTCTGTGAAGCACTTGAAGGTTCAAAGTGCTCACCACACATCTAGCTAAGTTCCTTGGGGGTCTAGTTTCCAAAATGGGGTCACTTGTTGGAGGTTTCCACTGTTTAGGCACATTAAGGGCTCTCCGAACGCAACATGGCATCCGATCTCAATTCCAGCCAATTCTGCGTTGAAAAAGTCAAACGGCGCTCCATCCCTTGCGAGCTCTGCCGTGTGCTGAAAAAGTGGTTTACCCCCACATATGGGGAATCAGCGTATTCAGGAGAAATTGTACAACAAATTTTGTGGTTGAATTTCTCTTTTAACACTTGTGAAAATAAAAAAAAATTGGTTCTGAAGTAAATTTTTTGCAAAAAAAAGTTAAATGTTAATTTTTTCCTTCCACATTGCTTTAGTTCCTGTGAAGCACTTAAAGGGTTAATAAATTTCTTGAATGTGGTTTTGAGCACCTTGAAGGGTCTAGTTTTTAGAATGGTGCCACTTTTGGGTATTTTCTGTCATGTACACCCCTCAAAATGACTTTAAACATGATGTGGTCCCTAAAAAAAATGGTTTTATAAATTTTGTTGTAAAAATGAGAAATCGCTGGTCAACTTTTAACCCTTATAACTTCCTAACAACAAAAAAATGTTGCTTCCAAAATTGTGGTGATGTAAAGTAGACATGTGGGAAATGTTAGTTATTAAGAAATTTTTGTGACACATCTCTCTGATTTAAGGGCATAAAAATTTAAAGTTTTAAAATTGCAAAATTTTCAAAATTTTCGCCATATTTCCGTTTTTTTCATAAATAAGCACAAGACTTATCGAAGAAATTTTACCACTAACAACAGTCTCAGAATCAGCGGGATCCATTAAAGCATTCCAGAGTTATAACCTCATAAAGGGACAGTGGTCAGAATTGTAAAAATTGGCCTGGTCATTAAGCTGCAAACTGGCTCTGTCGCTAAGGGGTTAAACAACACAATGTAATGGAAAGTCAATCATACTTTTGTGAAATCAACCTGTCCAGTTATGACAGGTTGACACTGATTGTAAATCAATTTCTCCTGCAGTTGTGCAAGTGTAGCAGACAATAGGTAGAAATGTAGTTACTTAAAAAATTAAACCACAAAAACCACCCTTGCTACTGTATCGACACTAATTACCTTGGTTATCTTCTGGTTTACCTGTGCCTTAGAGTACACTGGCGAACTTTAGGAGGTGATCTGGTACCATTTGTATACCATACCTTATATTTGTATGTATGTCTATGCACACTGCACTTTTGTTTTTTGTGGTTTAATTTTTTACGTAAGTTCATTAAAAGTTAATTTTTAACCCTAACTGCTACACCAAATTGACTAATCTTTTGAGTTACCACATTTCGGCCATATATATTAACGGTTAGAAATGATAGGTAATTAGCAAGACAACCCCTATAAAGGAGTGGTTCTTCAGGGGATGACCACAAACCATTTCTCTGTTCTCATCCTTTTTGGCTATTGTTTTGGTCACTTTTGCATTTTGTCATTACTCTCACCCTTAGCGGTACTGGACAGTGGCATGAGGCTGTGTCTTCAAACCGCAGAATTTGCTCAGGTAGTATAGCTCATCTAGGATTGCACATCAATGCAAACTGTGGCAAGAAGGGTACATGTGTCTGTCAACACAGTGTCCAGAGCATGAAGCAGATACCAGGAGACAGGCCAGTACACCAGGAGACGTGGAGAAGGCCGTAGTCGGGGTACAACCCAGCAGCAGGACCCCTACCTCCTCCTTTGTGCAAGGAGGAATAGGAGAAGCAGTGCCAGAGCCATGCAAAATGAGCTAAAGCAGGCCACTAACTTGTGTCTGCTTAAAATGTCAGAAACAGACTCCATGAGGGTGTTATGAGGGCCCAACATCCACAAGTGGGTGCTGGGCTTACAGCCCAGCACCGTGAAGAGCGATTAGAATTTGCCAGAGAACACCAAGATTGACACATTCGACATCGGCGCCCTGTGCTCTTCATGGATGGGAGCAGGTTTACACTGATCACATGTGACAGAGGTGATAGAGTTTAGAGACGCAATGGAGAATATTCTGCTGTTTGCAACATCCTCCAGCATGACTGGTTTGACTATGGGTTAGTAATGGTGCAGGGAGGCATTTATTTGGAGGGTCACACAGCACTCTATATGCTAGCCCGAAATAACCTGACTGCCATTAGGTACCACGATGAGATTCACATACCCATTGTGAGACCATATGCAGGTGCAGTGGGCTCTGGGTTCCTTCTGATGCCTCATGTGGCTGAAGCGTGTCAGCAGTTCTGGCAAAATGAAGGGATTGATGCTATCTACTGGCCTGCCTATTCTTCAGACCTGAATCCAATAGAGCACATCTGGGACATAATTTCTTGTTCCATCTAACAACGCGATATTGCACCACAGACTGTCCAAGAGTTGACTGATGCTTTAATCCAGATCTGGGTCTGGAAGGAGATCCCTCAGAAGAACATCCGCTGCTTCATCAGGAGCATGCCCAGGTGTTGTAAAAAGGTCATACAGGCACATGTAGGCCACATACACTACTGAGCATCATTTCCTTGTCTTGAGGCATTTCCACTGAAGTTGAGTCAGTAATTTGATTTTCCACTTTGATTTTGAGTATCATTCCTAATCCAGACCTCCATAGGATATTGATTTTGATTTACATTGATCATTTTTATGTTTTATTTGTTCTCAATGCATTCCACTATGATTTATTTCACTATGATTCTCAATGCATTCCACTGAAGATTTGCAGCTATAATATTTCATTTAGTGATATTTAGGATGTGCTATCTTAGTGTTCTCTTTAATTTTTCAGCAGTGTATACTCATAAAGATGCTATTGACACAAAATTTTCACCAGATGTCAGTAACAGCCCATCCAATCCACAAACGTAAAAAATCGAACCATAGACGTCTATAAACAAGTTATGTATTAATATGATAAATGACATGGGGAAAAAGTACTGAACATGTTTACTGAGATTTCTTTAATACTTTGTACAAAAGCCTTTGTTGGTTATGACAGCTTTAAGAGACTTCCTATATGGAGAAACTAGTTGTATACATTGCTCAGGACCATTTTGGCTCATTCTTCCACATAAATACACTTCAAATCCTGAAGGTTCCGTGGGCTCCTTCTATGAACTCTACTTTAGTTCTTTCCATAAGTTTTCTATTAGATTCAGGTCAGGTAATTGGCTGGAACATTCTAGCAACTTTATTTTCTTCCTCTGAAGACAATTAAGAGTTTCCTTGGCTGTGTGTTTGGGATCATTGTCTTGCTGAAATGTGAACCCTGATTTCATCTTCATCATCCTGGTAGATGGCAGCCGATTTTTATCTAAATTGTCTCGGTATATTTGCCCATTCATCTTTCCTTCAATTATATGAAGATTGCTAGTATTGTATACTGTAAAACAGTGGCTGGATTGCTTTCTAACTACAGATAGATTTCAGCTGGTGTCATGACTTTCCATGGCTTTTTGCATGTTTCTTTTTTCACGTGTTCAATACTTTTTCCTTGTGTAATTTCTCCTTATTACACATAACTTCATTTATGGATGTCTATGGTGTGATTTCTTTGCCTGTGTGTATCAGATGGGCTGTTTACAATATTTGATAAGAATTTCATGTCAATAGCTCCTTTTGAAATATATTTACTTAGAAAGTTGGTGACATGTTCAGCAGCTGCTGTATACTCATTGTTTTGTAAAGTGCTGCAGAATACGTTAGCGCTATACAGTACTGTATATCTGTGTGTATATATATATATATATATATATATATACAAATATATAATTACTATTATTTACTAATAACGTACCTGAACTTCTCTAATGCAGTTAGACAAATAGGTCTTTCTACAAAGAATTAGTTCATAATGACCAAATCAGCAGAACAAGCTCTGTACTTCAGGGTTGTTTCCAAAATCTAAAGTTATTCTTTATTCACAAACTAGATAATAATGGGCAGCACGGTGGCTTGGTGGTTAGCACTGCAGCCTTGCAGAGCTGCGGTCCAAGGTTAAAATCCCACCAAGGACAACATCTGAAATGAGTTTGTATGTTTTCCCTGTGTTTGCGTGTGATATCTCAGGGTACTCTGGTTTCCTTCCACATTCCAAACACCGTGTGGGAATCTAGACAGCGCATAAAAGCACACACCACTCAGAGGATGCGATGAATTCTTTAAGTGGTGTGCACTAGAGTTGAGCGAATTTGTTTGGGTCCTTGCTTATTCGGCAAGCTATAACACTTACTGAATAAGCTACAGCGGGAACACGGATACATGGAGAGCGCCGGCTGATCAGCTGACCGGTGTGGTAGCTGCATGTGTCACGGCTGTGTGACAGTCACGGCACATGCATGGAGAACATGTGTGTTGGGCTCTCCGTGCATGTGCTGGAACTGTGACACAGTCGTGGCACATGCAGCTGCGGCACCAATCAGCTGATTAGCCGACACACTCCATGTATCTAGGTTCCCGCTGTAGCTTATTCGTTAAGCATTATATCTTGCCAAATAAGCAGGGACTCGAGCAAATTTACTCAACTCTAGGGTGCACCTCTTAATGAATTTGACACCTTGAACTCCAGCAAGGCTAACATAGTGCGAGAATGAGCTATGTCAGATTTAATGAATTGACTACATAGAGTGTGAGTGGATAATTTTTAGTCATAATACATGCTGTAGAAAGCTTTTGCAGATCTGCTGTAATTACACTAAATTATGATAAAATTATGAATTTAACACACAACTTTTGTTAAAATAAATGTATAACACTAAGGGCATTTTGAAATGATACTTCTTAGTTTCTAAAAGTATAGTCAGAAAGTGCTTTGTATCATTCCCGTTAAGCTTCTATGAGCAAATCATTGCATTAGTCAGTAATAATTGCTTTAATTTCCATTGTCAGAACAACGAATCTACCATTTCTATCGACCTCTATCATCAACTTCTGCCTTTCTGACATTGACATTTAATGCTTCTCATTCTGTTCCTTTATTATACTGGAGAAAGTTTTATCATTCTATAATTTTCATGAGCATTAAACATCCCAAGAGATTAATATCACATTGGTAGAAATGTCAGTGTGATTCCCAGCTAATTTAGGTACTTTAAAATAATAGTTTCTTGTATTCTATACATTCCTTAAAGACAACGCTTTTCTTAAGCTTAACCTTTGCTGAGGCTTCCATAGAGGGAACTGTTATATTGTATTGCAGCATTCTATTTCTATCCTATTTTACTGCCTTACATCCAATATTTCAACGATAGTAAGTGGTTTTTACATAAATAGGAGCTTTCAGCTCTACAGACATGTTTTTTCTTTAGTAAATGCTTGTATTCTTAGGAAAATAACAATTCTGAAGCATTTTATTTTCTTAGATCTCAGTATTGTGTTCTTTCTCTGTTAGCCTTACAGGAAATGTATTTAAAAAAGTAACAATCTCAGATAACTTGTTCCAAAATGATTATTTTATAGGTATTTATGGAAGAACATAATGACCTTGTCCACTGCTGGAGAAGCCTTATTGAATGCCCCCAAGTAGCTGAATAAATTAATAAAAAAGAATGTTTAATTCCAGGACTGACACCACTCTCCTGTTGTGAGCGCTGTGTCCCCTGTAAAACTCTCATGACATTGTTTCCAGTGGCTTGCAAAAGTATTCATCCCATGACATTTTTCAGGTGTTTCTACCTCACAACCTGGAATTTCAATGAGTTTTTTTAGTATTTGCATCAGTTCATGCAAAGAACATATGTACAACTGTGAACATTTATTTTTCTTTTTTTATTGTGAAGCAAACAACAATTAGGACAAAATAACTGAAAACTTTTGTGTGCATAATTTTTCACCCCATAAAGTCAGTAATTTGTACAGCAAAGTACTTTGCGGCAATTACAGCTGCAAGTTGCTTTGAGTAAGTCTCTGTGAGCTTTCCACATCTTGACATTGGGATTTTTGCCCATTCCTCAAGGAAAAACTGGTGAACAGCAATCTTAAAGTCTGACCACAGATTCTCATTTAGATTAATGTTTGATCTTTGACTAGGCCACTCCAAAACATTTCCACATTTCCCTTTAAACCACTCGAGTGTTGCTTTAGCAGTGTGCTTTGCATCATTGTCTTGTTGGAAAGTGAACCTCTGCCCCAATCTCAAATCACTGATAGAGTGAAACAGGTTTTGCTCAAAAATATCCCTGTATTTTTCACCATCCATAATCGACTCGACTCAGACCATTTTCCCCTGTCCCTGATGCCAAAAAAAATCCCCACCACATGATGCTGCCACCATCATGTTTCACTGCACGGATAGCGATCTTGAGGTGATCAGCTATGCCGGTTTGGCGCCAGACAAAGCATTTACCTTTGTCGTACCATGTTTGTTCCATTTGAAGATAATGAATTTGATGGTGGTCCTTGGGATCAGCAGAGATTTGGTTATTTTTGTATAACCCAACCATAACTTGTACACTAGTGGCCAAGTCAAATTTTTGTCATTTTTTAAAGTTTTTAGCATGCACTCATACAAAGTGTTTATAATAATAATGCCACAAGTTGACTAGGGCAGATTAGAACACTTCTACATAGAAAAAGTTTTACCATAATACAAAATAGCTCATTACTTCTATATGAACAGCGGAATGGCCGAATAAAAATATCACATCCTAATATGTTAATTTCATGCTATCCCTATGTATTCTTTCATTAGTAGCGTGTAGGGTATCCTTTAGCATCAATAACAGCTTTGCATCTTATTGACATTGATTCAACAAGACTTCTCAGGCTCTCTGTGGTTATAACATGGTACCAGGAACTGATAACAGCTGCAATCAATGCCTGTTTGTTGCTCAGTTGCTTACTAGAAACCAATTGCTTTAATCTTGAACACAGATTTTTGATAGGGTTCAGATCAGGACTGTTTTCTGGCCATGAAAGCACAGAAGTTTGTCTGGTTTCAAACCATTTAAGACATTGCCTTGCAGTGTGACATGGTGTTCCATCCTGTTGAAAAATAATTTTGGTAAGTTATTTGCCAAGGTCACAAATTGATGGGATGAGCTTTGGTTCAAAGACATCATGAAGATATTTTGAAGCATTTACAGTTCCCTCAAGGACCCGTATTCTCCCAATTCCATGCCAGCACATACAGCCCCATATCATAACACTCTCAGGATGTTTAATTGTAGCTGTCATACACTTTGGAAGACAGTCTTCCTTTGGCCTTCTCTGAACATAATGCACTCCATCACTACCAAAAATTGATATTCTCATTTCATCACTCCAGATTAGTTTCTTCCAAAATTCAGTTGTCCAGCTAAGATGTTCTTTGGCCCAGAAAATTTTCTTACTTCTCTGTTTAAGATTTAGGAATGGCTTTTTCCTTGGTGTTCTTGGTTTCAGTCCAGCATCAAGTAATTGGCTATGTACTGTTCTGACACCGCAACTCCTCCATCATGCCATAACTGGTTGAGTTCCTTGGCCAATGCTCTTCTGTTTTGCAAGGTTAACCAAAAAATTCTTCTGTCTGTTTTTGGAGTTGTTGCCTTTTTCCTTTCTCTTCCAATCTTAGTTTTGATGCTGCAAATATCAGCAAAACGTGAATACAGCTTTTGCACTCCAGAAGCAGTGACTCCACCACCCATCCTTCCTCAAAACAATAGCCGTAGCTCTCTTTTTTCGAGACCAATCAGACCTCTTTGTGGCTGGCATGATTAAAATAAAAAAACAATCATTCAGGAGTTTGTGAGCTCAAAATAGACATTTATAAAAAATTAAATTTAAATATTAATAGAATGCAAGGAATAAAACTTCTCAATAGTTTGTAAAGACATTAAAGCCTGTAGGACCTATACTGAAAGGATTAAGTGACGACTATAGCTTTAAAACACTATTTTTAATTAAATGCAGGGAATAAAGTAAAGTAAACATATAACTAAACATTTATGAATTTTACTCACAGAGAACAAAGCCCAGTATTTATTGTCAAAATTATAAAAACTACCGAGAAAATGTCAAAAACAAGTCTCCCGATACCTTTAGTAGCAGATCGCATTCCTGGGCTATAAATATAATTATGTAATCAAGCAAATGTGGAGACACAGGGCTCAGTGGGTGCTCTTGTCCGCTGGCCTGCTGTGTTTAGCAAGACTGCATGGACCAGGGCTCATACCACTGAATGCCCGCTCTCTTTCTCCATAGGCGGGTCACTACTCAGATGACACAGGGTGAGGATAAAACAGTGTGGCAATGCTTTATTGACCCACAGCACACAATAACAAAAAGAACAGTCCCAGCAAATACCCAAAGATAGTGCACATTACAGAGCCTCACTCTTCCGCAGACCTGCCGGGATAATGGCAGATGTTACGTCAGAGCTCCCAGGGTCGCTACGCCACCTGTGATACACACTTAGAGAGGAGGTAACGACAAGCATAAGGAGATGACAATCCATTGAGTCCTTACTAGGTATAAGGCCAGTTGATCCGAGAATCACAGCCTGACTTCTCTAAACGTCTCCATGGAACCAGGCGATAGTCAAATGTGGCAGCTCTGTATTTCTTCAGTTGGACTGATGATGCCATGACTTCTGTAATGTAGACTCCTTGAACACAGGCAGAACCTCTCTTTTAATAGGCAACAACTTCTCATTCAGTCATTCCACCACAGGCTTGGGTGAAGTTGCTAGGAGGCCATCCCTCACTGCAGGAGTGTGCAAACAAAATGCATAGATTGTCCTTCATATTGCAGAGCACCAATTGGTCATCAACATATTAACAAACATTCAAACATTGTGTTTTTGTTTCCCAAAGATAGTAGAACAATAGTAGGATTGCAATACTATGACAGATACAATAGCTAATCAGCAGCCTGTTAACAAATGGCAATCAATGAACAATAATTTAGTGACAATAAATGCCCCTGGGCCTACTGAAAAAGTATGTCTGAATAATTCAGATTAAATACGATGTCACCACAGCAAGTAAGATCGCCAAAAGTTCCAGAAGCCTCGAAAATTAGCCACAGGCTGGTTTTCAAGGGACTTTCATAATGACAGGCACAGGTCTTCACTGGTCTGCCTTAAGAGCAATCCATTGATGCCCCAAAATTGCATCACAGAGCGCCAATGGGTGCATAGAAAGACGCACCACCATGCGTGCATGCTTTTAATTTCACTGTCAGAGTTTGACAACTGCATTTAGCATGTTAACAGTCATGGCCAGACCTCCGCTCCACCCATGCCTGTTAGAGGCAGGTCTTGACTGTAATGCACAACCATTACCTGACATGTAGGGGGCCAGCTCACCCCATGAGCACACTACCTACACCCGTTACCAACATGTGACGTACATGTACGACGGATGTCAGTAAGAGGTTAAAGTTGGGTTTCACTGCTCTTGTGAGCACTTCAGTATTTCCATTAGAATTTTTCCTCAACTTTGTCTGCTGTTATCGATGCCACATTGGATCCATGCATCTGTGCATGAGATGAGCTGGTTACATTTTCTCTATTGTTGCAATACATTGTACCACCATTTGGGGGCAGGCATGCAAGAACAAACATGAAACAAAAGTAAATATTGTAGGCTTGAAGCACTCAAGCAACAATTTCCAGCAAAATCAGAAAATAAATTCTATGTGTTTATTAAATGGATATGCCAGAAGATCTGATAATTCTTAAAACAAGTCAAGTGCTTTTTAATAACTCTGACTGAACTGGGTACCAAACTTGATATATTTTGGAAGTCATTGATTTTTTTTCCCTTTCTACTAAAATCTGATCCATATAAATGACAGTGTCTCATTATAAAGAGTATATATAGGGATGGTCATTGTACACTGTAAATCAGAGATAAGCCTGAATGATGTGAAAAATGCAAAATGATAATGAACTTAAAGAGTCTACACCATCCTCGTGTCATGTAGAAAAAAGTATAAAGCTCCATTTAATTGCAGAATGAAAACAGATTCCCATCTTGAAGTACAAATATTAATCTCGCAGCATAACCAAAGATACAAGGAATGTTGAAAAAAAATAATGGAATTCTGCTCTCCTCTTATAAATCAGAGCCCGATACCATGGCTCAGATTTGTTTACCTGCAAATTTCTATCTAAAAAGCTGCACATTTTGCTGTTTACATTTTAATAAGAATGCAATATAAATCAATTGACTGTAGTAATAAATTAAAAGTAACAATAAACATTGCGATAAATTCAATTATTATCATCAACTTACATCAGCTTAATGATTTCAGTATAAAGCAATGTATTGTAAAGGGTTATTCTATTGATTGCATTTGATTCAAAACCTTTATTGTTATTTTCAATTTTGATTTAAACTGCAGTTACACTGCAAGATAACCATGAAACTGCTAAAAATGATTGCGTCATGATTATCTTGACGTGTAAATAGGCTGCCGATTTAATGAATGAAAAAAATGTTTGATCATCAGGTAAAAAGATCTTTTACAAAGACCAAAAACAGCGCCAGCAGGATGCCAGCGGGAAGCCAGCGAGAAGAAAATGGGCCTGGACGTTCTCGCTCAATCAGCGATATCCAGCGGGGGGCCGGGTCGCAGGTACGTGTCACAAGTAGCGAGATCGTTAGCGATTTCGCTGTTGCGTCACAAAATTGGTGACGCTTTAGCGATATCGCTAACGATCTCGCTATGTGTGAAAGGGGCTTTACATATATCTAGGTCTAGGCAGGGAGAGGATCCCCCAGATGTGAAAGCTGAGTACAATATAGGTTTTTTGTTATTGTCTTGTTTGATATTATGCATATTTTGATATCCGGTATGTCTTGCATTGCCTTCTATATACTGGTGCTTCTCACAAAATTAGAATATAATCAAACAGTTAATTTATTTCAGTTCTTCAATGCAAAAAGTGAATCTCATATTATATAGTTATTACAAACAGAGTGATCTATTTCAAATGTTTATTTCTGTTGATGTTGTTGATTATGGCTTACAGCCAATGAAAACCCAAAAGTCATTATCACAGTAAATTAGATTACTTCATAACACCGCCTTTAAAAATGATTTAAAAATCCGAAATGTTGGCCTACTGAAATGTATGTTCAGTAAATGCACTCAATACTTGGTCGGGGTTCCTTTTGCATCAATTACTGCATCAATGTGGCTTGTCATGGAGGTGAATAGCCTGTAGCACTGCTGAGGTGTTATGGAAGCCCAGGTTGCTTTGAAAGCAGCCTTTAGCTCATCTGCATTGTTGGGTCTGGTGTCTCTCATCTTCGTCTTGACAATACACCCAAGATTTTCTATGGGGTTAAGGCCAGGTGAGTTTGCTGGCCAATCAAACATAGTGATACTGTTGCTTTTAAACCAGATATTGGTACTTTTGACAGTGTGGACAGGTGCCAAGTCCCGCTGGAGAATGAACTTTGCATCTCCAAAAAGCTTGTCGGCAGAGGGAAGCATGAAATGCTCTAAAACTTCCTGGTAGACGGCTGCGCTGACTTTTGTCTTGATAAAACACAGAAGACCTGTACCAGCAGACAGCATAGCTCCCCAAGCCATCATTGATTGTCTAAAACTCACACTAGACCTTAAGCAGCTTATATTGGCATCTGTTGCTCATGAGTAGAGTTGAGCGACTTTTGGTTTTTTAGGGTCGCGTTTCGTTTCGTGAAACCCGACTTTTCCAAAAGTCGGGTCGAGCAAGATCGTCCGATTATAGGGAAAAGTCGGGGTCGTCCCGAAACACGAAACCCAATGTAAGTCAATGGGGAATAAAAGTCGGCAGTGAGAGGAGGACAGGAAACACACCTACAGTGCCCATTTGAATGCCAAAAGCATCAATTCTTCTTTCTTAAGCTTCTCAACCTTAATTAACTTCATAATACAAGTTACGCACTGAAAAATGGGGGTTATTTGGCTACAAACTGTGGGGGGGGAGGGCTGGCTCCAGGTTTTCATGTGCCCTGGGCGAAAGAGCGCCCCTTTAACACATACCACAACTCATCATGCTCCGATACGGCAGAGAAATAGCGGTATAGTCCAATGAAAAATACCTCACTTTTTACATCTCATGACGAGGCCCATCTATTTCTCCATACAGAATCACTGGTCCCATATAATGTTTGAAACAGTATATGATGAGCTCCACATAATGCTACAGTATATGTTGGTCCCCATGGATGAAGCTCCACTGTCTTATGGGCCCAAATAATGCTCCAAACATAATGGGCCCCATTTCTAATGCTCTAGTGTATAATGGGCCCTGTAAATGCTGCTCCAGTGTCTGATGTCCACCTTTGGAATGTTCCAGTGTATGGTGGGCCCCATCTATCATTCTCCAGAGTATAGTGCTCCCCAAAAATTGCTGTCCCAACATTGAAAACAATCAAATAAGTCTCCTCGCTAGGGAATCCCTGTACTTGTCTGGACAGGTGCTGTAGCTTGCTTAACAGCTCGCCAGCCGTTCTCACGCCCAGTATGGATTACACGTGATTGCACAAAGGTGAGAAAGGGTACCGTATCCCCAGATAACATGTATGGATAGCGTACACATTCAAAATATATGTCTCAGGAGGCAGGCTCAGACGGTGTTAGGCCCAGTATGGATTGCACGTCATTGCACAAAGGTTAGAAAGGGTACCGTATCACCGGATAACATGTATGGATAGCGTACACATTCAAAATATATGTCTATACAGCATGAGGCAGGCTCAGACGGTGTTAGGCCCAGTATGGATTGCACGTGATTGCACAAAGGTTAGAAAGGGTACCGTATCCCCAGATAACATGTATGGATAGCGTACACATTCAAAATATATGTCTCAGGAGGCAGGCTCAGACGGTGTTAGGCCCAGTATGGATTGCACGTGATTGCACAAAGGTTAGAAAGGGTACCGTATCACCGGATAACATGTATGGATAGCGTACACATTCAAAATATATGTCTCAGGAGGCAGGCTCAGACGGTGTTAGGCCCAGTATGGATTGCACGTGATTGCACAAAGGTTAGAAAGGGTACCGTATCACCGGATAACATGTATGGATAGCGTACACATTCAAAATATATGTCTATACAGCATGAGGCAGGCTCAGACGGTGTTAGGCCCAGTATGGATTGCACGTGATTGCACAAAGGTTAGAAAGGGTACCGTATCACCGGATAACATGTATGGATAGCGTACACATTCAAAATATATGTCTATACAGCATGAGGCAGGCTCAGATGGTGTTAGGCCCAGTATGGATTGCACGTGATTGCACAAAGGTTAGAAAGGGTACCGTATCACCGGATAACATGTATGGATAGCGTACACATTCAAAATATATGTCTATACAGCATGAGGCAGGCTCAGACGGTGTTAGGCCCAGTATGGATTGCACGTGATTGCACAAAGGTTAGAAAGGGTACCGTATCACCGGATAACCTGTATGGATAGCGTACACATTCAAAATATATGTCTATACAGCATGAGGCAGGCTCAGACGGTGTTAGGCCCAGTATGGATTGCACGTGATTGCACAAAGGTTAGAAAGGGTACCGTATCACCGGATAACATGTATGGATAGCGTACACATTCAAAATATATGTCTATACAGCATGAGGCAGGCTCAGACGGTGTTAGGCCCAGTATGGATTGCACGTGATTGCACAAAGGTTAGAAAGGGTACCGTATCCCCGGATAACATGTATGGATAGCGTACACATTCAAAATATATGTCTATACGTCAGGAGGCAGGCTCAGACGGTGTCAGGCACAGTATGGATTTGACGGCCCAGATTACACAGCGGAGGAGCAGGGAGAGGTAAAGATTGCAAATGCTGGGGCCCTGCCCAAGCAAGGGGGGCCTACTCGTGGGCGTCGGTACTGGCACTGGGCCCCTCATAGTACAGCGGTGTGTCTGACGGCGGGTGTGCACCACCATCAGAGACACTTGATTGCACTATGAGGGACCCTGTGCCAGTGCCCGCGCCCAAGAGTCGGCCTACCCACCTGTCCAGGGCAACGGCACTCGCACGGTGTTGTGCGCTAGGTGGTGACCCCGGCCATGGGGGGGGAGGCAGCACAGTTAGGGAGTTTTAGAAAGTGGCATATGTTGATGTTGGACATTCAGCTGATGCAAAACGCGAAATAGGTGAAGTACCAGGAAGAGGTGGACCAAAGCAAGCCATTTTTCTGTCACCCTATGTGTCATCAGGGGAAGGTGGGACAAAATCCTTGGAAACCCATGCGTGGTTCATTTTAATGAAGGTTAGATCATCCACATTTTGGGTTGACAGACGGGTCCTTTTTTCTGTCAGGATTGATCCAGCTGCACTGAAGACTCTTTCCGATAGCACACTTGCAGCTGGGCAAGCGAGCTCCTGTAAGGCATATTGGGCCAATTCAGGCCAGGTGTCCAGTTTAGCGGCCCAATAGTCAAAGGGGAATGACCTGTGTGGGAGAACATCGATATGGGAGGAAAAGTAGTTTGTAACCATAGTTGACAACTGCTGTCTCCTGTCACTTTCCATCGATGCAGTATTACCAGTTGTGTGAGCGGTATTTGAAAAATCAGTCCACAACATTGTCATGAAACCCCTGTCTCCAACGCCACTTCTGCTGTGTGCACCACGAACACCTCTGCCAAGCTGCCCCCTGCCCGTACGGCTCGTGTGAGAACCATAACCGCTGCTGTGTGCTGGGAATGCCTCAAGCAACCGATTTACCAGAGTTGCTTGTTTATTAGCCAATATTAGGTCAAGGTTCTCCTGTGGCATGATGTTTTGTAATTTGCCTTTATAGCATGGATCCAGGATGCTGGCCAACCAGCAGTCGTCATCGTTCATCATTTTGGCAATGCGGGGGTCCCTTTTTAGGATCCGCAAGGCATAATCTGACATGTGGGCCAATGTTCCCGGTGTCAATGATGCACTGCGAGTGCTGGGTGGAGGAGCACTTTCTGGCAAATCCACATCCCTCCAGTCACGCACAAACCCTGTACCAGACCTTGCCACGCCAACATTTTCACTTGCCCCACGAGATGCATCCTCCTCCCCTAAGTAATCATCCCCATCATCATCCTCCTCCTCCTCTTCTTCCTCCACCTCGTCCAGGAGAGGTCCCTGAGCAGACAATGGCTGAATGTCATCAAGGATTCCCTCCTCCTCTTCCTCCTCATCAACATTGGCTGCAGACGCCTGCTCCTTAAGGTGCGTCAAAGTTTGCATGAGCAGACGCATAAGTGGGATGCTCATGCTTAGGATGGCGTCGTCTGCGCTTACCAGCCATGTGCATTCCTCAAAACACTGAAGGACTTTACAAAGGTCTTTCAGCTTCGACCACTGCACACCTGTCAACTCCATGTCTGCTCTCAAAGTGCCTGGCCGTGTATCCTCCCACAAATGCATTATGGCCTGCCTCTGCTCGCACAGCCGCTCCACCATGTGCAGGGTGGAGTTCCACCTTGTTGCAATGTCGATAATGAGGCGGTGGTTGGGAAGGTGGAGCAATCGCTGCAGATTCTGCATACGAACGGAGTGTACAGGCGACCGGCGGATGTGCGCGCACAGTCTTCGCACCTTATGGAGCAGGGCTGTTAACTCCGGATAATTTTTGAGGAAGCACTGCACCACCAGGTTCAAGGTGTGAGCCAAGCAAGGTATGTGGCTGAGTTTTGAAAGGGCTATGGCTGCCACAAAATTATGGCCGTTATCACTAACTACCTTGCCTGCCTCAAGATGTACACTGCCCAGCCATGACTCAGTTTGTCGCTTCAAGTACTCGGCCAGCACCTCGGCGGTGTGTCTGTCGCCCAAACACATCATCTGCAACACAGCCTGCTGACGCTTTCCACTAGCTGCTCGATAGGGGGACACATCGTGTGCAACAGTGGCAGCTGCAGATGGAGTGCTCGTATGACTGCGCTCTGTGGACGAGCTTTCGCTTCTGGAGGAGGAGGAGGAGGAGGAGGGTCGAACGCCTACAGCCAACTGTTTCCTATACCGTGGGCTAGGCAGCACTGTCCCACCACCGCTGTCCCCTGTGGACCCTGCATCCACCACATTAACCCAGTGCGCAGTGATGGACACGTAACGGCCCTGGCCATGCCGACTGGACCATGCATCAGTTGTGAGGTGCACCTTTCCGCTCACTGACTGCTTGAGTGCATGGACAATGCGGTCTTTCACATGATGGTGGAGGGCTGGGATGGCTTTGCGAGAGAAGAAGTGGCGACTGGGTAGGTCATAGCGTGGTACTGCATAGGCCATGAGTTTGCGGAAAGCTGTGCTTTCCACCAACCGAAAGGGCATCATCTCAAACGAGATTAGTTTGGCAATGTGGGCGTTCAAACCCAGTGTACACGGATGAGAGACTGAGTACTTTCTTGACCTACTCATAGTGTCTGGGAGGGTGAGCTGGACTTGAGAGCTGCATATGGTGGAAGTAGCGGTGGACAGGGCGGACTGAGAGAGGGTTGATGATGGTGATGGAGTTGGTGTTCTTTCTGATGGCCTAGAATCAGTCTTTCGTTGATATAACAGTGGGATTCCCTGACTGCTGTGGTCTTGCAACGACACCTCAACATTTGCTGCTGTGCTAACCGGTGGGCTTACAGTGGGGGAAACAATGTAGCGTTGCTGACTACCTTCGTTGTGATCAGTTGCACATGTGGCACTTGAGGTTTGGTGTTGTGTCCACGCTTGCAAGTGCATGCTGGTTAAATGTCTAAGCATGCAACTGGTATTCAAATTTTTCAGATTTTTCCCTCGGCTAAAGGTCTTTGCGCACTTCTTACAGATAACCTTGGCCTGATCATGAGGATTTTGTTCAAAAAAGTGCCACACTGCACTCTTCCTACTTTGGCAGACATTTTGCGGCCTAGCACGCTGTGATCTTTTGACCCTCTGGACAAGCTGTCCAGCAACTCTTTTGATGTTTGGAACCTGTCTTTGGAGTGCTCCGGGCCTGCCAGATAACAGCTGTTGCGATGTCGATGTCTGCTGTGGATGCTCCTCATCTGAGCTATTGGAAGCAGCACCCTCTTCCCCCAATGGATGCCAATCTGGGTCAACAACTGGGTCATCCATCACCTCCTCTTCTATGTCATGTGCACCTTCCTCTGTGTCACCGTGTATGGTGGTATAGTGTGCGGGAAGGGGCACCTGAGTCTCATCAGGGTCAGAATCTGGCTCTGTACACTGCGAGGACAATGTAGTGCTCTGAGTGAATGTACCAGCAGAATCATCCATCAGCGGCTGTGCATCAGTGTACTCCATGTCAGATTCATCTTGGCCTGGGTAATTCACCATTTCACTTGATAATCCAGGCATGGTATGTGAAAACAGCTCCATGGAGTAATCAGTAGTATGGCCTGCATCATCCTTCAATCTTGGTTGGGGTGAAGGACACAAGGAAAGGTGTGGTTCATGAACATGAGCCTCCAATGACGTCTCAGTGCTTTTACTTTTTACAACTGAAGAAGAGGAGGTGATAGAGCTGGAGGCTGAGTCAGCAATGTAAGACAAAACTTTTTCCTGATGCTCTGGCTTTAAAAGCGGTTTGCCAACTCCTAGAAAACTAAGCGTTCGAGGCCTTATGTAGCCAGACGATGACGCAGGGTCAGCACCTCCTGCATTCGGTCCTATTTTGCT
The DNA here is from genome assembly GCF_039654945.1 of Dendrobates tinctorius. Classification (NCBI taxonomy): domain Eukaryota; kingdom Metazoa; phylum Chordata; class Amphibia; order Anura; family Dendrobatidae; genus Dendrobates; species Dendrobates tinctorius. The sequence goes on from NW_027361673.1 coordinate 23,104,577, forward strand.
CTTGCCACTACCATCAGATCCACCACCAACACCATCATTACCAGCTGCCAACCCCCGCCCAATTCCACGGCCGCTTCCACCAGCCTTCCTCATTTTTGGTAGAAATGTAGACAAAATCCAACAAACTATATACTAATGTAAAACAAGGTACAAGGTGTCTATAGGACAGGGGAGATTTTGAATATCTGCACACACTTTTGGACACTGGACACTTTTGGATTGTGTGAGGCCCACTGATATCTCAGCGCTATGTGACAGGCTCGATGGCACTGCTGTGACAAAAGTGACTAGAGGATAAGGGAGATTTTGAATATCTGCACACACTTTTGGACACTGGACACTTTTGGATTGTGTGAGGCCCACTGATATCTCAGCGCTATGTGACAGGCTCGATGGCACTGCTGTGACAAAAGTGACTAGAGGATAAGGGAGATTTTGAATATCTGCACACACTTTTGGACACTGGACACTTTTGGATTGTGTGAGGCCCACTGATATCTCAGTGCTATGTGACAGGCTCGATGGCACTGCTGTGACAAAAGTGACTAGAGGATAAGGGAGATTTTGAATATCTGCACACACTTTTGGACACTGGACACTTTTGGATTGTGTGAGGCCCACTGATATCTCAGTGCTATGTGACAGGCTCGATGGCACTGCTGTGACAAAAGTGACTAGAGGATAAGGGAGATTTTGAATATCTGCACACACTTTTGGACACTGGACACTTTTGGATTGTGTGAGGCCCACTGATATCTCAGCGCTATGTGACAGGCTCGATGGCACTGCTGTGACAAAAGTGACTAGAGGATAAGGGAGATTTTGAATATCTGCACACACTTTTGGACACTGGACACTTTTGGATTGTGTGAGGCCCACTGATATCTCAGCGCTATGTGACAGGCTCGATGGCACTGCTGTGACAAAAGTGACTAGAGGATAAGGGAGATTTTGAATATCTGCACACACTTTTGGACACTGGACACTTTTGGATGGTGTGAGGCCCACTGATATCTCAGCGCTATGTGACAGGCTCGATGGCACTGCTGTGACAAAAGTGACTAGAGGATAAGGGAGATTTTGAATATCTGCACACACTTTTGGACAGTGGACACTTTTGGATTGTGTGAGACCCACTGTTATCTCAGCGCTATGTGACAGGCTCGATGGCACTGCTGTGACCTAAGTGACTAGAGGATAAGGGAGATTTTGAATATCTGCACACACTTTTGGACACTGGACACTTTTGGATTGAGTGAGGCCCACTGATATCTCAGCGCTATGTGACAGGCTCGATGGCACTGCTGTGACAAAAGTGACTAGAGGATAAGGGAGATTTTGAATATCTGCACACACTTTTGGACACTGGACACTTTTGGATTTTGTGAGGCCCACTGATATCTCAGCGCTATGTGACAGGCTCGATGGCACTGCTGTGACAAAAGTGACTAGAGGATAAGGGAGATTTTGAATATCTGCACACACTTTTGGACACTGGACACTTTTGGATTGTGTGAGGCCCACTGATATCTCAGCGCTATGTGACAGGCTCGATGGCACTGCTGTGACAAAAGTGACTAGAGGATAAGGGAGATTTTGAATATCTGCACACACTTTTGGACACTGGACACTTTTGGATTGTGTGAGGCCCACTGATATCTCAGCGCTATGTGACAGGCTCGATGGCACTGCTGTGACAAAAGTGACTAGAGGATAAGGGAGATTTTGAATATCTGCACACACTTTTGGACACTGGACACTTTTGGATTGTGTGAGGCCCACTGATATCTCAGCGCTATGTGACAGGCTCGATGGCACTGCTGTGACAAAAGTGACTAGAGGATAAGGGAGATTTTGAATATCTGCACACACTTTTTGGACACTGGACACTTTTGGATTGTGTGAGGCCCACTGATATCTCAGCGCTATGTGACAGGCTCGATGGCACTGCTGTGACAAAAGTGACTAGAGGATAAGGGAGATTTTGAATATCTGCACACACTTTTGGACAGTGGACACTTTTAGATTGTGTGAGACCCACTGTTATCTCAGCGCTATGTGACAGGCTCAATGGCACTGCTGTGACCTAAGTGACTAGAGGATAAGGGAGATTTTGAATATCTGCACACACTTTTGGACACTGGACACTTTTGGATTGTGTGAGGCCCACTGATATCTCAGCGCTATGTGACAGGCTCGATGGCACTGCTGTGACAAAAGTGACTAGAGGATAAGGGAGATTTTGAATATCTGCACACACTTTTGGACACTGGACACTTTTGGATTGTGTGAGGCCCAATGAATATCTGAGCGCTATGTGACAGGCTCGATGGCCCAGCTGTGACCAAAGTGACTAGAGGATAAGGGAGATTGGATTGCTTTTAAAAAAGCAGTTTGCGGAGCAGTGGGTAAACAGCAATGCCAGCCTGTCAGGAAGCCTTAGAAGGCAGCCCAACAACCAACACCACTGATACACCACTATATAGCCTCCCCTTGCACTGCACACACAGTGACTGGTGTGTTGTGCAGGCCAAATCGCTAGCAGCAGAAGCAGTTTTTTTGTCTTCTTCCCTGCCTAACGCTCTCCCTACAGAATCAGCAGCAACCTCTCCCTATGCTAAGATCGGCAGAAGTAAGATGGCGGTCGGCGTGCACGCCCTTTTATACCCCCTGTGACGCCCACCAAAGCAAGCCAATCACTTGCATGCCCTTCTGAAAGATGATGGTGACCCGTGCCTATGTCATCACGTTGCCCACAGTGTCCGTGGATCCTGATTGGCTGAAAAAGAGCGCAAAACAAACTTTTGAAACGCGACTTTGGCGCGTAAGTCGCCGACCTCGTGGCCGACCTCATCCTAGGGTCGGGTTTCGTTTCATGAAACCCGACTTTGCCAAAAGTCGGCGACTTTTGAATTTTTTCGACCCGTTTCGCTCAACTCTACTCATGAGTGACTTGACACAAGGACACTTGAAGCCTATGTCCTGTGTGTTTGCTCTTGAAGCAATGACTCCAGCAGCAGTCCACTCCTTGTAGATCTCAACCCAAATTTTTGAATGGCCTTTTCTTAACAATCCTTTCAAGGCTGTAGTTATCCCAGTTGCATGTGCACCTTTTTCTACCACACTTTTTCCTTTGACTCAACTTTTCATTGATATGCTGGATACAGCACGCTTTGAACAGTCAGCTTCTATAGCAATGACCTTTTGTGGCTTACCCTCCTTGTGGAGTGTGTCAATGACTGGCTTCTGTGCATCTGTCAAGTCTGCAGTCTTCCCCATGATTGTGGAGCCTAACAAAACAGACTAAACAATCTTTTTAAACACTTTAGGAAGCCTTTGCAGGTGTTATGTTTGCTTGTTATAAAGTATTCTAATTTACTGAGGTAATGACTTTGAGGTTTTCATTAGCTTTATGCCATAATCATCTACATTAACAGAAATAAACACTTGAAATAAATCATTCTGCTTGTAATGATTATATAATATATAGCAGTGGGCACAAGCTTTAGCCACAGCAGCCTGCCTCCCATCTTGTGGGACCCTCACTCAAAGTGTAAGCCGAGGGGGATTTTTTCAGCATAAAAATGTGCTGAAAAACTTGGCTTATACTCGGGTATATACGGTAAATAACATAAAAACCTGATTTAAATAATAGGCCATTTTCTCATGACACATTCACATTATCTGGTGAATAGTTTATATTTGGTTTATTTTTAGATTTTATAAGCATCTCATAGCCTGTTAATAACAACTGAAAACCTTTATAGCAATATCAATGTCTGAATTACAGAATGCATATTTTGTACTTGCCTTTTTTGTATTAAGTATTATGTAAATGTATCTGTATCAAGTAAACACTTTATAAATAGATACATTGTTCACAGTATAATTATTATGATTGCTTGTTCACAACACATTTTTCTCTTTTCTTGAAAACTGCTTATAAACTGTAATAGCAGAAACAGACACATACAAGCTATGTATCAAGAAATAAATGTCAGAATTTGCTTGTTATAACTTTTTTTGTTCCTCTTTAGCTTACTGTGCAAAACACAGTAAAGTACATTCTAATATGCCCCCAAAAGCCCAAACAGAGTATATTTGTAATTGATTTGTGCTATTAGTATTCTATTGCTCCATTTGGGGTTCAACCTGAATCATTTTTTTCATGATTCAGACGAAACCCTTAGCAGTATCATAGATGCATTGAGTAAATGCAGTGTGAATAAAACCATTGAAAAACATTTCTGATTGCTTCTAGAAATTGCATTGCACCTGTTCCTTCTGGTTTTTAAGCTAATCTCCATTGAATGGAATTGTGTTGAGGGGCAATACTACATCTAACCTATAAACATGTGTGGCGCTGATTCTGGAGGAATTCAGCAATGTTTTTATAATCCTGAAATTAATGTAGAACAAAAGAAAATTATGGTAGATCTTGATCAATGCCTGCTATCAGTATATTCACTCGATAAGTGAATTCAAGAATAAGGTGGTTATTACCAGTACCGTATTTACAATTCAACACGGAGATCCCTTGCCTAAGGTGACAAGTTAAAGGGGGCAGGACCAGCTGATACGGAACAAATAAAAAATTTAAAAAAAATCTGGCTTGTGTCTCTATGTAGCATTCTTGATAAAATGGGAGTTTTTTGTGGGTAGAGAGGGTTTATTAGAAATTGTGCACACTATAGCATGAAGAGAAGGAGTTGAATACGAATGTATTCAATCACTCCCTTCTTTCAGTATATGTACTAAAAAACTAAATTTTTCTCCCCAATAGACTTTGTCTAACAAACAAACAAGCTTTTTTCCCTCCCATATGCTACCCTAGTAATTATAACCATTTGTAACTGTTAATTAAGAGTATGATACTGGATCAAATGACATAGGTGATTGTTGCAAGACTAATTGACCTATAAAAGTTGGATTATAATTAATCACATAGCTACTATATATAATCCCACAACAATCAAGAATAACACAATTTACATAATTATATTGCACATAGTCTCACATTAATCATGTTCAGTATAACAATGCTATGATATCACACATCCTCACATCAATAACACAACTTACATCATTATACTGTACATTCCACGACAACATTCAAGTAATGCACAACCATAATCAAGGATATAACATACGACCCAATGTTATACATACCAGATTACCAATAGAGTAGGTGACACAATAAGATGCTGAAAACTTGTATGAAGTAAAGGGTGAGATGATAGTGGCGCTACACCTGCAGTGGAATTCCACTATTACCTTGCGCTTTACTTCATACAAGTTTTCAGCATCTAATTGTGTCACCTACTCTATGGGCAATCTGATATGTATAGTGAATTCCTGTCTATATTTTGCCAATACTATCTTCTATAAGGAGCATTGATTCCTTGTTTCCTTTTACACTATTTTAGCCTCCTAGAAATTCACTGGGCTGTTACTGCTTCTGATATACTTTGCATCTGATTTCAATATCTAACTTCTCCAAGTGCTAGAAGTATTAGGCACTTTACATTAAGTATTATAAACATATCTTTTCCTTTTAGTAATCTAGAACAAATCTAATCTATAAATATAATATTTTTCACTACCGATGTTCAGTATATAATATTTGGCTATATGTAATTATTGTAACTACATTATCGTACAGTGAACCTTTATTACTATTATGGTTATGATTGTGGTCTTTTTTATGCTCTTACTTTTCTTATACACATCTGTGACGCTAGTCACTTCTCACGGCCAAGTCATGAGTTAGAGTGGTCAAGGAGTCCAAGGTCAGAAGCCAGAAGGGTACGTCATAAGCAGAAGGAAGAGACAAAAGTGTAGTCAGGTAACGTTCCGAGGTCAGAGTACCGGGAGGTTAACAGATCAGAGCTGAAGGGGTTAAACAGGTGGATAGTCAGAACATAGTCAAAGGTCAGGCATCAGACCAAGCATGTAGAACTCAAGGCACAGGGAGCACAAAGCACAATCCTCACAAGATGAATGTACATCTGGCAGTGGTCTGGGAGAAGCTGCTCAGATAAGTAAGCATGACATTTACCCGGGATACTGAACATCTGGAGACTGCCGACGCCTCCCAATCACTGATTGGCTAGTCGAGCCGTCAATAAACACACAAACAGCTTCAGCACACCCCTGTACCAGATTGAATGGCTGAGCTGTCAATCAAAGTACCAACAGCTTCAGCACGCCCCTGTACCAGATTGGATGGCCGAACTGTCAGTAACTGAATCCCAGACACCCTGAGGGGTGGAACTGTCACAAGATCACCTTTTGATTATATGTTTTGTTATTTCTTGTACACAGTTAGTCTAAAGAAGGTCTACAACAGACCGGAACATCATATTTTACTCTTTATTGTAATTAAGATTATTTTCTCACATTATACTTGAGCGCCAAGTTCTTCATATACATTAAGAGAGACCAAATGTGGCCTAACCCCTTAACAACCACCGATACACCTTTTAACGGCGGCAGTTAAGGGTACTTATTCCTTTGTGCCGCTATTTAACGACGCTGCAAAATAAGTGTCTGATTTTAATTTCATTTCTCTCTCCTCTGATATGATTTAGCACATCAGAGGAAAGAGAAATGGGGACCCTCAAGCCCCCTGGTACCTCCGCCATCCCTTCTGCTCTGTTCCCCGGCCCTCCGCGTCATCTTCCTGGAACAAAATAGCGGGCACATGCACAGTGTGACACGACTCTCTGATTTAAGGGCACAAAAATTAAAAGTTTTAAAATTGCAAACTTTTCACAATTTTTGCCAAATTTCTGTTTTATTCCATAATGAATAAATGTTACCACTATCATGAAGTACAATATGTCATGAAAAAACAATCTCAGAATCAGTGGAATCCGTTGAAGCGTTCCAGAGCTATACCCTCATTAAGTGACAGTGGTCAGCATTGTAAAAATTGGCTTGGCCATTAATGTCAAAATTGACTCAGTCAAAAAGGGGTTAAACTGGGCTTTTTGATGGCTCACTATTTGACAACTATTTGAGATTTTCTACTTCTCTACTGTTAAAAACAAAGAGAAAAGAGTGCTCTTTGTGTGGATCAACAGTGATATTAATACAGTGAAGGGAGGCTGAATCACTCACCTAGTCCAGTTGAGCAAGACAGGCACAACACTCTGGTAAGTTTGAGTTGGTTCCTTCGTCAGGCCGCTGCTACACCCACTGGTCTCTAGAACACATGAGAGCCGGTACTGGAAACCAAAAGTTCAGAGAAATAATTGTGGATCATGTGAGCACTGCCAAGGAAATAGGAGATCCAAAGGAGGTATGATGGATAGCTTTATAAAAACTATGAGTTTCGGAGCCGATCCACCTCCTTCATCACGTAAGACAAGTATTAACACCTTAAGGATGAGGCAAAAATGGGTCACAATGACCCGATTCTTTTATTGTGTTTTTTCTCTGAATGACACAGCTTTGTTATTCTTCCCATGATTTAGCCATATAAGGGCTATATAAGGGCTTGTTTTTTGCACCATAAGAGTAGGATTTTTTTTGAAGGGGGCAGGGGGTATAATTTTTATTTACAAAGTCTTACTGATTACATTTTGTTAACTCTTTTAGGGTTATATGTTACTCTTATTTTGCAGTTCAGTAGGATTATTGTGGTGCCAAATTTTTATAGTTTTTATTTTATTTTTTACTACTTTTGCAGAATAAATATAAAGTCACCATAATTGGAGAGCCATACTTTTTTTTAATTTTTGAGTAACACAGCTATTTAAAGGATAGTGTTTTTTTGGGATGAGCTTCTATTTTCAGTCCCAATGTTTTAAGCTACATAAACTATTTATAGTTAACTTCATTTGTTTTGTTTTTTTGTCTTTTTTTTTCATAAATCAAGAAGACACATGAAAATAAGAAACTTTGTAACATATTGTGTTAGATAAATTAGCTTTTTTTGGTCCTCTTGTACTGATCATTTCTTTTTGATTCACTGGTACTGCCTGTTTTCAGTGAATATAAATTTTCCCATTACTGAGAAAGGAGATGAGGAGATGGCAGTTGGTGTTCATAAAATTCTATAGAGAACAACAACTGGTCTCAGGTGAAGCCCACTTCCCCACCATTGAATTTTAAAAGCGCCAATTGTCATCTATCTCAGTACAGGTTTACCCAGTGTTTTATAATTTAGAACAAGATGTACATTTCATATCTTCGGCCATTTCTTGGTATTTTAATCCAGCCTCTTATAATACCGAAAAAAAACAGTGTGGCGTGAAAATGTTCTATTTTTTGTAATACAGTTAAACTATCTTACATATAACGGTGGATGGATCCTTGTGTCCGAAACCGGGATGGGTGGGGCTTGCGCAGTGTGACGCCAGAGTTAGTGCATGCGCATGCCGCATTGCTGTGCCATTTTATTGGAGACACTCTCTATGCAAATACATCTAAATGTCTGAAGCTACCCTAGCACTCAATGCAAAAAGAGTGATGTCCATTTATTGAATGGCACACAATGTTTATGAGTCAGCTAGGGTGACACTTTATAATATTCATATGTTCTATAAGAAAATATGTAAAAAGATTGCCTAGATAAGAATTTAAATACTTGACCTTGTTTCGATGGGGTTTTGATAAGTAAAAATGAATTAATTTCTGTAGATTTACAATAAGAGATTAAATTGGATTTTACACAATTCTAAAATATCTCTATTTACTATGTTCAGCCAAGTCTCTGAAATATCCAGAGTGCTGAGCTCTGTCTTCACAATTATAGTCTTATAATATTATGCTGCCGTCTTCTAAGAATCCAGACTCTTCATTATGATCTCAAGAGAAAAATCTTGATCAAGCTCACAATAAACCAGTTCTTATATGACTTTGGGAAAATTGAGACAAAGGACAGCTAATATAACTCATGATTGTAAGTCACATTGCAGCATGTGAACATCTGTAATCTGCCAAAGTCACTTTTAGGTGTAATATATTTATTTAATAACATAAGATGAATTTAAAGCGCTATTAAAAAAAACAAAACATTTACAGCAAATTGCGATGACATATACCGGTATGTAAATTTTGCAGAAGTTGATGGGAAATTGAGATATGTTAAGGTAGTTATTGTTCAGGCAGACATTTTTTCACACTTTCTGTCAGTAATCCCAAGCCAAAAAGGCTGACATTTAGCCTGCTGCAATATTACAGTTGTCAAAGGTCAGAGGGTTCTAGGCCCACCTACCCCATGTCTGACAGCTGAATAAGTGCAGCAATTTGGACAAGAATAATTGTATTTAGTAACTCCTTGATTAACACCTTGGCTCTTAGGTACATGCTCTTCACCTCTGGCATCCAGCACTGTCTGAACACTGTTAAGAAGCACTTAGAGAAGTATATGTAAGGGGTCCGATCTGAGTTCTTAGTAAACTGTTGGGCCTGGTCTAAGGGCATGATTTCTTTTAGGGCTCTGGTCTGGAGTTTAAATAGTCATGGTGTGGGATTTGTATTAATTTAGAGGTCTTGTCTTTGGATTTAATTAATATTTGGGTCAGCACTGAAAGTGGTTGTGCCATGAAGAAAAGTATATTTTAATCAATAGATCTTGGAATAAAAATAAACTCCATAATTGGATGTGCTTCAAAAAAAATGTTCCAGTACTGAGAAAATCTCACAAACGTATCCCTGCTGTGTACTGTGTAATGACTGTGTCTGACTGTGCAAGAACAGGTCGGATATACCACAGCTACTGGCCAGGGGAGGATGCAAAAGACTATATAGACATTACGGCATGGGATCACAATTAACAATTCTTATTTTGAGGCAAAAAATATTGTTTAAAAACAAGTAGTGAAATGTTTTACTCACAAAAAGAATCAGCTGCAATCCCTTTCTGTAATGTGAATATACTCTCTTTTCTGTTCTCCCCTGCCTAGGAGCTGTGGTATGATCAGACCATATTCCTGCACGGTCAGACACAGCCATTACACAGTACACAGCAGAGATACTTTTATAAGATTATCTCAGCACAGGAGCATTTTCTTTAAACTCATCCAATTGAGGAGTTTATTTTCATTCCAAGATCTGTTGATTAAAATATACTTTTGTTCACTTTGGTGTCTAGTTTGAGGTCTAAATTTATTTTGGAATCAGGGGTTGGAATTAAATTAATAGTCTTGAAGCTCTATTAATATATTTTCCTGGAGTGAGGTCTGGTCTGATATCATGTTATGTGTTGAATTTTGAAAAAAAATCTTGGCAAACAATGGGCACAATAGAATGGAAGAAATATTACAGCAGCCTTCTAATGTCTCTTCTGCATACATTGTATCATGGAGCTATTATCATCTGTCAAACAAAGCAAAAGTCATTACTGACTAGTATATGTTTTATATGGTAAGCAAATTAACAGCTTATGAATGTATTAATCCACTTACATTTTCAGTAACTTTGTAAACATATCATATTAATTATTCTAGACCAGGACGGCATTCACAATTCGACAGACTTCAGATCTAAAATCTCCCAGTATTTTTTGCTTACTGAAAGCCTGCACAAAGCTTTCCCTGGTAATTTAGATTCAGAGAAGTTTCTTTTACGCTAGAACCTACAGTATATAATAATTTGATGTTAGGGAAGAATTATCAGTGCATTGTGCATTGTAAGAACTCTGCTAAGCTTAAGGATCTGTCTGACACCAAGCATGTGGACTGCTTCTAATGATGACTATAAGAACTGTAAATGCAGCTCTGGATTAAAACAAGCAATGTCATTGGCAATCAGAATAAGATAAATGATGCATCAGTTTGATTTTAAAGTCATTTTTTGCCTTGTTTTTTCTTTATTTGCGCTGGTGAATTTTACACAAAATTCATCAAATCTATTCGCAATGTTTGATCAACGTTGAACAAATTTATTTTTGCTTGTTTGCACATTTTTAAGTAACATTTTTCAGTTTCCTTTCAAAGTTTTAAAATGTCGCATGCTGGTATTTAACTGTGCAAAAGAGAAAAAAATACGGAGATTTTATACTCCACTAGAAAGCTGGGATATGAATAACCTAAAATTTAGTCACATTTTATAAAAATCTCAAAAGATGAATTAACCAAAAATTTCTAGATAATGAAACAATACCCAAATTGTGGAGCAAGCCTAAAAAAAATAGCCTTAAAAGGCACAAAAGCCATAAACAATTTGGTGCAAAAAGGAAAATGGCTAACAAAATAAAATTTTACTCCTCAAAATAAAGAATGGTGAATTTCTGTAAATACTCTTTAATATCTGTCTTCTATAATGCCAAATAGCTACAGTAGTATTTATTATTGCATGGATCTAAAAGTTTACCAGAACACCCTCTCCTGTTATTTGCTGAATAATTCTGCAAACCCAAAGCACAAACCTTTACATTTAACCCACAGGGCAGTGTAGAAAGATCTGTGAGCACCGCGCACAGCAGGGACCTCTATGCAATGTCCGTCTTCCAGCACATTGCTCCCGTGCCTATGCCGATGCCTTGTGTATGTGAAATAAAATGATTTGATTGACATGAACGGTGAGTGCCATCCTGCTTTTTCTCTTTCTCCATAACCTCTAAGCAATACTAAGGCGCTTAAACACCATCTATAGCCAGAAAGAAACTTGTATTTCAGAAAGACACTGTTTATACACATTTGTTTTCACTGCATCATTAGCATAATAATTATCCTAATTTTCATCCACATTATCTAAGATAATTATATATGTTATGAATAGGTATAATAAGCTTAATTCAACATTCAGATAAAAAAAACACTAAGCAAAAAACTTGCTTACAAAATGAGACACAAATTTGCAGCAGTTCTAAAAATACAGAATATCTTTCTAGCAATTCATTTTAGAAACATTTTCATTCATTAAGACTATACATCTTGAGATGCAACAAAATGCCAAGGTGTTAAAGCTATGAAAGATGGCAAACAAATGTAGTGTCGGTGGTGGGGTGCCGAGCTGGGGGGTGATAGGGGGTGATCCCACTTCTTACCGCGCAGAGATGATACAGAGACACGATGAGGCAGATTCTGGGTGCAACAGGTCCAAGTTTATTTCACACCGTCCGACTGACGGTCCTCGCGGTACACCGCGATATCTCTCTCTGCCCTCCGTGTTCAGGGCCGCTTCAACACCGTATGTTACACAAGGGACGTACTTACACGTCACGTCCCGTCTCACACTGTGACAATCCTGACAGCTCGGTTACTGTGGCCGCCTTAGGCCCGTACACCAACAGCACTTTACTAATCAGTCTCGTCGTTACACATACGGTGGGTGTCTTCCACCCAGAGCCTTGTCTCTGCTGCGGTCCTTCCCTGTCAGGACCACCCCCCTGACGTTTCCTCTCCTCAGTCCCCCTGGTCGGATTCTCCTCAGGGCACACAGACTGGCGAAGTCTTCCTGTCACCTGGGCTCCCCCTGGGGACTGGAACCTTCTGGAACCCTCCCTCAGAATTTATAACTTCCCCGGTTCCTTGAAACTGTCACTAACTGTCACCACGCCCCCCATGACCAACGGTTTCTAAAGCCCTAAGCTGCTGTAAAGTCCTTTACTCACACTCCACCCTGCCATCTAATGGTCATCCCAAGGTACTGCACGTCCACTACACTTTTCTAGTTGTTTCCCCACTGTAATCACTGTCTCCTACCTACACTGTGCAAACCTATCTTTCTTCACTCTGACTAGTCCGTCCGTCCGTCAGGTCACCTTCCCTACACTCCCCCTTCCTTTGTCCATTGTCGTCCTCGACAATCGTCATCCCTGCCTTCGTCGTTCTGAATCTACACCTACATTCTGTTGTCGGACCAGAAGTTGAGCCAAACCCACTATCTGCGGGGGCCGAACCATACTGGGAGCACTATGCTCTGAGCAGCCTACTGCTACTCACCAGCGCGCACGCCACATGACAACGTCTTTCAAATTGGGCAAGGTACACCCGTATTCTCTCTACGGCGTGTATCTTTCCCCTACTCTCCCCTACTGTTACCTTTCACTATCCGGTACGCCATGATCGAGGCCACTCACCTACCAGATCATTGCCGGCGCCCGCCTTTCCTTCTTCAGGGGTGTCCGTGGTGTTGGGGACCTGACCTAGGACGGCTGTCTTTCTCACATCTTCCCATTCATTTTCCTTCTTTCAATTACATGTCATGGTCGGCGTCCCGGTCTCCCAGACCTCAACTCTTAGATCCCTTTCGGATCTCAACTCTTCCTTTTGGTCCCTCGGACCTTCCCGCACTCGGACCTGTTGCATATTACCTTGGCATATTATACAATAAACAACTTTATAATAGCACAAGTACCCATTTTTATATGATTTTTTTTTTTCATTTTCTTTTGCTTTAAAACTCAACGTTCAACAATAAACATCGCCAGTACTCCTTTCCTCCTCCCCCCTTCCTTGGACCTGGACACTCCTCCGCTTTCCATATCCCCGTTCTGTCAGGTAAACATAGTTGCATCCGTTAAACAACAACAAAACTTTTTTTTTTAAATGCAACTGTCCTTATAATCTGCACAACGGTGCATCGAACTCCTGACAGTTTATACCACTCTCAATGGACAGAGGTGAGGGCTCCACAGCCGTGGAACTCCTGGGGGAACCGAGAGTGTCCATATCAGTCCTTTTTCACGGGGGTCCGCTTTGCTCAGGCTCCGCCAGTACTGCCACCGCATAATAACCGCGGGGGCAGTATTCCTTATAATAAGAGACCAAGTCCCCTACTTCCAGAGCCCGGCCATGCCGTATAGAGGCCACGTTTACATACACTTTCTGGCCAGTCTTATCACGGATGAAACCGTACCCCTTCTCGAGGTCGGTGTATACCAGCCGCCCCTGCGATCTCTTCTCTGCCATGCCAGCCTCCCCCTTGTCATGCAGCTGTTTCCAAATCGCTTTCTCCCGTGTCTTCTTTCCCTTAATAACCTCCGCAACCCAAACGGAGGGTACCGCACCAGTCCCAGAGTCCGATGGGTGGGACCTTGCCGAGAAAGGGTGTGGGGTAGAGGCGGCCGATGGTATCTGTGGCCCAGCAGCCACTGGGGCCAGGTAGCGGATGGGAGCAGCCGGGACTCTGGAGGGCTGGTCCACAGGGCCCGATAAACAGACCCCAGCCGGTTCCAATACTGGCTTCACCGCGGCCACCCGGTAGGCCGCAGCCACAACTCCCAGCAAAGCCGGGGTAACGGCCGGTTCGGGCGATGAGGCTGACACCGGTCGAGGGAGCGCAACCGCGCTTTCTGTAAATAAGCTCCGCCCTGGGGACTCTGGGCGGGAAGGCTCGGGGACGGGAGCGAGGGCCTTGCTCAATTCCGAGTATAGCTTAGGGCCCTCCGCAGCCGGGCCTTCCGATACACTGGAGGCTGCGTGTTGTGGCGAGATGATAGGGGCCGCTTGTGCAGCTGCCGGCAGGGCCGGGGGAACTCTCACCTTCCCCGGCGCCGCGGCCTCCGTCACACCACCGCACGGCTCATCCCGCAGCCTCCGCTCTCCAACTCGTTGCACAGCGGGCCCAGCTTCCAGGCTCAGGGGCTCCGCGGGAAGACTCTCCGCTGGTATCAATGGCGGCCGCTCCTTCTGGTTCCGCACGGGCTCCGCACAGATTCCTCTTCTTGCCCATGGACCCGGAGATGACGTCTTCTGTCTCAGCTCGTTCTCCTGCCGCCACTGCCATTCTAGGCGGCCAATACCCCGACTTCCGCAGCGTCTCATACCGTCCGGTGGGCAGCAATCGAGTGGCGCCAAACAGTCGCTCCCAGGCTTTTCTTCGGTGTCACTCCCTCTGCGGGGTGGAGCGTTGGCAGGCCTCTCCACCCACCTGTCAGGGTCCAATGCTTGGAAACGTCGGCCTCCGGACACATACTGCTGTCCAAGGGGGTACGTTGGAGGGGGTCCCAATCCATTCGGAACTACTGCGAACACCCGGACCTCGCCTCTGCGTTGAAGGAGCGCTGCCATACTGCACTGTCTCTGGTACCGCCCCGGATCCTCTACTGGCCACACAGATTCGTCACTGCGCTCCTCATTTATAATCCACTGGTAAACAAATTGTAATCCACTGATAATTGTATTCCAGACTGAGTAGACTAAGTCCTTTTCCATTTCTTGAGGCAGGTCTGCCGCAGAGGATGAGGTATTAGCGGCGGTGATCCTGCCGACTGCGCCAAATGTAGTGTCGGTGGTGGGGTGCCGAGCTGGGGGGTGATAGGGGGTGATCCCACTTCTTACCGCGCAGAGATGATACAGAGACACGATGAGGCAGATTCTGGGTGCAACAGGTCCAAGTTTATTTCACACTGTCCGACTGACGGTCCTCGCGGTACACCGCGATATCTCTCTCTGCCCTCCGTGTTCAGGGCCGCTTCAACACCGTATGTTACACAAGGGACGTACTTACACGTCACGTCCCGTCTCACACTGTGACAATCCTGACAGCTCGGTTACTGTGGCCGCCTTAGGCCCGTACACCAACAGCACTTTACTAATCAGTCTCGTCGTTACACATACGGTGTCTTCCACCCAGAGCCTTGTCTCTGCTGCGGTCCTTCCCTGTCAGGACCACCCCCCTGACGTTTCCTCTCCTCAGTCCCCCTGGTCGGATTCTCCTCAGGGCACACAGACTGGCGAAGTCCTCCTGTCACCTGGGCTCCCCCTGGGGACTGGAACCTTCTGGAACCCTCCCTCAGAATTTATAACTTCCCCGGTTCCTTGAAACTGTCACTAACTGTCACCACGCCCCCCATGACCAACGGTTTCTAAAGCCCTAAGCTGCTGTAAAGTCCTTTACTCACACTCCACCCTGCCATCTAATGGTCATCCCAAGGTACTGCACGTCCACTACACTTTTCTAGTTGTTTCCCCACTGTAATCACTGTCTCCTACCTACACTGTGCAAACCTATCTTTCTTCACTCTGACTAGTCCGTCCGTCCGTCAGGTCACCTTCCCTACACAAATAACACTTGAGTAAGGCTAGTTTCACACTAGTGTATGGCCGAGCTGCGGAGGGATACAGGCTTTTTCTGTGAAGCTCCGCCCATGGCCACACCTCATCCGTCAGCTCCCCCTACGTCAGCATGCATCCTGTGCACCCTATCTTTAACATTAGGTATGCAGGCCATGCCGATGTATGCGGATGCCTCTGCATGCGTCGTTTTGATGGTGCAGCGACCGCACCAAAATGCAACTCGTTGCGTACTACGCGGTTCGCCGCACCATCAAAACAATGCATATGGAGGCATCCACATACATCGGCATGACCTGCGTGCCTAATGTTAAAGATAGGGTATGCAGGCCGCATGCCGATGTAGGCAAAGCTGACCGGAGGAGGTGCGACTGTGGGCGGAGCTTCATGGAAGAAGCCCGCATCCCTCCGCAGCTTGGCCATATGCTAGTGTGAAACTAGCCTAACAGCTGCGAAAATGATAATCTTCTGGAAATCTAACTTTTTAGGAAACTGCTGAAAGTTAGATTTCTCTGCTTAGGATATTTTTAAAGTCCATTGATTATGCATTGGATGACTTGTCCTTCCAATTTTCTGGCCCTTGCAGCTAATCACAAGCTTCATTATTTGGGTGATCAAAGGACAGAAGATCATTGCTTCCTGGCCTTGTGAAGAGCAACATGGCAGCCTGCACTGGGGTCCCAGTGGATAGTGTGGGGAAATATATCTTATTTTATTGAGTTATAACAATCCATTTTTATTTTTTTATCAAAAGTCAAACAAAACTACTAATTCAAATGCATTTTTTTTAAGAATTTTTTTTAAAAAAAGTAATGGGTTTATATATTAAGTTTACTTTCATTACAGTCGACTTGGTTCAAGTACTTTGGGGCATTTATTAAAACATAGGTAAAACATTGACTTTTGCAACTTTAGTGTAAAATTTGACAGTATTAAACTAATTCTGCCATTCATGTCCTTTTTCACCCATACACTTTTAGAAGCAAACATGTTTAATTCATTTTTCACCTTTCAGAGTAGCCTTGTAGAGATGGGGCATTCAATTCTCACATACACAGCAGGTAACTTCTAAAAGGATATTCATAATGGCAAGACCTTTTAGCAAACTTTTCACTTTGAGCTGGACAAAAAATGTAATTATGTCTACAGAGTGAAATAAAACATTCATTTTTTTATTTTGCTTCTCTGTTTCCAGAAAATTTGCAATCAAAGTACTTTGCATCTACTAAGTTAATTGTGTGTGTTAGCAAAGTTTTCACTGGGGTTGTGTATTTCTTTCCCTTGTCTGATGCTGATGGCCTGGCAGCCACAAGTACAAAATCAGTCCCTATGCATTAAGCAGTGAGATGTATGCAAATGTGTTTACTTAATTATTATTTTATTCATTATATTTAGAAAAGGTTTTCCTTTTTTATGTGTATTGCAGTAAAATAGTTAAAAGGCTGGGTAATTTTTAATGATAAGTAGGGATGAGCATACCCATGGATGTTACTGTTTGTCAAGTTCGGCCAAACCAGAAGTAAAAGTTTGTTTTTGGATCAGAATTGACCTTGAACTTGACCCGAACTCAATGGAAGTCAATGGGGACCCAAACTTTTGTGCTTTAAAATGGCTGTAAAATGGTCATAGTAAGGCTTAGGGGGTTGCAAATGGAAGCTAAATGGTGGTAAGAGCAGGACAATTGCTCTGCAAACAAATGTGGAAAGGGAAACAACTTAAAATGGCTCTGTCACCATAGGAAGTCAATTAATAGCATAAAAATGTTACCAGTGCCCATACATAGACTGAGGCTTACTAACGCCAGTTCAGTTAAAAATTTCACCCACAGAGCATGGGGCACAGTACTCCCATAGAAACAGCTTACAAATTTCACCTTCAGAGCATGGGACAGAGCACCCCTACAGAAGTAGCGTACAAATTTCTCCCACAGAGCATGGGGTGCAGTATCCCTACCGAAGCAGCTAACAAATTTCACCCACAGACACAGAGCCTGGGGCAGAGAATCCTTACAGAAGCAGCTTAGGATGGTTTCACACTTGGAGTTTTTTGGTGCTGCGTTTTTGTGCATACAAGCACATGCGTTTTTTTCCCTATATTTAACATGGGTGCGCATTGTCATGCGTTTGTACGTGCTTGTATGCGCATGCGTTTTTTTGTAGTGTGCGCCCAGGCACCCAAAATGCAACCTGTTGCATTTTTGGTGCGTTCGACCTCTCAAAAAAACGCATGCACACGCAATGCGCTTGGAATTCACCCAAAAACACATTAAAGTCTATGGGAGCGCTGACGTGCGCATTGTCATGCGCACATCTGCGTTTAAAAATGCATGCTTTTTTAAAAAAACCATGCGCAAAAAACAAGAAAACGCATTAAAAACGCATGATGCATTTTTATGCGCGTTTGCACTGTGCACGCAGCGCAAAAAAAACGCAAGTGTGAAAGTAGCCTTACAAACTTCACTGACAAAGCACAGGGCACAGTACAGCACAGTACAATGAACCAGGAGGAAGAGGTCTAAGTGTAAAAGGGGGTGCAGGAGGTGGAAATTTGTCCTATAGAATCCTTTTGAACACCGTAATAGACCCTTTCACAGTGATAGAAAAAAATAGTATATCAAATCCCCCTTGGTCATCCCTTAGTTAGATACAAATGATAAAATATATTTTTTTATATTTTTTTCATTCTTTGCATTTGGGATTAAGGTTAGCATTGGGGTTAGGGTTGGGATTAGAGTTGTGTTAGGGTTGCCTTAGGGTTGGGGTTAGGGTTGTATTAGGGTTAGGATTGGGGTTATAATTGTTTTTCCTTCAAAAGTAAAAAAAGTGATGACGATATGACAGCTAGTGTCAAGCACAAGTGCCCACTATTCGCGTTTGCATTGGGTGCTCAGGTATGCACCGAGTAACATGGATCCCCACATATTTCTTTTGTCTAACAGCCGAAAAACATGCGGGGCTGGGACTTGAGCATGTCACTCGACTACCCGTGATATTTGGTGCATACCAGAGCACCTGATGCAAACTGGAGAAGCGAGCACTTGCGCTCATCTCTAATGACAACATATTCAATAATGTTATCAAATTATGTATCATATCTGTGGGTTTAAATTGCTCACTATACCCCTGAAAAAATCCTTGAGGGGTGTGGTTTCTAAAATGGAGTCACTTGTGGATGGTTTCAACTGTTTAGGCACATCGGGGCTTTCCAATCGTAACTTGGCGTTCACTAATTATTCCAGTAAATTTTACATTCAAAAAGTCAAATGGCGCTCCTTCCTTTCCATGATTTGCCGAGCACCCAAACAATAGATTCCCCCCACAAATAAAGTAGCGGCATGCTCAGGAGAACTTGCGCGGTAAATATTAGAGTCCATTTTCTGCTATTAACCTTGTGAAAACAAAAAAATTTTGGTCAAAAGTAAATTTTTTGTGAAAAAAAATTAAATGTTAATTTTTTTCCTTCCACATTGCTTCAGTTCTTGTGATGCAGCTGAAGATTTAAAAACATCTTGAATGTGGTTTTGAGCACCTTGAGGGGTGCAGTTTTTAGAATAGTGTCACTGTTGGGTACTTTCTGTCAAATAGGCGTCTCAAAGTCACTTCAAGTGTGATGTGGTCCCTAAAAAAATGGTTTTGTGAATTTTGTTGGAAAAATTAGAAATCACTAGTTAACTTTTAACCCTTATAACTTTCAAACAAAAAAATTATGTTTAAAAAATGATGCTGATGCAAAGAAGACATGTGGGAAATGCTATTTATTAACTATTTTGTGTGACATAACTCTTTGATTTAAGGGTATAAAAATTAAAAGTTTGAAATATGCAAATTTTTGCAAAATTTCTGTTTTTTCACAAAAAGAGCAAGTCATATTGGCGAATTGAAGAAATGTTGCCACTATTATTAAGTACAATATCTTATGAAAAAATAATTTCAGAATCAGTGGGAAATGTTGAAGCATTCCAGAGTTATAACCTCAGAAATTGACAGTGGTCAGAATTGTAAAATTTGGCTTGGTCTTTAAGGTCAAAATTTAACAGGTCATTAAGGGGTTAATTGATTGATTGCAACTGTTTTATCTCTCTTTATCTGAGATTTATGACTAGAGACGAGTGAACCCAAACTTTAAAGGTTGGGGTTCGTACCAGTTAGTGTCTGATGCTAAATGCCGAACACGTACTTCTCCCAGAAGTCAGTTACAAAGTTTGGAGCTCCGGGGAAAGTCTGAGTGGAGAGAAAGAGAGACGGAGAGCAGGAAAAATTTTCCAGCTCAAAAAGTTCGGGAACCTATTGTTCTCAATGGGGTTCTGGTTCTGGTTGAAGTTCGAGTACAGTTCTTATACCTGAATCGAATTTTGGAATAAAGTTAGGGTCAGGTACCAGAACCTGATCTTCCTCGGGTCTGCTCATCCCTATTTATGACTGTGGACCATGTGCTGGGAAGCAAAGAGTTTGTAAATTTTTTTTTTTAAATAAAAGCCCACTGTAAAAATTCTCTTTAAGCAAAAGTACAGTGGATATAAAAAGTTTACAAACCCCTATTAAAATGCCAGGTTTTTGTCATGTGAAAAACATCACAGCAAAAATAATTATTTCAGAACTTTTTTTATCATTTAACATATTATTTTCCTTGCTGTTTTCCATTTTTGCATATTTGTTTTTTCTTCTTTTCCTTCAAAGAGCAATAGTTTTTTATTTTTCTATTAACAAAGCAACTTGAGGGCTTTGTTTTGTGAGACATTTTGTGCTTCTAAATGATAGAATTCATTTTATCATATGATGTACTGGAAAGGGGAAATAAATCCATCTGTGATAATATTACAAAATAACCCACAATTTTGCAATAGTTTTTTTGGTATTTTATTTATTGAGTTTATTGTATGGAAAAAATTACCTGGCAATATAATTCTCCAGGTCAGTATGATCATGAGGACATAAATTTTTTTTAAAAAACTGCATGCTTTAAGTGGTAAAAAAAAATTAAAAAATGTTTAATAATGAAGAGAAAAATATTGTCAATATCTACATTTTAAAAATTAGAAAAAAGGAAAATGGTCCGATGCAAAATCTTGGGCAAATTGTATGGTTATGATCTATATATAACATGATGCAAACTACAACCACAGAGTGGAACAAAGGGTCGCGTTTGAGTAGAGATCCATTAAAAATTAATTTTATTGATGTAAAATTGTTAAAATACATGATTATAAGAAGAAATTGTCATGTAGGGAACACTGTTACGGCGAAAGAAGCTATTAAGGGAGCAGAGATACAAGTAACCTAGTAATAATATTATATATATATCTGCTTCCTTATAAAGATACAGTTTGCAAGTAAATGACATCAAATCCGGATATTCATAATGTGCATTTGTAGCAGCCGTAAGGAAAAAGAGGAAGTATGCCTATAAACCCCCAGTATGGGGGTATGTTAAATCAAGCATATACAATAGAGAGAAGGGGAACACAATAACCCAAACT
Organism: Dendrobates tinctorius; assembly: GCF_039654945.1. Taxonomy (NCBI): domain Eukaryota; kingdom Metazoa; phylum Chordata; class Amphibia; order Anura; family Dendrobatidae; genus Dendrobates; species Dendrobates tinctorius. The sequence goes on from NW_027361673.1 coordinate 23,126,024, forward strand.
ATAAATGGGGTTATGTTGTATACTGCAAGTGCAGAGTAATACTATAATGGTGAATGTGCTGCCCCTTAGTCTATGCAGTTATGAGGTCAGACTGCAAAGAATACATGAGATAATGAATTAACTGACAACCCTGTCAGTGTTGATAAAGTGCTCTGTGCCCATATTACCTTAAGAAGGAGATGTCAGTGGTTTCCAAATGGAGAGTGCTCACCAAAGCGTCCCCTCACCCCGACGCACGTTTCACCATCAGACACTTGCACCCCTTTTTGCAAGTATCACAGCTTATAAATGCTTTTTGTAACCAGCCAAGGGTCTTTTAATTCTTGTTTGAGGGATTTTCACCCTTTCCTCCAGTTCTGGGAGATTCCTGGTTCATCTTGCATGCACTGCTACTTTGAGTTTTAGTCACAGATTTTCAATGATGTTCAGATCAAAGGACTGTGAGGGCCATTGTAAAATCTTCAGCTTGCACCTCTTGAGATAGTCTATTGTTGATTTTGTTGTGTGTTTAGGATCATTATCCATTTGTAGAAGCTATCCTACATTCAGCTTCAGCTTTTTTACAGATGATGTTATGTTTGCATCAAGAATTTGTTGACTCCATTCTTCCCTCTACCCATGAAATTCTCCCTGTGCCATTGGCTGCAACAAAAGCCCAAAGCATGATTGATCCACCCCCATGCTTTATGGTTGGCAAGATGTTCTTTTCCTGAAATACTGTCCCCTTTTTTCTCCACACATACGTTTGACCATTGTGGCCAAAGAGTTCTGTTTTAACCTAATCTGTCTACAGGTTTGTTTAGATGTTCTTTTCTGCACTTCTGACCCTGAATTTTATGGGGAGAATGCAGGACAGGTTTTCTTCTGATGTCTCTTCCATGAAGGCCATATTTGTGCAGGGGGCTCTGAACAGTAGAACAATATACCACAACTCCATAGTCTGATAAATCTTTCTGAAAGTCTTTTGCAGTCAAGTGGGGGTTCGCAGTCAAGTGGGGGTTCTGATTTTCCTCTCTACCAATCATACAAGCAGCTCTCACTGAAATGTTGCTTGCTCTTCCAGACCATATCTTGACCTCCACTGTTACTCCCATTTCTTAATTATATTTCAAACTCAGGAAAGGGCAGCTTAAAAATGCTTTGCTGTCTTCTTATAGCCTTTTCCTACTTTATGTGCCTCCACCATTTTCATTTTCAGAGTGCTTTAGAAGAACCCTTGGCTGCTGTTTTTTGGCACAAAGTTATAGGAGAGTGGGTTTTTATAAAGCTGTGAAATTTGCACCACCTGGCCTTTCCTAACAATAACAGTGAACAAATCATAACCCTAACAGGCTTATTAATGTCTGAAACCTTGGTCAAAGTTATCTGAGCACACAAATTTACAAGGGTCTCCAATAGGGATAAATGTACGTGTCCGGTGATACTTGGTTATCCTTCATCGAGTAATGGGTGGTGCTCTATGTAAAGCTCGAATCCCCACCTCGCATTTTTGGCACCTCTTACACAGCTGATAAACATGTGGGGATTGCCAGTGCATTGCTGTCATGCGGTAGTCATGCTGGTTGTTGCATTACTGAAATAGACTAGCCATCTGACATCATCAGGGGTTATAAAAGAACAAATGTCACACTGATGCCATTGCACTGCTCTGTGACACTTCGTATTGGAGGGAAAGAAGGCTTGTGTAGGCCTGTGTGTGCACAGTATAATGAATCAGAGGCATGTAGTGTTGATACTAGTGCTGAAGCTGAGCCATCATACTAACAGCCCTTCTAAGGGCTAATCCTTTGCTTTACTCTTTGCATCACATATCATCTGCATTTACCCTTGGGAGGGACACAGAGTCACAGGAGCATTGAGAGTGACAGAATCAAGTCTGTAGACAGGGATTAGTGCTGTGCAGTCTGTTGGCAAAAGTATAGCTGCACCTTTTTTGGGGGGGCATGAGAAAATTGAATATATTTTGATCCATCGAGTATTACGTGATTTGTGTTACTTTTTTGAGTTACCCAACACTCCAAAAAATCATTAAACAATTTCCTTGGGTTAAATTTCTTACCCATACACTATTCTGTGTTCTGTATTATTATTTTTTTTTTTTATATATAACACTCCAAAAAAGCATTTAAAAAATTTGCAGGCTTAAATTTGTCATCCATACAGTATTACTGTATTTTTTGGATTATAAGATGCACTTTTTTCCCAAAAATTTGGGGGGAAAATAGGTTGCATCTTATAATGCGGACATACCTTTCTGGCTGCGGTGGAACAGGGTCCAAGGGTCGCGACTGGAGAGGAAAGCGTGGAGCATTGCTGCAGGCTAGGATAAGGGGGTGTTCAGGTGTCCATTACTGCTACTTTGGGTGTCCGATGCTGCTGCTCCGGGTGTCCGGGGCTGCTGTTTTGGGTGTCTGGGGCTGCTGCTTCCGGTGTCCGGGGCTGCTGCTTCTGGTGTCCGGTACTGCTGTGGGGGCTCTGCTGACATTTTGTGAAAGGACAGAACCCCACAGTTCCATGGTTTCCTACGCAGTGAACTCCGAGAAAATTGCTGCCGGGGGGGGCGCATGCCTAAATGGAGATCTCAACACCAATATCTCAGGAGATTAGATCTCAGTGCTGAAGAGAAGAGTTAAAGAAATTAGCTGAATTATATGTCTCACCCATGCACTATTCCGTGGTCTGTGGTAAATATCTGTGATATTATCTCACAATACAAAAAAGCATTAAAATAATTGGCTGGATTCCATTTCTTATCGATATACAATTCTGTGGTGTTGGGTACATTTCCTGTGATGTCGTCCACATCATCCAGATGCTTGCAGCTCTGCATCACTTCCTCAGCGAAGCGGCAACAGGCTTTGCTGAAGCTAATTTGTATAAGAGAAAAACCGCACACCGTGGCAGAGCTACTTTAAGGAATAACAGACCAGACAGACCTGTGGCTTTTGCTGCTGCTGAACCTCCAACCAGGCGTGATCGATTCTGATAAAGGGCATAATCTTTTTGTGGCTGGGAGGCTTGGCAAGCTTACACATGATCAACCATGTCCGTATTTCTATGAATTTACTGCAATTTGTGCTCTTTAAATTTACTAGTTCTGCTTTTGTTTTTAATTGTTTGTGCATGTTATTGTTGATTTTAATGTTTTACGCATTCATTTCAGTAAGTGGGAGTGTTGATAATGTCGGCTGTCAGGAGGCGGTGCTTCACCTGTGTGGGGTTAAAGGTACTTTCCTCCTGCTGTTTGTCATTAGAACCCGTTGAAGCACAGGAGCGCGAAACGGCTGTTGTCCGCACTCTTTGCATTGCTCCCAAGCCCATGCATTTTTATCCATGAAATAAAGACTTCTATTTTCAGTAACAATGTGCCATCCTCTTTTCTCTTATTGTGCAAGCTTACACATGTACCATGCTTGGCACATGTGCTCAATTTGGTAGTTCAGCGGTTTCTGAAAGCCTGCCCAGATTTGCCAGAGCTTCTGGTCAAAGGTACATTGCATCAGCGCCCATTTCAGCAAGTTGGCTACATCTGTCGCTATTCTGGCAATGCTGCAGCAGCACATGCAAGTGCCAGCTCGCCGACTGGTGTGCGATGTCGCCATGTGCTGGAACTCCACACTGCACATGCTGGCAAGCCTTTGTGAGCAGCAGAGGCAAGTGGTTGAGTACTTGCTCCAACACTCCAGTCGCTATTCTGGTCAGCGTTTGTACATTACAACTGAAGTGTGGGCATGGATGTATGACATTTGTGCTGTTCTCCAAAACTTTGAGGAATCCACAAGATGGTGACCCCATAGTCAGTGTAATGATCCCACTTCTGTACCTACTAAAACAGTCACTGCTCACAATTAAACATGAAGCTTTGAATGTGGAACAGGTCGGGATGGAGGAAGACAAAACACAGAGAGATTCTAGCCAGCACAGCGTCATCTCATCTGCTCAGTGCGAATTGAGTTACAATGAGAAGGTGAACTCTGAGGAGGAACAGGAGCTGGTGGCTAGCACATTACAGGCTAGTAGCCAAACAACCTTCGTTCCGTCACTCCTACCTAGATGGGCTGAGGATGGGAATGAGGAGGAAGACAGGGAGGAGATAGAGAGTCTTCAGCATGGTGGAGACAGGGAAGTTTACCACTGCCTTTTTTGTAGCCCTTGCATTACATTAATCTTGGCCAAAAAAAGAGCACTGGTTGTTCACCCTGCTAGACCCATGCTACAAGAAGAACTTTACATCTCTTCCTCTTCTTCTTCCTCTTCCTGAGATGGAGAGATCTTCCAGAAAGCCATTGTGGAAAATATGTTGAAAAAATTCCCATCAGACAATGTTAGCAGCAGGGAGCAAGTGTCCTTACCCAACAAAGGAGGAGAAGCCAGAGAGACACACAGCAAAACCAGGGCTATACTGTCAAATGGGTGGGACAATTTTATAAAACAATACCAGTGTCCAGGGCCTGATGGTAGGTATTTTTGCCAAGGAGGAAAACGTTTTTAAAGATGGTCAAGCAATTCCTGGCTGACCAAACCAGCATACTCCCTACTTCCTCAGCGACTTTCAACTATTGGGTCTCAAAGCTGGACACCTGGCATGAACTGTCCCTCTATGTTTTGAAGGTGTTGTCTTACCCTGCCACTAGTATCTTGATTGAATGGGTTTTTAGTGATATTGGGGGGGTCATAACAGACAGGTGCTTTCCCCTGTCAACTGACAATGCTGACGGGCTCACTCTCTTTCAAATGAACAAAGTCTGAATTAACCTACAGTTTTCCACATCACCAGATGAGAGCAGCACATAAAATGTTTTTAATATTCAATATTTGAATGAGGCCTACCAGTTGTTGTCTTTCAGGGTTCTATGGATAACAATCCTTACTATTTTTGACTGGCTTTGCACTTTCTGCAAAACTTTTAGGACTGTAAAAATAAATCAACTACACTTTCAAAGTATTTGCGTTCTGAATTTTTTATGGATTCAATAAGTTATCCATACAGTTTAACATGGTTTTTATTGCATTACAGTGGTATGTAAAACTCACAAAGCGTTGAAAAATATTTCTAAATTAGATTACTCATCCATAGTTTATAATTAGTGATGAGCGAGTATACTCGATATTTGGGTTTTTCCGAGCATGCTCGGGTGTCCTCCGAGTATTTTGGCGTGCTCGAAGATTTAGTTTTCGTCGTCTCATTTGCATGATTTGCGACTGCTAGACAGCTTGAATGCATGTGTGGAATGCCTGTTTGTTAGGGAATTCCCACATGTATTCAGCCTGTCTACAAGTCACAAATCATGCAGATGAGATGACGAATACTAAATCGCCAAAATACTCGGAGGACACCCGAGCATGCGTGGAAAAACCTGAGCAACGAGTATACTCGCTCATCACTATGTATAATGTGCCTTCTGTCACATTTTGGTGGTATACAACAATACAGCATTTTTTAAAAATTTGGCTTAGTTAGATTTTATTACTTATACACTATTCTATGGTCTGGGGTACATTTTTGTCATATATAACACTCGAAAAGAGCGTTAAATATTTCTGGGTTAAATTTTGCAGCCATAGAGTATTATGTGGACTTGGGTACATTTCTATGTTAAATAACACTTACAAATAGTGTTAAAAAATTTAGCTGGGTTACATTTCTCACCAAAATCCTATTCCGTGTTCTGGGGTACATTTTTTGTGATATATAGCACTCACAAAATGCTCTAAAAATGTTTGCTGTGTTAAATATATCACCCATACGCTATTCTATCTTCTGGGATACATTTCATTGTTATATAATTCTCAAAAAACTTGTTAAAAAATGTATCGGTATTATGTTGGTCATCCATAGACTTTTACATGTCCATGGGTAGATTTAATAAGCCGAGTTTTTCAGCACTTTTTTTGTGCTGAAAACGCCCCCCTTGGCTTATACACAGGTCAATTGTCCCAGAAAGCCGGTGGGGGAGAGGGAGCGGCAGGTGACAGAGGCAGGAGCCAGTGGCTGTGGCTAACGCCTGTGCTACTGCTAAAGAGAAATGAATATTCATTTCTCTTACAGCGTGCACTCTAACACCTGCAGCCGCTGGCTTCCAGAAGACATCCTACTCACGCTCCTGAGCGCTCCTTGCAGCATCTTGTTGGTCTCAGCGCCCTTGCAGCATCTCGTTGGTCCTGGCGCCGGCAGCTGTTCCTACGCTGAGCGATCACGTGTATAATGAATATAATGAAGATAATGAATATGTATGCCTCTCCATGCCCATAGGTGTAGAGAGGACGGGAGAGCCATGCATACCAGGACAGGACAAGGGAGCCATGTATAGCAGGACAGGATGGGGGAGCCATGCATACCAGGACCGGAGTGGGGAGCCATGCATACCAGGACTGGAGTGGGGAGCCATGCATACCAGGACTGGAGTGGGGAGCCATGCATACCAGGACAGGAGGGGGGAGCCATGCATACCAGGACAGGATGGGGGAGTCATGCATACCAAACAGGGATGAGGGGACAATGCATACCCAGCTTATACTTGAGTCAATAAGCTTACCCAGTTTTCCGTGGCAAAATTAGATGCCTCAGCTTACACTCGGGTCGGCTTATACTCGAGTATATATGGTAAGCCTCGAAAAATTGTTAAAAAATGTATTTTTATTATATTGCTCATTCATCGACTAGTTTGTGGTCTGGAGTACATTTCGGTGGTATTTAACCCTAAAAAAAATTAAAATTATTTTCAATATTATATTGCTCACCCATAGACTATTCCATAGTTTAGAGTTAATTTTGTTGCTATATAAAATTAAAAAAGCTTATTCAAAATGTATTGTGTGAGTCAGTGACCGGTGTTATATGTGAGGGTCGCTATGTGTCCCCCAGGATGTGCACAGGAGCACATTGAGGACATGGGAGTGCATTGCATTCACAGGTATAACTGTGATTGCAATGAAAAATAAAAGTAAGTATTGGTCTTGGGCAAGCTATTTGTCCAAGGCAGATTTAGGAAAACCTGCCATGGGCTTTTATTTTTGAAACGGACTACAGGATGGCAGTGGGGGGGTCCATTTCCTTCCCGGCTGGGTTTTCCATGTGGCCTACAGCCACAGGTTCCTTGTAAAAACCCCTGCAGCAAAGGGTTTGGTGTGTCAGTCTTGTTTTACAAGCCAGCAGGGCAGAAGGCTTTGCCATAACTTCAGCCTGTGTGAAGCAAAATGGAGCCAAGCGGAGCCAAAAGGCCTGGCACCCCTCAGTGTACACGGTGGTGCAGTCAGTCATGGTAACAGGTCCTGGTTACAGACTATTTTGTTTCCCGGCTGTGATCTGGAGGATCCTATTTACTTTCTGTTTTGTGAGTATGCTGACTATTAAAAGAGACTTTGTTTGGAATTTTCCTGGGTCACTGCCTATCTGTCACAGTGCACCAACCCCGCTGCAGTACAATTGGTATTGAATTGCTCATACACAGAGTATTACACGATCTTGGTTACATTTCGGTGCTATTTAAGGCTCAAAAACGTGTTAAAGACGTATTGGTATTATATTGCTCATCTATAGACTTTTAAAAACTTTTTGGCTGATTTTGGAGGTATATAAGCCTCAAAAAATTGTTAAAAAATTGATTGGTATAATATATTACTTGTCCCTAGACTTTTACAGATTCTTGAGTAGATTTAGTAGCTACATTTGTGGCCAAAATTATTGACACCCCTGCCATTCTGTCAGATAATACTCAGTTTCTTCCTGAAAATGATTGCAAACACAAATTCTTTGGTATTATTATCTTCATTTAATTTGTCTTAAATGAAAAAACACAAAAAGAATTGTCCTAAAGCCAAATTGGATATAATTCCACACCAAACATAAAAAAGAGGGTGGACAAAAGTATTGGCACTGTTCGAAAAATCATGTGATGCTTCTCTAATTTGTGTAATTAACAGCACCTGTAACTTACCTGTGGCACCTAACAGGTGTTGGCAATAACTAAATCACACTTACAGCCAGTTGACATGGATTAAAGTTGACTAAACCTCTGTCCTGTGTCCTTGTGTGTACCACATTGAGTATGGAGAAAGAAGACCAAAGAACTGTCTGAGGACTTGAGAAACCAAATTGTGAGGAAGCATGAGCAATCTCAAGGCTACAAGTCCATCTCCAAAGACCTGAATGTTCCTGTGTATACCGTGCACAGTGTCATCAAGAAGTTTAAAGCCCATGGCAATGTGGCTAACCTCCCTAGATGTGGACGGAAAAGAAAAATTGACAAGAGATTTCAACGCAAGATTGTGCGGATGTTGGATAAAGACCCTCGACTAACATCCAAACAAGTTCAAGCTGCCCTGCAGTCCGAGGGTACAACAGTGTCAACCCGTACTATCCGTCGGCGTCTGAATGAAAAGGGACTGTATGGTAGGAGACCCAGGAAGACCCCACTTCTTACCCCAAGGCATAAAAACGCCAGGCTGGAGTTTGCCAAAACTTACCTGAAAAAGCCTAAAATGTTTTGGAAGAATGTTCTCTGGTCAGATGAGACAAAAGTAGAGCTTTTTGGGCAAAGGCATCAACATAGAGTTTACAGGAGAAAAAAAGAGGCATTCAAAGAAAAGAACACGGTCCCTACAGTCAAACATGGCGGAGGTTCCCTGATGTTTTGGGGTTGCTTTGCTGCCTCTGGCACTGGACTGCTTGACCGTGTGCATGGCATTATGAAGTCTGAAGACTACCAACAAATTTTGCAGCATAATGTAGACCCCAGTGTGAGAAAGCTGGGTCTCCCTCAGAGGTCATGGGTCTTCCAGCAGGACAATGACCCAAAACACACTTCAAAAAGCACTAGAAAATGGTTTGAGAGAAAGCACTGGAGACTTCTAAGGTGGCCAGCAATGAGCAATGAGTCTAGACCTGAATCCCATAGAACACCTGTGGAGAGATCTAAAAATGGCAGTTTGGAGAAGGCACCCTTCAACTATCAGGGACCTGGAGCAGTTTGCCAAAGAAGAATGGTCTAAAATTCCAGCAAAGCATTGTAAGAAACTCATTGATGGTTACCGGAAGCGGTTGGTCGCAGTTATTTTGGCTAAAGGTTGCGCAACCAAGTATTAGGCTGAGGGTGCCAATACTTTTGTATGGCCCATTTTTGGAGTTTTGTGTGAAATGATCAGTTTTGCTTTTTGCTTCATTCTCTTTTGTGTTTTTTCATTCAAGACAAATTAAATGAAGATAATAATACCAAAGAATTTGTGTTTGCAATCATTTTCAGGAAGAAACTGAGTATTATCTGACAGAATTGCAGGGGTGTCAATACTTTTGGCCACAACTGTATATAAGCTTTAAAAAACTTGTTCAAAATTTTATCAGTATTATATTGCTCACCCATAGGCTATTCTGGTCTGGAGTACATTTCATGGGTATATAACCCTCAAAAAACTTGTTAAAAAATGTAAGGCTTCAAAAACTTGTTCAAAACCTTAGGCTGTGTGCACACATTGCAGATTTGGTACGTTTTTTGTCTCATTTATTTGGCTCGGATTTGTCACAAAACCTGATGCCAGCAAAGTGAGAGAGATATCCACATTCGCCAAGGAATTCAGACTTCAAGACTAAGGGCACATACCCATTTGCGAGAAAAAAAGCGGTCCGATTTCAGGACCGAAAAAACGGATGAGTGTCATGCGAGAGTCATGCTACTTTTCCACGGAACATCCGTATAACATACATGCAATCCGTATGCAATGCGATTTTAACATGAGATTTATTTTACATACAGCAATTCTCTCTATGTAAAATCTCATGTTAAAATAGCATTGTAAAAAAAACTGTACACATCGTTTTAAAACAAAATAATCTTCAAAACATACATATACATATAGACATATAGATAGTTATAGTAAAAAGTAAAAGCCGGCAGATGCCGCATACAATAAAGAATAGAACAGGTTTGAATAGAATAGATAGACAAGATATATACACATAGTATAGGTATATATATTATTTTAGAGCGAGAGATAGATAGCAGAATAGCCGTTAATTCATTTGTCGGCTTTTGTAAAATAATTGCAAAAGCCTACAGGATAGGAGGCATGGTTTACATATAGTAAACCATTGCATATCAGTTAGATTTATATATGTCCCTAACTAATAATGTTAATAGTGTATGTGTGTAAAATATTGGAGAAATAGGTGTTAGATTAAAGAATTAATTCACGGAAAAAAATTGCGTGGGCTTCTGCACAATTTTCTCCGCCAGAGAGGGAAAGCCAGTGACTGAGGGCAGATATTGATAGCCTAGAAAGGGACCATTGTTATTGGCTCCCCTGGCTACAAATATCAGCCCCCAGCCACCCAAGAAAAGGCACATCTGTAAGATGCGCCAATTCCGGCACGTAGCCTCTCTCTTACCCATTGCCCTGTAGTTGATGGCATATAGGGTAATAAGGGTTATTGTCACCTTGCTATTTTAAGGTGACATTAAGCCTGGTTAATAATTTCTCAGTCCAATTTCCATTGAGAAAAATCTTGTAAATGAGATGTCATCTACTGAATAACATTGGTCAGAGTGCAATCCAATTTTTTTATCGAATTGCATTCGTCCATATTTCTCGCAAGTGAGTATGAGCCCTAAGAGAGGTATTCACATTAGACATGTAGGGTCCCAGCAGAGTGAAACCACCTTGTCGTTGGTTGCTGGGCATGCATGAATTGGCCAAATTATGTGCTAAGCATCTCACATTTTTCTTATTACCCAGAGCAGTAATGCTATTCATATTTCATATATTCCATGTCTACATGCTTTAGCGCAATAGAGTGCAACTTTTTTTGTATATATAGCAAAGTGAATATAAAACCTGAAGTGTCATGTACATGTTCAGTATTTTTGACTTTCAGTTTTGGTGCAGAAAATAATCTGGAGCATGTCAATTCTCTGTGTTTTTCACTATTGACTTCACTCAAATAAATAAAAAACACAGGGCAAAAAAGCTCAAGAAATGTTGCAAAAACGCATCAAAAACAAGTGTTTTTGCAGCTGCAATTTTTTTGCCAAGAGATGCAGAAATGATGCAAAAATAATAAATCCACATGTGCACATACCCTTATTGGAATTATATTGCTTACCCATAGACTATTCCGTGGTCTGTAATGCATTTACTTGGTATATAACTCTCAAAAGTGCATAGCTTTTATGAGTCTAGGAGTACCAATACATCACAATTTGAACAGAATGTGTATGAGGCTCTCCAATGTATGAAGTAGTAACTCTGGAATGCTTCAACGGATCTCTATTCTATGCTATGCAAACTGTCAGCACTGCACTGACAGGTAAATTTGCTTAATCATGCTCTGGGCATGATAAAACATCTTTGCTAGCTCTGGTGATCCGGATGTCTTCATGACGACATTGGGTCACCATGGCAACAAAACAGGACCCCGAGATGACGTCCCAGGGTCTCCGATCCAAGGACAAGGGGGCATTCTTCCCTCTGCCTGCTCCCAAAATGTTGCCATTCGAGTTGAACCAAAGCATTTAGGGGGTTAAAGTGTTGGGAGCAGTGTGTGACCGCTCCTGGCACTGAGTGCCAGGTGTCAGCTGTCAGAATCAGCTGACACCCAGCGGCAATCGCACGCACACAGCATCTGTGTGCGCAAAATAGCCTCAAAATATCCATACGTCCAAGGTTAGTAAGTGTAAGTACAAGGCGACCTGGATGTATGGATACATCTAAGGTCGGAAAGGGTTTAAAGTGGAGTAAAACTGTGACAATATTGTTCTCATCAGCGATCTGGGAGTCAGAGATGCTTCCAGAGGTCTTCCCCATGCTGTTCTTCTATTTAACAATTTTCCCATCCATTTGAACATTTTCATTGCTCCCCAGACCTTTTTGTAGGGTCTGTCAAAAAAAAGCTCTGCTTTCCCATTGACTCCCATTATACTTGTTACTCAAAATGAGAATGCGATTATTAGGAATTGCTTAGTTCGAGGAACAAACACCTGAGCATTTTAGGGTTTGCTCATCTCTATTGCCCAAACATTTTCATCAAACCCTTTATTAAATGTAAAAAATGACAATGTATATTTTTCTTAGCCTAAAGTACAAAGGAAATGTGTCATATTTAACTTTAGATCTATTAGAGATTATTTCATCTTCAATGTGCTTAACTGTTCATTAGAGATGAGCGACTTTGCCTTTTTTCGGGTCGAGTCGGGTTTCAAGAAACCCGACTTTCTCAAAAGTCGGGTCGAACGAAATGGCCGATTATCGTGAAATGTCGAAGGCTGACTGAAACACGAAACCCAATGCAAGTCAATGGGGAAGCAAAGTTGGCAGGGAATGGAGGACAGTAAACACACCTACAGTGCCCATTTGAATGCCAAAAACATCAATTTTTATTACTGAAGCTTGTCAACCTTAATTTACTTCATAATAATAGTTACGCACTGAAAACTGAGGGTTATTTGGCTAAAGTTGTGGGGGGTAGGGCTGGCTCCAGGTTTTCATGTGCCCTGGGCCAAAGAGCGCCCCTTTAACACATACCACAACTCATGATGCTCCGATACGGCAGAGAAATAGCGGTATAGTACAATGACAAATACTTCACTTTTTACATCTCATGACTGATATTGATTTTAAATTCTCCAATAGCTCCAAAAACGGACAGTATATTACTCCATACAGTATTATGGCCACCGCATAGTGCGCTATACAGAGTAATGAGGCCCATATATTTCTCCATACAGAATCATTGGTCCCATATAATATTTGAAACAGTATATGATGAGCTCCACATAATGCTACAGTACATGTTGGTCCCCATGGATAAAGCTCCACTGTCTTATGGGCCCAAATAATGCTCCATATATAATGGGCCCCATTTCTAATGCTCTAGTGTATAATGGGCCCTGTAAATGCTGCTCCAGAGTCTGATGTCCACCTTTGGAATGCTCCAGTGTATGGTGGGCCCCATATATCATTCTCCAGAGTATAGTGCTCCCCAAAAATTGGTGTCCCAACATTGAAAACAATTAAATAAGTCTCCTCGCTAGGGAATCCCAGTACTAGTCTGGACTCCTCGACGTCCCCATCTTCCATCTCACTTCACTTGGCTGTTTAGGGCATACAGACGTGATGTCATTGCGCTCTCTGATCAGAATATCACTGTCAGGACACGCGGAAGACGTCATGGCGGTGGAGCAGAGAGAGGTAAGTATTTCAACTTTGCAAGTGCTTTTATCCTGAGCAAGCAGGGGGGGCCCACTCAATAGCGATGGCACTGGCACAAGGCCCCTCATAGTACGGCGGTGTGTCTGACGGTGGGTGGCCTCCCACCGGCAGAGACACTTTTGCGTACTATGAGGGGCCCTATGCCAGTGCCGTCGCCCATGAGTATGCCTCCCACCTGCTCAAGGAACCTGCACGTTCATCTGCACCTTCCTCTTTGTCACTGTGTAAGGTGGTATAGTATGCGGGAAGGGAAACCTGAGTTTCCTCAGGGTCAGATTCTGGCTGTGTAGAGTGCGAGGGGAATGTAGTGGTCTGGGTCAATGTACCAGCAGAATCATCTAGCAGTGGCTTGGCATCAGTGCACTTGTGGCATCCCCAGGAGTACGGTCGCCACAGTGGCATTACCTTCCTCCTAGGGAGTGTGGTGTCATGCTTGGGAGCAGCGAAGGATCTCTCTAGCAGTTAAACCAACACACAACACATTTCCCACTCCAGGCCAGCGGGAGACCTCTGAACCTGACTGCTGAGGAGCTGCTCTCTGTGGTCGGGAGGAGGTAAGTTAGGGCACTCTGTGCAGGGAAGGGGAAGTGTGTGGATGTGAGAAGGGGAGCTGGAGGATGAGCAGAGTTAAGGCTCACTCCTAGCTGGAGCGCAAGGTCCGAATTCCAGTCTCCGAGTTTGTAGGGACACTGACGTTCCTGCAGCAGAAACCGGAGGAAGTAGCAGCTGTAAATGCTCTGTACCCAACTAAGGCTCGGAGGCCCCAGCATCAACGTGTGGGAGCCAGAAGGAAAAGGCTACGGCTGCCTGCCATACGAGAAGTTCCAAAAGAGAGTCAACAGGGGGAACTTCATTGATCTCAGCACTGCGAGTACCTCAGATAAGCGCTAGAACGGAGGCCACACTACCTATCTGCAGAGAGAGAATTCGAAATTGGCTTCCTGGCTGACCAACTCCTTCTCCATCTGTACTCTGGGTCCTGGACGACACTTACCAAGTACAGGTAAAGGAACTGCACGACTGTGTCTGTCATATTTCTTCTGCGCCTGGTGCACGGCTCTGCTACATCCTGCACTGCACACCATCTACCAACTCTTTCATCTGCCCTGCGACTATGGCCCTACCTGTGCAGGGCTTCTACATCTTAGCCGCACCACAACATCTGTCCCAGAGAAGCGACACTGCAGCGCTGGTCATTCTAATCAGAAACCACAGGTGGCGTCACGTATCATTCACCTATAAACGTAATTCACCCCTTTGCATGGACGCCCAGGGCCACGAACGGGTCACCACCACCGTGACACATCCCTGTGAGACACCGACCCAGTACCGATTAACCCCACTGCCCTGGCTGGCCACCCACACTCCATGTCAGATTCATCTTGGACTTGGGAATTCCCGATTTGACTTGATAGCCCAGGCATGGTATGATAGAAAGAGCTACATGGACTAATGTGAAGTGTGGCCTGCTGCATCATTCACTTTTGGTGGGGGTGAAGGACACAAGGAAAGGGGTCCTTCCAGACCAGGAGCCAGCACTTGATGACTCAGTGCTTGCATTTTTTGAAACTTCAGAAGAGGAGGACATATTTGCTGGAGTCTGCTTCAGCAATGTAAGCCAAAACCAGTTCCTCATGCTCCGCCTTTAAAAGCGGTTAACCTACTCCCAGAAAAGGTAGCCTTCCAGGCGTTCCGGAGCAAGACCATGACGCAGGTTCAACACCTCCTGCCTTAGCTGCTATTGTGCTTTTGCCACTACCAGCAGATGCACGACCACCATCAGCACCAGCTGTCCCCCCCACGCCCACGTCCGCGGCCTCTTCTACCAAACTTCAAAATTTTGCAGAAAATAGACCCAAAATAACATCAGATATATGGCACTGTATCAGAAGTGTAAAGCTCTATTCAATCAAAGGATAATTGTCAATCTCCCTATATTTTCCATCAGTCACACAGAGGCGCTCACAGGCTCAGTATGGATTAGACAAGAATATAAAAATTAGACAAAGTGTACAGTATCATCAGATAGCAGGTATACAGTATATAGTATAGTTTAAACATTCTAAATCTCCGTAGATATTTGAGGAGGCACACACAGACACTCTCAGGCTCAGTATTGGATTACAACACAATCTAAAAAGCCGTAAAACGGTAATGGATCTCAAGAGTACAGCTGTACACAGTGTAGGTATCATTGTTGTCATTCTCAGTATTTATTTCCACAGTCAGAAAATAACTCTCACTTGGTCAGTTTGGATTAGACCAGAATATAACAAGCAGTAAATGGGTAATGTATCACAAGCGTAGAGCTGTATACAGTGTTGGGGTAATTTTTAAATGTACATCTAAATTGCAGGAGAAACCCATAGACACACACACGCTCAGGATGGATCACACCACAATATAACAAGAAGATCCACAAGAAATAATCACACATGTGGGACAATGTTACAGGTGTCAATGATACTCTTAGAGTGTTGGTTGGAGGAGGACTTCCTGGCAGAAAGGGTACAGTATCACCAGATACCAGGTATATATAGCATAGTTTAAACATTAGCAATGTACATCTATATATCAGGAGTAGTGTTGAGCCACCCCGCTAGTGTTTTGGTTCGTCGCACAGCAGGCAAGTTCGTTGAATGTTCGTCGAACGTTCGACGAACACCGTCGAACCCCATTGAAAACAATGGCAGGCAAACACAAACACATACAAATACATAGAAAACAATTACAAAACACCTTAAAAGGTGTCCCATAGCAGACAAAATGCTCAGAAGACAAAAATAACATATGGAAAAGGGCAACTACATTTAGAAAAGAGGTGGAGGAGTAAAAGGAGGAGGTGGAGGAGACACAGATATAGGCTTGTCATGCCCTTATGAAGTTAAGAAAGGCTGTAATAAAAATGTGAAATACAAACACAAAAAAAAATTTCTGAAATCGAACACGATCATATACCGTCGGACTTTCCACCAATAAATTATGCCAACTGCCGATCGAGCGGCGTTATTCCCACGAACCTCCAAACAGCGTCCATGAAGGCAAAGTGTTTGGTTTCCGGGGGCAGTATGATTGCAAAGCTGAACCTTAAAGGAATGTCAAAAAGGGCACCACCAGGAGTGGAGCCTGTGACTTAATTGGACTCCACCCGGGAAACCACAACCATGCCACCAAAAGAAAAGATGCACACATTGAAAGCTTTGTTGATTCTGTGTGTGGTGTGGTATGTCCGTTTGTAGTTATGCTAGCGATTTCTCAGCTTTATTCCGTTAACGACCAAGACTCAGGCATGCCCCCGAGGTATGCGTCAAGCTTACTAGAGGGATACGCGAGGCTCTAGAACACGAGATCGAGCAATAACAGGTCTATCATGCCCTTACATGTCCGGGGCTGCATGCGTGTTACACTGAAAGGACCAGCTTTTGTCGCTTACAGGTGCAGATAACCCACTGAACACTGTTAGTGATGGGGATCTGAGATTCCAATTATTCCCCGCGAACAATGATTTCCCAGTAAGTGCAGGTCAACCGCAATTCTGGAATTAGGCCTAACCGGCATTCCTGAAAAAATTACGTGTCCAAACCACAGGTGCTGTAGCTTGCTTAACAGCTCGGCAGCCGTTCTCAGGCCCAGTATGGATTCGACAACATTGTTGAAAGTTGATAAAGGGTACAGTTTCACCGGATAACACGTATATATGTAGCATGGTTTACACATTAAAAACCTATGTCTATATATCAGGAGGCAGGCTCAGACGGTCTCAGGCCCAGTATGGATTAGACGTGATTGGACAAAGGTGAGAAAGGGTAACGTATCACCGAATTACAGGTATGTATAGCATAGTTTACACATTAAAAATATATGTCTATAGATCAGGAGGCAGACTCAGATGTTCTCAGGCCCAGTATGGATTTGACCAGATTGTACAAAGTTGAGAAAGGGTACATTATCACTGGATAGCAGGTATATATAGCATAGTTTAAACATTTAAAATCTGTGTGCTCTCAGTATGGATTAGACAACAATCTAAAAAGTAGAAAAAAGGAAATGTATTTGAAGCGTACACCAGTATACACTTTTGGTGGTATTTTTAAATCTTCATATATATTTCTGTCTCAATAAGACAGTCCAGCCTCTCCGAAATAGGAAATGAGATGCATACAATTACTGACATAAAGTCAGTGATCGCAAAAATCTAGGAATTATTAATCACAGGAAAAACTTCCGTCACAATTCTCAGAGGCGATGCTGACCCTCAATTAATTTGTGTGTGGAGACAGCGAAAACATTTCTTTGTGAAGAAAGTGTTGCTGTATCACAGTACCGTTGATCCCATCAGCGTTACTCATCTCCATCAAATTTTTATCACAGCGAGAGATGTAAACATGGTGCTCACTGCCTATCATGATCTGTCATGTAACTTTGGAGTGCAAAAGACAGAAGCCACAGGCCGTAGGCAATTCTATGGGATTGGCATGAGAGGACACATTTAAAAATGTGCGCTGGAATGTCACACGTCTGTGAGTAGGAAAACTGTGAAAGCTGATGATAAACCACCACTGCATGTCATTGTGAGTCGATGTCCATAAGAAATGGAAGCCATTGATCATCTGAAGCTAGAGCCCGGCCAGCAGGACAGGGCATAGCTACGTCTTAACCATCATCTATCAGTTCAACACATTTGTAGTGGCAGTCCCAGTGAAGGATTTGACAGCCCAGACTACACAGCGGAGGAGCAGGGAGAGGTAAACATTGCAAATGCTGTGACCCTGCCCAAGCAAGGGGGGCACACTCGTGGGCATCAGTACTGGCACTGGGCCCCTCATAGTATGGCGGTGTGTCTGACGGTGGGTGAGACACTCGATTGCACTATGAGGGACCCCGTGCCAGTGCCCGCGCCCAAGAGTCGGCCTACCCACCAGGGCAACGGCACTCGCACGGTTGCGTGCACTAGGTGGTGACCCCAGTCATGGGGGGGAGGCAGCCCAGTTAGGGAGGTTTACAAAATGGCATATGTTGATGTGGGACATTCAGCTGCTGCTAAAGGCGAAATTGGTCAAGTACGAGGAAGAGGAGGACCAAAGCAAGCCATTTTTCTGGCAACCTATGTGTCATCAGGGTAAGGTGGGACAAAATCCTTGGAAACCCATGCATGGTTCATTTTAATGAAGGTTAGATCATCCACATTTTGGGTCGACAGACGGGTCCTTTTTTCTGTCAGGATTGATCTAGCTGCACTGAAGACTCTTTCCGATAGCACACTTGCAGCTGGGCAAGCGAGTTCCTGTAAGGCATATTGTGCCAATTCAGGCCAGGTGTCCAGTTTAGCGGCCCAATAGTCAAATGGGAATGACCTGTGAGGGAGAACATCGATATGGGATGAGAAGTAGTTTGTAACCATAGTTGACAACTGCTGTCTCCTGTCACTTTCAATCGATGCAGTATTACCAGTCGTGTGAGCGGGACTTGAAAAATCAGTCCACAACATGGTCATGAAACCCCTGTTTCCAACGCTACTTCTGATGTGTGCACCACGAACACCTCTTCCAAGCTGCCCCCGGCCCCTATGGCTCGTGTGAGAACCATCACCGCTGCTGTGTGCTGGGAATGCCTCAACCAACCGGTTTACCAGAGTTGCTTGTTTGTTAGCCAATATTAGGTCAAGGTTCTCCTGTGGCATTATGTTTTGGAATTTGCCTTTATAGCGTGGATCCAGGATGCTGGCCAACCAGTAGTCGTCTTCGTTCATCATTTTGGCAATGCGAGGGTCCCTTTTTAGGATCTGCAAGGCATAATCTGACATGTGGGCCAATGTTCCCGGTGTCAATGATGCACTGTGAGTGCTGGGTGGAGGAGCACTTTCTGGCAAATCCACATCCCTCCAGTCACGCACAAACCCTGCTCCTTAATGTGTGTCAAAGTTTGCATGAGCAGACGCATAAGTGGGATGCTCATGCTTATGATGGCATCGTCTACGCTTACCAGCCGTGTGCATTCCTCAAAACACTGAAGGACTTTACAGAGGTCTTTCAGCTTCGACCACTGCACACCTGTCAACTACATGTCTTCCCTCAAAGTGCCTGCCCGTGTATCCTCCCACAAATGCATTATGGCCTGCCTCTGTTCGCACAGCCGCTCAACCATGTGCAGTGTGGAGTTCCACCTTGTTGCAACATCGATAATTAGGCGGTGCTTGGGAAGGTGGAGCAATCGCTGCAGCTTCTGTATACGACTGGAGTGTACCGGCGACTGGCGGATGTGCGAGCACAGTCTTCGAACCTTATGGAGCAGGCCTGTTAACTCCGGATAATTATTGAGGAAGCACTGCACCACCAGATTCAAGGTGTGAGCCAAGCAAGGTATGTGTCTGAGTTTTGAGAGGGCTATGGCTGCCACAAAATTCTGGCCGTTATAACTAACTACCTTGCTTGCCTCAAGATGTAGACTGCCCAGCCATGACTCAGTTTGTCGCTGAAAGTAGTCGGCCAGTACCTCCGCGGTGTGTCTGTCGCCCAAACACATCATCTTCAACACAGCCTGCTGACGCATTCCACTAGCTGATCGATAGGGGGACACCTCGTGTGCAACACTGGCAGCTGCGGATGGAGTGCTCACGCTACTGCGCTCTGTGGACGAGCTTTCGTTTCTGGAGGAGGAGGGTCGAATGCCTACAGCCAACTGTTTCCTATACCGAGGGCTAGGCAGCACTGTCCCACAACCGCTGTCCCCTGTGGACCCTGCATCCACCACATTAACCCAGTGCTCAGTGATGGACACGTAACTGCCCTGGCCATGCCTACTGGACCATGCATCAGTTGTGAGGTGCACCTTTCCATTCACTGATTGCTTGAGTGCACTGACAATGCGGTCTTTCACATGAAGTTGGAGGGCTGGGATGGCTTTGCGAGAAAAGAAGTAGCGATTGGGTAGGTCATAGCGTGCTACTGTGTAGGCCATGAGTTCGCAGAAAGCTGCGCTTTCAACCCAGCGATAGGGCATCATCTCTAACGAGATTAGTTTGGCAATGTGGGCATTCAAACCCAGTGTACGTGGATGAGAGGATGAGTACTTTCTTGTCCTACTCATAGTCTCTGGTAGGGTGAGCTGGACTTGAGAGCTGCATATGGTGGAACTAGCGGTGGACATGGCGGACTGAGAGAGGGTTGATGATGCTGATGGAGTTGGTGTTCTTTCTGATGGACTAGATTCAGTCTTTCGTTGATATAACATTTTGATTCCCTGACTGCTTTGGCCTTGCGACGACACCTCAACATTTGCTGCTGGTGGTGTGCTAACCGGTGGGCTTACAGTGGGGGAAACAATGTAGCGTTGCTGACTACCTTCTTTGGGAGCAGTTGCACATGTGGTATGTGAGGTTTGGTAGTCCGTCCACGCTTGCAAGTGCATGGTGGTTAAATGTCTAAGCATGCAAATGGTATTCAAATCTCTCAGATTTTTCCCTCAGCTAAAGGTCTTTGCGCACTTCTTACAGATAACCTTTGCCTGATCATTAGGATTTTGTTCAAAAAAGTGCCACACTGCACTCTTCCTACTATGGAAGACATTTTGAGGCCTTGCACGCTGTGCTATTTTGACCGTCTGGCCAAGCTGTCCTGCAACTCTTTTGGTTTTTGTAACCCGTTTTTGGACTGCTCCGGACCTGCCAGATAAGATGTTGCGATGTCGATGCCTGCTGCGGATGCTCCTCCTCTTCTGAGCTATTGGCAGCGGCACCCTCTTCCCCCAATGGATGCCAATCTGGGTCAACAACTGGGTCATCCATCACCTCCTCTTCAATGTCATGTGCACCTTCCTCTGTGTCACTGTGTCTGGTGGTATAGTATGCGGGAAGGGGCACCTGAGTTTCATCAGGGTCAGATTCTGGCTCAGTACACTGCGAGGACAATGTAGTGCTCTGAGTGAATGTAGCAGCAGATAAATCTAGCAGTGGCTGTGCATCAGTGCACTCCATGTCAGATTCATCTTTGCCTGGGTAATTCACGATTTGACGTGATAACCCAGGCATGGTATGTGAAAACAGCTCCATGGAGTAATCTGTAGTGTGGCCTGCCGCATCCTTCAATTTTTGATGGGGTGAAGGTCACAAGGAAAGGTGTGGTTCATGACCATGAGCCTCCAATGACGACTCAGTGCTTTTATTTTTTAAAACTTCAGAAGAGGAGGCGATAGAGCTGGAGGCTGAGTCAGCAATGTAAGCCAAAACTTGTTCCTGAAGCTCTGGCTTTAAAAGCGGTTTACGTACTCCCAGAAAAGGGAGCCTTCGAGGCATTGTGGAGCCAGACGATGACGCAGGCTCAACACCTCCTGCATTTGGTGCTATTTTGCTTTTGCCACTACCAGCAGATCCACCACCATCGCCAACACCATCATTACCAGCTGGCAACCCCCGCCCACTTCCACGGACTCTTCCACCACACTTCCTCATTTTTGGGGAAAATGTATCCAAAATACCACCAACTATATGGTACTGTAAAATAAGGTACAAGGTGTATATAGTAGTGGGGAGTATTTGAATCTCTCTACAGACTTCAGGACACAAGTGTATTCTGTCAGGCCCTGTGTATATTACACCTCAAAGTAACAGGCTGATTCTGGATGGTGTAAAAAAGGTGTATAGAGGACTGGGGAGAAATGGAATCTCTCTACAGACTTCAGGACACAGTTGGATTCTGTCAGGCCCTGGGTATATTACACCTCAAAGTAACTGGCTGATTCTGGATGGTGTAAAAGAGGTGTATAGAGGACTGGGGAGAAATGGAATCTCTCTACAGACTTCAGGACACAGTTGGATTCTGACAGGCTCTGGGTATATTACACCTCAAATTAACAGGCTGATTCTGGATGGTGTAAAAGAGGTGTATAAAGGACTGGGGAGAAATGGAATCTCTCTACAGACTTCAGGACACAGTTGTATTCTGTCAGGCCCTGTGTATTTTACACCTCAAAGTAACAGGCTGATTCTGGATGGTGTAAAAAAGGTGTATGGGGACTGGGGAGAAATGGAATCTCTCTACAGACTTCAGGACACAGTTGTATTCTGTCAGGCCCTGTGTATTTTACACCTCAAAGTTACGGACTGATTCTGGATGGTGTAAAAAAGGTGTATAGAGGACTGGGGAGAAATGGAATCTCTCTACAGACTTCAGGACACAGTTGTATTCTGTCAGGCCCTGGGTATATTACTCCTCAAATTAACAGGCTGATTCTGGATTTTGTAAAAAAGGTGTATAGAGGACTGGGGAGAAATGTAATCTCTCTACAGACTTCAGGACACAGTTGGATTCTGTCAGACCCTGGGTATATTACACCTTAAATTAACAGGCTGATTCTGGATGGTGTAAAGAAGGTGTATAGAGGACTGGGGAGAACTGGAATCTCTCTACAGACTTCGGGACACAGTTGGATTCTGTCAGGCCCTGGGTATATTACACCTCAAAGTAACAGGCTGATTCTGGATGGTGTAAAAGAGGTGTATAGAGGACTGGGGAGAAATGGAATCTCTACAGACTTCAGGACACAGCTGGATTCTGACAGGCCCTGGGTATATTACACCTCAAATTAGCAGGCTGATTCTGGATGGTGAAAAAAAGGTGTATAGAGGACAGGGGAGAAATGGAATCTCTCTACAGACTTCACGACACAGTTGTATTCTGTCAGGCCCTGTGTATTTTACACCTCAAAGTAACAGGCTGATTCTGGATGGTGTAAAAAAGGTGTATAGAGGACTGGGGAGAAATGGAATCTCTCTACAGACTTCAGGACACAGTTGGATTCTGTCAGGCCCTGGGTATATTACACCTTAAATTAACAGGCTGATTCTGGATGGTGTAAAAAAGGTGTATAGAGGACTGGGGAGAAATGGAATCTCTCTACAGACTTCAGGACAAAGTTGGATTCTGTCAGGCCCTGGGTATATTACACCTCAAAGTAACAGGATGATTCTGAATGGTGTAAAAGAGGTGTATAGAGGACAGGGGAGAAATGGAATCTCTCTACAGACTTCAGGACACAGCTGGATTCTGACAGGCCCGGGTATATTACACCTCAAATTAACAGGCTGATTCCGGTCTGGTGTAAAAAAAGGTGTATAGAGGACTGGCGAGAAATGAAATCTCTCTACAGACTTCAGGACACAGTTGTATTCTGTCAAGCCCTGTGTATTTTACACCTCAAAGTAACAGGCTGATTCTGGATGGTGTAAAAAAGGTGTATAGAGGACTGGGGAGAAATGAAATCTTTCTACAGACTTCAGGACACAGTTGGATTCTGTCAGGCCCTGGGTATATTACACCGCATTGTATTAGGCAGAAATTGCCTAGTGTATGACAAACTACAAGGTGTATATAGAATTGGGCAGAATTGGAATCTCCCTAGAGTGTAGGTCTGTAAGAACGGACAAACTCCTCGGCTTTTTCTTAGAGTCACACCGAGATAACTTCAATTTGGCCGTGATATCAGCCGGTACACGGTACTGTGTGAGGAGCGTACATGTACATCGCTGTACGGTGTGTGTATGTAAAATTGTCAAGCTCCGTGTTTTTGTATACGGACTGACACGCTGTCTCTCTCTAGTTTTGAATGTAATCAAACAGCAGATATACGAAACTGTTTGAAAAACGGACAAAACTCTAAGGTGTAGGTCTGTAAGAACGGACAAACTCCTCGGCTTTTCCTTACAGAGTCACACACAGATTGTCAAGCTCCGTGTTTTTGTATATGGACTGACACACACTGTCTCTCTCTAGTTTTGAATGTAATCCAACAGCAGATATATGAAACTGTTTGAAAAGCGGACAAAACTGTAAGGTGTAGGTCTGTAAGAACGGACAAACTCCTCGGCTTTTCCTTACAGAGTCACACACAGATAGCTTCAATTTGGCCGTGATAACAGCCGGTACACGGTACTGTGTGAGGAGCGTACACGTACACCGCTGTACGGTGTGTGTATGTAAAATTGTCAAGCTCCGTGTTTTTGTATACGGACTGACACACACTCTCTCTAGTTTTGAATGTAATCTAACAGCAAATATGCAAAACTGTTTGAAAAACGGGCAAAACTCTAAGGTGTAGGTCTGTAAGAATGGACAAACTCCTCGGCTTTCCCTTACAGAGCCACACATAGATTGTCAAGCTCCATGTTTTTGTATACTGACTGACACACGCTGTCTCTCTCTAGTTTTGAATGTAATCAAACAGCAGATATACGAAACTGTTTGAAAAATGGACAAAACTCTAAGGTGTAGGTCTGTAAGAACGGACAAACTCCACGGCTTTTCCTTACAGAGTCACACAGATAGCTTCAATTTGGCCGTGATAACAGCCAGTACATGGTACTGTGTGAGGAGCGTACACGTACAACGCTGTACGGTGTGTGTATGTAAATTTGTCAAGCTCCATGTTTTTGTATACGGACTGACACACGCTCTCTCTAGTTTTGAATATAATCAAACAGCAAATATACGAAACTGTTTGAAAACCGGACAAAGCTCTAAGGTGTAGGTCTGTAAGAATGGACAAACTCCTCGGCTTCTCCTTACAGAGTCACACAGAGATAGCTTCAATTTGGCCATGATAACAGCCGGTACACGGTACTGTGTGAGGAGCGTACACCGCTGTACAGTGTGTGAAAAAATGAACGCTCAGTACCTCACCAGGACAAAACAATAAAATTTGGATTGCTTTTAAAAAGGCAGTTTGAACACCAGTGTGCACACAGCAATGCACGTAGCCTTAATAGGCAGCCTAATCACCACCAGCGCTGCTGCACAAAAGCAAAAATCTTCACCTTTCACTGCACACTAACTACAGTGAAAAGCGCCATCAGCAGAAGCAGTTTTTTTTTTCTTTTGGCCTTCCTAAGGCTCTCCCTATAGAATCATCATCAGCAGCAGCTCTCCCTATTGTGAGATCAGCATAAGTAACATGGCGGTCGGCGTGCACGCCCTTTTATACCCCCTTTGACGCCACACAAAGCAAGCCAATCACTTGCATGCCCTTCTGAAAGATGGTGGTGACCACTGCCTATGTCATCACGTTGCCCACAGTGTCCGTTCTTCCTGATTGGCTGAAAAAGGGCGCTAAAGTATCTTTTGAAACGCGACTTTGGCGCGATGATCGCCGACCGCGTGGCCGACCTCACGCTAAGGTCGGGTTTCGTTTCATGAAACCCGACTTTGGCGAAAGTCAGCGACTTTTGAATTTTTTCAATCCGTTTCACTCAACTCTACTGTTCACAATTACATTAATTTTGACCGGGGGTATCCAAACTTTTACATGCCAATGAATATAAGAAGCATCATATGCTGAGAAAGATGCAGACTTGTCTTGTGAGCCTCCATCAAAGTCAGAAATCTATTACAGGATGCAATTGTGTACCCTATTATGGCAATTTATTGAAGGGGTGTTAAAATGGTCGTCTCAAGTTGCCTCTTGAGCAGCTCAGAGCAATGCAGTCTCTGTACAGTTTTCTTGCGTTCTGGTTTCCAGCAGGACGGGTTCTCCTCCTTGGTTGACAGCTGTGGTGAATAGTAGAACTTCTGTATAATATTAGTAAAACTATAAAGTTCAGCACAATTTCTGCTATAGCACTTTTAGCTCTCTATGGTTTGTTCTGGAGTCTACACTGTTATCACTTAAGTTACATGAAGAGATGACAGGGCATTTGAATGAGCACACAGATCCAGACAGCCAGAGCACAAAGCTGATGGTGATGACAGACAGCAGAGATTACCAACCCTTCTCTGAAAGCTTCAGGCTGGTAATTTGCAAGATTTATAATACCATTCTTCAGAAGCTGAAAAGTGAAGGGGAAGTGAGCAGTTAACTGTGTTAGGATTGGCGGAACGCACCAAATAAAAAATTATAATAAGGTGCGTTCGCAACCCGGGGTCCACCGTGCGGTGATGGGGAAACCGCAGCTAGCACAATGGCGCAGCAAGGCTGCAAGAGAGAAAACACTTAAAGGGAACCTGTCACCCTCCCAGGGTTTTTTAAGTTAAAGAGCCACCTTCAGCAGCACTAAGGCTGCACTCTGTGAAGGTGGCTCTTCTTTTTCTGACCCCTAGTAATGCTGAAATATCGACTTTTATAACTAGCTCCTCATACCTGTAATGTGTCCCATAGGTATGGTGGGTCCCCCTGTATCAGCCACCCACCATCCGTCCATCATGCCTTTCCGGCATCTCGGCGCCGCCCACCATCTGTCCATCATGATGCCCCTGTGCGTCGCTGCCTCCTCCTGTTTTGAATGCCGGTGCATGCACTGTGACAAGAGTTCTAGGGCATGCGCAGTGCGCGCCCTGTCCCGAGAACTGACATCAGGCTATTGCGCCTGTGCGTTGCCGAGGCCCCAGCCCCACAGTGTGAATACATCATAACACACTGTGGGGTGCGATCTGGGATCTCCACAACATGCAGGCGCAATAGCCTGATGTCGGTTCTCGGGCAGCGTGCACTGCACATGCCCGAGAACTCTTGTCACAGTGCAGGCGCCAGCATTCAAAACAGGAGGAGGCAGCGACGCACAGGGGCATCATCATGGACGGATGGTGGGCGATGCCCAGACACAAGACAAGCGGCATGATGGGCGGATGATAGGCGGCGCACAGACACAGGACAGAGGCATGATGGACGGATGGTAGGCGGCTGATACAGGGGGACACACCATACCTATGCGACACATTACAGGTATGAGGAGCTATTTATAAAAGTCGATATTTCAGCGTTACTACGGGTCAGAAACAGAAGAGCCACCTTCACAGAATGCAGCCTTAGTGCTGCTGAAGGTTACTCTTTTACTTAAAAACGCCCTGGGGGGTGACAGGTTCCCTGTAAAGCGCACTGAGTTAAATGTCACTCAGTGTGCACAGAGTGAAAAGTAACAAGCTCTGTTACACTACAGAGCGGTACTATAAAGCAAAGCAAAAAGGACTTTACCCTGTTAGACTGCACAGATGAATAGAAAAATACTAATTGGGGTTCCTATAACTTAATCCTCCAGGAAAGACTAAGCTGGTGGTTGACCGTGCTCTGACACACGGTGTGCTTTAATACGTGCACCTGAGGATGCCCAGTGCTGATGCTAAGTTCAAGTGGGAGTTCCCACCCTACACTGCCTGTCTAGATCAACACTTGCAGTACTATTAGCGGCACACGTGCACACAGTGTGGTAAAGTAGCCACCAACACACCAAACACACGATACTAGCACACAGGTGTGCACCATTGAGAGCTTTTTATACCTTGCTCAAGTCCAGACAGACAGGACCTTGCCTGTGGACCAATCTGAAGCTGCCACATCACCAGAACACCTGACGTCCGAGCACCAATGGGAAGGCACCATATCATGGACATGCTCAGTAGGGTGAAATCTGGACTTAGGCTCCAGAGCACAGCGCTGCACATGTAAACTAGTAGTCACCACAGGCTTAGGTGGAGGGCCAGCAGTTACTATACATGCAGCACGAGCCTGGGCAAGGTGCTGGGACTGAAGTCTGTGCTGAGCAGTCATCCCAGCGACCAAGCCTGAATGGGGAACCACAACTCCAGACAAGGCTTGAGATCCATCCCGTGCAGCAGGAGAATCCCTGCGCCTAACATTATCCCACCTATAACACCCCCTCCATGGCGATGGTTGCCATGCTCAGAAGATGCCATAGGCTGGGAGGCATGGAAATGTTTTTACAGATCAGCTGAAGTTCTAGATGGTATGAAGAACTTGCCCAGGGGGTACATAGCCTTTTAGACACAGGCTCTCACAGAAGCTACCACATTTTTGTATGCTTTCTGTTGCCCAATCAATCTGGGGGGAGTGAAGATGCAGCCATGGTATCCCCAAAAGTACCTCATCCATACCCTCTAGAATAACCAGAAAAGAGATTATCTCCTGATGGTGTGGAGACACAGTGAGGATAAGGGGTAATGCACGATGAAAAATTGGGGTTGGCAAAACATCCCTGTTTGCTACCCGAAAAGACATTGGGTTAGGTAGCATTACCAATGGGATAGCGTGCTGTTGGGCAAAGGTAGAGGAGATGAAATTGCCCTCTGCCCTGGAATCCACACAAGCCTGTGCAGTGAGAGCAGCCGACCCACACGTCAGAGTAACCCCAAAAGCTAACTTGGGTGACACCTCAACAGGAACTAGTGAACCTTTCCCCAAGGCCACCTGAGGTTGTGACTCTTTCAGACACATGATGCACTTATTGGCGAAGTGTTCGTCTTGCCCACAGGCAAAACAAGTCGGCTGCGGACGTACAGAGCGGGAAACTGGCTCCGCTCGAGAGATGTCCATGGGCTCTACAGGGTCATCAACCAGAGTTGGGGAACACATGGGATTGGCGAAGTTCAGAGTCAACAGAACCCTAGATTTAATATGAGCTCGCTCCAAACCACGCTCAACATGCCGCAGATCTATGCGGGTGGCCAAAGATATTAGTTCCTCCAGGGAAGTTGGAATCTCCCTAGTGGCCAAAGCATCCCTGACATGATCTACTAATCCCTTCCAGAAGATAGGTGTCAAAACCTTATCAGGCAGCTCCAACTCGGTAGCCAGAGTACAGAAATGGATGGCAAGCTGGCTCGCCAAAGACAAACCTTGAGTTAAAGCCAAGAGTTGAAGTGCGGTATCGTGAGTTTCCTGTGGCCCCAAAAAACCTCTTTCAGGGCAGCCAAAAAACAAGAGACTCTAAGGATCAGAAGATCATCTCATTCCCACAATGGCATAGCCCATTTCAACGCCCTGCCAAATAATAGGGAGATAATAAACCCCACCTTAATACGGTCTGTTGGTTATTGTGAAGCCAGGAACTCCAGGTGGATTGAGCACTGATTCACAAATCCTCTGCTGTCCCCGGAAAATTTTTCGAGCAGCGAAAAATACGGCACTGAAGAAACAGGAACCGCAGCAGAAACCTTAGTAGTGGCTTCGGCGGCTGCTTGTGCTACCAATGCGGCAAGATCCACAGTTGTAGACGCCCACTTGGAGTGGTCAACCTGCTCTCAAGCTGGTGGATGTACCGTTGAAGATGCTGATCATCCACCATTGCTAGCCAGACCCTGGTGCTAGTATACTGTTAGGATTGGCAGAACGCACCAAATAAGAAATTATAATAAGGTGCATTCGCAACCCGGGGTCCAAAGTATGGTGATGGAGAAAGCGCAGCTAGCATAATGGGGGAGCAAGGTTGCGATAGAGAAAACACTTAAAGCGCACTGAGTTAAATGTCACTCAGTGTGCACAGAGCGAAAAATAACAAACTCTGTTACACCACAGAGCGGTACTATAAAGCAAAGCAAAATGGACTATACCCTGTTAGACTGCACAGGCATATAGAAAAATACTAATTGGGGTCCCTATAACTTAACCCTCCAGGGAAGACTAAAACCTTACATAACAAAAACCTTGTATTTTAACAAGTGTGTGTAGGCTTTATGTACTCACTGTACATGCAGTTAAAAAACACTCTTGTTAAGTTTTTTATTCATGAAATGTGCATATACACTCACTGGCCACTTTATTAGGTACACCATGCTAGTAAGGGGTTGGACCCCCTTTTGCCTTCAGAACTGCCTCAATTCTTCGTGGCAGAGATTCAACAAGGTGCTGGAAGCATTCCTCAGAGATTTTGGACCATATTGACATGATGGCATCACACAGTTGGCGCAGATTTGTCGGCTGCACATCCCTGATGCAAATCTCCCGTTCCACCACATCCCAAAGATGCTCTATTGGCTTGAGATCTGGTGACTGAGGAGGCCATTTGAGTACAGTAAACTCATTGTCATGTTCAAGAAACCAATCTGAGATGATTCGAGCTTTATGACATGGCGCATTATCCTGCTGAAAGTAGCCATCAGATGTTGGGTACATTGTGGTCATAAAGGGATGGACATGGTCAGCAACAATACTCAGGTAGGCTGTGGCGTTGCAACGATGCTCAATTGGTACCAAGGGGCCCAAAGAGTGCCCAGAAAAAATTCCCCACACCATGACACCACCACCACCAGCCTGAACCGTTGATACAAGGCAGGATGGATCCATGCTTTCATGTTGTTTACGCCAAATTCTGACCCTACCATCCGAATGTCGCAGCAGAAATCGAGACTCATCAGACCAGGCAACGTTTTTCCAATCTTCTACTGTCCAATTTCGATGAGCTTGTGCAAATTGTAGCCTCAGTTTCCTGTTCTTAGCTGAGAGGAGTGGTACCCAGTGTGGTCTTCTGCTGCTGTAGCCCATCTGCCTCAAAGTTCGACGCACTGTGCGTTCAGAGATGCTCTTCTGCCTACCTTGGTTGTAACGGGTGGCAATTTGAGTCACTGTTGCCTTTCTATCAGCTCGAACCAGTCTGCCCATTCTCCTCTGACCTCTGGCATCAACATGGCATTTCCGGCCACAGAACTGCCGCTCACTGGATTTTTTTTCTTTTTCGGACCATTCTCTGTAAACCCTAGAGATGGTTGTGCGTGAAAATCCCAGTAGATCAGCAGTTTCTGAAATTCTCAGACCAGCCCTTCTGGCACCAACAATCATGCCACGTTCAAAGGCACTCAAATCACCTTTCTTCCCCATACTGATGCTCGGTTTGAACTGCAGGAGATTGTCTTGACCATGTCTACATGCCTAAATGCACTGAGTTGCCGCCATGTGATTGGCTGATTAGAAATTAAGTCTTAACACACAGTTGGACAGGTGTACCTAATAAAGTGGCCAGTGAGTGTATGTGTACTGTATGTAATATAATGTGAGTGTATTCATATACTCACTTACCGCTGCTTTTGCCAATGTCTAGTGCCATTCTGCTCCTCTCCTCAGTAAAATCACTGTAGTTGAGCTCACTCTCTGCTCTATGCATAAGTCAAGAGACTCTTTTACAATGAAAGGCTATGCAGCCTGGTTCTGATGTTCCATAGGCTTACATTGTATCAGTCACTTCCGGATCACGCAGAGCTCAGCATGACCCAGACAGTCTGCATAGAGGTAATGTCACTCAGAAGAGGAGGAGAACAACACTGGACCCTGGAGAAAACAGCAGTAGGTGAGCATATTGACATGGGCGGACATACCACCCATTCAACCGGTGCACTGCACCGGGGCCCAGAGCCTCCAGGGGTCCCTTCAAGGCGGCTAATGATAAGGGCAATCTGTCCATTTTCTCCAAGCCCGAGGCTCCGGGAGGCCCCTGGCCAGATTGCCTTCATGTGTAGCGGCGGGCAGGGAGCGATCCAGGCAGCTCCGCAGCCTGCAAGAGGGAATAGCAGGAGCCGAGCTGCAAGGACCCATCCTGCTTCCTGCCTGCCACCCTTCCTGTCTGACACAGATAGGAGCTGTTGTGTCAAAGTGAGGAAGCACGGGCGATGCTGCGGACAGGTGAGACGAGAGAGGTGGTGGCTGTGTGTGTGTGTGTGTATGTATGTATGTGTGTATGTCTGTGTGTGTGTGTATGTATGTCTGTGTGTGTGTGTATGTCTGTGTGCGTATGTATGTCTGTGTGTGTATGTGTGTATGTATGTATGTATGTGTGTGTGTATGTATGTCTGTGTGTGTGGGTGTATGTATGTATGTATGTCTGTGTGTGTATGTATGTCTGTGTGTGTATGTATGTCTGTGTGTGTATGTGTGTATGTCTGTCTGTGTGTGTGTGCCTGTGTGTATGTCTGGTTGTGTAGGTTAGCCTGGCCCTGGAGGTGATGGGGACATGAGGAGAAGACCGTGATGGGGAGAGAAGGCCATGATGCCTGGGGTGATGGGAGAAGGCCATGAGGGGGTAATGGGAGAAGGCCATGAGGGGGTAATGGGAGAAAGCCATGATGGGGGTGATGGAGAGAAGGCATTGATGGGATCATGGGACTGATGGGGAGAAGGCAATGATAGGAGTGATGGAGAGAAGGCAGTGATGGGGTGATGGAGAAGGCAATGATGAGAATGATGGGGAGAAGGCAATGATGGGGTGATGGAGCAGGCAATGATGGGAGTGATGGGGTAATGGAGCAGGTAAGGATGGGGGTGATGGAGCAGGCAATGATGGGAGTGATGGGGAGAAGGCAATGATGGGAGTGATGGGGTGATGGAGCAGGCAAGGATGGGGGTGATTGAGCAGGCAATGATGGGAGTGATGGGTAGAAGGTAATGATGGGAGTGATGGGGTGATGGAGCAGGCAATGATGGGAGTTATAGGGAGAAGGCAGTGATGGGGTGATGGAGAAGGCATTGATGGGAGTGATGGGGTGATGGAGCAGGCAATGATGGGAGTGATGGGGTGATGAAGCAGGTAATGATGGGAGTGATGGGGAGAAGGCAGTGATGGGGTGAAGGAGAAAGCAATGATGGGAGTGATGGGGAGAAGGCAATGATGGGGGTGATGGGGAGAAGGCAATGATGGGGGTGATGGAGAGGGCAATGATGGGGTGGTGGGGGAAAAAGAAATGATTATGGGGTGGTGGAGGAGAATGCAATGATGGTGGTGGTGGAAAGGGCAATAAAGGGGGGTGGTGGAGGAGGAGGAAATGATGGAGATGGTGGAATGGGCAATGATGGGAGTGGTGGGGGAGAAAGCAAAGATAGTGTTGGGGAGAAGAAAATGATGGAGGTGGCGAAGAGGGCAATGATGGGGTGGGGGAGAGGACAATTGTGGGATGCGAGGGGAGGAGGACAATGAGGGGTGTGGGGGATTGGGATGGGAGGAAGGAGGACTTATAATGGCCTTAGGAACAGAACAGGGGGAGGTGGAGGAAGACATTATTATTGCTTATTATGTCTAACACAGTCCCTTAGTATATAGTGTACTCACTATGTGTAACACAGTCCCTTAGTATTTAGTGTACTCACTATGTCTAACACAGTCCCTTAGTATATAGTGTACTCACTAATTCTGTATCACACCATCCTTAGTTACATAGTTTCCTCTTTTATTATGAATAACACCATCCCTTATTACATACCATCCTCTCTAGTTAAAAACACATGTGACATGCACAAATGTGAACAAGTCGGTCGGACAGTGTTCACACCACCCACTGACTGAAACACAAAATGAAAACACAGAGTGACAAACATGCAAAAATACTCTGCAGTAAAAAATATAACAGTAGTCAGCAAGTGCTGGTAAAAAGACGATAACAAGTACAGGGTATTTAGTCGATACGTTTTTTGCAAAAAATGTATACCAAGCCACTCCAGCTCGTCACAGCAACCCTTAACGGAGCAGTCCCTATCTAATGTATTTAAAACCTGAACATATGAACAGTGTCTAAATGAACAGGATTCAGACAGGCGCTTCCTGGTATGGGCACATGGTGTAAGATGGCTCTTTATGTGCATGTCACACAAGAGAGGGGAGGGGTCTCCAAAACCATGCATAAGCAAGGAAAAAATGTATTAAAAACATATGTGACATGCACAAATGTGAACAAGTCGGTATAGTGCTGTCTCTTACATAGTGTATTCTTGTTAATTTTGTTATTTACAGTGCCCTCTTTTATTACATAGTCCCCTCTCTTTTTAGATATAAAATGACTGCTGATCGAGGAGGCAGTGACCAAACTACCAGTCCATCAGCTCCTCCATTAGAAAGGAAGCTTTCCCATGCTTCATCAGCCATCATTGTATTATACAGCTAACAAGACAGGACGGTATGTAATAGAAAACAGGGCTCTATATAATTCAATATGTAAGGGACGTACCGTACATAACAAGAGAGGGCACTGTGTAAGGGACAGCAATATACATAATAAAGGAGAATATGTAATATATATATACGTGTATGTGTGTGTGTGGCTATATAATATCAACATATAACACACATGTAGCTTTGACGCCATAAAAGGAGGGGGGCCCAGACACATTTCTTGCACAGGGGCCCCAAGCTGTCAGTGTCCGCCCCTGCATATTGATACACTCACACTACATTACATTCTTATATGAAAGAAGGGAGAGGGACGAATCCAAAACAACAACCTATTTTATAATATGACCATGAGTTGTTGTTATGGATTCGTCCCTTTGTTTTTTTTTACACAAATCTTTAAAAAAATGTTGTCACTTAGATAAAAAACTATACATGTTTGGTATCTCCGTCATTGTACTAACCTGGAGAATCAAATTGATAAGTCATTTTTAAAGCATAGTGAACATGGTAAATAGAAAAAATCCCAAAACAATTGTGGAATTGAGCTTTTTTGCAATTTTGCTGCACCTGAATTTTTTTTTCCACTTTCCAGTACATCATATGATAAATGGTGCCATTCAAAGGTACAACTCATCCCGCAAAAAAGAAGCCCTCATATGGCTATGTCAACAGAAAAATAAAAAAGCTATAGCTCTTGGAAGAAGAAGAGGAAAAAACGAAAATGGAACATAGCCATGTCAGGAAAGGGTTAAAATGTATGTAGCTTTTATATTGAAATCTGGTGACAGATCTTTTTGAAGTCATTTACCAAAACTGTGACTATTTAGTGCAAAAATAGAACTAACAGTTTGACTGCTTTCCTAATGACCTTATTTGAGATGTGTGGCAGCAGCGAGCCTATATTTGCTGGTGCAGTAAGAACTGGCTATGTCTGGGATTTAGACCTAAAATACCTATAAAAAGAAAAGCAGCAAAATAGTGTTGAAAATGGGTTTATCTGACCCTAGGGCACCTTGAAATACAACAATATTTTTCCTGCCATTGAGTACTGCAGTTACTATTAAAGACTGACATAGTGCTCTTTTGCTGGCTAAAAATATCCGCTGTTTTCTAGCTGACGTAAATAGATCTTTCTACATGTTTTTCTTCATTTCACATCAATAAAATGAGAAAATAAAAATCTGACCTAGAGTCTAATGAAAACCTTTTTCCTGTGTTATTAATGCTAAAAACGGTGTGCTTTTATACAGTAATGGTCATTAAAGCATCTACATTTGTTTACATATTGAGAAATATTTATGATTTATTTTATTCACTTATATAGCGCCATCAATTCCGCAGCGCTTTACATACATTGTTATCACTGTCCCTGCTAGATTTCATAATCTACACTAGATTCCCTATCAGTATAGAATGCCTTTGGTGTGTGGGAGGAAGTCAGAGAACCCGGAGGAAACACACGCCAATATGGGAGAACATACAAACTCCTTGCAGATGTTGTCCGTGGTGGGATTGAAACCTAAGACCCCAGTGGTAAAAGGCTGCAGTGCTAACTACTGAGCCACCATGCTGCCCGTAAATAGTTATAATATCTTTTGTGCAAATCAAGTTAGTAGAAAAGTGTCAACACAGTATTATTGGAAAGAATAGAAAAATACACATGCAAAGTATGGCTACAGTCATAAATAAAGGTGAGAGAAAGTGCAGCAACGTTGTGCATAACTAGCACCATGGGGATTTATGACTTTTTCAAGTGAAGTAAAAGCTTGAGCATTTAAAAGCTTGAGGCTTTCTTCAGTCTACCTTGGCTGCCCCCTGCACGCTCTACCAGTCCTCCAGTCTACATTAACATTTTCACAATTTACATTTCTTTCAAGGCCCAGATAAATACTAAAATGGCAATTACGGTTTTCTAGAATTAATTTCCTTTACTTCCTTGACTTGCCAACAGTAAAAAACAAAACAAAAAAATCCCTGACCTTTACTCGCCTACCACAGCTCCAACACTGACGTTCTGCAACAGCCACGGTCTTAGTTGACAGGCTGTAGTGGTTATGTCTAGTGATGAGCGAACACTAAAATGCTCGTGTGCCAAATTGAGCAGGTCAGAAGCTCAGACAGGCTCGACTCGAGTACTGAGTATAATGAAAGTCAATGGGAAGCACAAGCATTTTTCTCGAATATCCTAGCAGGAGGGCTGGAGAGGCAGGAAAATCGCTGAGGTGGATAAATACAGCTCTGAAATGTAACGGGAACAGCATGGGGAAGATGCCTGGATGCACCTCTGACTCCCAGGTCGCTGCTAGGAACAATGTTGTCAGAGTATTACTCCACTTTTACAGACTGACAATAAATACAAAATGGATTTTACAGGAAAAAATGTTAGAAAACATTATTTCCTGTATAATGACTTGTATATAAGAAAAAATTAAAAAGATAACAAAATGCCCCCTCCCCTCCATAACAGCCAGACCATCTCTCACCGTATTTCCCTGTCACCTATTACTACAGTAGATGACAAAGTAAAGGGGGAAATAAAACTACACCCATCGGTAGTTACCAGTAAATTAATTTTAAGCATTTTACTTACTTATCTAGACATGTGGTGTGTGTGACATAGTCAGACACATACTGTTTAATTTATAAAGCAGGGACTCTGAAACTCACAAAGCCTATGTTGACAATGCAAAAAGTGGCAAAAATTTGAAAGAATTGGGACTCCGATACACCCTACATTAGACATAAAGGAGGTCCTCGTACACATTCTGTTAAAATTGTTAGGTAGCGTGACTCCTAGACTAATACAGCCTATGCACTAAGTGCAAGGGATGCTAAATTTAGAAGGCGGAACTGCAAAACACCCTGAAAGACATGTAGAGGAGGGCCTCTTGAAGCATTTTTTCCCATTTTAAGGAGTGGGACTCCTAGACTGGTAAAGTCTATGCATTAAGTGCAAGGGCTGCCTTAAATTAGGAGGGACTTCATTATACATGGGGGATATACAAATATATAGGTAAAAGAATTGTAGATGTAGGTCTCATTCACATCCTGTAAACATCATAAAGGAGGGCATCATACACACCCTGAAAAATTGAGAGAGGGTTGCATGATGACCCTGTAAAAGTTATGCGTGAGTGTCACAGGATGAACTGCTAAAAATTTGGAGCAGGTGCCACATGATGACCCTTTAAAAATTTGGAACTAGGGCCGCATGATAACCCTTTAAAATTTAAAGTAAGTGCCACATAATGACCCTCTAAAAATTTGTGGCAAGTGTCACAGGATGACTTTCCAAAAATTTTGAACAAACGCCGCATGATGACCAGCTAAAAATTATGAGTGAGGGTCGCATGGTGACACTGTTAAGATGGTGGAATGGGAGGAGGGCAATAAAAAGAAGCCATGAACCCTTTTTTGGGTGGGATGGTGCATGGGAATAGACCAAAAAGAAAGGAACATTTAAATTGGCTTTATGTTCTGCTGCTGTTATCTGGAGGGGTTGAGAAGTGTGGGCCCACGGGCTTGGCATGCATCAGCAGCAATGTGTGCATTTCTCCTTCCCTTAACGCACACCTTGCACATTTTAAATTAGGTATATAATGTATGCCTGCAAATTTTCCAGTATTAATAGGGAAAAGAAAATATGTAGCCCTGAAAAGGACTTTTGTTTTTAGGTTACAGCAACACTATACCTATAGAAGGACTGTAAGGCAATAAAGCCTGCCTGTATGCCTTAAATCAGAAACTATCCCGCCTCCACCAGCTATCCTTACACTCAATGCAAGTACCGTAGATACTTAAGTATAAGCCGAGGCACCTAATTTTGCCATGGAAAACTGGGTAAGCTTATTAACTCAAGTATAAGCCGGCTGTGCATTGTCCCCTCATGCCTGTCATCCCCGTCCCATCCTTCTATGTATGCCTTGGCTCCCCCAGTCCCATCCTTCTATGTGTGGCTGTGCTCCCCTTCCTCCTCTGTGCTCCCCCGTGCTCCTCTGTGCTCCCCTGTGCTCCCCCATCCTCCTCCGTGCTCCTCCGTGCTCCCCCATCCTCCTCCATGCTCCCCCATCATCCTCTGTGCCCCCCGTCCTACTGGATGCTCCCCTGTCCTCCTCCATGCTTCTCCATCCTCCTCCATGCTCCTTTGTACTCCTCCGTTCTCCTCCGTGCTACCCCGTCCTCCTCCGTGCTCCCCCATTCTCCTCCGTGCTCCTCCGTCCTCCTCCGTTCTCAGCCATTCTCCCCTGTCATACTCACCCCCGTCACTGCATGTCCCTGCGTCTCAGCTGTACTGGGTTCCTGCAGCTCTCCTGTCCTGAGCAGTCATGTTGTACCGCTCATTAAGGTAATGAATATGCGCTCCACACCTATGGGAGTGGAGATGCGTGCATATTCATTACCTTAATGAGTGATACCATGTGACTGCTCAACACAGGAAGAGTTGCCCTGCCGGGACAATGGAGATGCAGGGACTAGTGTTGAGCATTCCGATATCGCAAATATCGGGTATCGGCCGATATTCGCGGGATCGGAATTCCAATACTGAGTTCCGATACTTTTAGCATATCGAATACCGAAATCAGAAGTTCCCATAATGCTATAAGCCAGTTTGATTTGATTCAGCTAATGACAATCCTCAGAAGTGTGGGCACATCCTGTTAGGCATGTAGGCATGTTAAGTAATGGCATGGCTGTGATTGGCTGCTGAAATGATGTCATGATGCACTATAAAAGCCGCCGCCGCCGCCATTTCGGGTTCACTCTGCTGTGAATTCAGTTAGGGACAGGCTGCTGTTCAACACTCTGAGGGACAGTTAGAGATAGCGATTTTCCAAATCATATTGTGCTTTACCCGGCTACATAATCAACCACTGTAGCTTTCTTTTGCCTTGCAGCAGTGTTCGCAGCTGTCTGCAAGGTCTGTGTGAGTGAAGCTCACGCTGTGTAGTGTGTCCTGCAGCCACGTCTGGTTGTAGGTCGCTCAGCATGTGTCACTGCCTCATACATATTTTTCTTTTACTGCTGCTCATTTTTCATTCTCCTATTAGTGTGCATCCATCCGTATCCATCTACATTGGTTGGTTGCAAACACTACAGGAGTAGACAGCGGAGCCTCTCTGCAGCCTTTCAGTGCTAGTGCCCAGTTTTCTGCACTGTTCATGGCTGTCTGAGAGGTCTCTGTGTGTGAGTGCAGCTCACGCTGTAGTGTGTCCTGCAGCTACGTCTGGTTGTAGGCCGCTCAGCATGCGTCACTGCCTCATACATATTTTTGTTTTATTGCAGCTCATTTTTCATTCTCCTATTAGTGTGCATCCATCCGTATCCATCTACATTGGTTGGTTGCAAACACTATATAGGAGTAGATAGAGGAGCCTTTTTTTCTGGCTTGTGCCTTTCAGCTGCAGCCAGATTAGTATTACCCTTTTTTTGGAGCCTCATCTTTTGCATTGTAGATTACCTTCCTGCATTGTAATAGCTCCAAAAAGTTTGTGATACTATCGCTTTCAAATCTTTGGTCACATCCTTTTTGTTTTTTTGAAAAAAAATAAATAAATAAAGTTCACCAAACACTCCATTTGACAGTTGTGTAGGCCACATTAGCTCATATTAAAGTGTAGTCCACACATTTTATAAAATTTGTGTTTCTTATACCTGTTAGCAGCTGTTCAGGAATAAGCACACTAAGCCCCCCCTTTGTACTTTTCTGCCTATCTTTATCAGTCTACCAAGATGAATCAGGCAGGGAGTAAGGCACGTGGGCATGAAGTTTCAGCAGGGAGAGGACGTGGGGATTCTGTGCCTGCTGCGGGCACCAGTGAGTCAGCATCCCCCAGTTTTACCAGGCAACAGTCCTTTATGCGCAGCTTTGTAGGACCTCACCATACCCCACTGCTGCGGGAGGAACAAATTGAAGTAGTTGTCGGATGGATGGCAGCTACCGCATCGACTTCAATGACTTCCATGTCCTCTCAGGGCCAAAGCACTGAAGAGCAACCATCTGTCTCTTCACCACCTGCCAAATTGCCCAGGCAGTCAGAGAGCCCTGGACAGGAGCCATCACAGTCTCTACTTCTGTTCTCTGAATCTGTTGGCTTAGAAAGAGGGAGCCAGCCAAGCAGCATTCAAGAATGTGAAGAAGAGGGAGTATGCAGTGATGCGCAACTGCTTTGTCCCTCTAAATCTGAAGAGGCGGATGGGCCAGTGCCTATGGTCAACACACCTCAGTACGCATCAGATGATGACGAGACTCAGGTGCCACTTTCTGGTGCGTACGGTGCTGGCGAGACTACCCAGGAGAAGCAGGTGTTTGAAGAGGGGAGTGTAGATGATGAGGTCTGTAATGCTAGAGGGAACCTGAGTTAGAGAGTGGACCCTCTGGATCGCGGATCCGGAGCCCCAGGGTCGAGCACACCAGGTGAAGACCGACCCCTATACAGGGATCGTTTGGGGCAGGACCACAGAGGACGGAGGCGCGACAGCCGGAACCAAGAGGGACGGCTCCACGGACAGAAGGACAGGGAAGGCAATGGTACGAAGAACGAGCAGGGACCAGCGGCGCAGGACAGAACCAATACGGAAGACAGGCACGTGGAAAGACCTAGGCGGACTGAAGACGGAGGACGGCACCGGGGATGGAAGACAGCGCCCAGGCAGGCTGGGAGGGAAGGGAGCA
This sequence comes from Dendrobates tinctorius, assembly GCF_039654945.1. Taxonomy (NCBI): domain Eukaryota; kingdom Metazoa; phylum Chordata; class Amphibia; order Anura; family Dendrobatidae; genus Dendrobates; species Dendrobates tinctorius. The sequence goes on from NW_027361673.1 coordinate 23,166,544, forward strand.
GGAGACAGGGAGCGACAGGGGGAGTCAGGCGGAAAGCGGTTAAGCTACAGGAGAACTGTAGAGGCCAGAGGGTGCAGGAAAACTACACAATCATCAGGCGTCCTCCTAACTGCGAGGACGCCTGAAGTACAGCAACCCCCGGATGTGCGTCACCCAAGCCCGCCCCTCAGCGCCACCCATCGCAGGGGAGAGAGAGCGGAAGGCGGCGAGCGCGAACCAGGGGGCGGGAACCAGGAGCCGACGTAAGGAGGAATTGACGGCGGGTGCGTGACCGGGCGGGAGCGCGCAGGTGAGGGGACGCTGCAGCGGCCGCCGCAGCAGAAGGGGCATCGGCGGGCATAACCGCCGATGTCACAGTACCCCTCCCCTTACGGCGTCCCTTACCGAGATTGGCCAAAAACTTTTTTAGAATGCGAGGGGCGTTGATATTTTCCCGAGGCTCCCAGGACCTCTCCTCGGGACCAAAACCCACCCAATCGATAAGAAAAAGGGTCTTACCCCGGGCTTTTTTCATAGCCAAGATGTCCTTGACCTCGAAGACGTTATCCGAGATGGCAGGAGAAGGAGGGACGATGGAAACTGGTTGGAACCGATTCAGGACTACGGGTTTCAGGAGCGAGACATGGAAAGCGTTGGGCACCCGGAGCGAAGCAGGCAACCTCAGTTTGTAAGCCACGGCATTAATACGTCCAATCACTTCAAACGGTCCAATGTACCGAGGACTCAGCTTGTAAGAGGGAACTCTCAGACGGATATGTCGAGTTGAAAGCCAGACCTTGTCACCTGGATGGTACGGGGGTACGTCCTTCCGTCTTTTGTCTGCATGCTTCTTGATTCGGTCGTTGGCACTTTTGAGCGCATCCCTGGTCTCTCTCCAAATCTGCGAGAATTCTTTAGCAAGAGAATCGGCTGCGGGTACTTCAGTAGAGGTGGAAAAAGGCAACGGAATACCTGGGTTTTGACCGGTTACCACAAAAAAAGGTGACCTGGTGGTAGATTCACTGGGATGATTATTGTGCGAGAATTCAGCCCAAGGTAAGAGCGCAACCCAGTCGTCTTGATGAGCGTTGGTGAAGTGACGTAGGAAGGTGGTTAACCCCTGATTAATTCGCTCCACTTGCCCGTTGGTCTGAGGATGATATGCGGAGGAAAAGTCGAGAGATGTACCCATAAGCCGGCAGAGTGCCCTCCAGAAGCGGGAGGTGAATTGGACCCCCCGATCCGACAGAATCCGCTGAGGAAGACCATGCAGCCTGAAGACCTGGTGGATGAAGATCTCAGCTAACTTCGGGGCGGACGGTAGTCCCGATAAGGGAATGAAATGGGCCATCTTGGAAAAGCGATCTGCCACGACTAAGATGGTGGTACATCCGGCCAAGCGGGGCAAGTCAGTCACAAAGTCCATGGCGATCTGTTGCCAGGGGGCCTCAGGAACTGGCAAAGGGTGAAGAAGACCGGCGGGCAAAGTCCTAGCCACCTTATTCTGGGCACAGATTGTGCAAGAGGCCACGTAGTCCATCACATCCTGGCGAAGCGTGGGCCACCAATAATACCGGGAAAGCAGTAAGAGAGTCTTCTTGGTCCCAACGTGTCCAGCAATTTTGGAGGAATGTCCCCAGCACAACACCTCTATACGTTTGCCTGGAGGGACGAAGGTCTTACCGGGCGGAGGGGTAGCAAAATTCACAGGAGCCACGGTGATCATCCTAGAAGGCTCGATGATACAGGACGGGACTTCCTCCCTCTCTGAAGACTGCAACGACCTGGAAAGGGCATCGGCCTTGATGTTCCTATTACCCGGTCGGAAGTGAAGTTGGAAGTCAAAGCGGGAAAAAAACAGGGCCCACCTGGCTTGCCGGGCATTGAGCCTTTGGGCGGATTGCAGATAGGCCAGGTTTTTGTGGTCTGTGAGGATGGTAAAGGGATGTACAGCTCCTTCGAGTAAATACCGCCATTCAGTCAAGGCCATCTTAATGGCCAGTAATTCACGGTCTCCAATGGAGTAGTTGCACTCCGCCGGTGAAAAGACTTTAGAGAAGAAGCCGCATGGAACCAGCCGTCCGGACGAAGCCTGCTGGGACAGGACCGCCCCAGCTCCAGTGGAGGAGGCATCCACTTCCAGGACAAAGGGTCTGCTGGTCACAGGCCGATGCAAAATGGGTGCTGAGGCAAAAGAACGTTTCAGAGTTTGGAAAGCGTTTTCCGCTTCAGGGGACCAGCTGTTGGGCTTCGTTCCTTTACGGGTCAGATCCGTGATGGGTTTGGTAACCGTAGAAAAGTGAGGCACAAACTGACGGTAATAGTTTGCGAACCCAAGAAACCGCTGGATGGCCTTAATCCCCACTGGACGAGGCCACTTGAGTACCGCACCGAGTTTTTCGGGATCCATGCTTAGACCGGAGTCGGTGACGACATATCCCAAGAAGGGTAGTGACGACTGCTCAAAAAGGCATTTCTCGATCTTGGCGTAGAGTTGGTTCTCTCGAAGACGGTGCAAGACCAAGCGTACACTCTTGCGATGAGAGGGCAGGTCGGGGGAGAAAACGAGGATGTCGTCCAGGTAGATGACAACACAAGAATAGAGTAGATCCCGGAATACCTCATTGATAAATTCTTGGAACACAGCGGGGGCATTGCAAAGGCCGAATGGCATGACTAGGTATTCATAATGCCCGTCACGGGTATTGAAGGCCGTCTTCCACTCGTCCCCAGCACGGATTCGGACCAAATTGTAGGCTCCCCGCAGGTCTAACTTCGTGAAGATCCGGGCTCCTCTCAGCCGGTCAAAAAGCTCCGGAATCAACGGAAGAGGGTAACGATTCTTGATGGTGATTTTGTTCAGGCCCCGGTAATCAATGCAAGGCCGCAGTGATCCATCTTTCTTCCGGACGAAGAAAAAACCCGCGCCTGCAGGAGAGGAGGACTTTCGGATAAACCCCTTGGACAGATTTTCGTGGATATATTCCGTCATGGCAGCGGTCTCGGCTGGAGAGAGAGGGTATGTTCTACCTCTGGGAGGAACCGCTCCAGGAATCAGGTCGATGGGGCAGTCATAAGGCCGGTGCGGAGGCAGGGAATCCGCTTCTTTCTTGCAGAAAACATCAGCATAGGCGTGATATGGCACAGGAAGACCAGGGAGGTCTGTAGGCTTGCGCTGAGGATGGGGACGGACCAGGGTACATAAACAGCTTACATGGCAGGCGTGCCCCCAGCGCAGGATCTCTCCGGAGCGCCAGTCGATAACAGGCTCATGCCGCCTAAGCCAAGGTAGCCCCAAAAGAATGGCGTGGGATAACTGAGGCAGGACATAAAAGGCAATCTTTTCAGAGTGAAGTGCGCCAACTTGCAGGTTTACTTCAGTGGTTACCGTGGTGATGAGCCCAGGAAGAGGTTTGCCGTCAACGGAGGTGATTGCTCGAGGATTACTTAGGACGACCACGGGAATCTGGAGTCTGTCAACCTCCTCCTGGTGGATGAAGTTGCCTGCCGCGCCCGAGTCCACATACGCCTCTACAGAGCTACGCCCCCGACCTGAAATAAGTAGAGCTGAAACAGTAAGTGGAAGAGAGGGGGTCGAATCACCTAGGGGGCCCTCTCCTACCTGGCCTAGGCGGATGCGTTTCCCGGTCTCTCAGGACAAGTGCGTATGAAGTGATTGGCCCCTCCACAATAGAGACAGAGTCCCTTGGTCATTCTCTCCCTACGCCGTTGTTCAGACAGCTTGATGCGATCAACTTGCATGGGCTCAGGGGCGGTGTTACTAGGGAGGGCAACGGTGCGCGGAATAGGAGCTTGGTATAACCTAAAGGGCCTCCTCTCCCTAGCTGACTCTCGGGCGCGCTCCTGAAAACGCAGGTCAATACGAGTAGCCAGGGAGATGAGATCCTCCAGGGTGGTGGGGAGGTCACGCCCGGCCAACTCGTCTTTGATTTTACCAGAAAGTCCTCTCCAAAACGCACCAACCAGGGCTTCATTATTCCACCCCAGCTCCGAGGACAAGGTCCGAAAACGGATGGCGTATTGCCCTACCGTAAGGGACCCCTGGCTGAGGTTAAAAAGGGCCTCTGTGGAGGAAGCAAGGCGTCCAGGTTCATCAAAAACCTTACGGAATGTCTCCAAAAAACACTGGATGTTGGTCACCACCGGGTCATCCCTCTCCCATAATGGATTCACCCAAGCCAACGCCTCCCCCTCTAGGTGGGAGATTATAAAGGCCACTTTAGCACGGTCCGTAGGATACTGTTGGGGCGAAAGATCAAAGTGCAACCTGCACTGATTTAAAAATCCCCTACACAATTTTGGGTCCCCACAGTACCTGGGCGGTTTACCGAGACGGGGGGGGGGAGAAGAGACGGTGTCCCGGGCTAGGGTGGAAGCGGCCGCAGAGGACTGCAAAGAAAGCAGCCGATCATCCACGGACGCCATATACCCCAAAATGTGAGACTGAGCATCGCGCTGTTGTGCGAGCTCCTGCTGGAGACTGACTAAGAGAGGTGCGTGTGCTGGGTCTGCGGTCTGAAGAGCGGAGAGCCGGGTGTCCATGGACTTCATGAATGACATGATACGGGTCTGATTTTCTCTAAGGAAGAGCAGTTCCTTTTGAGTGGCAGCCGCGGCACCGGCGGGGTCCATGGCCTGATGATACTGTAATGCTAGAGGGAACCTGAGTTAGAGAGTGGACCCTCTGGATCGCGGATCCGGAGCCCCAGGGTCGAGCACACCAGGTGAAGACCGACCCCTATACAGGGATCGTTTGGGGCAGGACCACAGAGGACGGAGGCGCGACAGCCGGAACCAAGAGGGACGGCTCCACGGACAGAAGGACAGGGAAGGCAATGGTACGAAGAACGAGCAGGGACCAGCGGCGCAGGACAGAACCAATACGGAAGACAGGCACGTGGAAAGACCTAGGCGGACTGAAGACGGAGGACGGCACCGGGGATGGAAGACAGCGCCCAGGCAGGCTGGGAGGGAAGGGAGCAGGAGACAGGGAGCGACAGGGGGAGTCAGGCGGAAAGCGGTTAAGCTACAGGAGAACTGTAGAGGCCAGAGGGTGCAGGAAAACTACACAATCATCAGGCGTCCTCCTAACTGCGAGGACGCCTGAAGTACAGCAACCCCCGGATGTGCGTCACCCAAGCCCGCCCCTCAGCGCCGCCCATTGCAGGGGAGAGAGAGCGGAAGGCGGCGAGCGCGAACCAGGGGGCGGGAACCAGGAGCCGACGTAAGGAGGAATTGACGGCGGGCGCGTGACCGGGCGGGAGCGCGCAGGTGAGGGGACGCTGCAGCGGCCGCCGCAGCAGAAGGGGCATCGGCGGGCATAACCGCCGATGTCACAAGGTCCTTGACCCATCATGGCGTGAGGAACAGGAAAGTGGTGGGAGCAGCTCTGAGGAAGAGATTCCCCAAACGGCCAAAACAGGAGGGAGAGGGAGGGGGCAGACTTGGTTGCCTGTAGCCTCCACTTCGGCACTCGTTAGGAGCATTCCTCTTCCAAAAGCCAAAACGGGCACTCTCAAGACTTGCAGTGCGTGGTCCTTTTTTGACACAGTTGCAGATGACATTTGCTTTGTCAAATGCAAGCTGTGTAATCATAAAGTCAAAAGAGGGAAAAGTGTCAGCAACCTCAATACCACAAATATGTGGAAACATGTGCGGACCAAGCATGTGGTGGAGTTACAAAGACACACTGAAGACGTAGGCCAAGCTAAAGCACCACCTACCACCTCTTCAGCTCGTGTTGTAGCTTCTTCCTCCAACACACACAGCTGGTTCGGCTTCCTCACAGGATCGACATGGAAGAACCTCTGGCACTGTTGTCCAGAGACCCAGTGACATTCCACCAACAGCACCACGTTCACGTTCATCCTCACACTCCCAGGCCACTCTACAGCCATCGGTAGCACAGGCATGGGAGAAAAGGCGGCCATACTCGGCAAACCATCCCTGAGCACAGGCTCTGAATGCTGGCATTGCCAAATTACTGGCCCTTGAAATGCTCTCATTCAGGCTGGTGGAGACTGACACCTTCCGGAACTTCATGGCATTGGCAGTCCCACAATACACCATGCCCAGCCGCCTTTATTTCAGCAGGCAAGCCGTCCCTGCCCTGCAAAAGCATGTGGAGGGAAAAATTAAACATGCGCTACTAAACGCTGTCAGTAGCAAGGCCCACCTGACCACCGATGCGTGGACCAGTACCCATGGACAGGGACAATACCTTTCCCTCACTGTCCATTGGGTTAATGTTGTGGAGCCGGGTACAGATCTTGAGAGTGGCGCTGTACGTGTTCTGCCAACTCCAAATCAAGAATCAAGCAGGAATCAAGTCTGTACACATTGACTCCTCCTCATACTCCAGTTCCTCAGAATCAGCGCTGCAGGAGCCTGTTGCGATCGATATGAGCACAGCCGTGGCCAAACGTCAACAGGCCAAACTCAAATTAATTTCTTTGGGGAATCGAAGCCACACAGCACAGGAGCTCTGGAATGCCATGAAGCAGGAGAGCGACGTGTTGTTTCTTCCAACGAATCTCCAGCCAGGCTTGGTAGTGTGTGACAATGGCCGAAATCTGGTGGCAGCTCTGGGCCTAGGCAACCTCACTCACATCCCATGTCTGGCACATGTGCTCAACTTGGTCGTGCAGAGCTTTCTGAGGGACTATCCGGATCTTGATGCACTGCTGCACAAGGTCCGCACAGAGTGCGCTCACTTGCGGCGTTCCAGCACGGCAAGATCGCGCATTGCAGCTCTGCAGCGCTGATTACGCCTTCCGGAACATTGCATCATATGTGACCTACCCACCAGGTGGAATTCAACATTACATATGTTGGAGCGGTTGTGTGATCAGCAGGCAGCAGTAATGGAGTACCAGCTGCATCAGGCGCAAACAAGTCGCAATGTGCGCCGGTCACACTTCACCACCACTGAGTGGGCCTCAATGAAGGACATCTGCCTCATTTTGCGTGCCTTAGATGATTCCACGTGGATGGCGAGTACAGATGATGCACTAGTCAGCATGACTGTCCACCTTATCTGCCTGCTTCAAAAAACACTGCAAGCACTAAGGGAGGATGTTTTGGAAGAGGTGGAGGATGAGGAGTCACAAATGCCATCTGCTTCTGGACAGTCTGCGCTACGTGGTTCCTCACAAAGGCCTAGGCAGGGGACACTTTGTGAGGAGGATGAGGAGGAGTCAATGGAGGAGGAAGACATCTCTCCAGAGGAGGGAGGTACACAATGCTCTAGTCAGTATGTACAGTGAGGGTGGGGTGATGCAGAGCAGGCAGAGATGATGCCTCAAGCAGGGGACAGCGTTTCTTGGGCAGTTGGGAGTCTGCAGCACATGGTTGATTTCATGCTGCAGTGCCTGAGAAACGACCGCCGCATCGCCCACATTCTCTACACGGATGATTATAGGGTGTACACCCTCCTAGATCCTCGCTACCGGGACAACTTACAAAGCCTCATACCACCGTTGAACCGGGAGCATAAAATGCGGGAGTACCAACACACACTGGTGCAGTCCATCATGTTCTCCATTCCACCCGAGAACAGTGCTGCTAGTGCTTTACAAAGCAGCTCTGTGCGTTGAGGAAGTGGAGGAAGCTCTGCACAAAGAGGGAGCAGAGGCAGCACCTCAGCACAAGGCAAGACCAGTATGGCCCAAATGTGGCAAAGTTTTGTGTGGCCGCCACAAATGTCTACACCATCACAGACGGCTCCAGTCAGCAGGAGGCAACGTTTCCGTCAGATGGTGGCAGACTACATGTCTTGCCCTATCAGTGTACTCCAAGACGGCTCTTCCCCCTTCAAGTTTTGGGTCTCTAAGCTGGATACATGGCCAGAGCTTAGCCAGTATGCATTGGAGGGGCTGGCTTGCCCTGCTGAAAGTGTATTATCGGAACGCGTCTTTAGTGCCGCAGGTGGTGTACTAACAAACTGTCGCACGCGACTATCCTCCGATAACGTTGACCGACTTACTTTTCTGAAAATGAACAAGGCCTGGATCTCACCAGAATTTGCCAGTCCTCTTCCAGAATAAATAATTGGTTGGCAACAGTATCCAGGTCTCCTGTTGTATTCATGTTTCTACCACCTGAACTGAAATCCCTGGGCTCCAACACCGCCAGTTGCTGCTCAGAAGTGTCGTCTGCACAGAGAAAAACACTAGCTCCTGTGCTAGTGGGGTTCAGTAACGCCAGCTGCTCCCCTGCTGTGTGGACGGCAATGTCTTCTGCTGCCTCCACATTCACACTACTACTGATTTCAAACTTGCTCCAACTAGGCCTCTGGTTCCACTCTGTGTCTCTAGTATTTCCCCTGGCCTCCAACCCTGCCAGTTGCTGCTCAGAAGTGGCGTCTGCACAATCAACACTTGTTCCTGTGTTAATGGGGTTCAGTAACGTCAGCTGAACCCCTGATGTGTGTCCGGCAATGTCTCCTGCTCTGTCCACATTCCCACTAATAGTAGTGGGAATGTGGACAGAGCAGGAGACATTGCCGGACACACATCAGGGGATCAGCTGACGTTACTGAACCCCAGTAACACAGGAACAAGTGTTGATTGTGCAGACTCCACTTCTGAGCAGCAACTGGCGGGGTTGGAGGCCAGGGGAAATGCTAGAGACAGAGTGGAGCCAGAGGCCTAGTTGGAGCACGTTTAAAATCAGTAGTAGTCTACAACAGATATTAAACTTGATGAAATTAGGCCTCAGCCTACACACTGATTTACCCTGGGCTCCAACATCGCCAATTGTTGCTCGGAAGTGCCGTCCATACAGAATAAAGCACTAGCTCCTGTGTTAGTGGGGTTCAGTAACGCCAGCTGATCCCCTACTGTGTGGATGGCAATATCTCCTGCTGCCTCCACATTCAAACTAGATCATATTTTCAACTTGCTCCAAGTAGGCCTCAGCCTGCTGCATGATTGATCCTGGGCTTCAACACAGCCAGTTGTCACTCGGAAGTGCTGTCCGCACAGAGAAAAACACTAGCTCCTGTGTCAGTGGGGTTCAGTAACGCGAGCTGCTCCCCTGCTGTATGGACGGCAATATCTCCTGCTGCCTCCACATTCAAACTAGATCATATTTTCAACTAGCTCCAAGTAGGCCTCAGCCTGCTGCATGATTGATCCTGGGCTTCAACACAGCCAGTTGTCGCTTGGAAGTGCCGTCTGCACAGAGAAAAACACTAGCTCCTGTGTTAGTGGGGTTCAGTAACACCAGCTGCTCCCCTGCTGTGTGTCAGGCAATGTCTACTGCTGCCTCCACATTCACACTACTACTGATTTTTAACCGTGCTCCACTTAGGCTCTGGCTCCACTGTCTCTAGTATTTCCCCTGGCCTCCAACACCGCCAGTTGCTGCGCAGAAGTGGCGTCTGCACAATCCACACTTGTTCCTGTGTTACTGGGGCTCAGTCACGTCAGTTCATCCCCTGATGTGTGTCTGGCAATGTCTCCTGCTCTGTCCACATTCCCACTACTAGTAGTGGGAATATGGACAGAGCAGGAGACATTGCCGGACACACATCAGGGGATCAACGGACGTGAATGAGCCCCAGTAACATAGGAACAAGTATGGATTGTGCAGATGCCACTTCTGAGCAGCAACTGTCGGTGTTGGAGGCCAGGGGAAATACTAGAGACAGTGGAGCCAGAGGCCTAAGTGGAGCATGGTTACAATCAGAAGTAATCTAAAACCTATATAAAACTTGCTTCAATTAGGCCTTCACATTCAAACTACATCACATATAAAACTTGCTGCAATTAGGCCTCAGCCTACTCCATGATTCACCCTGGGCTCCAACACAGCCAGTTGTTGCTCGGAAGTGCCGTCTGCACAGAGATAAACACATGCTCCAGTGTTAGTGGGGTTCAGTAATGCCAGCTGCTCCCCTGCTGTGTGTACAGCAATATCTCCTGCTGCCTCCACATTCAAACTACATCACATATAAAACTTGCTGCAATTAGGCCTCAGCCTACTCCATGATTGACCCTGGGCTCCAACACAGCCAGTTGTTGCTCGGAAGTGCCGTCTGCACAGAGAAAAACACATGCGCCATTGTTAGTGGGGTGCAGTAATGCCAGCTGCTCCCCTGCTGTGTGTCCAGCAATGTCTACTGCTGCCTCCACATTCACACTACTACTGATTTCAAAGTTGCTCCAATTAGGCCTCTGGCTCCACTTTGTCTCTAGTATTTCCCCTGGCCTCCAACCCCGCCAGTTGCTGCTCAGAAGTGGCGTCTGCACAATCAATACTTGTTCCTGTGTTACTGGGGTTCAGTAACGTTTGCTGATCCCCTGATGTGTGTCTGGCAATGTCTCCTGCTCTGTCCACATTCCCACTACTATTAGTGGGAATGTGGACAGAGCAGGAGACATTGCCGCACACACATCAGGGGTTCAGCTAACGTTACTGAACCCCAGTAACACAGGAACAAGTATTGATTGTGCAGACGCCACTTCTGAGCAGCAACTGGCGGGGTTGGAGGCCAGGGGAAATACTAGAGACAAAGTGGAGCCAGAGGCCTAGTTGGAGCACGTTTAAAATCAATAGTAGTCTACAACAGATATTAAACTTGATGAAATTAGGCCTCAGCCTAATTAGGCCTCCCACTAATAGTAGTGGGAATGTGGACAGAGCAGGAGACATTGCCAGACACACATCAGGGGATCAGCAAACGTTACTGAACCCCAGTAACACAGGATCAAGTGTTGATTATGCAGACGCCACTTCTGAGCAGCAACTGGCGGGGTTGGAGGCCAGGGGAAATACTAGAGACAGAGTGGATCCAGAGGCCTAGTTGGAGCACGTTTAAAATCAGTAGTAGTCTACAACAGATATTAAACTTGATGAAATTAGGCCTCAGCCTACACACTGATTTACCCTGGGCTCCAACATCGCCAATTGTTGCTCGGAAGTGCCGTCCATACAGAATAAAGCACTAGCTCCTGTGTTAGTGGGGTTCAGTAACGCCAGCTGATCCCCTACTGTGTGGATGGCAATATCTCCTGCTGCCTCCACATTCAAACTAGATCATATTTTCAACTTGCTCCAAGTAGGCCTCAGCCTGCTGCATGATTGATCCTGGGCTTCAACACAGCCAGTTGTCACTCGGAAGTGCTGTCCGCACAGAGAAAAACACTAGCTCCTGTGTCAGTGGGGTTCAGTAACGCGAGCTGCTCCCCTGCTGTATGGACGGCAATATCTCCTGCTGCCTCCACATTCAAACTAGATCATATTTTCAACTAGCTCCAAGTAGGCCTCAGCCCGCTGCATGATTGATCTGAACTTTCCTTTACTCCGTACATCCGATCACTCAGTCGCTCTTGTCACCTGCATCTTAAAAACATCTCCAGAATCCGACCTTTTCTCACCTTTGAAACTGCTAAGACTCTTACTGTCGCTCTTATTCATTCTCGTCTGGACTACTGCAACTCTCTTCTGATCGGTCTCCCTCTTACCAAACTTTCTCCTCTCCAATCCATCTTGAATGCGGCAGCCAGGGTCATATTTCTGTCCAGCCGCTTCACCGATGCCTCCATCTTGTGCCAGTCATTACACTGGCTACCTATTCGCTACAGGGTCCAGTATAAACTCATCTCTCTCACCCACAAAGCTCTCCACTGTTCCGCACCGCCTTATATCTCCTCTCTCATCTCTGTCTATCGCCCTACACGTGCCCTCCGTTCTACAAATGACCTAAGACTAACATCCCCCGTAATCCGAACCTCGCACCTCCGTCTCCAAGACTTCTCTCGTGCTGCTCCAGCTCTCTGGAATGCACTTCCCCAGACGATCAGACTGATACCTAGCCCTGACCTATTCAAGCGCGCTTTGAAAACCCATCTCTTCAAAGAAGCCTATCACATCAACTACTCAGCAAGCTAACTTTGCCCTGTTCCCTCCTTCCAAATATTATTCTGAATCTGCACCCTACTATTCATCTGTCTCCACACCCTTCATGCACATGATAACTGCACTTGATACTTGTCTATTGCGCTTAAACACACGGGCTGATGACCGGATCATGCAGCTTTATATGAAAATCCCTATTATAATTGCCAGACCTGAATTAACAAGCATTTCTCACCTACTGTGTCCCCCCATTTCCTTGTAGATTGTAAGCTTGCGAGCAGGGACCTCACTCCTAATGTCATTGTTTGAATTGTCTTAACTTGTATTGAATTTATTGTCTGTACATGTCCCCGCTTAATTGTAAAGTGCTGCGGAATATGTTGGCGCTATATAAATAAAAATTATTATTATTATTATTATTGATCCTGGGCTTCAACACAGCCAGTTGTCGCTTGGAAGTGCCGTCTGCACAGAGAAAAACACTAGCTCCTGTGTTAGTGGGGTTCAGTAACACCAGCTGCTCCCCTGCTGTGTGTCAGGCAATGTCTACTGCTGCCTCCACATTCACACTACTACTGATTTTTAACCGTGCTCCACTTAGGCTCTGGCTCCACTGTCTCTAGTATTTCCCCTGGCCTCCAACACCGCCAGTTGCTGCGCAGAAGTGGCGTCTGCACAATCCACACTTGTTCCTGTGTTACTGGGGCTCAGTCACGTCAGTTCATCCCCTGATGTGTGTCTGGCAATGTCTCCTGCTCTGTCCACATTCCCACTACTAGTAGTGGGAATATGGACAGAGCAGGAGACATTGCCGGACACACATCAGGGGATCAACGGACGTGAATGAGCCCCAGTAACATAGGAACAAGTATGGATTGTGCAGATGCCACTTCTGAGCAGCAACTGTCGGTGTTGGAGGCCAGGGGAAATACTAGAGACAGTGGAGCCAGAGGCCTAAGTGGAGCATGGTTACAATCAGAAGTAATCTAAAACCTATATAAAACTTGCTTCAATTAGGCCTCCACATTCAAACTACATCACATATAAAACTTGCTGCAATTAGGCCTCAGCCTACTCCATGATTCACCCTGGGCTCCAACACAGCCAGTTGTTGCTCGGAAGTGCCGTCTGCACAGAGATAAACACATGCTCCAGTGTTAGTGGGGTTCAGTAATGCCAGCTGCTCCCCTGCTGTGTGTACAGCAATATCTCCTGCTGCCTCCACATTCAAACTACATCACATATAAAACTTGCTGCAATTAGGCCTCAGCCTACTCCATGATTGACCCTGGGCTCCAACACAGCCAGTTGTTGCTCGGAAGTGCCGTCTGCACAGAGAAAAACACATGCGCCATTGTTAGTGGGGTGCAGTAATGCCAGCTGCTCCCCTGCTGTGTGTCCAGCAATGTCTACTGCTGCCTCCACATTCACACTACTACTGATTTCAAAGTTGCTCCAATTAGGCCTCTGGCTCCACTTTGTCTCTAGTATTTCCCCTGGCCTCCAACCCCGCCAGTTGCTGCTCAGAAGTGGCGTCTGCACAATCAATACTTGTTCCTGTGTTACTGGGGTTCAGTAACGTTAGCTGAACCCCTGATGTGTGTCCGGCAATGTCTCCTGCTCTGTCCACATTCCCACTAATAGTAGTGGGAATGTGGACAGAGCAGGAGTCATTGCCAGACACACATCAGGGGATCAGCAAACGTTACTGAACCCCAGTAACACAGGATCAAGTGTTGATTGTGCAGACGCCACTTCTGAGCAGCAACTGGCGGGGTTGGAGGCCAGGGGAAATACTAGAGACAGAGTGGATCCAGAGGCCTAGTTGGAGCACGTTTAAAATCAGTAGTAGTCTACAACAGATATTAAACTTGATGAAATTAGGCCTCAGCCTACACCCTGATTGACCCTGGGCTCCAACATCGCCAGTTGCTGCTCAGAAGTGTCTTTGGCACGGGTACTCCCTCCTGCCCAGCCTGGTTCCAGCACGCCTGCTGTTTCCGGGTAGTGTCAACGTCACTTTGCCACCAATACCTTGTCCTGTCGTGTTGCGGTCGGGTTAGCCGGGTCTTTGTTTTTCATGGGTACCTTCTGCTACCCATCCGAGTTCCAGTACCATCAGCTGGTTCTCGGCAGTGCCTTTGGCTGAGGGGCCTCCTTCTCGGTATCCGAGTCGCAGCAATGTCTGCTGGTCCTTGGTAGTGCTTTGTAGCACAGGTACCTCCTGCTTAGTAACCGTGTTCCAGCACCATCAGCTGGTCCACGGTTGTGCCATTGGCTCTTGTTCCTTCTGCTGCCCCTCCGGGTTCCAGCACCGTCAGATGGTCCTCGCTTGTGCTATTGGATATTGTTCCAGCACCGTCAGCTGGTTCTCGGTAGTTCCATTTGCTCTTGCAGCTTCTGCTACCCATCCGGGTTCCAGCACCATCAGCTGGTTCTCGGCAGTGCCTTTGGCCTAGGTTAGCCGAGTCTATGGTGCCTGCAGTTTAGGTGCTTTCTATATGGGCTGCGGGTTCTGGTAATAAAGGCTGGTTCCGTAGTGCCAATAGGACAAGCACCCCCTGTAAGGACTGTGGGTTTCGGTAACTGCGGCCAGCTCGCGGCCTTGCAACTTTGCTTTTCATGGGTGCCTTCTGCTATCCATCCGGGTTCCAGCACCCTCAGCTGGTTCTCGGCAGTGCCTTTGGCCTAGGTGCCTCCTTCTCGGTATCCGAGTTCGATCAACGTCTGCTGGTCCTTGGTAGTGCTTTCTAGCACAGGTGCCTCCTGCTTAGTAACCGTGTTCCAGCACCGTCAGCTGGTCCACGGTTGTGCCATTGGCTCTTGTTCCTTCTTCTGCCCCTCCGGGTTCCAGCACCGTCAGCTGGGCCTCGCTAGTTCCATTTGCTCTTGAAGCTTCTGCTACCCATCCGGGTTCCAGCACTGTCAGCTAGTTCTCGGCAGTGCCTTTGGCCTAGGTGCCTCCTTCTTGGTATCCGAGTTCCAGTAACATCTGCTGGTCCTTGGTAGTGCTTTGTAGCACAGGTACCTCCTGCTTAGTAACCGTGTTCCAGCACCGTCCGCTGGTCCACGGTTGTGCCATTGTCTCTTGTTCCTTCTGCTGTCACTCCGGGTTCCAGCACCAACAGCTGGTCCTCGCTAGTTCCATTTGCTCTTGAAGCTTCTGCTACCCATCCGGGATCCAGCACCATCAGCTGGTTCTCGGCAGTGCCTTTGGCCTAGGTGCCTCCTTCTCGGTATCCGAGTTCCAGCATCGTCTGCTGGTCCTTGGTAGTGCTTTCTAGCACAGGTACCTCCTGCTTAGTAACCGTGTTCCAGCACCGTCAGCTGGTCCGCGGTTGTGCCATTGGCTCTTTTTCCTTATGCTGCCCCTCCGGGTTCCAGCACCATCAGCTGGTCCTCGCTAGTTCCATTTGCTCTTGTTCCTACTGCTAACCATCCGGGTTCCAGTACCGTCAGCTGGTTCTCAGCAGTTCCTCAGCCTTCTTGTACCTTCTGCTACTTTTCCAAGTTCAAGCTTGTGGAAATGGTTTTTGGTTCTCACTCTGGATCTCCCTGACGACGACCCTGAAGATGACGACCCTGAAGATGATGACCCTGAAGACCACACCGAAGAAGACCAAAAAGATGACCCTGAAGAAGATGACCAAGAGCACAAAGAACATGAAGACAACCACCAAGATGCAGAACAACAAGAGACAGGAGACCAAGAAGCAGAAGAACAAAAAGCAGAAGAACCAAAAGCAGAAGAACATTAAGCATAAGACTAAAAGTCAGAGCAAAAGATATTATCTAAATTATAAGCAGAAGAAGACTAAGCAGTGTATGGGGATGAGTCCGTTCCTCCTCGTGGTGCCCTTGGAAAATGCCTGCTGCTGCAGGTCAAACTGAACGCGGACAAATCCTGTTGTAAATCTTTTGTGACAGGCAGAACGGAAGGTGTAATCTTCAAACTTTTATAGATAACAACTACAGGAATGCCTGTCACAAATAAGAATATGATGAAGAAGAAGAATAGGAAGAAGATGAAGAAGTAGAATATGAAGAAGAATAATCGTTGAATAAGAAGAATATGAAGAATGTAAAAAAAAAGAATAATAGGAAGAAGGTTAAGAAGAAGAAGATGAATAAGGTAAAAAAGAAGCTGATGAAAAAGATGCTGCTGCTGAGGATCATAAAGGAGAAAGTGTGGGAGAAGTAAAAAAGAAGGTGAAGAGCATGGAAGTAGTGAAACATAAATATCTGACAAAATATAACCGAGGTTAACATAGTCAATATCTTTGTAACTCCGAACGTCTTTAAAAAAAAATTAATTCCTGCTATTCCATTTGATTGGGCTAAACCTCTATGCCTTTAATGTCTCCTCCACCTCCCCCAAAACATTCTACATTATTCTTAGCTGTTTTTCTTCATGTAGAATTAACCTACAAGGAAAGAAAGGGTTTTTTTAATTCCGATATTTCGGTCCCATTGACTTGAATGGGACTTCCGGTATCGGAATCGGCGATACCCGATACTTTTTGGGTATCGGCCGATCCAATCCGATCCGATATTTCTCAATATCGGATGGTATCGCTCAACACTAGCAGGGACATTCAGCGGTGGCACAAGGAGGGTGATTATGATGTCACAGCTGCCAGTTCCTGCCGCTCCCCCTCCCCCACCGGCTTTCTGCAGAATGACTTGTGTATAAGCCGAGGGGGGCATTTTTAGCACACAAAAAAATGTGCTGAAAATCTCAGCTTATACACGAGTATATACGATAACATTATTTTTACTCCCCAATAGACAGTATTTAGCCCTGAAATTGACTTTTGTTTTAACAGTGCAGCAGTTTTATACAAGTCCTGCCAAACAATTACACAGTGCCTTGTCTAATATAATCTCCCGCTCCTAGATCATCTCTCCCTGAATTGCTTACAGAGGAGAGTGTGCAGAGCATGACATGATGCCAGTAGCCAACATCGCTATGGCATTACCTAGCGTGCCAGGCAATCCACACATGTTTTTTTGGCTGTTTAACAGCCGCAAAACATGTGGGATGGGGACTTGAGCATGGCGCTCGAGCACCCACAATACTCAATCAGGTAACAAGCGTACTTGATGCTCAAACGAGAATCCAGCAGTGGTGAGCATGCTTATTCATCACTAGTTATGTCATAAGTAGAGTTGAGCGACTTTTGGTTTTTTAGGGTCGCGTTTCGTTTCGTGAAACCCGACTTTTCCAAAAGTCGGGTCGAGCAAGATCGTCCGATTATAGGGAAAAGTCGGGGTCGTCCCGAAACACGAAACCCAATGTAAGTCAATGGGGAATAAAAGTCGGCAGTGAGAGGAGGACAGGAAACACACCTACAGTGCCCATTTGAATGCCAAAAGCATCAATTCTTCTTACTTAAGCTTGTCAACCTTAATTAACTTCATAATACAAGTTACGCACTGAAAAATGGGGGTTATTTGGCTACAGACTGTGGGGGGGGAGGGCTGGCTCCAGGTTTTCATGTGCCCTGGGCGAAAGAGCGCCCCTTTAACACATACCACAACTCATCATGCTCCGATACGGCAGAGAAATAGCGGTATAGTCCAATGAAAAATACCTCACTTTTTACATCTCATGACGAGGCCCATCTATTTCTCCATACAGAATCATTGGTCCCATATAATGTTTGAAACAGTATATGATGAGCTCCACATAATGCTACAGTATATGTTGGTCCCCATGGATGAAGCTCCACTGTCTTATGGGCCCAAATAATGCTCCAAACATAATGGGCCCCATTTCTAATGCTCTAGTGTATAATGGGCCCTGTAAATGCTGCTCCAGTGTCTGATGTCCACCTTTGGAATGTTCCAGTGTATGGTGGGCCCCATCTATCATTCTCCAGAGTATAGTGCTCCCCAAAAATTGCTGTCCCAACATTGAAAACAATCAAATAGGTCTCCTCGCTAGGGAATCCCTGTACTTGTCTGGACAGGTGCTGTAGCTTGCTTAACAGCTCGCCAGCCGTTCTCACGCCCAGTATGGATTACACGTGATTGCACAAAGGTGAGAAAGGGTACCGTATCCCCAGATAACATGTATGGATAGCGTACACATTCAAAATATATGTCTCAGGAGGCAGGCTCAGACGGTGTTAGGCCCAGTATGGATTGCACGTGATTGCACAAAGGTTAGAAAGGGTACCGTATCCCTGGATAACATGTATGGATAGCGTACACATTCAAAATATATGTCTATACAGCATGAGGCAGGCTCAGACGGTGTTAGGCCCAGTATGGATTGCACGTGATTGCACAAAGGTTAGAAAGGGTACCGTATCCCCGGATAACATGTATGGATAGCGTACACATTCAAAATATATGTCTATACAGCATGAGGCAGGCTCAGACGGTGTTAGGCCCAGTATGGATTGCACGTGATTGCACAAAGGTTAGAAAGGGTACCGTATCCCCGGATAACATGTATGGATAGCGTACACATTCAAAATATATGTCTCAGGAGGCAGGCTCAGACGGTGTTAGGCCCAGTATGGATTGCACGTGATTGCACAAAGGTTAGAAAGGGTACCGTATCCCTGGATAACATGTATGGATAGCGTACACATTCAAAATATATGTCTCAGGAGGCAGGCTCAGACGGTGTTAGGCCCAGTATGGATTGCACGTGATTGCACAAAGGTTAGAAAGGGTACCGTATCCCTGGATAACATGTATGGATAGCGTACACATTCAAAATATATGTCTATACAGCATGAGGCAGGCTCAGACGGTGTTAGGCCCAGTATGGATTGCACGTGATTGCACAAAGGTTAGAAAGGGTACCGTATCCCTGGATAACATGTATGGATAGCGTACACATTCAAAATATATGTCTATACAGCATGAGGCAGGCTCAGACGGTGTTAGGCCCAGTATGGATTGCACGTGATTGCACAAACGTTAGAAAGGGTACCGTATCCCTGGATAACATGTATGGATAGCGTACACATTCAAAATATATGTCTATACAGCATGAGGCAGGCTCAGACGGTGTTAGGCCCAGTATGGATTGCACGTGATTGCACAAAGGTTAGAAAGGGTACCGTATCCCCGGATAACATGTATGGATAGCGTACACATTCAAAATATATGTCTATACAGCATGAGGCAGGCTCAGACGGTGTTAGGCCCAGTATGGATTGCACGTGATTGCACAAAGGTTAGAAAGGGTACCGTATCCCCGGATAACATGTATGGATAGCGTACACATTCAAAATATATGTCTCAGGAGGCAGGCTCAGACGGTGTTAGGCCCAGTATGGATTGCACGTGATTGCACAAAGGTTAGAAAGGGTACCGTATCCCTGGATAACATGTATGGATAGCGTACACATTCAAAATATATGTCTCAGGAGGCAGGCTCAGACGGTGTTAGGCCCAGTATGGATTGCACGTGATTGCACAAAGGTTAGAAAGGGTACCGTATCCCTGGATAACAAGTATGGATAGCGTACACATTCAAAATATATGTCTATACAGCATGAGGCAGGCTCAGACGGTGTTAGGCCCAGTATGGATTGCACGTGATTGCACAAAGGTTAGAAAGGGTACCGTATCCCTGGATAACATGTATCGATAGCGTACACATTCAAAATATATGTCTATACAGCATGAGGCAGGCTCAGACGGTGTTAGGCCCAGTATGGATTGCACGTGATTGCACAAACGTTAGAAAGGGTACCGTATCCCTGGATAACATGTATGGATAGCGTACACATTCAAAATATATGTCTATACAGCATGAGGCAGGCTCAGACGGTGTTAGGCCCAGTATGGATTGCACGTGATTGCACAAAGGTTAGAAAGGGTACCGTATCCCCGGATAACATGTATGGATAGCGTACACATTCAAAATATATGTCTCAGGAGGCAGGCTCAGACGGTGTTAGGGCCAGTATGGATTGCACGTGATTGCACAAAGGTTAGAAAGGGTACCGTATCCCTGGATAACATGTATGGATAGCGTACACATTCAAAATATATGTCTCAGGAGGCAGGCTCAGACGGTGTTAGGCCCAGTATGGATTGCACGTGATTGCACAAAGGTTAGAAAGGGCACCGTATCCCTGGATAACATGTATGGATAGCGTACACATTCAAAATATATGTCTATACAGCATGAGGCAGGCTCAGACGGTGTTAGGCCCAGTATGGATTGCACGTGATTGCACAAAGGTTAGAAAGGGTACCGTATCCCCGGATAACATGTATGGATAGCGCACACATTCAAAATATATGTCTCAGGAGGCAGGCTCAGACGGTGTTAGGCCCAGTATGGTTGCACGTGATTGCAAAAAGGTTAGAAAGGGTACCGTATCCCCGGATAACATGTATGGATAGCGTACACATTCAAAATATATGTCTCAGGAGGCAGGCTCAGACGGTGTTAGGCCCAGTATGGATTGCACGTGATTGCACAAAGGTTAGAAAGGGTACCGTATCCCCGGATAACATGTATGGATAGCGTACACATTCAAAATATATGTCTCAGGAGGCAGGCTCAGACGGTGTTAGGCCCAGTATGGATTGCACGTGATTGCACAAAGGTTAGAAAGGGTACCGCATCCCAGGATAACATGTATGGATAGCGTACACATTCAAAATATATGTCTCAGGAGGCAGGCTCAGACGGTGTTAGGCCCAGTATGGATTGCACGTGATTGCACAAAGGTTAGAAAGGGTACCGTATCCCCGGATAACATGTATGGATAGCGTACACATTCAAAATATATGTCTATACAGCATGAGGCAGGCTCAGACGGTGTTAGGCCCAGTATGGATTGCACGTGATTGCACAAAGGTTAGAAAGGGTACCGTATCCCCGGATAACATGTATGGATAGCGTACACATTCAAAATATATGTCTCAGGAGGCAGGCTCAGACGGTGTTAGGCCCAGTATGGATTGCACGTGATTGCACAAAGGTTAGAAAGGGTACCGTATCCCCGGATAACATGTATGGATAGCGTACACATTCAAAATATATGTCTCAGGAGGCAGGCTCAGACGGTGTTAGGCCCAGTATGGATTGCACGTGATTGCACAAAGGTTAGAAAGGGTATCGTATCCCTGGATAACATGTATGGATAGCGTACACATTCAAAATATATGTCTATACAGCATGAGGCAGGCTCAGACGGTGTTAGGCCCAGTATGGATTGCACGTGATTGCACAAAGGTTAGAAAGGGTACCGTATCCCTGGATAACATGTATGGATAGCGTACACATTCAAAATATATGTCTATACAGCATGAGGCAGGCTCAGACGGTGTTAGGCCCAGTATGGATTGCACGTGATTGCACAAAGGTTAGAAAGGGTACCGTATCCCTGGATAACATGTATGGATAGCGTACACATTCAAAATATATGTCTCAGGAGGCAGGCTCAGACGGTGTCAGGCACAGTATGGATTTGACGGCCCAGATTACACAGCGGAGGAGCAGGGAGAGGTAAAGATTGAAAATGCTGGGTCCCTGCCCAAGCAAGGGGGGCCCACTCGTGGGCGTCGGTACTGGCACTGGGCCCCTCATAGTACAGCGGTGTGTCTGACGGCGGGTGTGCACCACCACCGTCAGAGACACTTGATTGCACTATGAGGGACCCTGTGCCAGTGCCAGCGCCCAAGAGTCGGCCTACCCACCTGTCCAGGGCAACGGCACTCGCACGGTGTCGTGCGGTAGGTGGTGACCCCGGCCATGGGGGGGGAGGCAGCACAGTTAGGGAGTTTTAGAAAGTGGCATATGTTGATGTTGGACATTCAGCTGATGCAAAAGGCGAAATAGGTGAAGTACCAGGAAGAGGTGGACCAAAGCAAGCCATTTTTCTGTCACCCTATATGCCATCAGGGGAAGGTGGGACAAAATCCTTGGAAACCCATGCGTGGTTCATTTTAATGAAGGTTAGATCATCCACATTTTGGGTTGACAGACGGGTCCTTTTTTCTGTCAGGATTGATCCAGCTGCACTGAAGACTCTTTCCGATAGCACACTTGCAGCTGGGCAAGCGAGCTCCTGTAAGGCATATTGGGCCAATTCAGGCCAGGTGTCCAGTTTAGCGGCCCAATAGTCAAAGGGGAATGACCTGTGTGGGAGAACATCGATATGGGAGAAAAAGTAGTTTGTAACCATAGTTGACAACTGCTGTCTCCTGTCACTTTCCATCGATGCAGTATTACCAGTTGTGTGAGCGGTATTTGAAAAATCAGTCCACAACATTGTCATGAAACCCCTGTCTCCAACGCCACTTCTGCTGTGTGCACCACGAACACCTCTGCCAAGCTGCCCCCGGCCCGTACGGCTCGTGTGAGAACCATCACCGCTGCTGTGTGCTGGGAATGCCTCAAGCAACCGATTTACCAGAGTTGCTTGTTTATTAGCCAATATTAGGTCAAGGTTCTCCTGTGGCATGATGTTTTGTAATTTGCCTTTATAGCGTGGATCCAGGATGCTGGCCAACCAGTAGTCGTCATCGTTCATCATTTTGGCAATGCGGTGTCAATGATGCACTGCGAGTGCTGGGTGGAGGAGCACTTTCTGGCAAATCCACATCCCTCCAGTCACGCACAAACCCTGTACCAGACCTTGCCACGCCAACATTTTCAATTGCCCCACGAGATGCATCCTCCTCCCCTAAGTAATCATCCCCATAATCCTCCTACTCCTCCTCTTCTTCCTCCACCTCATCCAGGAGAGGTCCCTGAGCAGACAATGGCTGAATGTCATCAAGGATTCCCTCCTCCTCTTCCTCCTCATCAACATTGGCTGCAGACGCCTGCTCCTTAAGGTGCGTCAAAGTTTGCATGAGCAGACGCATAAGTGGGATGCTTCGACCACTGCACACCTGTCAACTCCATGTCTGCTCTCAAAGTGCCTGGCCGTGTATCCTCCCACAAATGCATTATGGCCTGCCTCTGCTCGCACAGCCGCTCCACCATGTGCAGGGTGGAGTTCCACCTTGTTGCAATGTCGATAATGAGGCGGTGGTTGGGAAGGTGGAGCAATCGCTGCAGCTTCTGCATACGAACGGAGTGTACAGGCGACCGGCGGATGTGCGCGCACAGTCTTCGCACCTTCTGGAGCAGGGCTGTTAACTCCGGATAATTTTTGAGGAAGCACTGCACCACCAGGTTCAAGGTGTGAGCCAAGCAAGGTATGTGGCTGAGTTTTTAAAGGGCTATGGCTGCCACAAAATTACGGCCGTTATCACTAACTACCTTGCCTGCCTCAAGATGTACACTGCCCAGCCATGACTCAGTTTGTCACTTCAAGTACTCGGCCAGCACCTCGGCGGTGTGTCTGTCGCCCAAACACATCATCTGCAACACAGCCTGCTGACGCTTTCCACTAGCTGCTCGATAGGGGGACACATCGTGTGCAACAGTGGCAGCTGCAGATGAAGTGCTCGTACGACTGCGCTCTGTGGACGAGCTTTCGCTTCTGGAGGAGGAGGAGGAGGAGGAGGGTCGAACGCCTACAGCCAACTGTTTCCTATACCGTGGGCTAGGCAGCACTGTCCCACCACCGCTGTCCCCTGTGGACCCTGCATCCACCACATTAACCCAGTGCGCAGTGATGGACACGTAACGGCCCTGGCCATGCCGACTGGACCATGCATCAGTTGTGAGGTGCACCTTTCCGCTCACTGACTGCTTGAGTGCATGGACAATGCGGTCTTTCACATGATGGTGGAGGGCTGGGATGGCTTTGCAAGAGAAGAAGTGGCAACTGGGTAGGTCATAGCGTGGTACTGCATAGGCCATGAGTTCGCGGAAAGCTGTGCTTTCCACCAACCGAAAGGGCATCATCTCAAACGAGATTAGTTTGGCAATGTGGGCGTTCAAACCCAGTGTACGCGGATGAGAGACTGAGTACTTTCTTGACCTACTCATAGTGTCTGGGAGGGTGAGCTGGACTTGAGAGCTGCATATGGTGGAAGTAGCGGTGGACAGGGCGGACTGAGAGAGGGTTGATGATGGTGATGGAGTTGGTGTTCTTTCTGATGGCCTAGAATCAGTCTTTCGTTGATATAACAGTGGGATTCCCTGACTGCTGTGGTCTTGCAACGACACCTCAACATTTGCTGCTGTGCTAACCGGTGGGCTTACAGTGGGGGAAACAATGTAGCGTTGCTGACTACCTTCGTTGTGATCAGTTGCACATGTGGCACTTGAGGTTTGGTGTTGTGTCCACGCTTGCAAGTGCATGCTGGTTAAATGTCTAAGCATGCAACTGGTATTCAAATTTTTCAGATTTTTCCCTCTTCTAAAGGTCTTTGCGCACTTCTTACAGATAACCTTGGCCTGATCATGAGGATTTTGTTCAAAAAAGTGCCACACTGCACTCTTCCTACTTTGGCAGACATTTTGCGGCCTAGCACGCTGTGATCTTTTGACCCTCTGGACAAGCTGTCCAGCAACTCTTTTGATGTTTGGAACCTGTCTTTGGAGTGCTCCGGGCCTGCCAGATAACAGCTGTTGCGATGTCGATGTCTGCTGTGGATGCTCCTCATCTGAGCTATTGGAAGCAGCACCCTCTTCCCCAATGGATGCCAATCTGGGTCAACAACTGGGTCATCCATCACCTCCTCTTCTATGTCATGTGCACCTTCCTCTGTGTCACCGTGTATGGTGGTATAGTGTGCGGGAAGGGGCACCTGAGTCTCATCAGGGTCAGAATCTGGCTCTGTACACTGCGAGTACAATGTAGTGCTCTGAGTGAATGTACCAGCAGAATCATCCATCAGCGGCTGTGCATCAGTGCACTCCATGTCAGATTCATCTTGGCCTGGGTAATTCACCATTTGACTTGATAATCCAGGCATGGTATGTGAAAACAGCTCCATGGAGTAATCAGTAGTATGGCCTGCATCATCCTTCAATCTTGGTTGGGGTGAAGGACACAAGGAAAGGTGTGGTTCATGAACATGAGCCTCCAATGATGACTCAGTGCTTTTACTTTTTACAACTGAAGAAGAGGAGGCGATAGAGCTGGAGGCTGAGTCAGCAATGTAAGACAAAACTTTTTCCTGATGCTCTGGCTTTAAAAGCGGTTTGCCAACTCCTAGAAAACTAAGCGTTCGAGGCCTTATGTAGCCAGATGATGACGCAGGGTCAGCACCTCCTGCATTCGGTCCTATTTTGCTCTTGCCACTACCATCAGATCCACCACCAACACATCATTACCAGCTGCCAACCCCTGCCCAATTCCACGGCCTCTTCCACCAGCCTTCCTCATTTTTGGTAGAAATGTAGACAAAATCCAACAAACTATATAGTAATGTAAAACAAGGTACAAGGTGTCTATAGGACAGGGGAGATTTTGAATTTCTGCACACACTTTTGGACACTGGACACTTTTGGATTGTGTGAGGCCCACTGATATCTGAGCGCTATGTGACAGGCTCGATGGCACTGCTGTGACAAAAGTGACTAGAGGATAAGGGAGATTTTGAATCTCTGCACACACTTTTGGACACTGGACACTTTTGGATTGTGTGAGGCCCAATGAATATCTGAGCGCTATGTGACAGGCTCGATGGCACAGCTGTGACAAAAGTGACTAGAGGATAAGGGAGATTTTGAATCTCTGCACACACTTTTGGACACTGGACACTTTTGGATTGTGTGAGGCCCAATGAATATCTGAGCGCTATGTGACAGGCTCGATGGCACAACTGTGACAAAAGTGACTAGAGGATAAGGGAGATTTTGAATCTCTGCACACACTTTTGGACACTGGACACTTTTGGATTGTGTGAGGCCCACTGATATCTGAGCGCTATGTGACAGGCTCGATGGCACAGCTGTGACAAAAGTGACTAGAGGATAAGGGAGATTTTGAATCTCTGCACACACTTTTGGACACTGGACACTTTTGGATTGTGTGAGGCCCACTGATATCTGAGTGCTATGTGACAGGCTCGATGGCACAGCTGTGACAAAAGTGACTAGAGGATAAGGGAGATTTTGAATCTCTGCACACACTTTTGGACACTGGACACTTTTGGATTGTGTGAGGCCCACTGATATCTGAGCGCTATGTGACAGGCTCGATGGCACTGCTGTGACAAAAGTGACTAGAGGATAAGGGAGATTTTGAATTTCTGCACACACTTGTGGACAGTGGACACTTTTGGATTGTGTGAGGCCCACTGATATCTGAGCGCTATGTGACAGGCTCGATGGCACAGCTGTGACAAAAGTGACTAGAGGATAAGGGAGATTTTGAATTTCTGCACACACTTTTGGACACTGGACACTTTTGGATTGTGTGAGGCCCACTGATATCTGAGCGCTATGTGACAGGCTCGATGGCACAGCTGTGACAAAAGTGACTAGAGGATAAGGGAGATTTTGAATCTCTGCACACACTTTTGGACACTGGACACTTTTGGATTGTGTGAGGCCCACTGATATCTGAGTGCTATGTGACAGGCTCGATGGCACAGCTGTGACAAAAGTGACTAGAGGATAAGGGAGATTTTGAATCTCTGCACACACTTTTGGACACTGGACACTTTTGGATTGTGTGAGGCCCACTGATATCTGAGCGCTATGTGACAGGCTCGATGGCACAGCTGTGACAAAAGTGACTAGAGGATAAGGGAGATTTTGAATCTCTGCACACACTTTTGGACACTGGACACTTTTGGATTGTGTGAGGCCCACTGATATCTGAGCGCTATGTGACAGGCTCGATGGCACAGCTGTGACAAAAGTGACTAGAGGATAAGGGAGATTTTGAATCTCTGCACACACTTTTGGACACTGGACACTTTTGGATTGTGTGAGGCCCACTGATATCTGAGCGCTATGTGACAGGCTCGATGGCACAGCTGTGACAAAAGTGACTAGAGGATAAGGGAGATTTTGAATCTCTGCACACACTTTTGGACACTGGACACTTTTGGATTGTGTGAGGCCCACTGATATCTGAGTGCTATGTGACAGGCTCGATGGCACAGCTGTGACAAAAGTGACTAGAGGATAAGGGAGATTTTGAATCTCTGCACACACTTTTGGACACTGGACACTTTTGGATTGTGTGAGGCCCACTGATATCTGAGCGCTATGTGACAGGCTCGATGGCACAGCTGTGACAAAAGTGACTAGAGGATAAGGGAGATTTTGAATTTCTGCACACACTTGTGGACAGTGGACACTTTTGGATTGTGTGAGGCCCACTGATATCTGAGCGCTATGTGACAGGCTCGATGGCACAGCTGTGACAAAAGTGACTAGAGGATAAGGGAGATTTTGAATTTCTGCACACACTTGTGGACAGTGGACACTTTTGGATTGTGTGAGGCCCACTGATATCTGAGCGCTATGTGACAGGCTCGATGGCACAGCTGTGACAAAAGTGACTAGAGGATAAGGGAGATTTTGAATCTCTGCACACACTTTTGGACACTGGACACTTTTGGATTGTGTGAGGCCCACTGATATCTGAGCGCTATGTGACAGGCTCGATGGCACAGCTGTGACAAAAGTGACTAGAGGATAAGGGAGATTTTGAATCTCTGCACACACTTTTGGACACTGGACACTTTTGGATTGTGTGAGGCCCACTGATATCTGAGCGCTATGTGACAGGCTCGATGGCACAGCTGTGACAAAAGTGACTAGAGGATAAGGGAGATTTTGAATTTCTGCACACACTTGTGGACAGTGGACACTTTTGGATTGTGTGAGGCCCACTGATATCTGAGCGCTATGTGACAGGCTCGATGGCACAGCTGTGACAAAAGTGACTAGAGGATAAGGGAGATTTTGAATCTCTGCACACACTTTTGGACACTGGACACTTTTGGATTGTGTGAGGCCCAATGAATATCTGAGCGCTATGTGACAGGCTCGATGGCACAGCTGTGACAAAAGTGACTAGAGGATAAGGGAGATTGGATTGCTTTTAAAAAAGTAGTTTGCGGAGCAGTGGGTAAACAGCAATGCCAGCCTGTCAGTAAGCCTTAAAAGGCAGCCCAACAACCAACACCACTGATACACCACTATATAGCCTCCCCTTGCACTGCACACACAGTGACTGGTGTGTTGTGCAGGCCAAATTGCTAGCAGCAGAAGCAGTTTTTTTTTCTTCTCAGCAGGACAAAAAAAAAAAATTGGGATTGCTTTTAAAAAAGCAGTTTGCGGAGCAGTGGGTAAACAGCAATGCCAGCCTGTCAGGAAGCCTTAAAAGGCAGCCCAACAACTAATACCACTGATACACCACTATATAGCCTCCCCTTGCACTGCACACACAGTGACTGGTGTGTTGTGCAGGCCAAATCGCTAGCAGCAGAAGCAGTTTTTTTGTCTTCTTCCCTGCATAATGCTCTCCCTACAGAATCAGCAGCAACCTCTCCCTATACTAAGATCGGCAGAAGTAAGATGGCGGTCGGCGAGCACGCCCTTTTATACCCCCTGTGACGCCCACCAAAGCAAGCCAATCACTTGCATGCCCTTCTGAAAGATGGTGGTGACCCGTGCCTATGTCATCACGTTGCCCACAGTGTCCGTGGATCCTGATTGGCTGAAAAAGAGCGCAAAACAAACTTTTGAAACGCGACTTTGGCGCGTAAGTCGCCGACCTCGTGGCCGACCTCATCCTAGGGTCGGGTTTCGTTTCATGAAACCCGACTTTGCCAAAAGTCGGCGACTTTTGAATTTTTTCGACCCGTTTCGCTCATCTCTAGTCATAAGTACAGCAGATCTACAGAATTACTTTATTTAAGCCTCCTCAATATTGCAATAAGAGGCAATCAAAACATTTTATCTAATTCTAAATGGTGTCAGTCTATTACACAGCCCAATTTCCTGAAAAAAAAATTGTTACAGGTTTCGGAAATTGGTGACACAAGCAAAAAAAATTCTTTCAAATTTCAGAATTTTTTTTCATCACTTAAATAAAAAAAATCTTTACATGTTTGGTATCAGTATACTTATGACCTAAAGAATCATAATTGCAGGTGAGTTTTGTCCCCAAAAACCAGTTGTGAAATTGCACTTTTTTTTTTGTAATTTGAACATGCTTGGATTTTTTTCCCACTTTCCAGTGCATCACATGATAAAAATTAATGATGTCATTCAAAAGTACAACTTGTCCCACAAAAAACAAGCCCTCATATGGCTATATTGACAGAAAAATAACAAAATTATGGCTGTTGGGGAAGAAAAAAAACGAAGAAAAAAAATTGCAAGGTTGTGAAGGGGTTAAAACATAGTGATCATTGTGAAGTTTTCTTTTAACATCTATATAAAAAAAATATTACTACTATTTAAAAAAAAAAACTAGATTTGACACAAAAACCTAACTTACACAAAAGGTCATTTATTTTCTGATTACACATTCAGGAGTGCAGTGAAAGGTGAAGTCAAGCAGATAATAGCAACACCGACCTCCATTGGTAATGCTGGCAGTAGGTCCGGCTTGGTGTGCTCATGTCTCTGCTCCTCAACCTCAGTCTTATTAGACAAGAGGTTTTTTTCTTACACTTGATAAAGATGTGAGTACATCATTGTAATGTGACGTGGACACTAAAGAACCTTCTAATGAAAATTGCAGTAAGAGACTTCTTTCCAGCAGCACAGCCAATATTTAAACGTGTTTTTTTCTGTTTTGGTAAAGAGGAGTAAGAGGACAGATCATGCGTCAAAATCTGCATTTATTTAGTTTTAAGCAATGGAACATCTTGCTTTTTAATAGTTTTGCCCAGTTATGTGTGCATCTTTGCTCTAAAATCAAGGCTTTGTACTTCTGGTTCATCATTAATATTATTCCAACTTCCCCTTGTTAAGGCCCTTTTACATTTAGCGATGCACCAGCGATCCAACCAGCGATACGACCCGGTCAGGATCGCTGGTGCATCGCTAAATGATCGCTAGTGAGCTTTCACACAGGCAGATCTCACAGCGATGCAGCAGCGACGCAGCGCACGATACTCACCTTTCACACACAGCGATCCTGACGTCCTCCCGCCCGCCTCCACGCGTCGCTCATCGTCATAGCAGGAAGTCTCAGCAGGAAGCAGACGACGAGAAATGGAGCCGCCCGATCTTGCGCGATCAGCGACAGCCAGCGGGGGAGCCGGTCGGAGGCAAGTATCACACATAGCGATATCGCTATAACGTCACAAAATCAGTGACGTTTTAGCGATATTGCTAGCGATATCGCTATGTGTAAAACCCCCTTTAGTTATCCAGATCATGGATATAACTGAGCCAATACCCTGAACCCCCAGTTTTGGAGATGGCTCAGTATCCTGAGACCTGAATATGAGTTGACATCTTGAGTTCTGGATCTAGAACTGTATTCTGCACCCCGAATCTGATCTTTATTACTGAACCCTGAATGTTGTGTTTATCTTGAGGCCTGTCTGCGTGACAGTATAATAGATCGCACCCCATCAGTGGTATAGCATGATGGGCACTAGGATAATTGTCATGGACTCAACATTTTTAAGAGTATAAAATTTCAAATGAAAAAAATATGTAGCAGTGGTTTCGCTAGCGCTAAAGATCCGATGCAGTGAACATGCCCTGGACTTCTGACCAGGTACATTTCTGGTCAAACACAACGTTGAACTATATAAGAGTCAACATAACACATGTTGTAAATGGATCCTGTGAAAGAGCAGAGTACCATAGGTCGCTAGGATTAGGTGAGTATAAAATTTACTTTTTTTTGCAGGAGCTGGTATAAATGTGTCATTAGTGCTATTGGAGGGGCACTAAATCAGCATTATTGCTTGTTATGGGGACAAAAGAGTGCATTGATGCTTTCTAAGGCATTCATTCAAAGGGCAGTCTTTGATTTCAGGTGAATCACATTAGGTACTGTTGCTGGTAAACCACGCTATGACAGTGCACTAATACACCACTGTACAGGCTTCATGACACAGGCTCTGCTTTCCGTGTGAGGTCTTAGTAGGTAATTTAAGTTAATTTTACTGTCTTCAAAATTCAAAGAACCATGCAACTTTTTCAGTAAATTAAAGGGAATCTTTCACCAGGTTTTTGTAAACTAACCTGAAATCAACATGATGTAGAGACAGAGACTCTGATTCCAGGGATGTGTCACTAACTAGTATGCTTAGTGCCGTTTTTATAAAATCATTGTTTTATGAGTAGGAGATTATCACTAGAGGACTACTTGGCCTGCAGTCAGGTAGTCCAGAAACTCCTCCAACACTGATTGTGCTTAAGCAAAAAGCTGCCAATGTACACATCAAGCTATCAATTACCAGTGCAGGCGGGGTTATACAGAGCTCAGCATTTAGAGAACTGGTAGATCAGCAGCAGATAAAACTATTTTAATCAAAACTGTGGCACCCAGTAAAGTAAGTGATACATTGTTTGAATCAGGGTTCCCTGCCCCTACATCATGCTGCTCTCAGATAGCATAGCAAAAACCTGGAGACAGATTCCCTTTATTGAAGAGATTTGTTAACTAGTACAAGCAAAAATATGAACACTTCCCCATGACAACTAATCAGATCTATCTTTTTTTACAACAACGTCTCTGTCAAGTGAGAGCTGGAATCTGATTGGTTTCTATAGACTACAACTAAGGTTGCTGAATTTGCTCTAAAAAAAATCAGTGGGAGAAACACATTAAGATACACAACACCTTTATAAAATCAAAATATTTAGGATACTAAGAAAAATGTGATACTCTTCACATATATAATCTCCATATTCAAACACTCTCCTCATGGACTCTCATTCATGTATTACCCACGATACTTATTAATCCTCATCTAGTAGGTAACACTTTATTCTTTTTCAAGATTTCATACTCTGGTATGAATAATATTTTAATAACCCTTTTGTGACTATTACCCCTTCACCTTTTCCCAGTTGACATCGGTGTAAATGTTCCCTACCGATCGCTAATCTCCAGGTCACGATATATTTTGCATTCACAGTTCCCTAAACATCCAAAACTTTAGGCGTTTGGAATGTGATAAAGGTCACAACCCCTTTTTATGTTAAAGCCTAATAAAATAAATGTAAAAGCTGCATTAATTAACTTGCATTTACATAATTGCCTACAAGATCAAAAATTCCACCATCGAATTCATTTTCATTACATCACTTAAAAGATTCAGAAAGTAATGTGTAAGAATAAAACATCTCACAAGGCAGCCAGCTAGAAATCAAGTGGCATAATAATTTCAAATAAGGAAAGTTGGTAAAATTTGCATCTGACTTTCTCCTGCAGAGATCTCTAGTACAATTATACCGACTGTGAAAGTAGAGCAAGCACCTGAAATGTGCGCATATAAATAAACCATTTTTTGCAGAGTGAATCAATTAAAGCACAGGCTTCCATTCTCTGTGTATGTTAGTCAAAGCGCTCGCACCATATGCTCTGTCACCTTGGGTAAGCAAAAGCAGCATCCTACCGAGTTCTCATTAGAAACGGAAATGCTTTGTGCGGTTGTGAGGCCGCTTACTTGTATCTGCTGTTGTACCAAGTAGAAAACACAATTTCAAACATATCAGCGCTTAAGGGCTCTGACTAGTAAAGCGGAACATCAAAATTGATGACTGACATCTTTCAAGAGGCATTTACTTAGTAAGTAGAGTTGAGCGATACCAGCCGATACTTGAAAATATCGGATCGGAATGGATCGGCCGATCTTAAAAAAAAGTATCGGTATCGCCGATTCCAATAACCGGGAACCAATGCAAGTCAATGGGGCCAAAATATCGGAATTAAAAAAAACCCTTTCTTTCCTTGTAGGTTAATTCTACATGAAGAAAAACAACTAAGAATAATGTAGAATGTATTGTGGGAGGTGGAGGAGACATTAAAGCCATAGAGGTTTAGCCCAATCAAATGGAATAGCAGGAATTAAACTTTTTTTTTAAAGATGTTAGGAGTTACAAAGATATTGACTATGTTAGCCTCATTTATATTTTGCCAGACATGTATGTCTTCTTCTTCTTTCTTCTTTCTTCTTCTTCTTCTTCTACTTCCTTTTTTTACATTCTTCTTCTTCTTCTTCTACTTCCTTTTTTTACATTCTTCTTCTTCTTCTTCTACTTCCTTTTTTTACATTCTTCTTCTTCTTCTTCTACTTCCTTTTTTTACATTCTTCTTCTTCTTCTTCTACTTCCTTTTTTTACATTCTTCTTCTTATTCCTTTTTTTACATTCTTCTTCTTCTTCTTCTACTTCCTTTTTTTACATTCTTCTTCTTCTTCATCTTCTTCTTCTTCTTCTTCTTCTTCTTCCTTTTCTTACATTCTTCATATTCTTCTTATTCAACAATTATTATTCTACATATTCAGCTTCTTCATCTTCTTCCTATTCTTCTTCATCATATTCTTGTTTGTGTCAGGCATTCCTGTAGTTGTTATCTAGAAAAGTTAGAAGTTTACACCTTCCGTTCTGCCTGTCACAAAAGATTTACAACAGGATTTGTCCGCGTTCAGTTTGGCCTGCAGCAGCAGGCCTTTTCCAGGGGCACCACGAGGAGGAACGGACTCACCCCCATACACTGCTTAGTCTTCTTCTGCTTATAAATAAGATAATATCATTTGCTCAGAGTATTAGTCTTATGCTTAATGTTCTTCTGCTTTGTTATTTTTATGCTTCTTTGTCTTCTCTCTCTTGTTGTTCTGCATCTTGGTGGTTGTCTTCCTGTTCTTTGTCCTCTTGAACCAGCTGACGGTACTGGCACCCGGAGGGGCAGCAGAAGGAACAAGAGCCAATGGCACTACCGAGGACCAGCTGACGGTGCTGGAACCCGGTTACTAAGCAGGAGGTACCTGTGCTACAAAGCACTACCAAGGACCAGCAGACGTTGCCGGAACTCGGATACCGAGATGGAGGCACCTAGGCCAAAGGCTCTGACGAGAACCAGCTGACGGTGCTGGAACCCGGAGGGGTAGCATAAGCTGCAAGAGCAAATGGAAATAGCGAGGACCAGCTGACAGTGCTGGCACCCGGAGGGGCAGCAGAAGGAATAAGAGCCAATGGCACAACCGAGGACCAGCTGACGGTGCTGGAACCCGGTTACTAAGCAGGAGGTACCTGTGCTACAAAGCACTACCAAGGACCAGCAGACGTTGCCGGAACTCGGATACCGAGATGGAGGCACCTAGGCCAAAGGCTCTGACGAGAACCAGCTGACGGTGCTGGAACCCGGAGGGGTAGCATAAGCTGCAAGAGCAAATGGAAATAGCGAGGACCAGCTGACAGTGCTGGCACCCGGAGGGGCAGCAGAAGGAATAAGAGCCAATGGCACAACCGAGGACCAGCTGACGGTGCTGGAACCCGGTTACTAAGCAGGAGGTACCTGTGCTACAAAGCACTACCAAGGACCAGCAGACGTTGCCGGAACTCGGATACCGAGATGGAGGCACCTAGGCCAAAGGCTCTGATGAGAACCAGCTGACGGTGCTGGAACCCAGAGGGGTATCAGAAGTTACCCCTGAAAAGCAAAGTTGGCATGCCGCAAGCTGGCCGCAGTTACCGAATCACACAGTCCTACAGGGGGTGCTTGTCCTACTGGCACTATGGAACAAACCTTTCTTACCAGAACCCGCAGTCCACATAGGAAGCACCTAAACTGCTGGCACCCTAGCCTCGGCTAACCCAACCGCAACACGACATGGCAACTTGGGGTGGCAAACTGACATTGACACTTCCCGGAAACAGCAGGCAGGGCTGGAACCAAGCTGGGCAGGAGGGAGTACCCGTGCCAAAGTCAGTTATGAGCAGCAACTGGCGATGTTGGAGCCCAGGACAAGCACTTAGCAGGCTGAGGCCTGATGTGCTGTCAATTGGGAGGCAGCAGGACAGATTGCCATCAAAACAGCAGGGGAACAGCTGACGTTACTGAACCCCACAAACACAGGAGCTAGTGTTTTACTCTGTGAAGACGGCACTTCCGAGCAACAACTGGCTGTGTTGAAGCCCAGGGACAAGCACGGAGCAGGCTGAGGCTGCATTGAAGAAATTTTAAGATCGGTTGTAGACTACTAATTTGAACCAAGCTCCACTTAGGCCTGTGGCTTCACTGATTTTCGTATTTCCCCTGTCCTCCAACCCCGCCAGTTACAGCTCCGAAGTGGCGTCTGCACAATCCACACTTGTTCCTGTGTTACAGGTGTTCAGTCCGGTCAGTTAATCCCCTGATGTGTGTCCGGCAATGTCGCCTGCTCTGTCCACATTCCCATAATGGGAATGTGGACAGAGCAGGCGACATTGCCGGACACACATCAGGGGATTAACTGACCGGACTGAACACCTGTAACACAGGAACAAGTGTGGATTGTGCAGACGCCACTTCGGAGCTGTAACTGGCAGGGTTGGAGGACAGGGGAAATACGAGAGACAGTGGAGCCACAGGCCTAATTGGAGCACGGTTAAAAATCAGTAGTGGTACGACTGTGTAGGCAGCAGGAGACTTTGCCATCCACACAGCAGGGGATCAGCTGACATTACTGAACCCCACTGAGACACGGGAGCAAGTATCTCTTTCCGTGTGGACGGCACTTCCGAACTACAACTGGCTGTGTTGAAGCCCAGGAAATAGGAGGGTGTAGGCAGAGGCCTACTGTATTTTGAATGAGGTGACAGCAGGAGAGACTGCCATCCACACAGCAGGGGATCAGCTGACATTACTGAACCCCACTGAGACACGGGAGCAAGTATCTCTTTCCGTGTGGACGGCACTTCCGAACTACAACTGGCTGTGTTGAAGCCCAGGAAATAGGAGGGTGTAGGCAGAGGCCTACTGTATTTTGAATGAGGTGACAGCAGGAGAGACTGCCATCCACACAGCAGGGGATCAGCTGACATTACTGAACCCCACTGAGACACGGGAGCAAGTATCTCTTTCCGTGTGGACGGCACTTCCGAACTACAACTGGCTGTGTTGAAGCCCAGGAAATAGGAGGGTGTAGGCAGAGGCCTACTGTATTTTGAATGAGGTGACAGCAGGAGAGACTGCCATCCACACAGCAGGGGATCAGCTGACACTACTGAACCCCACTGAGACACGGGAGCAAGTATCTCTTTCCGTGTGGACGGCACTTCCGAACTACAACTGGCTGTGTTGAAGCCCAGGAAATAGGAGGGTGTAGGCAGAGGCCTACTGTATTTTGAATGAGGTGACAGCAGGAGAGACTGCCATCCACACAGCAGGGGATCAGCTGACGTTACTGAACCCCACTGAGACACGGGAGCAAGTATCTCTTTCCGTGTGGACGGCACTTCCGAACTACAACTGGCTGTGTTGAAGCCCAGGAAATAGGAGGGTGTAGGCAGAGGCCTACTGTATTTTGAATGAGGTGACAGCAGGAGAGACTGCCATCCACACAGCAGGGGATCAGCTGACGTTACTGAACCCCACTGAGACACGGGAGCAAGTATCTCTTTCCGTGTGGACGGCACTTCCGAACTACAACTGGCTGTGTTGAAGCCCAGGAAATAGGAGGGTGTAGGCAGAGGCCTACTGTATTTTGAATGAGGTGACAGCAGGAGAGACTGCCATCCACACAGCAGGGGATCAGCTGACGTTACTGAACCCCACTGAGACACGGGAGCAAGTATCTCTTTCCGTGTGGACGGCACTTCCGAACTACAACTGGCTGTGTTGAAGCCCAGGAAATAGGAGGGTGTAGGCAGAGGCCTACTGTATTTTGAATGAGGTGACAGCAGGAGAGACTGCCATCCACACAGCAGGGGATCAGCTGACGTTACTGAACCCCACTGAGACACGGGAGCAAGTATCTCTTTCCGTGTGGACGGCACTTCCGAACTACAACTGGCTGTGTTGAAGCCCAGGAAATAGGAGGGTGTAGGCAGAGGCCTACTGTATTTTGAATGAGGTGACAGCAGGAGAGACTGCCATCCACACAGCAGGGGATCAGCTGACATTACTGAACCCCACTGAGACACGGGAGCAAGTATCTCTTTCCGTGTGGACGGCACTTCCGAACTACAACTGGCTGTGTTGAAGCCCAGGAAATAGGAGGGTGTAGGCAGAGGCCTACTGTATTTTGAATGAGGTGACAGCAGGAGAGACTGCCATCCACACAGCAGGGGATCAGCTGACATTACTGAACCCCACTGAGACACGGGAGCAAGTATCTCTTTCCGTGTGGACGGCACTTCCGAACTACAACTGGCTGTGTTGAAGCCCAGGAAATAGGAGGGTGTAGGCAGAGGCCTACTGTATTTTGAATGAGTTTACAGCAGGAGAGACTGCCATCCACACAGCAGGGGATCAGCTGACGTTACTGAACCCCACTGAGACACGGGAGCAAGTATCTCTTTCCGTGTGGACGGCACTTCCGAACTACAACTGGCTGTGTTGAAGCCCAGGAAATAGGAGGGTGTAGGCAGAGGCCTACTGTATTTTGAATGAGGTGACAGCAGGAGAGACTGCCATCCACACAGCAGGGGATCAGCTGACGTTACTGAACCCCACTGAGACACGGGAGCAAGTATCTCTTTCCGTGTGGACGGCACTTCCGAACTACAACTGGCTGTGTTGAAGCCCAGGAAATAGGAGGGTGTAGGCAGAGGCCTACTGTATTTTGAATGAGGTGACAGCAGGAGAGACTGCCATCCACACAGCAGGGGATCAGCTGACGTTACTGAACCCCACTGAGACACGGGAGCAAGTATCTCTTTCCGTGTGGACGGCACTTCCGAACTACAACTGGCTGTGTTGAAGCCCAGGAAATAGGAGGGTGTAGGCAGAGGCCTACTGTATTTTGAATGAGGTGACAGCAGGAGAGACTGCCATCCACACAGCAGGGGATCAGCTGACGTTACTGAACCCCACTGAGACACGGGAGCAAGTATCTCTTTCCGTGTGGACGGCACTTCCGAACTACAACTGGCTGTGTTGAAGCCCAGGAAATAGGAGGGTGTAGGCAGAGGCCTACTGTATTTTGAATGAGGTGACAGCAGGAGAGACTGCCATCCACACAGCAGGGGATCAGCTGACGTTACTGAACCCCACTGAGACACGGGAGCAAGTATCTCTTTCCGTGTGGACGGCACTTCCGAACTACAACTGGCTGTGTTGAAGCCCAGGAAATAGGAGGGTGTAGGCAGAGGCCTACTGTATTTTGAATGAGGTGACAGCAGGAGAGACTGCCATCCACACAGCAGGGGATCAGCTGACATTACTGAACCCCACTGAGACACGGGAGCAAGTATCTCTTTCCGTGTGGACGGCACTTCCGAACTACAACTGGCTGTGTTGAAGCCCAGGAAATAGGAGGGTGTAGGCAGAGGCCTACTGTATTTTGAATGAGGTGACAGCAGGAGAGACTGCCATCCACACAGCAGGGGATCAGCTGACATTACTGAACCCCACTGAGACACGGGAGCAAGTATCTCTTTCCGTGTGGACGGCACTTCCGAACTACAACTGGCTGTGTTGAAGCCCAGGAAATAGGAGGGTGTAGGCAGAGGCCTACTGTATTTTGAATGAGTTTACAGCAGGAGAGACTGCCATCCACACAGCAGGGGATCAGCTGACGTTACTGAACCCCACTGAGACACGGGAGCAAGTATCTCTTTCCGTGTGGACGGCACTTCCGAACTACAACTGGCTGTGTTGAAGCCCAGGAAATAGGAGGGTGTAGGCAGAGGCCTACTGTATTTTGAATGAGGTGACAGCAGGAGAGACTGCCATCCACACAGCAGGGGATCAGCTGACGTTACTGAACCCCACTGAGACACGGGAGCAAGTATCTCTTTCCGTGTGGACGGCACTTCCGAACTACAACTGGCTGTGTTGAAGTCCAGGAAATAGGAGGGTATAGGCAGAGGCCTACTGTATTTTGAATGAGGTGACAGCAGAAGAGACTGCCATCCACACAGCAGGGGATCAGCTGACATTACTGAACCCCACTGAGACACGGGAGCAAGTATCTCTTTCCGTGTGGACGGCACTTCCGAACTACAACTGGCTGTGTTGAAGCCCAGGAAATAGGAGGGTGTAGGCAGAGGCCTACTGTCTTTGTAATGCGGAGACAGCAGGAGAGACTGCCATCTCCACAGCAGGGGATCAGCTGGCAATGATGAACCCCACTAACACTTGAACGAATGTGTTTGGCTCTGTGGAGACGACACTTCTGAACACCAACTGACGCTGTTGGAGCCCAGGATTAGGCGAGGAGCAGGCTGTGGCCTACTGGATTTTGGCAGGTGAAGGCAGCAGGAGACTTGCCATCTCCACAGCAGGGGAACAGCTGGCAGTGCTGAACCCCACTAACACTCTAACGAAGGTGTTTGGCTCTGTGGAGACGACACTTCTGAACACCAACTGACGCTGTTGGAGCCCAGGATTAGGCGAGGAGCAGGCTGTGGCCTACTGGATTTTGGCAGGTGAAGGCAGCAGGAGACTTGCCATCTCCACAGCAGGGGAACAGCTGGCAGTGCTGAACCCCACTAACACTCTAACGAAGGTGTTTGGCTCTGTGGAGACGACACTTCTGAACACCAACTGACGCTGTTGGAGCCCAGGATTAGGCGAGGAGCAGGCTGGGGCCTACTGGATTTTGGCAGGTGAAGGCAGCAGGAGACTTGCCATCTCCACAGCAGGGGAACAGCTGGCAGTGCTGAACCCCACTAACACTCTAA
This sequence comes from Dendrobates tinctorius, assembly GCF_039654945.1. Classification (NCBI taxonomy): domain Eukaryota; kingdom Metazoa; phylum Chordata; class Amphibia; order Anura; family Dendrobatidae; genus Dendrobates; species Dendrobates tinctorius. The sequence goes on from NW_027361673.1 coordinate 23,206,058, forward strand.
CGAAGGTGTTTGGCTCTGTGGAGACGACACTTCTGAACACCAACTGACGCTGTTGGAGCCCAGGATTAGGCGAGGAGCAGGCTGGGGCCTACTGGATTTTGGCAGGTGAAGGCAGCAGGAGACTTGCCATCTCCACAGCAGGGGAACAGCTGGCAGTGCTGAACCCCACTAACACTCTAACGAAGGTGTTTGGCTCTGTGGAGACGACACTTCTGAACACCAACTGACGCTGTTGGAGCCCAAGATTAGGCGAGGAGCAGGCTGGGGCCTACTGGATTTTGGCAGGTGAAGGCAGCAGGAGACTTGCCATCTCCACAGCAGGGGAACAGCTGGCAGTGCTGAACCCCACTAACACTCTAACGAATGTGTTTGGCTCTGTGGAGACGACACTTCTGAACACCAACTGACGCTGTTGGAGCCCAGGATTAGGCGAGGAGCAGGCTGTGGCCTACTGGATTTTGGCAGGTGAAGGCAGCAGGAGACTTGCCATCTCCACAGCAGGGGAACAGCTGGCAGTGCTGAACCCCACTAACACTCTAACGAATGTGTTTGGCTCTGTGGAGACGACACTTCTGAACACCAACTGAAGCTGTTGGAGCCCAGGATTACGCATGCCGCATGCAGAGGCCAATGGGCAGCGGTTTTTATGGAGGTTGTGGACTACTACTGATTCTAACCATGCTCCACTTAGGCCTCTGGCTCCACTGTCTCTACTATTTACCCTGGCATCCAACCCCGCCAGCTACATCTCTGAAGTGGCGTCAGCACAATCTACACTTGTTCCTGTGTTACTGGTGCTCAGTCCCGTCAGTTGATCCCCTGATGTTTGTCCGGCAAGTTCGCCAGCTCTGTCCTCATTCCCACTACTGGTTATGGGAATGTGGACAGAGCAGGAGACCTTGCCGGACACACATCAGGGGATAAACTGATGGGACTGAGCCACAGGAACACAGGAACAAGTGTAGATTGTGCTGACGCCACTTTAGAGATGTAGATGGCGGGGTTGGAGGTCAGGGGAAATAGTAGAGACAGTGGAGCCAGAGACCTAAGTTGGGCACGGTTAAAAATCAGTAGTGGTTTGAATGTTGATGGAGCTGGTGACTTTGCCGTCCACACAGCAGGGGATCAGCTGGCATTACTGAACCCCACTAACACAGGAGCTAGTGTGTTTCTCTGTGCAGACGACACATCTGAGCGACAACTGGCTGTGTTGAAGCAAAGGGATTATAGTTCAGGTGGTAGAAAAATGAACACACCAGCAGACCTGGATACAGTTGCCAACCACTAATTTAGTCTGTAAGAGGAATGGCAAAGTCTTTGGAGATCCAGGCCTTGTTCATTTTCAGAAAAGTCAGCCGGTCAACATTATCGGAAGATAGTCGCGTGCAACGGTCTGTTAGTACACCACCTGCGGCACTAAAGACACGTTCCGATAATACACTGGCAGCAGGGCAAGCCAGCACCTCCAATGCATACTGGCTAAGCTCTGGCCATGTATCCAGCTTAGAGACCCAAAACTTGAAGGGGGAAGAGCCATCTGGGAGTACAGCGACAGGGCAAGACATGTAGTCTGACACCATCTGACGGAAGCGTTGCCTCCTGCTGACTCGAGGCGTCGCTGATGGTGTAGACAATTGTGGTGGACACACAAAACTTTGCCACATTTGGGCCATAGTGGTCTTGCCTTGTGCTGCGGCGCTGCCTCTGCTCCCTCTTTGTGCAGAGTTTCCTCCACTGCCTCGACGCACAGAGCTGCTTTGTAAAGCACTAGCAACAATGCTGTCGGGTGGAATGGAAAACATTATGGACTGCACCAGTGACTCTTCGTACTCCCGCATTTTACGCTCCCGGTTCAACGTTGGTATGAGCCTTTGTACGCTGTCCCGGTAGCGAGGATCTAGGAGGGTGTATACCCAATAATCAGCCGAGACGAGAATGTGGGCGATGCGGCGGTCGTTTCTCAGGCACTGCAGCATGAAATCAACCATGTGCTGCAGACTCCCAACTGCCAAAGAACCGCTGTCCCCTGTTTGAGGCGTGACCTCGGCCTGCTCTGCATCACCCCACCCTCGCTGTACATACTGAGTAGAGGTTTGTGTACCTCCCTCCTCTGGAGAGATGTCTTCCTCCTCCATCGACTCCTCCTCATCCTCCTCACAAAGTGTCCCCTGCCTAGGCCTTTGTGAGGAAACACGTAGCGCAGACTGTCCAGAAGCAGATGGCATTTGGGACTCCTCATCCTCCACCTCTTCTGAGACCTCATCCCTTAGTGCTTGCAGTGTTTGTTGAAGCAGGCAGATAAGGGGGACAGTCATGCTGACTAGTGCATCATCTGCACTTGCCATCCGCGTGGATTCATCGAAGGCACGCAAAACGAGGCAGATGTCCTTCATAGAGGCCCACTCAATGGTGCTGAAGTGTGAACGGCGCACAGTGCGACTTGTTTGCGCCTGATGCAGCTGGTACTCCATGACTGCTGCCTGCTGCTCACACAACCGCTCCAACATATGTAACGTTGAATTCCACCGGGTGGGTAGGTCACATATGATGCGATGTTCCGGAAGGCCAAATCGTCGCTGCAGAGCAGCGAGGCGCGATCTTGCCGTGCTGGAACGTCGCAAGTGAGCGCACTCTATGCGGACCTTGTGCAACAGTGCAGCAAGATCCGGATAGTCCCACAGAAAGCTCTGCACGACCAAGTTAAGAACATGTGCCAGACATGGGATGTGTGTGAGGTTGCCTAGGCCAAGAGCTGCCACCAGATTTCGGCCATTGTCACACACTACCAAGCCCGGCTGGAGATTCGCTGGCCCAAACCACACATCGCTCTCCAGCTTGATAGCATTCCAGAGCTCCTGCGCTGTGTGGCTTCGATTCCCCAAAGAAATTAATTTGAGTACAGCCTGTTGACGTTTGGCCACGGCTGTGCTCATATCGGTCGTAACAGGCTCCTGCTCTGCTGTTTCTGAGGAACTTGAGTAGGAGGAGGAGTCTATGTGTACAGACTGGAGTCCTGCAATCCGTGGCGTTGGAAGAACACGTACAGCGCCACTCTCCAGATCCGTACCCGGCTCCACAACATTGACCCAGTGGGCAGTGAGGGAAAGGTATCGTCCCTGTCCATGGTTACTGGTCCACGCATCGGTGGTCAGGTGGACCTTGCTACTAACGGCGTTTAGTAGCGCATGTTTTATTTTGCCCTCAACATGTTTCTGCAGGGCAGGGACGGCTCGCCTGCTGAAATAAAAGCGGCTGGGCACGTTGTATTGGGGGACTGCCAATGCCATTAAGTCCCGGAAGGTGTCAGTGTCCACCAGCCTGAATGACAGCATTTCAACTGCCAGAAGTTTGGCAATGCCAGCATTCAGAGACTGTGCTCGGGGATGGTTTGCCGAGTAAGGGCGCCTTTTATCCCATGCCTGTGCTACCGATGGCTGTGATGGATGGGAACGTGCTGCTATGGGTGTAATCTGACAGGGTCTCCGGACAACAGTGGCAGAGGTTCTTCCTTGGCGATCCTGTGAGGAAGCCGAACCAGCAGTGTGTGAGCTGGAGGAAGAGGGCCCAACACGAACTGAAGAGGTGGTAGGTGGTGCTGTACGTTGGCCTACGTCTTCAGGGTGTCTCTGCAACTCCAACTCGTGCTTGGTGCGCACATGTTTCCACATATTTGTGGTATTGAGGTTGCTGACATTTCTCCCTCTTTTGACTCTCTGATGACACAGCTTGCATTTGACAAAGCAAATGTCATCTGCAACTGTGTCAAAAAAGGACCACGCACTGCAACTCTTGTGAGCGCCCGGTTTGCCTTTGGAAGGAGGAATGCTCCTAACGGGTGCCGAAGTGGAGGGTACAGGCAACCAAGTCTTCCCCCTCCCTCTGCCTCCTGTTTTGGCCGGTAGGGGAATCTCTTCCTCCGAGCTGCTCCCACCACCTTCCTGTTGCTCACGCCATGATGGGTCAAGGACCTCATCATCTTCCCTCCCCTCTTCAAACAGCTGCTTCTCCGGGGTTGTCTCGCCAGCACCGTACGCACCAGAAAGTGGCAACTGAGTCTCGTCATCATCTGATGCGTACTGAGGTGTGCTGACCATAGGCACTGGCCCACTCGCCTCTTCAGATTCAGAGGGACAAAGAAGTTGTGCATCACTGCATACTCCCTCTTCTTCACATTCAGGAATGCTGCTTGGCTGGCCCCCTCTTTCCAAGCCAACAGATTCCGAGAACAGAAGTAGAGACTGTGATGGCTCCTGTCCATGTCTCTCTGACTGCCTGGGCACTTTGGCAGGTGGTGAAGAGACAGATGGTTGCTCTTCGGTGCTCTGACCCTGAGAGGATGCGGAAGTAATTGAAGTCGATGCGTTAGCTGCCATCCATCCGACAACGGCTTCAATTTGTTCCTCCCGCAGCAGTGGGGTACGTTGAGGTCCTACAAAGCTGCGCATAAAGGACTGTTGCCTGCTAAAACTGGGGGATGCTGATCCACTGGTGCCCGCAGCAGGCCCAGAATCCCCACGTCCTCTACCTGTAGAATCCCCACGTCCTCTCCCTGCAGAATCCCCACGTCCTCTCCCTGCTGAAACTCCACGCCCACGCCCACGCCCACGCGCCTTACTCCCTGCCTTCTTCATCTTGCAAGACTGCTTAAGATAGGCAAAAAAGTACAAAGGGGGGCCTTAGTGTGCTTATTCCTGAACAGCTGGTTACAGGTACAAGAAACACTAATTTTATGAAGTGTGTGTGTGTGTGGACTAGACTTTAATAGGAGCTGATGTGGCCTACACAAGTTCAAAATGTAGTGTTTGGTGAACTTTTTTTGTGGTTTCTTTGTTGGAAACAAACTCAAAGTATGTGAACAAAGAATTGAAACTGATAGTATCACCAACTTTTTGGAGCTATTACAATGCAGGCAGGTAACCTACAATGCAAAAGATGAGGCTCCAAAAAAATTGGGTAATACTAATCTGGCTGCGCCGGCAGGGCACAAGCCAGAAAAAAAGGCTCCTCTATCTACTCCTATATAGTGTTTGCAACCAACCAATGTTGATGGATACGGATGGATGCACACTAATAGGAGAAGAAAAAATGAGCTGCACTCAAAGACAAATATGTGTGAGGCAGTGACGCACGTTGAGCGTCCTACAACCAGACGTAGCTGCAGGACACTCTACTCAGCGTGAGCTGCACTCACACACAGTCAGAGGCCTCTCAGACAGCCGTCAACAGTGCAGCTAAGTGGGCACTGGCACTGACAGGCTGCAGAAAGGCTCCGCTGTGTACTCCTTTATAGTGTTTGCAACCACCGTAGATGGAGACGGATGGATGCACACTAATAGAAGAAAAAATGAGCTGCACTCAAATAAAAATATGTGTGAGGCACTGACGCACGCTGAGCGTCCTACAGCCAGACGTAGCTGCAGGACACACTACTCAGCGTGAGCTGCACTCACACACAGTCAGAGACCTCTCAGACAGCCGTGAACAGTGCAGCAAAGTGGACACTAGCACTGAAAGGCTGCAGAAAGGCTCCGCTGTCTACTACTAGTGTTTGCAACCAACGTATATGGATACGGATGGAAGCACACTAGATTGAAATTATGTAAAAAATGCAGCTCAAAAAATAAAAGATGTATGAGGCAGCAGTGATCACACTGGGTGGCCTACAGCCTGACGTGGCTGCAGGACCCACTCCACAGCGTGAGCTGCACTCACACAGCCCTTGCAGACAGCTGTGAACACTGCTGCTAGGGCAAAGAAGGCTACAGTGGTGGTTTATGTAGCCTGGGTAAAGCACTAGATGTTTGGTGGAATCGCTATTTCTAACTGTCCCTCACAGTCTTCTACAGCAGCCTGTCCCTAACTGAATTCACAGCAGAGTGACCAGAAATGGCGGCTGCGGTGGCTTTTATAGTGCATCATGACATCATTTCGGCAGCCAATCACAGCCATGCCAATAGTTAACATGCCTACATGCCTAACAGGATGTGCCCACACTTCGGAGGATTCCCATTGGCTTAATCAAAGCAAGCAGGCTCATAGCATGATGGGAACTTCCTATTCCGATTCCGATTCCGGAATCCGATATGACAAAAGTATCGGAACTAAGTATCGGAATTCCGATACCGCTAATATCGGCCGATACCCGATACTTGCGGTATCGGAATGCTCAACACTATTAGTAAGTGATCAGCCTCTAAATAGGTTCCATTTTTATTCTCAGACTTGTTCAGAGGAGAAAGCAAAGTCCCTTCATGCTCTAACTTTATACAGAAGATATTAATTTACTTTCAGCCAAAAATATTAGAATTTGTACCTTTAATGTGACCCCCTTCATTACCTTAATGGTAAATTAACAGTTAATGAATAATGGGCATATCAGAATTTCTGTTACACTATGTGCAGCTTATTTGGAAAAACACAAATGAACACTAGCATTTAATGTAGTGATTCAATAATGCACATTTTCTGCATAATAAACATTAGTGTAGTTATATGAACTTTTGAGATATAATAAGGTCTCAATGGGAACTGAAACTCACTATATTGTTGGACAGAAGTAGACACAAGTAGAGATGAGCGAACCAGTGGATGAACAGGTTCGCCGGGTTTGATAAGCATACAGTAAAATTTTTGGTTTATGTCCAAACCGGACCTCGAACTCTACTAGGCACCCGAACTCAGAGGTCATCGGGGACCCGAACTTTGGTGCTTTAAAATCGCTGCAAAAGGAAGCTAAATGGGGGTAAGATCGGGAATATTGCCCTGCAAACAAATGTGAATAGATGATTTAAAATAACACAGAATAAAAAAAGAGAAAAAGAAAAAATAATAATCTTAAAAGAGGCGGAGGTCCAAGTGGAGGAGGTGGTCATGGTGGTGGAAGGTGGAAGAGGCAGGGGAGGAGGTATCCAACACTGTTTTTTGTGGGGTTTTTTGTTAGGGAACTGACTTAAAAATTTAAAAAAAAATAACAATCTAGGACCAGGAGGTGCAGGTCCAAGTGGAGGAGGAGGTTGAGGTGTAGGTGGAAGAGGTGTAGGAGGAGGGAGTGGCCAACATTGGTTTAGTAGGTATTTTTTTGTTTCTTTTGGGGGGGGAGTACTCTGAAAACAGGCAGTGTAAAAATCGGCTGGACATTGTCTCTCTGTTTACAGGCCATGTAATGCTCCGCATTTTTTGGGTTGAAAACAATGATAAGAGCATCAAATAGGAAACGTGGCCGTGTTGCTTCTGGTGGTAGTGTAGCTGTTTCTGGGAGGTGGTAGTGGTGTAATGCTTCAGGGTTGTGGTGCTTTAATTCTGCAAGGAAAGCGAGGATGTGGTTGATGTGTGCCTCCTACCAATGCTGTGGAGTCAGAGTAGGGGAGTAGGAATTTATTTTGGTGGAGTCAGAGCCTGTATAAAATGGACCAACTCCAATTCCTAAAATATAGAATAATCTGAGCACAATAGTTTAATGCAGTATGTTCTGTAAATGTTTTCATAAGAATTTGGGAAAGTTACGAAATGTCCTATAAATGTCTGTTCTATTCCTTATCCAAGGATGTAGGCTTTTAGTTGAGATGAATGTGTGCTGCACATTATGTATATGCTTAGTAGTGAGACAGCACTGTGGAGTCAGAGTTGAGGAGTTGGAGTCGTGAGTCAGGGAAGTTAAGGAGTCAGAGGTTTAACTTACTGACTCCACAGCCCTGCCTGCTACCCACTCAAATGTAACACCTTCCTCTGATACATGCAGGCGACATGATGTTCTGAGCAATTTCATAGGTATGAGTACTGCTGGTCAAATGGTGATGCCCATGGGCATCTGTCTTCTACCTCACTCCCTTGCAAATCAGTCAATCAGTCTGAGCCACAAGTCATGCAGCAGTCACTTCTGCTTTTTGATGATTTGCTGGCTGTGATTCTTTGGGCCATCCACCTGGACTTGGCCAACAATTGGAACAAATTGAGTTCACTGATGTCCAACCACTTGTTCTCTTGAAGTACTGTATGAGTACGCGGGAGGGATAGTGCAAATGGTCAGTGGACCATTGTAGCACATCTCTGATGATGATGAAATAGAGGTGCCAGCTACTGCATATTTCTGCTTTGTGTAGTCTGGCAAGGAAGGCAGGGGTGAGGACTGTTTGGAACATAATGCGAAGGATTATTATTATTATTAATGTTTTTTAGAGCACCATTGATTCCATTAAAGCAGACATCAGCACCCGGTGCACCCAGGCAAGTGCCGGGGCCTTGAGCAGGCCGGGGAGCTCCTCGACGTCAGCAACACTGGCACACTATGGGGGCCCTCCGCCTCAGGGCCCCAGTACTTGCAATACTATATGGGGCTCATTATGTATGGAGCATTATTTGGAGCTCATTATATATGTAGCAATATATGGGGCCCATCATATACTGTATGGAGCATTATATATTATATATTATATATGGTTGCTATCAGTGTGTCAAGAGTGGGAGAAGAGGGTTGCATTGACAATCCAACACAATGGGCAGCACTTTGAACACATTTTATAAGTGGTTAGTAACTTGTAAATAACTCATGAAAGAATAAAGTTATGTTAAAACCAAGTACTCCATTGTTTTTTTGTGAAATTCTCAATAAGTCTGATGTGTCACATGACCCTCTTCCCATTGAAAAAAATAAAGTTGGATCCAAAATGGCTAACTTCAAAATGGCCACCATGGTCACCTCCTCCCATATACTAATGTGCCACAAACATGAAGCTAATATCAACAACCATTCCAATTTTATTTAGGTGTATCCATATAAATGGCCCACCCTGTAGATTACTACTGATGCTTCATATTTAAAATGAAGACTGCAAAGCTAGTCATTGATCACATTGATAAACATTTCATGTGTTTAATAGCCATAGAAATGTGACATAAAAATACTGATGGTACATTTCTTTGAGGCTTTTACTGTAATTCAGCTTAAAATGTACTCTAAAAGTTATTACCAACATCAGTGTTGAGAGTTTAGATCAATTTATAACCAAAATCAAGTTTCTTAACTTCTACCATTGAGTTGGAGAATTTCAAGCATAGGGAAGCTTCTCTTAACACTTCTATCAATCAATACTGTAGTAAACTATAAAATTATAGAATTATATACAGTTATCCTATGCATGGATTGTAAATTGCATATTCTCTTTTTGTAGCTGAATTCAAGATAGCTCAAAATGGGAGAGAAATGGCCCAATTACACAAGTAAGAATAGCTGCAGTAACAGCCTAGCTCTGCTTAATGTCTGCTTTTTGTTACTGAAAAAAATATATTTGATAACTTTTGGAAAACATGGTTGCTATGGACAATGTGATCTTTCTTTAACCTTTCACTTTGACGTTGACTAATATTGTGTCTAGTTGAAAATATGTTGTTATGATTCATTACTCCCTTTTTTCACATGATGCATTCTCTTATATTTATAAATGTAATAAAGTTCAATGGGCAATAGTTTGGAGACACATTTCAGTGGGTGAACTAAGTTTCGGGTTTAGCTTTTATCCTGTCATGTTGTAAGGCTTATTAAAGGGTCGAAATTGACTTTTGGGATTGCTACTTCCAATAGCTGGCACTAGAGTTAAAGTTCTCTTCCTCACTGAAGTGGTAATGTTCATATTAAATATATCCTAAAAATATATACTGGGTGCTGAAGTCAACATAAAACTAAAATGGATATATTGACCATAATTAATAAAAACACTGGTCCACCTAATTGCACAACCCCAATATGCATTGGTAAATCCTGACTGACGTGTTAAGGGTGCACTGGTAACTAGTTTAATAGTTCACTTACTAGGGCTGAATTAGATGAATGTCCTGGCAATAGAATCCCAAGTTGAGACACAAAAAAGCCAGATTCTCTTTAAATCCCTCTAATTATTGTCCCATCCCCTGATGAAGCAGATTCCTTGGTGAAGCATTTTGGAGAGATACTGTATGTTCTGCGTAATTGAAATTTATATATTAATGTGGCAAAAAATTATCTGCTACTGGTACCCCAGTGTGATATCTTAAAATAAAGAAGTAAGCTATCACTACTTAGTATAATAATAACAATGAAATAATGGCAAATAATGGCAAATATGAATTATTTTAATTCTGTCCTCATAACATGAACATTAAACTAATATATTAAAAGTTAGAGTTCATTGAACTTTTATAGAGGAATTCTATTTAGTGGGGCTCTGCCTTTTAAGTTGTCTGTACAATTGTACGTTTCCCAGGCTAATTAATCTCCAGTACTGTGCATATATACTACTCCCTCTAGCTAAACAACCATCACAAGATCCTAGGACAGTTCCACCGTCTCACTGCTCTCTGGTAGTGAAACATTCTATGCTCTAGATGTGGTGGGAGTCTTCTTGTCATTGCTTCCATCATATCGGCATAAGGTAGATCTCCAAACTATTTATTGTTATACATGAATACATATTAGGTTACCCATAAACTGTCCTTTTTTTAGTAATACCTAAAATTTAGCGACTTTTGCAGTTTTCATGCCTGGTTCTCCCATCTCCACCAAAATGGTCAAAGAAGGGGTGGGATAAGGTCGGGATGCTACAGCACGTCTAATTCAAGATGAGCTGTAGAGATTAGTGATGAGCGAGTGTGCTTGTTACTCGAGATTTCTGAGCACGCTCAGGTGTTCTCCAAGTATTTTGGGCGTGCTCATGGATTATGTTTGTGTCTCCACAGCTGCATGATTTGCATCTGTTTGACAACCTGTACACATGTAAGGATTGCCTGTGTGTTAGGGAATCCCCCACATGTATTCAGGCTGTCTAGCAGCCGCAAATCATGCAGCTGTGGAGACACAAACATAATCTACGAGCATGCCCAAGATGCTCGGAGAACACCCGAGCATGCTCGGAAATCTCAAGTAATGAGCACACTAGATCATCACTAGTAGAGATCCCTACACCAAAAATCTCACTCCAGTACCCAACTAGAATGACACAGTATTTCTGCTGTGGTACAGGGAGGCAAACGCCACTTGTCAGACACTGCAGATTTGCAAAGAAGCTTGCATCTCTTCATGAATCAGGAGCTTCTGACTCCAGCATGCCCCCTCATCAAGACCAGCATTTATCACTCTGATCCCAATCACTGATTACCTAATTTTGTCTAGTCTAAATTCCTCACACAAATATAATAAAGACATAAAATATATAAAATTATTTCCCACTAATGTTCAGGATTTATACCCTGCTTACTTACTTTGTAAAGATTTGCAATTTTATATTACAAAAAGTTGTAAGCCATTTTATAGTACATTGAACAGGAACCTTTGTCCTTTCGATTATTTTACAAATAATCAGTAATAACTTTGTGCAAACCTACTCACCCTTTCAAAATGTGTTCAAAAGTTAAGTTCACAGGACAGGACATACCCTAGGGTGATGTAATAATTCTGCAACCCTCAAATAATTTTGAATGATTCCATAAAATTGAATTGTGATATCATAGCAGTAGGTATAAAAAATTTTAGTACTGGGTAAAAGTGTCATGTGAAACACTCAGAAGAATGAAAAGCCTTGAGTCTGAGCAATGATTCATCCTTATGAATCAGTTAATCTGCAATTTTCATGGATGAGATGCAAGTAAAAATATAACTTACATTTATGTCAGTAAGTCATCGTCAGGTACACAAGTGGAAATTTTATATTTTAATACTTTTATGGCAGATGCAGCTGCAAATCCATTTTCATTTGATGTGTCCAGTTTAACTCCCATCTGCATGCTAGATTGAATTAAGTCATCAACTTTTGACAATTCTATTTCAGTAGTTTTCTTTGATACTTACGGAAAACCTTTATTTTTATTAACCCCTCAATGACCGAGCCTGAATGTGGCTGCATCAAGACCTTGTTTTATGATGGAGAAATTAAATATGCTTTTTTAGCAACATATTGACTTACATAGTTAGGACTATATAGTGATACATATAAATTACTGTGCAACTTAAGCATATTATTTGCAGTTCAAAAATGGTAAAAAGCTATTTCTGCCATTGTTATTCCATAATACTATCTATATTTTACATTAAGAAGAGTAATGTTTTGGCTATAATAACCAATGTTTATATTTCTTTGCTGCATTCTAGAAGCTATATATACCGTAGACATATATAGGTGTATAGATAGATAGATAGATAAATAGATAGATAGATAGATAGATAGATAGATAGATATACAATACGGACCAAAAGTTTGGACACACTTTCTCATTCAAAGAGTTTTCTTTGTTTTCATGACTATGAAAATTGTAGATTCACTCTGAAGGCATCAAAACTATGAATTAACACATGTGGAATTATATAATTAACAAAAAAGTGTGAAACAACTGAACATACTGTATGTCTTATATTCTAGGTTCTTCAAAGTAGCCACCTTTTGGTTTGATTACTGCTTTGCACACTCTTAGCATTCTCTTGATTAGCTTCAAGAGGTAGTCACCGGAAATGGTTTTCACTTCACAGGTGTGCCCTGTCAGGTTTAATAAGTGGGATTTCTTGCCTTATAAATGGGGTTGGGACCATCAGTTGTGTAGTGCAGAAGTCTGGTGGATACACAGCTGATCGTCCTACTGAATAGACTGTTAGCTGCTTTTTTCTTGCCATAATACAAATTCTAAGTAAAGAAAAATGAGTGGCCATCATTACTTTAAGAAATGAAGGTCAGTCTGTCCGAAAAATTGTGAAAACTTTGAAAGTGTCCCCAAGTACAGTGGCAAAAACCATCAAGCGCTACAAAGAAACTGGCTCACATGAGGACTGCCCCAGGAAAGGAAGACCAAGAGTCACCTCTGCTGCGGAGGATAAGTTAATCCGAGTCATCAGCCTCAGAAATCGCAGGTTAACAGCAGCTCAGATTAGAGACCAGGTCAATGCCACACAGAGTTCTAGCAGCAGACACATCTCTACAATGACTGTTAAGAGGAGACTTTGTGCAGCAGGCCTTCATGGTAAAATAGCTGCTAGGAAACCACTGCTAAGGACAGGCAACAAGCAGAAGAGACTTGTTTGGACTAAAGAACACAAGGAATGGACATTAGACCGGTGGAAATTTGTGCTTTGGTCTGATGAGTCCAAATTTGAGATCTTTGGTTCCAACCACCGTGTCTTTGTGCAACGCAGAAAAGGTGAACGGATGGACTCTACCTGCCTGGTTCCCACCGTGAAGCATGGAGGAGGAGGTGTGATGGTGTGGCGGTGCTTTTCTGGTGACACTGTTGGGGATTTATTCAAAACTAGCTGAAGAGCCCGGCGCTGCCCGGGCATAGTAACTAACTGTGGTTAGTTATAACAAATTATAATAATCCTCCATCCCATAGTCCCGTGCCCATATACCCATCACACATCCACGATCCCATAGGCCCGTGCCCATATACCCATCATACATATCCTCCATCCCAGAGTCCAGTGCCCATATACCCATCACACATCCTCCATCTCATAGTCAACCATTATGACATCATAATGAGCGGCGGCAGGGCTTGCAACCTATGATGACATCAGCGTCGCCATGGCAACCATTGTGACATCATAATGAGGGGCGGGGCTTGATATGCACACACTGCTTCCCCAGTATGCAAATAGGGGCATTATGACATCATAATGAGGGGCGGGGCTTGACGCGCACACACTTTTTCCCCAGTATGTAGACGGGGGCAAAATTGTTTGGTGAATTGGAACGCGCGGGGTTAAAATTTCGCCTCACAACATAGCTTAGGATGCTCTCGGGGTCCAGACATGTGACTGTGCCAAATTTTGTGGCTGTAGCTGCGACGGTGCGGATGCCTATCCCGGACATACACACACACACACACACACATACATACATACACACATACATACACACTTTGAGCTTTATATATTAGATTGAAGGCATACTGAACCAGCATGGCTACCATAGCATCTTGCAGAGGCATTCTATTCCATCCGGTTTGCGTTTAGTTGGACCATCATTTATTTTTCAACAGGACAATGACCCCAAACACACCTCCAGGCTGTGTAAGGGCTATTTGACCAAGAAGGAGAGTGATGGGGTGCTACGCCAGATGACCTGGCATCCACAGTCACCAGACCTGAACCCAATCGAGATGGTTTGGGGTAAGCTGGACTGCTGAGTGAAGGCAAAAGGGCCAACAAGTGCTAAGTATCTCTGGGAACTCCTTCAAGACGGTTGGAAGACCATTTCCGGTGACTACCTCTTGAAACTCATCAAGAGAATGCCAAGAGTGTGCAAAGCAGTAATCAATGCAAAAGGTGACTACTTTGAAGAACCTAGAATATAAGACATACAGTATTTTCAGTTGTTTCACACTTTTTTGTTAATAATACAATTCCACATGTGTTAATTCATAGTTTTGATGCCTTCAGAGTGAATCTACAATTTTCATAGTCATGAAAATAAAGAAAACTCTTTGAATGAGAAGGTGTGTCCAAACTTTTGGTCTGTACTGTATATATATATATATATATATATATATACAGGTGCTTCTCACAAAATTAGAATATCATCAAAACGTTAATTTATTTCAGATCTTTAATACAAAAAGTGACACTCATATATTATATAGAGTCATTATATTATATTAGGGTTATCTATTTCAAGTGTTTATTTCTGTTAATGTTGATGTTTTTGGCTTACTGCCATTGAAAACACAAAAGTCATTATCTCACTAAATTAGAATACTTCACAATACCAGCTTGAAACATTATTTTAAAATCTGAAATGTTGGCCTACTTACATGTACGTTCTGTAAATGCAGTCAATACTTAGTCAGGTCTCCTTTTCCTTTTACTGCATCAATGTGGCATTGCATGGAGGCAATCAGCCTGTGGCACTGCTGAGGTGTTATGGAAGCCCATTTGCTTTAATAGCAGCCTTCAGCTCTTCTGCATTGGTGGGTCTGGTGTCTCTCATCTTAGGCGAAAAAAAGGTATTCAGCTCACCATGGAATGAATTCCTGTGGCTTTGGGTGTGGACTCCAGGATGGTGCTCGGAAAAAGCAGCTGTGGTAATCAAACAAAAAAGTTCAAGCAACAAACATCCAAATCAGATTGTTGAATAGACGTTAAAACTTAATCTTTATTGCAATATTATTTAAAAACATGCTGTTAACCCCTTCATGACCCAGCCTATTTTGACCTTAATGACCTGGCCATTTTTTGAAATGCTGACCAGTATCCATTTATGAGGTAATAACTCAGGAACGCTTCAACGGATCATAGCGATTCTGAGAATGTTTTTTCGTGACAAGTTGAGCTTCATGTTAGTGATAAGTTTATCTCAATAATTTTTGCATTTATTTGTGAAAAAAATGGAAATTGGATTTTAAAAATTTTGCAATTTTCAAATTTTGAATTTTTATTCTGTTAAACCAGAGAGTTATGTGACACAAAATAGTTAATAAATAACATTTCCCACATGTCTACTTTACATCAGCACAATTTTGGAAACAAAATTTTTTTTCATTAGGAAGTTATAAGCGTTAAAAGTTGACAAGCGATTTCTCATTTTTACAACAAAATTTACAAAACCATTCTTTTTTGGGACCACCTCACATTTGAAGTCAGTTTGAGGGATCTATATGGCAGAAAATACCCAAAAGTGACACCATTCTGAAAACTGCACCCCTCAAGCTACTCAAAGCTACATTCAAGAAGATTATTGACCCTTGAGGTGCTTCACAGGAACTAAAGCAACGTGGATGGAAAAAATGGATATTTTAATTTTTCCAACAAAAATTTTCTTTCAGCATCAATTTTTTCAATTTTACATGGGCAACAGGATAAAATGGATCCTAAAATTTGTTGGACAATTTCTCCTGAGTACACCAATACATCATATCTGGTCATAAACCACTGTTTGGGCGCACATCAGGGCTCAGAAGGAAAGGAGCGCCATTTTGAATGGAAAATATGCTGGAATATTTAGCGGTTTCCATGTCGCGTTTGGAGAGCCCCTGTGTGCCTAAACATTGGAGCTCCCTCCCAAGTGACCCCATTTTGGAAACTAGACCCCCCATGGAACTTAGCTAGATGCATAGTGAGCATTTTGAACCCCCAGGTACTTCACAAATTGATCCGTTAAACAAAAAATCCGTTTTTTTCAGAGAAATTTTCTTTTAGCCTCAGTTTTTTTCATTTTCACATGGGCAACAGGGTAAAATGGATCCTAAAATTTGTTGGGCAATTTCTCCTGAGTACAGCAATACCTCATATGTGGTCATAAACCACTGTTTGGGCGCACGGAAGGGACCGAAAATGAAGGAGCGTCATTTGACTTTTTGAATGGAAAATTAGCTCCAATTGTTAGCGGACACCATGTCGCATATGGAGAGCCCCTGTGTACCTAAACATTGGAGCACCCCCACAAGTGACCCCATTTTGGAAGCTAGACCCCCCAAGGAACTTATCTAGATGTGTGGTGAGCACTCTGAACCCCCAAGTGCTTCACAGAAGTTTATAACGCAGAGCCGTGAAAATAAAAAATCATTTTTTTCTCCAAAAATTACTTTTTAGCCTGCAATTTTTTATTTTCACAAGGGTAACAGGAGAAAGTGGACCCCAAAAGTTGTTGTCCAGTTTGTCCTGAGTATGGTGGCATCCCATATGTGGGGGGAACCACTGTCTGGGCACATGTTGGGGCTTGGAAGTGAAGTAGTGATGTTTTGAAATGCAGACTTTGATGGAATGGTCTGCGGGTGTCGTTACATTTGCAGAGCCCCTGATGTGCCTAAACAGTAGAAACCCCCCTCAATTGACCCCATTTTGGAAACTAGACCTCCCAGGGAGCTTTCTAGATGTGTGGTGAGCACTTTGAACCCCCAAGTGCTTCACAAAAGTTTATAATGCAGAGCCGTGAAAATTAAAATTCATTTTTTCCCACAAAAAATGATTTTTAGCCCCCCAATTTTTTATTTTCAAAAGGGTAACAGGAAAAATTAGACCCCCAAAGTTGTTGTGCAATTTTTCCTGAGTACACTGATACCCCATATATTGGGGTAAACCACTGTTTGGGCACACGTCGGGGCTTGGAAGGAAGTGAGCACCATTTGACCTTTTGAAAGCAAAATTGGCTGGAATCAGTGGTGGTGCCATATCACGTTTGGAGACCCTTTGATGTGCCTAAACAGTGGAAACCCCTAAATTCTAACTCCAACCCTAATTGCAACACACCCCTAACCACAACCATAACCCCAACACACCCTTAACCCTAATACCAACCCTAACCATAACCCTAACCCCAACACACCCCTAACCCTAATCCCAACCCTAACCATAACCCTAACCACAAGCCTAACCCCAACACACCCCTTACCCTAATCTTAACCCTAATTCTAACCCTAATCTTAACAGTAATTCCAACCCTAACTATAGTTCTAACTCTACTTCTAACCCTAACCCTAACCCCACTTCTAACCCTAATAGAAAAAATATATATATATTTATTTTATTATTTGTCCCTACCTATGGGGGTGATAATGGCGGGTGATTTACTATTTTTTTATTTTGATCACTGTGATAGGATCTATCACAGTGATCAAAATGAATGAATGGAATCTGCTGTTTGGCAGATTCAGTGGGCACACTGCGCATGTGCCCACCATTTTGGAAGATGACAGCGCCCATGATCCGGGACGGAGAGACCCCGGGAGCGACAGTGGCACTTGGAAGGTACCAAGGGGTGGGAGGGGGGCGATCGGAAGGTGGGGGAGCGGAGGGAAGGGGAGGGGGAGCAGATGCTGGCTGCGGTGGCCGATCATCGCCGTCAGTTGGTGGCGGGGGCAGATCACCCCTGTCAGTCAGTGTGGGGGGTCAGATTAGTGTCTCCAGCTCTGGCCGATGATATTTCAGCATCGGCCATGGCTGGATTGTAATATTTCATCAAATTTCATTGATGAAATATTTTTATCGCTCTGATTGGCTGTTTCAACCCCCCTGTGGTGAAGTACAAAGCCTCCTGTGCCTGTGGGTCGGGTGACCTTTCATTGACCCCGGTCACCCAACTCGCAGGAATGCGATCATTTTGTGACACAGCATATGCATCACAGGTCGGATTGGCACCGACGTTCTGTCACAATCCATGTTTGGACTGTGGCAGATCTGGCTCACATATAACCTTTTCTTTTCTTCGAGCCTCTGGCTTAATGTTAGTTTTTGCCCCCGGTGGCCGCTGGGGTTATTATAACCTAGTTGGTGCTAATGGGTTTTGCCTCCGGTGGCCGCTGGGGTTACTACATGTTAAATTAGCCAGCAGGTGTTAACTCCCACCTCCTTCCTATAAAAAGGTGTCAGGTGCTCTGAATCATGGTTGATGATATTGTTCATTCCCCAACAAACCTTGGAGGAGAGAGGAGCTATTGGGAGCAGTGCTTTGCAGCTCATCCAGAGCTTTGGTGTATCAGCTGTCCAGGTGGAAGCTGTGTAGGGTTCAGACAGGTTCTCAGGATGAAGTGACAAGACACGAGACTGAGTGTGATTGGTAAAATAAATATTTATAAATTGGTGCTGCTGGGGCTGTGCTGAACAAATCAAATGGGCAACAACAAACTGTCCTCGCAGGGACTCAATAACATTTACAACACTTTTCCTTATACTAAATGCGACTAATCTGGCTAGTCCAGGTGTTGTAGGCCACGTACGGCCGAACTAAGGGTCCTTATTTCCTATGGACAACTTATCCTTCCAGGCGTCGTTCAGGATCGCAGATGCGGCCACTCAGAGGTCGCTGATGCGGCTGCCTTGACGCCCCGATGTCCCGGGATGATTTGGGTTCAATGGGCCATGGAGGATCTGTGCTTGTGGGGCACGACAGGCCCTGAAGAATCCGTGCTGGTGGGGCACAACAGGCCCTGAAGAATCGGTGCTGGTGGGGCACAACAGGCCCTGAAGAATCTGTGCAGGTGGGGCACAACAGGCCCTGAAGAAACGGTGCCGGTGGGGCGCAACAGGCCCTGAAGAAATTATGCCGGTGGGGTGCAACAGGCCCTGATGAAATGATGCCAGTGGGGCGCAACAGGCCCTGAAGAAATTATGTCGGTGGGGCGCAACAGGCCCTGAAGAAATGATGCCAGTGGGGCGCAACAGGCCCTGAAGAAATGATGCCGGTGGGGCGCAACAGGCCCTGAAGAAATGATGCCGGTGGGGCGCAACAGACCCTGAAGAAATGATGCCGGTGGGGCGCGGTGATTACGCAGTCTCTAAATCTACCATTCACCAGTCTCTGCCCAGAGTCCCTCAGCAAACCAGACGGGGGCCTCTACTGCCGCCTGTAGCGAGGTGGCGCCCCCTGGGGCCTGTGATGACAGGGTTGCAGCTGTGGAAGAAGGCAGGGGGGCAGTGTCCTGACCGCTGTAAAGGAATGGTCTATAGTTGCAGCGGTCAGTGGAGGTCGTGGACTTGTCACAGCAGGACGAGAAACAGCGGGGGCGGCTGTATGCGACCGTATGAGGGGAGCGGCCGCCGGTGCAAGGCTCTCATGTGTCACTAGTCAGTAAGTCCACAGATTTCCTTTCACAGGGCCCTGTCGGTCTCTCCACAACACACCATTCGCTCCCTTGGTCCTCTCTGTCTCACCCGACTTCTTGTCTGTTGTCTGGCTCTCTGTCAACTGCCACTTCAGCGCGCCCCCTGCTCCTGTTAACTTGCCCCGCCCCCTGTTTCCCTGACTTCAGTCAAGTCTTTTCTTTTACTGTCCTCCCAGCATCGTTCCCTCAGGAACCCTGATGGCGGTCCCCTGGGCACCTGCCCCTTCACTGTCTGGGAGTCCTCCTCCCCACAGCTGTATCTGGGTGCCGTACTCTGTTGCTAGGAGCAATTGCAGCAGAGCAAAGCTAAGTTGTGTGCTTTCCCTATTTGTGGCTTTCCCTAATGTTATATTAGTACAGCGGTGGGACCAGTGTCCGCACTAACCAGTTCCCTAGTAAGGGATAAGTGCAGGGCTAGTGAGGGATTCAGGTATCCTGGTCGGCGACAGGTGAAGAGCATGTATAGGGAACGTTAGGAGTGTTCAGGGACACTGCCTCAGGAGAGTGCAGGAGGTCTCCGCGTCCCCATTCCCTATTGTAGGGCCCACCGTTGTAACTGTGTCCCCGGTGTTCCCTTGTATTGTCTTGTCATTTTAGTTACCGACCTGCGGGTCGCGTCACAAAGGACAAGTTACTACGTGACACTTTCATGACGCATACGCTGTGTCATGGGTCGGGAAGGGGTTAAAATTGTAAATCCAGGGGATTATGCGTTTTGAACAAAAATGTTCTTAGTCATAACAATGTCTCTCATCTTACTCTTGACAATACCCCATAGATTCTCTATGGGGTTAAGGTCAGATGCGTTTGCTGGTCAATCATGCACAGTAATACTGTTGTTTTAACACCAGGTATTGTTACTTTTGATAGTGTGGACAGGTGCCAAGTCCTGCTGGAGAATGAAATTTCCATCTCCAAAAAGCTTGTTGGCAGAGGGAAGCATGAAGTGCTCTAAAATTTCCTGGCAGATGACTGCACTGACTTTGGTCTTGATAAAACACGACCTACAACAGCAGATGCCATGGCTCCCCAAACCATCACTGATTGTGGATGCTTCACAATAGACCTCCAGCAACTTGGATTGTGTATCTCTCCACTCTTCATCCAGACTCTGGGACCTAGATTTCCAAATGAAATGCAAAATGTACTTTCCTTGTGGAGTGTGTCAGTGAGTGCTTTCTGGACATCTATCAAGTCAGCAGTCTTCCCCATGATTGTGAAGCCTACTGAAACAGACTAAGGGATCTTTTTAAACACTAAGGAAGCCTTTGCAGGTGTTTTTTGCACTTGTTTCTAATTTACTGAGCTAATTGACTTTTGGGATTTCACTGGCTGTAAGCCATAATCATCAACATTTACAGAAATAAACATTTGAAATAGCCCACTGTTTTTAATGACTATATAATGAGTTTCACTTTTTCTATAGAAGAACTGAAATAAATTAACTTTTTTGATGATATTCTACTCTAATTTTGTGAGAAGCACCTGTATATTATATATACTGTGTGTATATATATATATATATATATATATATATATATATATACACTCACTGGCCACTTTATTAGGTACACCTGTCCAACTGTGTGTTAAGACTTAATTTCTAATCAGCCAATCACATGGCGGCAACTCAGTGCATTTAGGCATGTAGACATGGTCAAGACAATCTCCTGCAGTTCAAACCGAGCATCAGTATGGGGAAGAAAGGTGATTTGAGTGCCTTTGAACGTGGCATGATTGTTGGTGCCAGAAGGGCTGGTCTGAGAATTTCAGAAACTGCTGATCTACTGGGATTTTCACGCACAACCATCTCTAGGGTTTACAGAGAATGGTCCGAAAAAGAAAAAAAATCCAGTGAGCGGCAGTTCTGTGGCCGGAAATGCCATGTTGATGCCAGAGGTCAGAGGAGAATGGGCAGACTGGTTCGAGCTGATAGAAAGGCAACAGTGACTCAAATTGCCACCCGTTACAACCAAGGTAGGCAGAAGAGCATCTCTGAACGCACAGTGCGTCGAACTTTGAGGCAGATGGGCTACAGCAGCAGAAGACCACACTGGGTACCACTCCTCTCAGCTAAGAACAGGAAACTGAGGCTACAATTTGCACAAGCTCATCGAAATTGGACAGTAGAAGATTGGAAAAACGTTGCCTGGTCTGATGAGTCTCGATTTCTGCTGCGACATTGGGATGGTAGGGTCAGAATTTGGCGTAAACAACATGAAAGCATGGATCCATCCTGCCTTGTATCAACGGTTCAGGCTGGTGGTGGTGGTGTCATGGTGTGGGGAATTTTTTCTGGGCACTCTTTGGGCCCCTTGGTACCAATTGAGCATCGTTGCAACGCCACAGCCTACCTGAGTATTGTTGCTGACCATGTCCATCCCTTTATGACCACAATGTACCCAACATCTGATGGCTACTTTCAGCAGGATAATGCGCCATGTCATAAAGCTCGAATCATCTCAGATTGGTTTCTTGAACATGACAATGAGTTTACTGTACTCAAATGGCCTCCTCAGTCACCAGATCTCAATCCAATAGAGCATCTTTGGGATGTGGTGGAACGGGAGATTCGCATCAGGGATGTGCAGCCGACAAATCTGCGCCAACTGTGTGATGCCATCATGTCAATATGGTCCAAAATCTCTGAGGAATGCTTCCAGCACCTTGTTGAATCTCTGCCACGAAGAATTGAGGCAGTTCTGAAGGCAAAAGGGGGTCCAACCCCTTACTAGCATGGTGTACCTAATAAAGTGGCCAGTGAGTGTATATATATATATATATATATATATATATATATATATATATACAGTATACACAGTTCTGGCAAAAATTAAGAGACCACTACATCAAATCTCTGTCATGGGCAACCCATTCTCCAGACCTGAACCCCATTGATTGAAAACCTCTGGAATGTAATCAAGAGGAAGATGGATAGTCACAAGTCAACTAAGAAGAACTGCTTAACTTTTTGCGCCAGCAGGAGTGTGAAAGACTGGTGGAAAGCATGCCAAGACGCATGAAAGCTGTGATTAAAAATCATGGTTATTCCACAAAATATTGATTTCTGTACTCTTCCTGAGTTACAACATTAGTATTGTTGTTTCTAAATTATTATGAACTTGTTTTCTTTGCATTATTTGAGGTCTGAAAGCACTGTTTTTTATCTTGACAGTTTCTGCCTTTCAGAAATAAAAACTATTATTTATTGTTTGGAAATTCAGAGACATGTTGTCAGAAGTTTGTACACTAAAAAAACAATTTACATTTTACTCAAAAACATATCTATAAAGAGAAAAATCAGACAAACTGAACATTTGGAAGTATTCTAGTATTATCTTAATTTTTGCCATCTATGTATTGACATAGCCACATGTGGACTCATTGAATATATTTATCAATGGCACAATTCTTGAGTATGTATGTGTTATTAACTACAGTATCTTTGGTTTGCTCTTAATGCAGAGAAATAGAAACAATAGCAATTCCTTGATGACTTACAGTTTAAATTGTCATCATTCACATGCTGCATAATTGAAGGGAATCTTTCAGAAGGTTTTTCCTACCTCATCTGAGGGCAGCATAATGTAGGAAAAGGCACCCTGAATCTAAAAAGGTTTACTTGTTGCAGCAGTTCTGACACAATCAGAGTTCTTAGATGTAGAATGCAGCAGAGCTAAGAAAGTTTCCCCCACCCATACCAGGCTGTTTGTGGATAGTCTAGTGACAGTGAGCTGCATATTACATGAGGGGGTGGAGTTAGGCTAGCAGTCCTGTGCATGTCAGACCTGGCAATGAGAATTTCCTGGTGATAAAACCTTCACTGCAAGTAAACACCACACAGCCTGACTCATCATTGCATTCAGTGTTTTAACCCGTACCTCATGCTGTCCTCAAATTACATAGCAAAGACCTTCTGACAAATTCTTATTCCGTGGCTTAGTACAATTACAGTTGGCTTGAGAAATGTTGCCAAATGTGCTAAAAGCACTTTATTCTTTTGTAGTTTTTGAGAGCTGCTTTGCACCCTTCATTTTTTGTATTTTTGTGCTTGTCCCATATTTAAGTGTTAGCACAATTACAGCTAGACAAAATTTATAACGTTATTTGTTTTATTACTTTTGCACAATAAATATACTGTAAAAAGATTTTTTTGCATAGGCAATATAAATTGGGAGTCATATCAAAGACAATAGTGAATATTTAATAAGGCAGATTAGAAAATGAAGCAGAAAGTCTCTAAAAATTCCTGTAAAAAAATAAAGAGTACGTAGCTCTAATTCAGGGGTGGGGAATCTTTTTTCGGCCAAGGGCCATTTGGATATTTATACCATCCTTCGGGGGCCGTACAAACTCCACCTACAAAGTATATCCTGACTCTGGCACTGGTCTCATGACTTAATCTTTCATTGCATGCCCTTCAATGTTCAGCAGTGAACACTGCATGTGTGTGCTAACAGAGCAAGAAGAAATTAATGAGCTTGTGGCAAACAAAATACAGCTCCCTGCCCAAGAATGCAGTCCCTGAGAATCTGCTCGGGGGCCTGATAAAAGGTCATCGAGGGCCGTAAATGGCCCTGGGGCCTGAGGTTCCCCACCCCTGCTCTAATTGCTCAATGCAATTCCAAGAGACCATTCACTTGCTAACCATCAGATCATATGCTGCTAGTTCTTCCAAATCACTTTCCTCTCCTTTTTCATAATGGAAACATGAACACCATGAAATGATGGAGATTGTTTGCCTTATAAAGTGGGAGATGAAAGTGATTTGAAAGGTGTTACAGCTAACCGCTACCTTGGGTGAAGAAAGCACTCTAATAATTGAGATCTGGTGGTTGTAGATCATAAGTGAATGATCTCTTGGAATAATGTTGAGTGGTTAGAATGAAGAGCTCTTTAAAATTGTTATGGTTTTATTCAAAGGAAGCACTGAAGCAGTAGAACTGATTGAATCTACTGTATATGAGGATGCTAGCGGGGTCCACTTGCAATTATTTCTGCATGTGAAAAAAAATAAAAAAATAGAACAATAAGATAACTTTAAAAATAAGGATTCAATTCAAATAAAATGATTTGAAATGCATCTTGACTAGTGATGGGCGAACCAGAATGTAAAGTTCAGAGTCCGTAACGAATAACGAGAGCTCGTACACAGACCTCGAACACAGACTTCTCCAGCAAGTCCATGTTACTGTTTGGGTTTGGCAGCCCGAACATTGAGTGTTGCACATGCTGTCATCTGTGTGACATCACGATAAGCACTGACTCTGATTGGCAGCAAGTTAGATACCGCCGGCCAGACTGCAGTGGTTCCCATGCTGTCATACAGAAGACAGCGTGTGAGGCAGCAGTTCTGACAAGCAGTAAGAAGGGAGAGCAGGTGTACGATGATGAGAGTATTCACCAGATGGTGTCTGTGCAATAAATAAGTAAAAAAAAGACATGCAATTCCCTCTATTTTTGACAATCAGCATTGGCAAAACAGACAGCTGTGGAATTCAGCCCTCAGATGTCAGATATATCTTGGCTGGTTATCAAAAGTAGAGGCATCCCCACTAGAGTTGAGCGACTTTGGTCGGATCGGGTTTCATGAAACAAAATTTGTTTCAGATGAAACTGGTCCGACTAGGGCAAAAAAAGTCGGAGTTTCGTCCGAAACCCGACCCCAATGCAAGTCAATGGGAAATAAAAGTCGGCATTGAGCGGATGACATTCATCCATTCAATGCCGACTTTTATTCCCCATTGACTTGCATTGGGGTCGCGTTTTGGATGAAACTCCGACTTTTTTTTCCCTAGTTGGACCAGTTTCATCTGAAACAAATTTTGTTTCATGAAACCCGATCCGACCAAAGTCGCTCAACTCTAGTCCCCACAATGGCTTTTAAATTATTTAAATAAATAATTTTCAAAAATGGCCTAGGGTCCCCCCCCATTTTTGTCAACCAGTCAAGCTAAAGCATACAGCTTGGGGCTGGTATTCTAAGACTGGGAAGAGGCCATGGATATTGCTCCCCCAGCCTAAAAATAGCAGCCCACAGCCACTCCAGAAAAGGAGCATCTATTAGTTGCTCCAATTTTGGCTTTTTGCATGCCTCTTCCCACTTGCCTTGGTGTAGTGGCAAGTGGAGTAGTAGTTCTGGGGATAATATCAGCTTTGTAATGTCAGCTGACATTAAGCCCACAGAATAGTAATGGAGAGGCGATTATAAGATGCCCCATTACTAACCCCATAGTCAGATTGTAATAAAGACACAGTGAGAATAAAGTCCCTTATTTGAAATTGCAATGCTGACATAAACCCCTATTACTCCACTTGCCACCGCACCATGGCAAGTGGGATCAGCGAGGCTAAGTGTCAAAATTGGTGCATCTTATAAATGTGCTATTTCAGGGGTGGCTGAGATCTAATGTTTTTATGAGAAATGAGAAATTTTTGCAATATATTTTTTTACTTTTTTATTCCAGGATATTTGTTTTGTGTTTTGTTTTTGGTTCTCTGTGTAAAGGTCATGTGTTCATATGCAATTACATTTTGCATGCACATTAATTTACTTTTTCTGCTCAGACCCAGTTTCTCATTTGTTTCATTGTGCATTCTGTGCATATAAGGGTGTGACCGCCCTGTTTCTGAGTTGGAAAATCCATCCTGTCTGGCCTATACTATTATTGGTGGTTCAGTCCCTCTGTCCTTGTTCACATTTACGTCACTTGACAAGTGGAAAGGTTTTAAATACAAGAGTTAGGACTGTCCCACAAGGGTTGCCGTGACGTGGCGGGATGGCTTCTACATTATTTTGATCAAAATTATGTTAACTAAATACCCTTATTATTAC
Source organism: Dendrobates tinctorius (assembly GCF_039654945.1). NCBI lineage: Eukaryota > Metazoa > Chordata > Amphibia > Anura > Dendrobatidae > Dendrobates > Dendrobates tinctorius. The sequence continues at coordinate 23,232,441 of NW_027361673.1, forward strand.
TATTATTACTACCTTCATGCAATTTTTGCAATATATTTTTTTACTTTTTTATTCCAGGATATTTGTTTTGTGTTTTGTTTTTGGTTTTATCTAATGTTTTTAGTCTGGGAAGGGGCGAATATCCATGACCTTTTCCTAGGCTATTAATATCAGCCCAAAGCTGTCTATTTAGTCTTTATTGTTTATTGAATATAGGAGGGGCCCAAGTCATTTTTGGGGGGTCTCCCCTATAATAACCAGTAAAGCATAAGCAAACAGCCATAAGCTCATATTAATTGGGAACCTTTATGACTATTGGCACGTTCTCAGAATATTAATCTTTCCCTCAACAGGTTTTTTAAAATAGAGGGAACTCCACATATTTTGTTCCATTTATTTATTTATACTAATAAGAAATAAATGGAAAAAAAACTTTGTGGGTTCCCCCTATTTTTAATAACCAGCTAAGAGTAAGCAAAAAGCTGAGGGCTGCAGCCCCCATATGTCTGTTTTCCCTTGGTTGGTTATAAAAAATAAGTCCATCCCTCCCTCATCTATCCATCCCTCCCTCATCCATCTCTGCATTAATCCTTCCCTCATCCAGCCATAGATTGTGCTGTTCCATCTAAAGTTATGCTTGTATGGCTTGTATAATTGTCTTGCATTTGGTCTGCTGCCACCTGCTGTCCTTTTTTTGTATAGCAGTCTGCAGCTAATTAATTCTAGTACATGCCTTCCACTTCCGGGTCAGGTCACTCCTTCTCTTCCTGCTTGCAGCCATTCTTAGTTTCATTTTCACCCGGCAGAGACATGCTTGTACCGAGCTGTGAAAAGCATCAGTTTTTTTACCACAATTTGCTCACAATTTGCTGCACACTTTGCTCACACTTCATTGCTGTACCACCTTGGTTGTTACACCTAATATCTGGAGAAGTACTGCATTACCAATCATATGCTGTATGTCCAGATTTCCAAATAAACAAGTCTGGACTTCACAATCCCTGGTGTGTATCATCTCTCCGGACGCTGGAGCAACATGGCCCTGTCTGCCCTGCATTAAAGAAACGAAGGTAAGAATCTCTCCCAGCCCCTATTTACCAGCCACATCTTCATTCGCCTTATGCGGGGGCAGAACAGTTGAAAAACTGCCTTGAAGCCCAGCCAGAATTACCCTTACTTCCCTATCCACATGCCTGCACTCTGCCTGCTCACATACTGCAGCCCTGCCCTGCTAAGGAACTGTCTGCAGCATTACCACAGACCGCATTGTGTATAAAGACTCTCTGTATGTTATACAACATCGCTGCTGATTATCGGACTGCAAAACCCCACAATTCTCCAAAAACAGCTTGGGAATCTCGTCAGAATGTCTTAACTAAGCTGCACTGTGATTTCCAGCCCCCAATTCAAAGTTCAGTTTCTTAAAGAGACAGCGCACCTTAAATCAAAGTGGCCGAAAAAGACTCTGCATTGTCTCCCACTGCTGAAACAGAGCAAATACAACCCGATACTGTCCATTATGAAGAGGAGGAAACAGAGCCAGCTTTGCAAACAGACCAAGACTCACGACCAAACCAACCATAAAGGCTGTCGAAAAACTATCACAATATGAAGGATGAGTTCAATGACAACCTGGACAACCTATGGGAACGAGTCACCTCACTCATGTCCAGCATCCAACGCCACAAAAATGATGCAGCGAGTCTAGAGGACACTATAAAACCAAGAATCAAGATCTCACAGGTCAGGCTCAATCCAGTCACTCTTCTCGGTCATACAAATCATCCTGCTCAAGGACTTCAACCCGCAGCAACAGAATCCTAGAAGCCTGTTTAAACACAGAGCAATCCAAACTTAGACGCTCCTACACAGAAAAGAAAGCAGAAGCAGAGGCAGAAACCAAGAAAGCAGAAGCAGAGGCAGAGGCAGAAGCCAAGAAAGCAGAAGCAGAGGCAGAAAGCAAGAAAGCAGAGGCAGAAGCCAAGAAAGCAGAAGCAGAGGCAGAAGCCAAGAAAGCGAAAGCAGAAGCAGAGTCCCAAGCAAAGATCCTTCAAACAGAAGCAGAGGCTCAGGTAAAGATTCTTCAAACAGAACTGGAGGAAAAAAATCGCATTAGCTGAAGTAAAAATACTTGAGCAAGCATTGAAGCAAAACCTCGACCCGATTTGCCTACCACCACTGGAAGAAGAGGACCCAGCTGTCAGTACCAGTAATTATGTGCAGAAATAGATATCTGCAGCACACACCTTCTCTAGCGACGTTCAACCCACCAATGTGGAAACGTTCAAGTCAGCCCAACTTACGGTGCCAGTGTTACCCACAGCATCTGCAGAGACCCAAGACCAACGCCATAATGTGTCCCCTCAGGAGCAGCAATCATCACAAGCTGACCACAAGACGCATTCCAGTCCTTCTCCACAGTTCAAGCCGCAGTCATCGAAATCTCCAGAGGTTAAACCATAGCTCAACCCTGTAGCAACATCATTCTACCTGGGAACAATTCACCCTTCCACGCCACACAACTTATACGCCAGAGGGGCAACACAAGCTAACACGGTAACAAGGAGTGAAGGATCAGACATGTCTGAGTATGCCAGGTTTATGGTGAGCAAAGATATAATCAGCACCAGCCTCTCAAAGTTTGACGACTTTGCAGAGAACTACAGAGCCTGGAAAGCAAACTTCAAGGCCACCATTGCTGACCTCAACCTATCCGCAGAACTGGAGCTCGACCTCATGGTAAAATGGTTGGGTCCTGACTCCACAAACCGTATCAAGAGTCTTCGGACCGTCTACGTGGGGCAAGCTGAAGCAGGTCTCGCTGCTGCCTGGCTGAGACTCGAAAGAACCTATGGCTGCACTGAAGCCATAGAAAAGTCCCTATTCAAGAGACTGCAGAATGTTCCAATGATCAACCTTAAGGAAGCCCACAAGCTTCTGGACTTAAGTGATCTGCTTATGGAGCTGGAACTTGCAAAAAGAGACCCTCGTCTGTCTGGATTATGCTACCTGGACACTGCCCATGGGGTGAACCCAATCGTCTCAAAGCTGCCGCATAGTCTGCAAGAGAAGTGGGCAGTATGCGGTTCCAGGTACAAAAGGTCACATGATGTCACCTTTCCTCCGTTCAATCAGTTCAGCAAGTTTGTCGATGAACAGGCCCAAATGAGAAATGACCCTAGCCTAGACTTCCTGGAGTCTAAAACTGCAGCTCCAGCAACACCCTCATCAAGGTATGAAAGCGTCACACATAGACGCAAGGACTTGAAGAGCAATATAAGTGTCAGAAAGACTAACCTGCCACCACCTGCAGTAACTGCCGATAAACAGTACACTGTTCTGTCGAGAGATAAGACTTTCAATCATGAGTGTCCCATTCACAAAAAAACACACTCATTGAACAAATGTAGAGGCTTCAGGTCCAAAACCATGCAGGAGCGCAAGAAAATCCTCAGTGAACTTGGGGTGTGTTTCAAGTGCTGCGCCTCATTAGAACACATGGCCAAGGACTGCAAATCTGCCATTAAGTGTGAAGAGTGCCATAGTGACAAACACCCATCAGCTTTGAATCCAACCTCAGCCACCAGCGATCCAGCAGTCGCAGTTACCTCTAATCTGGCTACAAGCCATGGTGGGGAGCCACAGAATAATGCCAAGTCTACCATGGCTGTCACCTGCTCATACTCAGAGGTATGTGAGGAGAGCCAAAGTGATAAATGCTGTGTCAGGATATGCCTAATCAGAGTTTATCCAGAAGAGCAACCAGAAAAGGCAAACCGTTCAAGAAGGAGAGACCAAATATGGAACAGATGCCAGAGACTTTGTAGAGAAAGACTTATACGTAGATGATGGACTAAAATCTCTACCCACAGAAGAAGCAGCGACCGATCTACTCAAGAGGACCCAAGGTATGCTTTACTGAGCTAAGCTTAGATTGCACACAATTGCTTCAAACAGCCTGGCTGTCATGAGAGCCTTTGAGTCAAGTGACCACTCACCAGGATTCAAGGACATAGACCTGGGACCAGAATGTCCGCCTGTGCAGAGAAGCTTAGGCTTGAGGTGGAACCTGTCAGTCGACACCTTCAGTTTCCAAATCAACTGTGCAGACAAACCATTCACTAAACGTGGTGTCCTGTCAGTGGTGAATAGCTTATACGACCCACTGGGGTTCGTAGCACCAATTACCATACAAGGTAAATCCCATCTGAGACAGCTTTCCGAAACCATGAAGGACTGGGATGCCCCACTCCTTCCTGATAAGGAACCAAAATGGGAAACCTGGAAGCAGTCTTTGTGTGCCTTGGATGAGATCCACATACCGAGATGCTAAGCCAGAACCTCACTTGCTGCTAGCACTAGGAAGGAACTCCATGTGTTCTCAGAGGCTTCCACAGAAGCCATTGCAGCTGTCGCCTACTTGAAGGTGACAGGACCTGACAATCAAGATCACATTGGGTTCATTTTCGGCAAGGCTAAGTTGGCTCCCAAGCCTGACCGCACTATTCCCAGGCATGAACTTTGTGCGACCGTGCTTGCAGTAGAACTCGCAGACTTTATACAGCATGAGCTGGACACCAACATAGATGATGTACAATACTACAGTGACAGTAAGGTTATCTTAGGTTACATCTATAACCAGACAAGGTGCTTCTACGTGTACATCAGTAACCGCATTGAGAGAATAAGGAGGTCTTCCAAGCCTGAACAATGGCACTAAATCCCATCTGAACTTAATCCAGCTGACCATGCCACTAGACCTATGTCTATAAGATCCTTTGCTAACTCTTCAGGTCCTGAGTGTTAGGAACGGCGGAACGCACTAAATAAAAATAATAATAAAGTGCGTTCGCCGCTCGGGGTCCACCATGCAGTAGGTGATATAACCGCTGCTAAGTGGTGGCAGGAGCAATATGGCCGAAATGCACACAGGGTTAAACTTCACCCAGGTGCGCAGAGCAATCTCAGTTAACTCACAGAGATGCCAAAAAGTACAAACACAAATGACTGAGCCTGTTGTAGTCACAGTACTCAGTAAAAAACGCACACACAGTATAAGGTCACAGGTGAAGCCCAAGACGGCGGCACTACGTCCGTCTAGACCTACCGTGTGCGTGGCGTTGCAACTGCGAATGCAAAGGAGGCTGCTACTGCAGCGCGGTGTGGACACTGCCGCTAAACGACAAAGGCAAGGCGCAAGCGCAATGTGGGACGCTAGCAGCTGTGGATGTTGCAGCAGAGGAGCGCTGGCGCTGATTCTAACTCAGTCCCTATCCACAAGCGTAATATCAGAGGGAAGGAGTTTCAAATGAGTCAGTCACCAGAATCATGCGTCCGTCCTCATACATACAGCAGCAAGTAAGTCTATACTAGCGCATGGCGGAACAGCCATGCGTGCCTTTTATAGCAGCCGGGACCTTCTGCACGTTTCCAGATCTCTGAGATGGACCAATGAGAACTGGAGCGGGACCTGAGCACATGACTCCCGATCTCCAATGGGAGATCGTCCCATGAGCATGCCCAGTAAGAAGACAGAAGGACTTAGCCTCAGGAGAGATTTGCTGCAAGGCAATCTCCTCTGCAGTGGATAAATAGGAGGAGAGTGCAGAATGTGAGGATCTGGATCCCTGCTGAGTAAATGCAGAAATCTGACTCCTAACACTAAGTTTCTGTTGGAACAGAAGGGAAGTGAATGCGTCCAGGAAGTCTTCAGCATCCAGGATCTGGATGGCGATCCAGAAGTTCGCTCCGAGGTCAGTGCTCTGATGACGAACACTAAACCAACCTCCAGCCTCGGTTGCCAGCGCTTCGAACGCTTCTCCAATTGGCTGAAACTTGTCAAGACTATAGCAAGGTTAGTCCCCATTGAAAGATCTTATCTCAACTCACTTGGAGACAAAGACTGTCATGGTTGGCAAGTTTGCCATAAACCACTCTCTACCAAGGACATTCCGGTAGGATGAACCATGAACAGAACCCTGCCCTAGTACTTCGTCCATTGCATTACCATTGGGCCGGAGATAGTTTGGCCTAGTGTGGCTTCTCCGATCCGATGACGGTTTCCTTTTGGATTGTTTCAGGAACTTACCTTGTTTTGAAGTTATTATTGCATTGCATTATATTTGTGTTTGTTTTCTAGGTTATTGAACTTTATTTAAAAAAAAAAAACAATATAGTGAAATCCCTTACGGAATTTCAGATGGGGAGTGTGCTGTTCCATCTAAAGTTATGCTTATATGGTTTGTATAATTGTCTTGCATTTGGTCTGCTGCCACCTGCTGTCCTTTTTCTGTATAGCAGCCTGCAGCTAATTAATTCTAGTGCATGCCTTCCACTTCCAGGTCAGCTCACTCCTTCTCTTCCTGCTTGCAGCCATTCTTAGTTTCATTTTCACCCGGGAGAGACACGCTTGTACCAAGCTGTGAAAGGCATCAGTTTTTTTACCACAATTTGCTGCACACTTTGCTCACACTTCGTTGCTGTACCACCTTGGTTGTTACACCTGCATTTCTGGAGAAGTACTGCATTACCAATCATATGCTGTATGTCCAGATTTCCAAATAAACAAGTCTGGACTTCACAATCCCTGGTGTCTATCATCTCTCCGGACACTGGAGCAACATGGTCCTGTCTGCCCTGCATTAAGGAAACGAAGGTAGGAATCTCTCCCAGCCCCTATTCACCAGCTACATCTTCATTCGCCTTATGCGGGGACAGAACATACATCATCCATTCAACATTTTTTTAGGTAAATTACTTAAAATAACAGAGAAAAAAATGAAATAAACAAAAATAACAAAAATGCAACCATGACTGAGAGGACAAAGTGGAGGAGGAGGTGGAGTTGAATGTTGTAGTGTGCAAGGTAAGAGGGGAGGGGGACAAAATTGAAAAAAAAATTAATTAAACAAATAACTTAAAAATAAATAACATAGCCAACCAAAAACTTACCAAAAATGAAACAAATTGAACCATGACGAAGAGATCAAAGTGAAGGAGGGGTAGACGTGGATGTGTTGGTGTATGTGGAAAAAGAGAAGGGTGCCAAAACGTTTTTTAAGCAAGAATAATAAAACAAAACAATACTAAAATAGAACTATGATGAAAAGGTTGAAGTGGAGAAGGGGGTGGAGGTGGACATGGTGGTGTACATGAAAGAGGGGGTCAACACTGTTTTAATTTTTTTATTTTATTTTGTATAAATTTTGACACACAGCAAAATGAAAAAAAAAAGCAAATTACAGTGTAACCATGGCTGGGTGCAGCTGTTATAATGGTCTAGCCAGCCAAAGGTACCGTCATCTCTTTAGTGATCCACTCCTTGTTTATTTTTATGAATGTTATCTTCCCTACATTATCTGTGGAAAAAAGGATGCGCCTGTCTGTGAAAACACCACCAGCAGTGCTAAAGCCATGCTCTGACATCACACTTGCTGCAGTGCAGGCCAGTCAACTTCAAGGCATACAGAGCAAGATCTTGCCATGTGTCATAATTTGACACCCAATAGTTAACTGGGCAGGTCCATCAGTTTGTATATGGATATGTGTGGGCATGTACTCTTCCATCGTGTTCTGTAAAAGCTGCAAGGTACTGATACGGGCATTATCACTTGGTGGTGCTGTATGTTGTGGAGTGCTCATGAAATTTTGCTACATTTTGCCATGCTAGCCCTGCCTTTCAAAATGTTAATGGTGCCATAGCAGTGTGGGCGACTTCCTCCTCCGCCTCTGCCTTGCTGTTCCACTGAGCCACCACTGTCCGGTGCAAAAGCCATCAGTAGTTTATGTACAAGCATCCTCTTGTATTGCCACATTTTTAGATCCTGCTCCACTGACAGAAGCAATGATGGGACATTGTCCTTGTAGCAGAGTAGTCTGCACTAGTGAAAATATGGGCAACTTAGATATCGTACATGCAATGCAGCATGTATTGGTTTATGTTCTATACCATGCCAAGAGGCAATGACAGTCTGTCCTCAGTGGGTGGTGTATAGTCTGTGTCCTAACTATCCACCCATCCACGTCTCAGTAATGCCCATGCACTACTCTGGCAGCCACTCTGCTTTGAACAGGGCTGTTGTTTCTCCTCCTCATCCTCCAATACTGTTCCCTTGTTGTACACTTGTGTTGACAACAAGCCTGATAATGTTGAAAATGTTCCCTGCTCCTCCTGCTCTATAACTTCCTCATCCATCAATGCCTGTAGTGTTTTTCCTGCTGACAAACAATTGTTACCGTAATGCTGATGATGGTGTTATCATCGCTGGCCATGTTGCTAGATCATTCAAAGCAGCACAATACGGCACACACATCCCGCATTAAGGGACAGTCATTGGTGGTAAATTGTCGTTGTTCTGCAGAGCGACTCACCCATGCGTGCTGCAGCTGAAAGTCTACAATTGCTTGCTGCTGCTCACACAGCCTCTCAAGCATATACAGGGTGGAGTTCCACCTAGTTGGTACATCGCATGTTAGGTGGTGAGCAGGGTATGAGAACTAAAGCTCCAACGCAGACAGATGAGCAGCAGGGTGAGAATACCAAAAATGTGCACACTCTGACTGCACTTTTACCAGCAGATCGGACACATCTAGATAATTTTTAAGGAAACACTGCATGACCAAATTAAGAACACGCGCAACACACATGGGCTTTATGTCAACTCGGTGAGTCATATAGCAGCTACAAGATATAACCTATTATCGCACACCACCTAGCTGGGCTTGAGATGCAGCAGCACTAACCATTCATCTGTCTGCTTTCTGATCTGAATTCACAGCTCTTGCCTCTGTCCCCCACACAGATCAGTTTCAGAACCGCCTGTTGTCATTTCCTCTTGGCTCAGCTCAAGTTGGTGATGCAGGTTTTACTGTGAACGGATGATGAGGTGGTGGAGGAAGCAGCAACCTGGCTAAAGGAACACTCATCAATTCTCGTTGGTGGTAGCACATCCGATAGAACACCTCCTGCATCTGGCCCAGTCGCTACTACATTTATCCAATGAGCAGTTACGGAAATGTAACATCCCTGGCTGTGCTTACTGGTCCACATATCAGTCATTGTGTGAACTTTGCCATTGATGGCGTTGCACAGTACACAGTACACATCTGATTTTCTCCACCACATCGTCTGTGGAGAAAATCCAATCTACACGAAGATTTCATCCATTATAAGTTTATGCTTAGAACATACAACACTGTCCTTCACCTCTCCAAACAAACCTTTACAACACCTTCATCACCTCACTGTCCAATAACCCTAAACGTCTCTTTGACCCTTTTCATTCCCTACTCAAACCAAGAGTGCAGACCCCAACCGCGGAGCTTCGAGCTGACGATCTGGCCAATTACTTCAAAGAAAAAATTGTCCAGATCCGACAGGAAATCATCTCCCAATCCCCTCATACCATGCACTGTCCTCCCTCCCCCACTGCATTTAGCTCACTCTCTGATTTTGAACCAGTCACAGAAGAAGTAAGCAGGCTCCTTGCATCCTCTCGCCCAACCACTTGCACCAGTAACCCAATTCCGTCACATCCCCTCCAGTCCCTTTCCCCTACTGTTACCGCCCACCTGACAAAAATATTTAACCTCTCTCTCTCTTCTGATATCTTTCCCTTGTCATTTAAGCATGCCATCATACATCCAGTACTTAAAAAACCATCCCTCGACCAAAACTGTGTCACTAACTATAGACCTGTCTCTAATCTTCCCTTCATCTCTAAACTCCTGGAACACCTGGTCCACTCCCGTCTTATCCCCTATCTCTCTGATAACCCTCTTCTCAACCCTCTCCAATCTGGTTTCCGCTCTTTACACTCTACTGAAACTGCCCTCACTAAAGACTCTAATGATCTACTAACAGCTAAATCTAATGGTTACTACTCCATGCTAATTCTCTTGGATCTCTCTGCAGCATTCGACACTGTCGATCACTAGCTCCTCCTCACTATGCTCCGCTCCATCGGCATCAAGGACACCTTTCTCTCCTGGTTTTCCTCCTATCTCTCTGACCGCTCCTTTACTGTATCTTTTGCTGGCTCCTCCTCCCCACATCTTCCACTTACTGTTGGGGTTCATCAAGGATTGGTTCTAGGCCCCCTCCTCTTCTCTTTGTACACTGCCCCTATTGGTCAAACAATCAGTAGATTTGGTTTCCAGTACCATCTCTATGCTGATGACACCGAATTATACGCTTCTTCCCCTGACATCACGCCTGCCTTTTTAGAAAACACCAGCGATTGTCTAAACGCTGTGTCTAACATCATGTCCTCCCTTTATCTGAAGCTGAACCTGTCAAAAATGGAACTCCTTGTGTTTCCTCCCTCTACTAATGTACCTATGCCCAACATTGCTATTTCTGTGTGTGGCTCCTCTATTACTCCCCAGCAACATGCCCGCTGTCTTGGGGTCATACTTGACTCCGAGCTTTCATTCGCCCCCCACATCCGATCACTGGCTCGCTCTTGTTATCTGCACCTCAAAAATATTTCTAGAATTCGACGTTTTCTTACTTTTGACTCCGCTAAAACTCTTACTACTTCTCTTATTCATTCTCGTCTGGACTATTGTAACTCTCTTCTAATCGGTCTCCCTCTTACCAAACTCTCCCCCCTCCAATCTGTCTTGAATGCTGCAGCCAGGATGATATTCCTCACCAATCATTACACCAATGCCTCTGCCTTGTGCCAGTCCTTACACTGGTTACCCATCCACTCCAGAATCCAGTACAAACTTATTACCCTCACCCACAAAGCACTCCACAGCTCAGCACCACCCTACATCTCCTCCCTTGTCTCAGTCTACCACCCTACCTGTGCCCTCTGTTCTGCTGATGACCTGAGGTTAGCATCCTCAATAATCAGAACCTCCCACTCCCGTCTCCAAGACTATACACGTGCTGTGCCAATTGTTTGGAATGCGTTAACCAATAATATATAGCTAGAGAAGCACCAGCAATCTTATACCACAATACTACCACATCCTAAGGAATAGATAAATATAGCAAAATTGGTAGTTTTAAAACTTAACTTTTAATCCTAAGTCTTTCTTAAAAAATGGCTTTCACCAGTATCTAAAGTGAACCAATACACCAGTGCACAAAAAATATATAAAATGCCATAAAAGGACTGGTTTACATCCCTGTCAAGGATATTTTTACAAACCCATCAATTCCCTGTATGGGAGAGCAGTCTATCTCAATGATATCAAGAATGGACAAAATCGGCCCCACCAATTTCAAATGCATATCATGTGGAGCTTAAAAAGATGGTCCAAATCAACAATTCAAAATAAAATAAAAGGAACAATCTCACCCATTTCTGGTAGTATCAGTCGTCCTTTATCCAATTCATAGAGTCTGGGTCCATGTATTGTCCCTACCAGTCCCTGTCATGGACTGATCCTGAACCCCCAAGACTCCTGCCCTTACAAGGACAGTCCACAGCTAGCCCTGCCACTAGCTAGCCCTGGACTGACCCTGCGTGCCTCTCGACGCGTTTCCTCAGTGACCTGATTCATCAGTAGAATTGCACATATATTCCCTTCTATTAGGAGTAACAGGCAGCATGTCCCACCAGGAACAGCATAGAGGTAATGGCAAAGGCTATTAAATTAACCCCACCTACCTCTTATATACCAAATCAAATCAATAGATTTAAAGTCCAAACACCTGATTATACCAACACAGGTTCTAATGGGAAGTAAGTCTTTTCTTAAAACTTCCCTAGCGTTCACCAATACACTTTGAACGCTGACATGGTAATTAACCAAAATCCCCCACAGATGCGTTACTCATATTTTGTATAACAGCGGTGGTATTGCATAGGGGCATTTACTTCCTGATTGTCGTCATGTGTATGCATACCTCGTCCCACTTTGGTCTGTCAGGCGCTGTGAGCACTTCCGGTTCCCGACCTGTGTTACATCTAACACATACCTAAGGGTAGGAACCTTAGGCTTCCTCGCCCGCTATGGAACCAAGTTTTCATTCCCAGTTTCCAGGGGTGCTCACAGGACAATCACACCACATCACGTCATACCTCTCCCTTCCTGATGTATGGAGCACATAGCGTCATACCTCTCCCTTCCTGATGTATGGAGCACATAGCGCTCCAACGGAGCATTCTCCTCCCCCTCAGCATCCAGAGCGCACACCTCTACCAACTCGCGCTCATTAATATCTCGCGATATCATTTGTCTTTCTCATGTGAGCAGTACATTCTTCTGCCAAATCCCACTCTTTAATATATCCCAGTACCCTTCTCTTCTCATATAAGCAACACATTCCTCTGCCAAATCGTGCTCATTAATATATTGCGGTATCATTAGCAATTAGCAATTGACTTTTGCTTGTTTTATCTAAGGATGCTCAACTGTGGAGGAAATTTGCTAAACACTTAAAAACCACGATTGTTGTGTGACATGGTACAATAATATGGTCTCCAAGTAAATCTGGAGACAAAATCCGCTAACATAATGTTAATAATTGGATCTACAGAATGCTTTGATAAGTACACTAATAGAGCAAAGACGTGTGGACTTTTTTCCTTTTTCCCCCCTCCCCCTCCCCCTTCTTTTCAGAAGTTTACATGCTTAATATGTGCTCTAGATGTTTTTGCGGGGCACGATATATTTGTGGTATAACTGGTATTGTGTGTGCTGCCTTTATATAAATATATAAAAATTAATGACACTGAGATATTCTAATGAATGTGATCTGGCAGAGGATTGTCCTGCCCATATGAAAAAATATAAAATAAAGATATTATGTGTGAGTGTGATCAAGCAGAGGAATTCCTGATTTTATGAAAATAATGATACCGCAATATATTAATGAGCACGATTTGGCAGAGGAATGTGCTGCTTATATGAGAAGAGAAGGGTACTGGGATATATTAAAGAGTGGGGTTTGGCAGAAGAATGTACTGCTCACATGAGAAAGACAAATTATATCGCGAGATATTAATGAGCGCGAGTTGGTAGAGGTGTGCGCTCTGGATGCTGAGGGGGAGGAGAATGCTCCGTTGGAGCGCTATGTGCTCCATACATCAGGAAGGGAGAGGTATGACGTGATGTGGTGTGATTGTCCTGTGAGCACCCCTGGAAACTGGGAATGAAAACTTGGCTCCATAGCGGGCGAGGAAGCCTAAGGTTCCTACCCTTAGGTATGTGTTAGATGCAACACAGGTCGGGAACCGGAAGTGCTCACAGCGTCTGACAGACCAAAGTGGGACGAGGTATGCATACACATGACGACAATCAGGAATTAAATGCCCCTATGCAATACCACCGCTGTTATACAAAATGTGAGTAACGCATCTGTGGGGGATTTTGGTTAATTACCATGTCAGCGCTCCACGTGTATTGGTGAACGCTAGGGAAGTTTTAAGAAAAGACTTACTTCCCATTAGAACCTGTGTTGGTATAATCAGGTGTTTGGACATTTAAATCTATTGATTTGATTTGGTATATAAGAGGTAGGTGGAGTTAATTTGATTGCCATTGCCATTACCTCTATGCTGTTCCTGGTGGGACATGCTGCCTGGTACTCCTAATAGAAGGGAATATATGTGCCATTCCCCTGATGAATCAGGTCACTGAGGAAACGCTTCGGGAGGCACGCAGGGTCAGTCCAGGGCTAGCTAGTGGCAGGGCTAGCTGTGGACTGTCCTTGTAAGGGCAGGAGTCTTGGGGGTTCAGGATCAGTCCATGATAGGGACTGGTAGGGACAATATATGGACCCAGACTCTATGAATTGGATAAAGGACGACTGATACTACCAGAAATGGGTGAGATTGCTCCTTTTATTTTATTTTGAATTGTTGATTTGGACCATCTTTTTTGACCTCCACATGATATGCATTTGAAATTGGTGGGGCCGATTTTGTCCATTCTTGATATCATTGAGATAGACTGCTCTCCCATACAGGGAATTGATGGGTTTGTAAAAATATCCTTGACAGGGATGTAAACCAGTCCTTTTTTGGCATTTTATATATTTTTTGTGCACTGGTGTATTGGTTCACTTTGGATACTGGTGAAAGCCATTTTTTAAGAAAGACTTAGGATTAAAAGTTAAGTTTTAAAACTACCAGTTTTGCTATATTTATCTAATGCACTTACCAAGTCAATGCGACTAGTCCCCAATCCCTACAATTTTAAGCATGCCCTAGAAACACATTTAATCAGATTGGCCTACCGCCTCAACACATTAACCTAACTATCCCTGTGTGGCACAGTCAAAAGTGTTTTACCATAACCAGGTTCCCCGCATAATGTTCCCACATGCTTTATGCATCTATTAGCCCTCTGTGTCTGTACTGTTACACACTTAACATTATGGCTCATCCAAACAATGAAGACAACTGTTACCACCCACCTTTCGTGTCTACCTTTTTTACTCATAGAATGTAAGCTTGCGAGCAGGGCCCTCATTCCTCTTGGTATTTGTTATGATCTATGTGATTTTTGCTACGCTTAATGTCTATCGTCTGTACAAGTCCCCTCTGAAATGTAAAGTGCTGCGGAATATGTCGGCACTATAGAAATAAAATTATTATTATTATTATATTATTATTAAAGTGGGCAAAATTCACTCACAGTTCGCTAAATCATCGAATTTCCACTAATGCTGCTATTACTTTGGCTAGGGTAGTGGTGCTGTATGATGAGCAGGGGGAGGACATGTTTGATGAGGGAAGGAGAGGTTAGAGAAGCATGTAAAATGATTACCAGAGCTCTGCATGCTTTTTTTTCATTTTTTTTCTCTTAACTTTATGTGTGTTGATTCTGGCAACTAATCAGTGTGCTGAAACCATCCACAATGTCATGACACAAGGTCTTCTGTGATTGGCTGCCGAAGTCACATGTCCCTGGCCATATTAAAAGTGGACATCTTGTTTTTCTGGTGCCATTTTCTCAGTGTCACAGTGCAGAAAAATTGCTCCCGCTAGGGCTGCAAGTGAACTTGTCAGTTAGTTACATAGGATTCTGTCTTGTCTGAACAAACACCATCTTGTCCTATCCAAAGATCACTGACAACATTTATTAGTGGACAGGCTTCTCGACTCCCTTTCTTCGGCAGCCACACAGCGGTATGCCTTGTAGATGAGGACCAGAAAGAGCATGTGCTCCAGTGGATGGCAAGCGCTGCATCAAGTGACCTCTCCTACTCTTCCTCCACCTTAACATCACACACAGTACAATCCTCATAGGTTTCACCCCAATCAATCTTCTTTCCCCCACGTCACAAATATCCAAGCATCCAACTCACTCTGGGGAACCACAGGTCGTTCTGCAGAGCTGTGCACACATTCTATTCTATGAGCATCAGAGGTCTGCTCGGAAGATTCACAGAATCCAGAGGAGGAAAGCATCTGCATCGATGTTCAAAATTTTTTTCATTGTATCCAGGGCTGGAACAAGTAGGGCGTACGCAAACTGAACTGTGGTGTCATGGCAGGAAGAGAAGGGTGACTCTCAGGGTGAGCGGTGTGAGAACAGAGGGGATGACGATGAGGTTGTAGAACCCACTTGGTGTGAACCCAGTTGTATGCAGCTGAGTAAGTCAGCAGAGGAGGTGGAGGAGGAAGACGAGGAGGTAACATTGTGGCTTCCCACACACACATGAAGTGATGCAACCATGACAAGCACGGCATCTTCAGCCCCAATTCTGGCTGTGGCCAGGACCTGTCACAAAGAGTGCAGTTTGCAGGTTGGTTTGGGGGGGAATGGGTGGAGGTGTAGGCACACGTGCAGGCGGACACTCAGATCCTAATTGAGCATGCACAGCTGGTTGTCAGACAAGGCGGAGACGGTTACGGGTTGAGAGCTGCCACCTCTCAAGATACTCAAACAACTCATATGGGTCATTGGGGTGTGTGCATGCATTAATTAGGATCTGAATGGATCCGCGCACACGTAGCCTCACTTCACCGGGTAGGGAACGGAGGTACCGGGCCAGGCTTCGGTAATATGCCTCTTCACCCTCATCCTGGGCAGCCCTGGACAGGTAATTTAGGACACCTGTGTCTACATGCCTCCGGGCATCAGAGGCAGTGTTGTCCCTTCTCCGTCTCCCACGGTGGCCTACGGCTGCAGGCTGGGGGGACCCCTCAACATGGCCAGTAGGGCTGCTGCTGTTGCCAGGGTCTTCTAAGTTGCTGGCTGCTGGTGGCTCTGCTAGGTCTGGACCAGGTGCAGAACCTAATGCTGGGCCTGATGCTGGTGGAGCTTGGGGGTTGCAAAAGCTCTGGTCAGTAGATGGGCCAGCCACCTCTTCACATCCCCCATCCGGGTCTATAATGGGCTCAGTATCTGACCCTGTCTCCCTCTCTGTGAGGTTGGACTGAGTTCTGTTAGGAAATGTACAAAAAACAAATGTAGCTCTGACCCTAAAAAGCATATGTGTCATGTGGTGTGATGTCTGTACTTACGGTCTGAGATCCATACTGGGTGCCAAAAATGCCAAGCGGTCAAAATAGATGTATTTCCGCTTGGTCGGTGCTGCTGCCCCACTCCGGGCCCTCAGCTGTCTTTCCCACCGGTACTGGTTGAGGATGCTGCGCCACCGTCTCATCACATCCTCAACTGCAATGTGAAGTGAAAAGGGACTGTAACCTTTGTGAATTGTGCCAAGCAATATTCCTAACATTCCACATATTTACGTGGCCTAGTAGGGGGTGCTTTTTATCTAAATTTTTCTTTAGCAAACAGGGATACCTACATACACAGTCTAGGATTGTAGGGGCTACATTTAAAAAAGCTCACTTCGGGCCTTTAAGCTAATTGGTAAAAATGACATTTATTTACGAATGTGTTGTTGCTCCTCACGTGGCCGTTGGGCATTGTCTGGGAACATGTGCACACAGATGCGCCTCCATGCCGCCTCTTTGCGGTTCCGGTCAGAATAATGGGAATCCCGTTGGTCACAAAGTTCGGGCCTTTCCTGGACCAACACAATTAGGAGCTCCACATTAATGTGGCCAGACATGACGCTGCAGGACTCCATTGGGGCCGTTTTCCTGGATGTCTGGAGCGCTATTTGAGCTAATTTGCATGTCTAAGCTTCCTCATGATGGATTGGCCCATTTCCTGTCACCAGGAAAAGTCTTGCGTATTTCTCGCAAGTCACACGGGTGGTCCGTGTGTAATGTGATTATTTTGTGCACCCATAGACTTGCATTGGCGTACTATGGTTGTAATATGCTGACAATCACAGCATGCTGCGATTGGCACGGACCATAGAAAATACACGAGAAAAATACGGCTGATGGGAGCTACCCCATAGAGAATCATTGGTCCGTGGGCAATGCGTTTTTATCGCCTCTCACTCATCCGTATTCCTCTCTAGTGTGACGCCGGCCTAACTGTAAAGCCCCAAGGAATACATGGAACTATAATAATAATAAATAATAATAATAACTGCTTAATTTGTATTTGAAATGAACTAACCTAGCAAATATTAAATAAACTAATTTGCTACTAGGGAAAATTCCCCAAAAAACACATTCAGCATTTAATTCTTTTGCTTTGTAAGCAATTATAGAAAGCACACAGAGTGCGGATGCAATGTGAGTTATTGTCTGTTTATTAATTATTAAATCACACAAAGCTTTAATGGTAGGAGCCAACAGTTAATTTGGGATCAAAAATCACACTTTTTCAGCTTGAGTTGATAATGAAAACTGCAACTACCATATAAGGTTTCTGAGATCTTCCTGAGAAGAACCCAGCAAAAACAAAATGTGTTCTTAATTTGATGCACTCTTTATCATCCTTTTATGTCTAAAAAGATAAAAACCTAATAATAAAGAATGGAAATTACTTTCATTGCATAATTACTAATGGGAATAATTCTGTAAGCAAAAGACCAATTAAATCTGCATAGTTCTGATGTAAAATGAAAACTCCACAGTGTTATTACATTCTCTAGTATCTCTGTGAAGCCTTTTCTTTTCAAAACTCAACCACTTTATTTTTATTAACAGAAAATTTTTTAATTGAAATTCAAACTCTCATGTAACGCATGTGCATCCAAACAAAATATATTATTTATCTACACATTGTGTTCGTACAACAGTGAATATATTTGATGTGATTCTTAGGTATCTGCCTTCAAAGCAACAACATATCATCTGCCACAGAAGATTAAACTGAATTATAACAGATATGCACTGTATGTTGATGGGTTGTTTCTGAGATAACCTTGATAGTAAATGCTTCTAGGATTATACAGTGTAGTTGTGTTAACTCTTTTAATAAATATTTAATGGTACTTTTGATTTGTTATTCAGAAGATGGAACTGCTTTATACTAGAAGCAGCAATAGAGTTTGAAACACATCTTCTATGTTACAAGCCAAGGGACAACTAAAAGATGGGCCAACTTCTGCACATAAAAGCGAGCTAACCAACTACAAATGCAGACCGACAAACCGTTTTGGGACAGAATGATAATTAATGCCATTTACACAGTACTTTTAGATTTAAAGTGAGCTGCTGCATAAAAATTCAGCATAAATGATCATCAAATTATGAATGAGTTTTGCACTCTTATCTTGCTGACAGGTGGTATATTTACATGGGCCAATGATCTGGAATGAATGTTTTTATGAATATTTGTTTTCCCGTTATCGGCCTATGTAAATGGACCTTAGCTAATTGTGGGGCATCTGACTGTCTCTTGTCAAACTGATTATTAAAGGTTTTGATGGATGGGCCACCTATGGAGAGGTGACTAACTGTGATCGCAGAGACACAAGTATCAAAATTAGTACAATTTTTCAGGTACAGCTACCACTGATATACGCTTGGCTCAAAATCATTGTTCTGGTAAAGGGGATTCTCTATTCTGAGGTAGTGTGGTGCCCCTGAGGGTTCAGTTGCCACAGAGTTACTGCACCTCCTCCTGAGGTGTGGTACCCCACCATCCAGGTAAGTTGGAGGCTCCTGACCACGCTCCAACACTTGCATCCCACACAACACGGTAGTTCAGCAAAGCCACATTGCAGCTCCCTGCTTGGAGTGTAGCAGAGCACCTTTGGTGGCTCCCTGCTTGGAACACGAAACGTGCTGGGAGGCGGGTGGAGTTAGAATACAAAAAAGAGTGGGAAGGTTTAGGATTTCAGTCAGTCAGTAAGTCAGAGAGGAGAGAGGAGTGAGGATCCCTGAGAGGGGGATGGAGGAAGGAGGTGCTGCAGCAGATCTCAGTGACCTGGGTCTACTGGCACGGGAAAGAAAAGAAAGAGAAAGACATTGAACAGAAACCTGATCTTCCATGGGAAGGAAAGACTAGTACGGAACGTAGGCATAAAAGTGAACAGAGGACGTGGGTTAGAAGAGAACCCTGCCTAGAAGTTCTAAGCACAAGTCCGGGGCCTGGTCCCCGAGGTTGTATGGATACTAATGGTCCTATAGCAGACACCGGTGGAGTAGTCGGCTGTAAATGCTCTACTCCCATCTAAGACTTGGGGGCACAATAGCAACTTGGATAGTGAGCCGGGACTTAGGAGCAAGGAGTCCCCGAAGCAGGCTACAGCTGTCTGCCGTACAAGGAAGGTTCTTGAGAACATCTGTTAGGAGGAACTCCAGTGTAACTCAGTACTAGGAGTACTTCACACCAAGGGCGCTATAAGAGGAGACGTTCAGAAAGGCACATGTTGGCAGAGTGTTGGAAGGGAGCATTCCATCTGACCTGGAGGTTGACTGAGTCCCTGACCCGGAGGACACGGCACAGAGGTAGGCACCTGTGTGTACTACAGACTGTGAGTAAAGCTTTGGAACTACAAGCCTTGGTGTCCTCCATTTATTCCTGCGCCAACGCACCCTGTACCGTTACATCTGGGCACCAGCTTCTACACTGCCTGCGCCTCTCCTCTACCCCCACATCTACACTGCCCTGGGACTACAGCTCCACCTGTGGGGAGCTTCACCATCTTGGCTGTAACACACCACCAGCCCCAAAGGATCTGCATGCAGCGTCGGCTTAACATCTCACTTGCCAAACACCACAGGTGGCGTCACGAACTATTCATTCAATCAATTACATTTCACCATTTCAATTCCCCCATTACTTGGGCACCCAGGGCCACGGACCGGGTCACCGCCACTGTGACACATCCCGCTGACCCCGGCCCGGTACCGAGTACCCCACAGCCCTGAGAGGGTGACCCATTGGCGTACATGGTGCACATTATATTTAGTGTCCACAAATACTATGTGGCAGAAATTATTTAGCCTTGCTACTCAAGCTGGGTGGTGGATCTCACCAGGAAGTGGTCTCTTATTTGTTGGCAAGGCACAGATGGGCAGACAGTTTGATTGCTGGAATCACTAGATCTGTAACATTATTTACTTATTTTGTGCTTACAGGCTGCATCAGCATCACTTCCTTCCCCATGCTACAGCTGTCCTTTACTCTTCAAAAGAGGTAGTATTGCTAAATTATCTGTATATACTTGTATATAATATGTCTATGTTTGTAGTAAGTGTTCATACGCAGTATGTGCATTTCTCTGTGTATTAAGAAAAGCATAGATGATGGCTCTTTGTGCTGTATTACAATTGCAAGCAAATGTGCACACCTCAGATGGACGTATGAGACTGCAGTATAAAAAAAGCAATGCGTCAACATACTTGCTAACCACTTGGGTGACACTGCCTGTGCCTGACACTAGTGGCCTCCCCTTCAAGGGTGTGTAGCCCTTAAGCACCTTCAGCAGGCGATAGAATAAAGCAACCTGCCGGTGTTTGGGGCTCTAAAACGAAAATTCCTTCCTGTCAATAAATCTTGCCTCCAAGGCTAGATCCAGTAAACAAGCCCTCAGGGTACAGTGCTATCGCCCTTCCCTTCACATTGTATACAGCCTACTTTCAGTATAAATCTGATTTCTGTCACCTCCAAAAATTCTCAGATGACTCAGTGATTGTAGGGGGCATTGTGGGGGACCGGGGTGAGGAGGAATATAGAAGGGTGATTTCTGACTTTGTGGATTGGTGCCAGACCAACGGTCTAAAAATAAATGTAAATAAAACCAAGGAGATGGTGGTGAGTTATAGAAGGAAAAAGATGACTACTTACGATCACTATTGCTGACCAGAAGTTGGAGATGGTTGAGAACTACTAATATTTGGGGGTTCACCTTGACAGCAAACTTGATTGGAGAAGTCATACAGAGAAGATTCACAAGAAGGGAATGAGCAGACTGTACTTTCTGCGGAAGCTCAGGTCGTTCAATGTGTGCAGTAAAATGCTGGAAATGTTCTACCAGTCCGTTGTAGCAAGCGCCATCTTTTTGCTATCATTTGCTGGGGCAGTAGTGTGCGAGTAGCTGACACCAATAAGCTCAACAAACTTATTAAGAAGGCAAGCGCGGCTGTTGGCCTCCATCTTGACTCTTTTGAGGAGGCAGTGGAAGATAGGATTCAAAAGAAGTGCAGGGCTATAATGAGCAATAATACACACCCACTATACGAGCTGTTCTTGAATCAGAAGAGCACATAAAGCAGCCGTCTAATCCTACTAATGCAAGAAGAAGAAATTTAGGAAATCGTTTGTGCCTACTGCTGTGGGGATGTATAACAATTCACTAAGGGTGAAAGATGGCTATGAGCTAGGGACGTATAACAATTCACTAAGGGTGAAAGATGGCTATGACCTAGGGCCGGCTCACTAATGTAAAGGATCAGAGACTTGTGTACCTTTGTTTGTTACGTATTGTGGTTAGTCATGCTCAGGATCTGTGTCTATTAATTACTCTATGTAATGCTGTTTGTAATGTAATGTATTAATGCTGTTCGTAATGTTTTGCTTGTTACGCTGTTGTAACGCTGCTGTGATGCCATAATTTCCCTCGGGATCTATAAAGTGTATCGTATCGTAATAGCAAATAGAAAAACATACTGATAGGGAACTTAGATTGTGAGCCCCAATGGGGACAGTGCCAATCATGTCTGTAAAGAGCTATGGAATTAATGGCGCTAGATAAATGAGTAAAATAAATAAATAAAAATAGATAGGTAGATAGATAGATAGATAGATAGATAGATAGATAGATAGATAGATAGATAGATAGATAGATAGATAGATAGAAAATCACTACAGCTATCTTTTGAATAACCCCAAATGTAAATAAATGATTGCCATGAGTATCTCTACTTTCCTCTGGAAAAAAAACAACAAAAACATTTCAGGATGTGTACTATATTGGTCTTTAAAATAATTTTGACAGATTGACCTGTGCATAGCATGGTGGAATTGTAATAATATATTTTTAATAAATAATTAAAATTTAAATTTTATCATGATAATCCACTTGGTCTAGATTTTCTTAAATTGGCAGATTATTGATATCTTGGTGATATTCATGTATTGTGGCATCCAAAGAGTTCAAATTTGATCTCATCTGACCAGGCTATATTCTCCCAGTTTTTCACAGACTTATCTAAATTTTGTTGAGGAAACTGTAAAGGTGCTTAAACATGCTTTTTGCTCAGCCATGGAGTCTTGCATGGCAAGCGTGCACACAGCTCATGGAGACTGAGTGCATTGCTTAAAGTTTTCTTTTAAACAACTGCTGATTCCAGGTCTTTCTTTTGCTCTCCACAGGTGGTCTTTGACTCTTCTACAACTCTTCACAGAAATTTGTTTACTCCTCTGTCTGAAATTTTGCTGGGATCAACTGGTTGTGGCCAGTTTATGGTAAAATGATGTTTTTTCCACTTCCTGATTATGGCCTGCACAGTGTTCACTGGAACCTTCAATAGTTTAGAAATTCTTCTGAAACCAATGCTATCTGTATGTTTTGCAGCAATGAGGTTGCAAAGGTCTTGAGACAACTCACTGGTTATACCCATCATGAGATGTTTCTTGTGTGGCACCTTGGTAATGAGAAACCTTTTTATAGGCCATCAGTTGAATAAGCTGATATTACTTTTCACTAAGTGGCAGTATTGCTTTCAAATTACTGATATAATTCTGCTGGTGTCATGACTTTTCATTGCTTTTTGCACATCTATGTCTTTATTTGTTCATTGCTTTTTCCCTGTGCCATTTCTTGTTATTACACATAGCTTAATTTATGTACATCTATGGTTTGATTTCTTTGTGTCATGGTTGTGGACAGGGTTCCTTCCCTGTCCTCTCAGGGTTATTTTTTTATGGCCACCTTTTGGTTTGGGGAGGGCTATATTTACCCACCTTCATCTGGGGATCCTTGTCAGTGATACATCTGTTCTGTGTGTCTGACCCCCTGGTGTGCTTGTATACTGTTTAGGCCTCTTTCACACTTCAGTTTTTTGCTTCAGTCAATATCCGCCAAAAGGACGGATGGCGGATCCGTTTTAGTACTGATGACAACGGATGCCACCTGTCCGGTTTTTTTTACGGATCCGACAAATGAACAATTTTAAAGGAATCGCAGCCTGGAAAGGGGATAGAGAGAGAGAGAGAGAGAGAATTTTTTTTTTTTGGTCCGGCACCCAGAAAGAATTTCGGGTTAAATGAGTGTCTGGAGGATCCGCCAGAGAAAAAAACGTTGCAAGCTCCGTTTTGAAATCTTTGAGGATGGTGACGGACAGCAACTTTTGGCGGATCCGCAAAAAAAACGGATGCAACGGACGGCAATCCGTCACCATCCGCCAATAATGGAAGTCAATGGGGAAAAAACGGATCCTCAAAAGAAAATTGCGGATCCGTTTTTTTCAAAACCTGGCGGATTGTGACTGATTGTAAAAAACTGAAGTGTGAAAGAGGCCTTAGTCTGATTGCTTTCTTGTGTATGACCCTGTCTGTTTTTTCGTTCTGTCCATTGCTTTGTGACTCTGTGCTTACTGTCTGTTTCTGGCTCTGACCTGATCTGTCAGGATCTCCATGGAGAGCCCAAGGTGACAAAACAAGGCAAATAGTTCACAGACTATTAGTTTAGCCAAGGTGTGGCAGAGTGGTATCGCCTCTGGATACCAGGTGGCATAGTCTACAACTACCAATATGTGTTGGTGACCCCAGGCGGATTTTACTATTCGCCCTACCAGATCCATCGCAATATGCTCAAAATGTACCTCTATAATGAGCAGAGGCACCAATGGACTCCGGTAGTTCATGGTGGGTGAGGTCAGTTGGCACTCTGGATCCGTCTCACAGTACCTTTGCACCTCAGTGTAGACACCTGGCTATAAAAAGGCTGCAGTATGCACTCCTGTGTCTTTTTGGCTCACAAATGCCCTTCCAGCATGTGAGTGTGAGCCATGTCAAGCACCACCCGATGGTAGGACTGGGGAACTACCAGTTGTTCTACCACATCACCCTTGATTTTATCAACCCTGTACAGTAACTCCTGGTTGATCACCATCTGTGGGAACTCAGTCTCCGCACCCAGTTACTGAGCCACCCCATTTACCTTGATTACTCTTTCCCTTGCCGTGTCAAAGTGGGATCCTGGAGCTGAGCTGTCCCGAACTTACCAGAGGACAACTCCAGCTCAGGGATTGGTGGGGACTCCTCGACCTCTCCCCCCAATACCTCTAAGGAAAACCTATCAGGGTTACACTCTGTCCCTAGGTTAGCGACCCCTATGGCAGGTATCTCTGACTTGGGATCTTCGGGTTCGGTGCCTGAAATACCATTGACCCTGAGAGGGTTAACCCTGGTGTCCCACTGGGACTAAAACAGGGGTAAATCTCTTCCCAAAGCATTCCCATACTGAAGAGTCTTTACGACTCCCACCACATATTTTATTTCCCCACACGCTGTGGAGAACGTGACCTCTGAGGTCGGGTACTTTCGGAGGTCCCCATGTATGCACACCACCCCCACCTTCCATCCATTAAGACTGTCCTCAGCAACCAGGGACCCATGTACCAGAGTCACCAAGCTCCCTGAGTCCGAGAGTGTCCGTCTGTTACCCATTAATGAGTACCTTGCACAGCTAATGTTCGGTACCGGCAGGGTCTGTAGTGGCAGTGCAGACTGGCTGGGCATACATAGATACTCAGCAGGTATACCCGCAGTCCATGGGTTCTGTTGTTAGGGGGTATTTGGCAACCACATGTCCGGGCACTTGGCATCGCCAACACTTAACAACTGCAGCACGAGGGAACCTTGGGGACAATTTAGGAGACACGGGTCTGTTGTCACTTTCCTTCCAAGATATCCCCTCGGTACGGGCATGATCTGTATTGGCCCCAGTGGAGGGTTGGGTACTTTTCCCAGGCACCTGGGCTGGTGGGGCCTTACTGGACAGCCGCAGTGAAGCAGTGTCCCGTATAAAGTCCTGAGTGGCTGTATACCACTTTATCAGTCCTACTACCTTGTCCAGAGTGCCTGGGTCACCTTGCCTCACCCAACGCTGTATGGCTGCTTGCAGAGCCCCCACCAACCGGTCGACCACCACCCTCTCCACCATCTGAAATGGGATTAAAGTCTCAGGTTGGAGCCACCATTTTACAAGCTGCAGCAAGTCATAAACCTGAGACCGGGCAGGCTGAGCTTCCACAAAAGTCCATGAAAATACCCGTTGGGCTCTCACATAGGTACTAACCCCTAATTGGGCACGGTTCTCACCTTTTAGCTTGGCGTAGTCCTGGGTGTCCTCCCAACTGAGATCAAGGTAGGCCTTAAGTGCATCAGTCCTCATGAACGGAGCCAACACTTCGGCCCACTGTGATGTTGGCAGGTTCTTCTGCTCTGCCATGCGCTCATAGATGGTGAGGAAAGCTTCCACGTCATCTTCCAGACTCGGTTTCCTCAAAGCAGAGTGGACTTTGTCTGGGGCCTCGCGATGTTCCTGGGTCAGTGCTGGAGGTGCCTCACACAGTGCTGCAATTTGCTGCAGCAACAGGTTATTAGTTTGTTGCTTTTGTTGCTGTGTGAGGACCAACTGCCTCAGGATCTCCTCCATTTTGTCCGCAGGCCTGGGTTGCAACGTGGCAGGCCTAATGACAGACATGCATCATGCCTCATCAGGCCTCTATAACATACTAGATGCTACAAACTATTTTTAAAGTCAGGTCCCTTACTGTATGACGTTAATAACAGAAGATTTTTTGTGGCCGATGTATCAGGCCTCTTTAACACACTAAATGCTACAAACTATTTTACAGTCAGGTCCCTTACTGTATAGTGCTACTAACAGAATAATTTTTTGGTTGCCTCTGGATCAGGCCTCTATAACACACTAGATGCTACAAACTATTTTAAGTCAGGTCCCTTACTGCATGCCATTAATAACAGAAGATTTTTTTGTGGCCTATGGATAAGGCCTCTACAACACACTAGATGCTACAAACTATTTTTAAAGTCAGGTCCCTTACTGTATGATGCTAATAACAGAAAATTTGTTTGTGGTCTCTGATCAGGCCTCTACAGCTTAATTTCAACCCAACCAAATGACAAAGTGTGATACGGCGGGTTGTCTAACTTTTTGCAACTGAAAAATCATAATTTTTTTTTAATTTGCCTTAGGTCTGCAGACGGGTTCATATCATCGCCACAAAATGACAAAGTGGGATACAGTAGGCTGTTTCACATTTAGCAACAGAAAAATTATAACTTTTTTTAATGTGCCTTAGATCTGCAGACAGTTTTATATCACCACATCACTAAATGACAAGATGGGGTACAACAGGCTGTTTAATATTTTTTCACTAGCTACATGTGAATTAGAATGCTATACTCGTGCATGGATCACAATAGAAGCAGTGCCCTAATGGCTTTGTCCGGTGACCTCAGTAATGTCCAAAAAAGAAAAAAAAATGCTGCAAGGTAAATTTAACAGCCACACTGGGCAGTAGCTTGCTACACTATCTGACTGATATACAACCACCTATTCAACTAGCTAAAATGTGGGATACAGCAGGCTTTTTCACATTTCACTACTGAAAAAAATATTATTTAGAATGCTATACTTATGCATGGAGCACTATAGAAGCAGAGCGCTACACACTTGTAGGACATGTGCCCTGCTGGCTTCGTCTGTGGACCTCAGTAATGGCTCAAAAAAAAATTATGGAAGGTAAATTTTACAGCTAGGCTGGACACTATCTAGCTACACAAATTGATTGATATATAACACCCTAAATAACCAGCTAAAATCTTGCTGTTAACAGTGTCAGTGTCAGAAGCAGCCTATCTGTGCTGTTACAGTGTCAAAATGGCTCTTGTTATGATGAGTCACCGAAGAAGGAAAAAACAAAATACCAGCTAAGTCCAGAAAAACCAGAGAGGTTGGCAGCTATCGGATTGCAGACCCCTGAACCCCTGAACCTATCCACAACAACTAGCAGTAGCCGTGGGGGGTTCCTACGGTGCCCTAGACCCCTCGATCACAGAACTATATAGCCTAAAGACAGAAAGGGGAAAAACTAAACTGCCCCAGAGCAGATCCCAAAGCAATAGGCAGCCCCCAACATATAATGACGGTGAAGCAAGATGAAAACACTAACACAGATAGAAAGATAGGTTGAGCAAATGATGGGGCCCAAGCTAACTACATAGGACAGGATAGGAAAGCTGCTGTCTGCCATCCGCAAAAACCCTATCAAAATGAGCCAACCGACTGATAGGAAAAACAGGCCCTGAAGACGCTAGGCTTCAAAAGACTATATCAGCACTCAGGTATATTCTGAAGACAGAGAAAAATATAAAACAGATCAGAGACAAAAATGGAGTTCAGCTCACCCCCGGCAGGGGATGGCAGAACTCCCAAAAAACAAGGCAAAACAAAAACAAGACTGAAGAGTACAAAGAAGAGCAGAAAACTTAGCTTTGAGATGCAGGAATCAGACTGGTCTCCAAGAATCCAGCAGGAAAATCACCAGCCAGCAAGAAGGGCGTCGGCAGCCTTATATCCAGTCCTCAATTCCAGCCACCCAGTCATCATCTAGCTGCCCATGTGTTTGGTAATCAGCCTCACTACCTTCCTTCACCAGAGGAGGAAGTTCATCAGACCTCAATGGTGAAGGGAAAAATGAACTCACAACAGGCTCTAAAACAAGATGTCTGCAATTTATATGGAGAGGGACATGTGATTTCAGCAGCCAATGACACAAGCCATTGTGTCAGGACATTGTGGGTGTTTCCTGCACCCTGATTGGCTAGCTGCAATGTGCACACATAAAGTTAGTAAAAACAATTACTGCTGTGCTGCGCTTGCAAGAACGTCGCAACTCTGGGCTCTGAATACCACCTCCCTTCATCAAACACGCGCCAAGTGCTCATGATACACCACCATTATCGTGGCTAAAGTGCTGAAAATATTTTTGTGGCAACGCAAATATTTTCCCGCACTTTTGCTGAATGTTACCGATTTTATAAAATTTTGGTCGTGTTTCCGATCACGAATCCGAATTTGCCATATTCATGCTGAATTTATGTTTGGTGATCGTTTTCCGAAGAAATTCTCTCATCACTAGCTGGAAGACATGAAAGTCTGACCAGATGGAGAAGAAACAGCAGAAAATAGCTCTAAACAGAAGAGGAGTCAGCGGTCACTGGATGTAAGTATTTTTTCTGTATCTGTACTGTATGACTTGGAGTGATATTTTTATTTGCATAATCCTTTAGGCTGCATTTTCCCATTCATGTGATATGCCTGTGTGCTACTAGATTTTATATTGGTCAGCACACGGGCTCAGAGTTTCATAGATCCATTCACATATATGTAAAACTCCATGAGGGTCTTAGAATGTCCTGTTCTCATTCGATATAACCTTATACTGTATATAACGCTATCCTTTAGACTGGAGTCACATTAAACGTATAAAAAAAATTGGTCTGATACTCACTACCGATAGTCGCATGTGTGTCATGCGAGTGTAATGCGAGTGCAATCTGATTTTTTACACCTAGCATCCGATTTACATCTGAATGCAGTGCGATTGTTATCCGATTGCAATGAGATTTTAGCATGAGCTTTTACACAGAGCAATTCTCTATGCCATTTACACATCGTTTTCAAAGGAAATATTCTTCAAAACACACACACATATATATACACTTATGCTCAAAAGTTTACATATCCCGGCAGAATTTTTGCTTTCTTGGCCTTTTTTCAGAGAATATAAATGATAACACCAAAACTTTTTCTCCACTCATGGTTAGTGGTTGTGTGAACCCATTTATTCTCAAACTACTGTGTTTTCTCTTTTTAAATCATAATAACAACCCAAAACATCCAAATGACCCTGATTCAAAGTTCACATACCCTGGTGATTTTGGCCTGATAACATGCACAGAAGTTGACACAAATGGGCTTGAATGTCTTCTAAAGGTAACATCCTCACCTGTGACGTGACAAATGCCAGGAAAATTGTTCGGGATGCAAAGAAAACGCACAAATAACATTAGCTGAACTACTGGACTCTCTGAAAATTAGCGGTGTGGCTGTTTCAATGTGCACAATAAGGAGGCACTTGAAGAAAAATGGGCTGCATGATCGAGTCGATCTCGGGAGACGAGATCTGAATCTGAGCATGCGCGGGCCCCAACGGCCATTTTCCCGGAGGCCATCACATCGCAGCAATGGAGCTGCCGGGGCCTCTGTGCTTTGAGGAAATGCCGGCGGAGCCCTGACGCTGGACAAAGAGCCACCGCCCCCCAGCACAGAACCCCCACGCTGCACAAAGAGGAGCCTCCACCGCTGAGCCCCAGCAACGAGCCGCCACACTGCTGAAAGAGGAGCATCTGCCACCGCCCCCCAGCACAGAGACCCGCAGAGAGTACCTCTGCCACCAATGAGGTAAAAGAGGGATAACTCCACTGACACCTTCACTGTGGGATGCCCCCTCCCTTCGTCATCGGGACCACTCCTCCACCATATGCAGATTGTTCCACACCCACCCTATAAGATGACATACGGTGAATAAGAAGACTCCCGACTTTTAAGAAGATTTTATATTTTAACTGGAAAAGTTGGGGGGTCGTCTTATACTCCCAGTCGTCTTATACGCCGGAAAATACGGTATATTAATTCAAGGGGTCTGGACTAGGTTTCCCATTAACAAATTATAATAATACATTGATATAAAATCAATCTATGTTATTTTGTGTAACACTAACAAGTCCACAAGACAATATGAATTTGATGTGGATAGGTGTTTTTTACAACCATGCTAACTACAGTTTACAGCTATATTTACTGTGGATATTCAGACCTACGCTGACCACACACTAAGGTGAGCAGAAGTGTTCTAAAAGTAGTTTATTGATAGATATCATAGATTGATAAACAGATTAGAAGCACAATAAACTGATAATGTTCAAAGGTAAATATAAGGTGGTCCTCGAGATAAAACTGCAGTAATTCTTTTCAATTTTTTTGTAAACTTTACAGTGTCATCATTAGGAAGCATCCTATTGAAATGTACTATTTACTGCAGAGAAAACGTGGCCATTTTGGCCATCATTGATTTTCAGTAGAGTCACGCCCTGATACATTTCCATTATTTGGGTAATCTGCTACTTAATTATGGGCGTGTCCTCCTGCATTTCATAACCACTAGGCCGCAACAGACTTTTCATGATAGAAGAGGTTTGTCATATAATTGGGACGCTTTTATTGTCCCAAGTTACAGTAAGAAACTGCAAATAATTAAAAAAAAGTGATAATGCGTCAAAATCCAACAAGGGGGATGATACATAATGTGACAAAAATATATCCATGAATTATGTAAACAAAAAAAATAACTGCATAAAATGATATACAAATTAAAAAATATATATTAGCAAAAAGTAACAGACAACCAATTTTCGTATTTTATGTCAATTAACAAATATAAAGAGTAAGGATAAAAAAAATAATTGTTTTGACTTTTAGAGCACTTTATGCTTAAAGACAAATAAATCTAAAACTATGATAAAATAGTATATTTCACAAAAAAAAAAAAATTGGTTCAGAGATTATTTAGGTGGCCTAACAAGCAAATAAGTTAGGGACATTGAACCATCAGATACTAAAAAGTGTCCAAATTTCCTGGTAATTCGAAGATTAAACAATTGGAATGAATTCATTTCCATTATTGATTTTTAAAGAAGAAAATATTGATTTGTTGATCCAAACCAGTGATGCATCTTAAAAATATGTAATATTTATCAGCTAAAAGGGGTTTTATGAAATTTTAGAAAGCTTATCAATTTGAACAGATAATTCTTAATTTCATATTCAATTGGTTTTGAATGTATGTTAGAATTGGAATATTTGGAAACATAAGATTACTTGATACCCATCCAAGAGTTTTTCCAGAGAAGATTTGGAGGCCTACAGAAACTTTTCAGGTAATATTCATCAATTCTAATTATTCTCAGCAGAGAAGCAACATTTTCAACGTCTTGTAATTAGCATTTAGAAACTTTGAAAGAAAAAAAAACAGCAACCTGCTTTTAATTAGTGATAAATAGTTCTGTGTTTTCTTGGAAATGAAATATGCTACTGTATTAGACATAAATATTTTATTAGGATTTTTCAGATAACTCCATAAATTGTGCCTGGAACAAAACAGATGGAAGCTCATGCCGATAAATAAATTGAGGTTGCTGTATATTGATAACGTAAAGGCATTTGTGATAGTTCTTTTTCATGAAGGCAACAGATTTAGATGTGTCACAAATACACAAAGGATAATAGTATGTCATTAGAAAACCTGTTAACATTTGTTTAAGATGGCATGCAGGATATAAAATTATTTCAATGCGCAAGTATATTATGTTCTTTACAATTTTAAAAACTTCTTATAAGGGATAATTTATACAAGTCTATAAAAATCATATTGTCTTTTCTTCATGACCTGGCCTGACATCAGCTCTTGTGACTTCAACTAACAGAATCATTTATAAATGACTATGATGTTATAAGTTTAGATCAGTGATGGGTAAACTCAGAATGTCATTTTCTCTGGACCTCAGAGAGATTCCCTATGGCTGGAGTGCTTAGGCCAACAGCCCTATTTTTCCAGCAACTAGCACTTTAATTCTTCCTTGTGCACACACACATTAGTGAATACCGCAACATTGAATTTTATCTTGATGACTGTAGCATTTGCAGTGTTTCTTTTGTAATGTTCTCAGCAGTCGCAATGTCCCCAGCATAATGTATTCAGCAGTCTCAAAGTCTCCTATGTAATGTATACAGCCTTGTCTATTACGCGATGTATACTGCAGTCTCAGTGTCTTATACACACGGGGTCAAAATTGTTGGTACCCCTCATTTGATGCCAGAAAAACCCACAATGGTGACAGAAATAACTTGAATCTGACAAAAGTAATAAATCAAAAATCTATGAAAATAAAACAAATGAAAGTCAGACATTACTTTCAGCCATGCTTACACAGATTTTTTTTTGAATAAAACTCATGAAATAGGCCTGGACAGAAATGAAGGTACCCTTAACTTAATATTTTGTTGCACAACCTTTTTGAGGCAATCACTGCAATCAAACGATCCCTGTAACTGTCGATGAGACTTCTGCACCTCTTAACAGGTATTTTGGCTCACTCCTCAGGAGCAAACTGCTCCATTTGTCTCATATTTGAAGTTTGCCTTTTCCAGATGGCATGTTTCAGCGCTTTCCAAAGTGGCTCAATAGAATTTAGGTCAGGGCTCATAGAATGCCACTTCAGAATAGTCCAATGTTTTTCTCTTAGCCATTCTTGGGTGTTTTTAGCTGTGTATTTTGAGTCATTATCCTGTTGCAAGGCTCATGACCTGTGACTGAGACCAAGCTTTCTGACACTGGCAGCACGTTTCTCTCTAGACTCCCTTGAGAGTCTGTTTTGTAAGGGATTCAAAAGGATTGTAATGAATAAGAAAATGCTCACACAATAATTGAATTTGCTTAAATTGATTTACTTAATAAATGATAAGATTAAATAATAAACAGTTTAAACAATATATCACACATTAAATTATTCAGTTTGAACAAGTTTCAACGATCTATCCCTCTGGAAAGTTTAGCAAAAGGATGTATATATATATATATATATATAAATATATATATATATATTAAACCATATCAATATTTAATAAAATAATTAATTGGAGTGTTGAAACCATTAAAAATAACTCGTACTATACATTCCACCCCTGGTTTTCAATTACTTGAATTAATTAACCTTCCACTAAACTATACCATTTATCATTTATTGATATATACATTTATTTATTTGCTACCAATAGAAAACCACTTTGGTAAAAAACAACATCCTGGACTTAAAAGGGAAAAAACAAAGCAAGAAACAAACATTGGACCAGCAGGTGCTGAAATATCAAATGTCTTTGTAGAAATCTTCTTTCTTCAGATCTTCTTAGACCACAAATCTAAATGGGTCTCTGTTGCAGGGAAGCACAGGGAGTATTATGCACTCATCAACTGGCCTAATGCCACGGGGTGACTTCACTACTTTCCCTGGTTAGCAAAAGAACAGACTCTAAAGAGCAATCTGTCCCTGCCCTTCATGACATTAACTCTTAGTTTCTCCAAAGCAATGGGTGAGGAGAGTGCAAGTGTCCATGGCTAAGCATAAGAGTCCCTTCATCTTCAATTGCTGCCTCTGTTCAGGGATTCATTTTATACGCCATTTGGTTGCAGGCAGAAGCTTCTAGGGTTAGTTGTCCCCTCGCTTGTCATCAGTTGGCAGTTATGAGGATTCACCCTGGTGATCGTTTAGCAGCATCTCTACACTCAATTGGACATCTTCAGTCTATGCACACGACACAGCCTGCACTGTGGGAAAGTGAAATTTAAAATTATACTTGAAAAAGTTCCAAAGTCTTGGCAGAGCTAACTCAGTCCAAAGCAACAGTCCAAGATAGATTAACTGGTCCAAGATAACTAAGTCCTGGTGGCTTCTTTTTCCACCCCTTGATTAAATAAATAAAACAAAATTACTGTAGGTTTGTTGGTCCAAATTAACTGTGTCCAGAATGACCTATGAAATTTTCTACTGGAATGGAAAAGATATATAACAAATGGGCAATAGTAAGGATTGGAGCACCTTGGTGTTAAATACTAAATGTCTCTTTTAGAGTACATACCTAAATGGGTAATAGGTCTTTGGACAGAATGATGGAGACCAACAAAATGATTAGGCTGGTGGTTTTAATGTTATAGCTAAGCAGAATTAAAGTACATATGCTAAAATATGTAAATAGTTCAGTAAAAATTATCTTCTATTATTCATAAATATGTAAAAGTATTTCATGTTTGGACATGGAGGAGACTTGCCTTACAGGGTCACATCCTGTTATTGAGCAAAAGAGGCATTACTTCAGGCTGGCAATTATGGAGGAACAGAGAGTGCCTCAGAGGCTCCATTTGTCTCCTTGCAAGTTCAGTTCTACTGTAGAAAATAAATATTTCTATTCTAGATGCATACATGTATGGAAATATACTGAAATATATCATAACTCTAGAATATCAAACTCATCAAAGTCATGTCAATCACATTTGCATAATAACAATGATCATAATTACCAGTACAATCATGTTAATTGAGATCACAAAATAATGTTACTACTAATCAGAATCAGTACAATTACATGTTTCTATATTTTTTAAGGAAAACAGAACCCAAACCAATATGCTTTAACCTAATTTTAGTAAATTATTATTTTTACATCATAACATACACATTATATGAACACACACTCTGGCTTCACCTAATGCATTCTTTCAGTAAGCAGGAGAAATTCTCATTTACATATAGACAAACTCGCTTTGGATAACCACACATTTGTATTGCAGGCTGATACTGTATTCAGGAGTAGGTGCAAAACTGTGCCAAGGATAAAAGACCGACATTAACAAACATTCACTGATATAATTTCTTTAACGTATACGTTCTTCAAAACCCAATATGCACGGGAGCTCCCCCAAAAAAATAAAAATATGAAAAACTCAAAAATAAAAGTCATAAAATATCATCTAAATTTAGGTAGAAAATATTCAGTACTGCAAAAAGCGAACTATTTAATGTGCACTGTATTTACATGTTAATTAAATAACCAAGGGTTTCTTCTTTCACTCCTGCAAACAAACAAAAGGTTAATTACACACCCCACCCCCAATCGAACATTTAGTAGACTGAAACTAGAAAAAAAACAGTTACTTTTAAAATCAAGAATGCTAAAAACAGTACAAACAAAATTGAAAGAATGAGCTCATAAAAAATAAAAAATAAAGATACCAAATAAAAAGTAAAAATAAAAAAAAAACGTGTATTTTTTCTTTGGCTGTGAACAAATTTTAACAAAAGATATCCATGACAAATACACAAAGAACATACAGTGACAAAAACATGTAGTACAAATAAGTCATTTATTACTTTAGTCAACCCCCAGTATATCACCAGTCATCTAACACTAGTTCAATGTCTGTAATTTCACTCCTTCTTTTCCTTGCATGTTTCTCTCACATGGCTCCCACATACAGAATCATCTTACATCTGTTGTGGTCTTTTGCCTTTTAAAACATCAAGATCTATTACAAACCCTCATGTGAGAAATGCACATTTATGCATCACCAAGACCAAATCCAATTCATCATATATCTCGGCCAACGCATACATAATAGTATGCTCACAGGAATGTTTCTCTTCTTAAAAAACTCTAGAACGAAAACAAACATTTTTAGACATCAAAAAATGGCAAAATTGGTCAAACCCAATTCTCAGGGATGTTCCACAACATTTATCTAAAATCTGCAATTTAATTAGTCCATGAAGGAATCATGGCAGGGGGTGTAGTATGCCATGGTATTGGATGAGTTTAAGGGGTGGTTACAGTAGGGGCTTTGTATGCCTCCATCAGGTGTCCCACCTCTATCTTTCCAACCCCCAATCTCATTTGTCACCACTCTCCTGGGCCTGGTGATTTGAAATTTACTTTTCCCCCTTAGATCTTGCCATCTCCTCAACAGGTCACTTGTAGAGATCTCATCTATCTCCTGGAATGGAATTCCACTAGCTATCAGGTCACAAAACAATTCCTTCCTGCTCTTTCTAATTTGGGTATCATCCTCTTTTCTCCTTTCTTGATCTACTCTCTCTATTGTACTATTTTTTGACACTTTTGCTCTCTCTAGAGCAGATAACTGGGAGATTAGATTGCATTCTGTGTAGACATTAGTAGAACTTCCTAGAAGTGCACTGAACATAGTGAATAATGGGGCTTTGTAAGCAGCTGGGGCACCTTCTATGAACTTATTCTTCATCATTACTGTCAATATTACAGCATCTGGTCCCTTCCAATCCTCAACAACAGCAAAGTGATCATTCAGATCTGGCAAAGGATTGCAAGTTATACCACCTATGCATGCGATTTCTCTCAATCTCTGAACTCCATCTGCAAGAGACTCCCATCTAGTTTGTGGTACTAATTCAATAGGAGAGTCATACAGTTGTGCCACGGAATCCCTCACCAAATGCACAAGGGAAAAATTCTCTGCAGTGTCCCTGGCACGTCTCATTTTTATACGTACCATAGGATTAATACAAATACTCCCAATGCCTACTGCCTCGCAGCTTGTCAAGATTATCGGCCCCATGATCCCATAACCTGTGAATCCATGTTTACAAACTTTCACCAGGTTGCTGCCTGTACCTGGTACCCAGTTCCATTAATTCTCCGGCTGTATAACCCTTAGTTTCCTCAGTCATTGAAGCTTCTGCTCCTGTAGCTGCGTTTCCTGCATCCATTCTATCTCCACTATGCTGTGTGACTTCTCTCTTGGTCTTTCTTAATACAACTGGTCTGGCATGCCTTTATACCTCATCTATCTCACTGTCAGAGCCATCCCATTCTAGAAAATCTGACCATTTCTCACGTGCAATCATGGTCCTAATCTGTGCAGTACAAATATCTGACATTGGCTGTTGTCTCCTCTTATGCCTATTATTCACATTTTTCATTACATAAGCTTCAAAATTCCTTTGCATATTGTCATGCTGTTTCATTTGGTCTCTCAAGGCTGATTGCAAACTAATGCTTTGCTCTATAGCTGTAAGCAGCTCTAAACGCAAGTTATCAATCTCCTCCTGAAAACTTTGAAGTGCCTGAACACAGACCCATCCAACAGCTACTGCTGATTTCTACTCTTTTGCATCATACCTTGAGATATCAAATTTGGCAGCTACAGCCTGGGGATTTGATAAGCGCTGTCCCTCCATGTACTTGTTACATTCCTGAGCCATTGGGCTCCATTTTCCTGATAACACCCATTATGGCAAGGATGTGACACCACTACTCTCAACTGCTTTCCTATTCTTGACAAACATTCAAATTTGCAAACATTTTTATTCAGCACAATCTCACTTCTGACATCAATTTGTTTTGTAATGGATTCAAAAGGATTGTAATGAATTAGAAAATGTTCACACAAGAATTGAATTTGCTTAAATTGATTTACTTAATAAATGATAAGATTAAATAATAAACAGTTTAAACAATAAATCATACATTACATTATTCAGGTAGAAAAGTCCGTCCATCTGTGTGTACATCTCTCTCTCATCTCAGTATCATCTCTGTCTGTCACATCTCCCCTCTGCTCTCTGTGTGTGTCCCCCTCCCTGTATATCTGTGTGCTCTTTTATGTGTATAAACTTCTTTGATATCAATCAGGTATTTGTACTGGACACCGAAACTGCCTCCAACTAGGATAAACATCCCCTGGGAAAGTTTATACACCCAATCTAAAGGGGGTTTTACACATAGCGATATCGCTAACAATATTGCTAAAGCATCACCGATTTGGTGACGCAGCTGCGATGTCGCTAGCGATATCGCTATGTGTGATACTTACCTCCGACAGGCTCCCCCGCTGTCTGTCGCTGATCGCGCAAGATCGTCCAGTTCCATTTCTCGTCTGGCCCTTCCTGCTGGGCTTCCTGCTGGTGCCGACGAGCGACGCGTGGACGCGGACGGGAAGACGTCAGGATCGCCGCGTCTGAAAGGTAAGTAACGACCGCTAGATCGCTGCTATGTCGCTGTGAGATCTGCCTGTGTGGCAGCTCACTAGCGACCATTTAGCGATGCACCAGCGATCCTGACAGGGTCGTATCGTTGTCTGGATCGCTGGTGCATTGCTAAATGTAAAGGGGCCTTAAGTACGGTTGTTGCTATCATCCTTGAATATCAAAGGTCCTTTGATGGTAAATAAACAAATGAAAGGTCATTTACATTTCTTTGTTTTAAGTAAGTTTCAAGATTGCAATGAAAAATAGGTTGGACAGGAAGGTTTAGCAATAGGATATATATATATATATAATTTTTTTTTTAAACCATATCAATGTTTAGTAAAATAATTAATTGGATTGTTGAAACCATTACAAATAACTCATACTATACAGAGTCTTGAGATTTCATTCTACCCAGCACAGATTCTAGACAACCTATGCCAGATGCAGCAAAGCAACCCCAGACCATAACAGAGCCGCATCCATGTTTGACAGCAATGACAGTGTACTTTTCTTGATATGCTTCATTTTTGCATCTGTAAACATAGAGCTGATGTGCCTTGTCAAATCTTCCATTTTCGGCTCATCTGTCCATAGGACATTCTCCCAGAAGATTTGTGACTTGTCAACATGTAGTTTGGCAAGTTCCAGTCTGGCTTTTTTATGATTTTTTTTTCAACAATGGTGTCCTCCTTAGTAGAGTTGAGCGACTTTTGTTTTTTTATGGTCGAGTTTCGTTTCGTGAAACCCGACTTTTCCAAAAGTCGGGTCGAGCAAGATCGGCCGATTATAGGGAAAAGTCGGGGTCGTCCCGAAACACGAAACCCAATGTAAGTTTAATGGGGAATAAAAGTCGGCAGTGAGAGGAGGACAGGAAACACACCTACAGTGCTCATTTGAATGCCAAAAGCATCAATTCTTCTTACTTAAGCTGGTCAACCTTAATTAACTTCATAATACAAGTTACGCACTGAAAAATGGGGGTTATTTGGCTAAAGTTGTGGGGGGGGGTAGGGCTGGCTCCAGGTTTTCATGTGCCCTGGGCGAAAGAGCGCCCCTTTAACACATACCACAACTCATCATGCTCCGATACGGCAGAGAAATAGCTGTATAGTACAATGAAAAATACTACACTTTTTACATCTCATGACGAGGCCCATCTATTTCTCCATACAGAATCATTGGTCCCATATAATGTTTGAAACAGTATATGATGCGCTCCACATAATGCTACAGTATATGTTGGTCCCCATGGATGAAGCTCCACTGTCTTATGGGCCCAAATAATGCTCCAAACATAATGGGCCCCATTTCTAATGCTCTAGTGTATAATGGGCCCTGTAAATGCTGCTCCAGTGTCTGATGTCCACCTTTGGAATGTTCCAGTGTATGGTGGGCCCCATCTATCATTCTCCAGAGTATAGTGCTCCCCAAAAATTGCTGTCCCAACATTGAAAACAATGAAATAAGTCTCCTCGCTAGGGAATCCCTGTACTAGTCTGGACTCCTCGTCGTCCCCATCTTCCATCTCACTGCACAGTATTTCAACCTTGCAAGTGCTGTGATCCTGAGCAAGCAGGGGGGGCCCACTCATTGGCGACGGCACTGGCACAGGGCCCATGATAGTACGGTGGTGTGTCTGATGGCGGGTGGGCCAAACCTGCACTTTCATCTGCAGCTTCCTCTTTGTCACCGTGTAAGATGGAACTGTATATGGGAAGGGTAACCTCAGTTTCATCAGGGTCAGATTCAGGCCGTGTAGCGTGCGAGGGGAATGTAGTGGTCTGGGTCAATGTACCAGCAGATTCATCGAGCAGTGGCTGGGCATCAGTGCACTTGTGTCGCCCCCAGGAGTACGGTCGCCACAGTGGCATTACCTTCCTCCTAGGGAGTGTGATGTCATGCTTGGGAGCAACGAAGGATCTCTCTAGCAGGTTAACTGATTGGGCGGCGTTATTCCCACGAGTCATGACCCTCCAAACAGCGTTCATGAAGGCAAAGTGTTTGTTTTACGTGGGCAGTATGGTTGCAAAGCTGAACCTTAAAGGAATGTCCAGAAGGGCACCACCAGGAGTGGAGCCTACGGTGTAATTTGACTCAACACGGGCAACCTCAACCATGCCAGCTACAGAACAGATGCACACATTGCAAGCTTAATTCCGTTAACGAACGAGACTCCGTCATGCCCCGCAGTCCGAGTCCGGCTTACTAGAGGGACACGTGAGGCTCTGGCACATGAAATTGGCCAATAACTGGTGTGTCATGCCCTTACATGTCCATGGCTGCATGTGCGCTACACTGAAAAGGCCAGCGTTTGTCGCTTACAGGTGCAGATAACCCGCTGAACAACGTTAGTGATGGGGATCACTGATTACAATTATTACTCGCGAACGATGATTTCCCAGTAAGTGCAGGTCAACCGCAGTTCCGGAATTAGGCCTCACTGACATTCCTGAAAAAATGAAAAAATTACGTGTGCAAACCACAGGTGCTGTAGCTTGCTTAACAGCTTGCCAGCCGTTCTCAGGCCCAGTATGGATTACACGTGATTGCACAAAGGTGAAAAAGGGTACCGTATCCCCGGATAACATGTATAGATAGCGTACACATTCAAAAGATATGTCTATACATCAGGAGGCAGTCTCAGACGGTGTTAGGCCCAGTATGGCTTGCACGTGATTGCACAAAGGTGAGAAAGGGTACCGTATCCCCGGATAACATGTATGGATAGCGTACACATTCAAAAGATATGTCTATACATCAGGAGGCAGGCTCAGACGGTGTTAGGCCCAGTATGGCTTGCACGTGATTGCACAAAGGTGAGAAAGGGTACCGTATCCCCGGATAACATGTATGGATAGCGTACACATTCAAAAGATATGTCTATACATCAGGAGGCAGGCTCAGACGGTGTTAGGCCCAGTATGGCTTGCAAGTGATTGCACAAAGGTGAGAAAGGGTACCGTATCCCCGGATAACATGTATGGATAGCGTACACATTCAAAAGATATGTCTATACATCAGGAGGCAGGCTCAGACGGTGTTAGGCCCAGTATGGCTTGCAAGTGATTGCACAAAGGTGAGAAAGGGTACCGTATCCCCGGATAACATGTATGGATAGCATACACATTCAAAAGATATGTCTATACATCAGGAGGCAGGCTCAGACGGTGTTAGGCCCAGTATGGCTTGCACGTGATTGCACAAAGGTGAGAAAGGGTACCGTATCCCCGGATAACATGTATGGATAGTGTACACATTCAAAAGATATGTCTATACATCAGGAGGCAGGCTCAGACGGTGTCAGGCACAGTATGGATTTGACGGCACAGACTACACAGCGGAGGAGCAGGGAGAGGTAAAGATTGCAAATGCTGGGGCCCTGCCCAAGCAAGGGGGGCCCACTCGTGGGTGTCGGCACTGGCACTGGGCCCCTCATAGTACGGCGGTGTGTCTGACGGCGGGTGTGCACCACCACCGTCAGAGACACTTGATTGCACTATGAGGGACCCTGTGCCAGTGCCCGCACCCAAGAGTCGGCCTACCCACCTGTCCAGGGCAACGGCACTCGCACGGTGACGTGCGCTAGGTGGTGACCCCGGCCATGGGGGGGGAGGCTGCACAGTTAGGGAGTTTTAGAAAGTGGCATATGTTGATGTTGGACATTCAGCTGATGCAAAAGGCGAAATAGGTCAAGTCCCAGGAAGAGGTGGACCAAAGCAAGCCATTTTTCTGTCACCCTATGTGTCATCAGGGGAAGGTGGCACAAAATCCTTGGAAACCCATGCATGGTTCATTTTAATGAAGGTTAGATCAACCACATTTTGGGTTGACAGACGGGTCCTTTTTTTCTGTCAGGATTGATCCAGCTGCACTGAAGACTCTTTCCGATAGCACACTTGCAGCTGGGCAAGCGAGCTCCTGTAAGGCATATTGGGCCAATTCAGGCCAGGTGTCCAGTTTAGCGGCCCAATAGTCAAAGGGGAATGACCTGTGTGGGAGAACATCGATATGGGAGGAAAAGTAGTTTGTAACCATAGTTGACAACTGCTGTCTCCTGTCACTTTCCATCGATGCTGTATTACCAGTTGTGTGAGCGGTACTTGAAAAATCAGTCCACAACATTGTCATGAAACCCCTGTCTCCAACGCCACTTCTGCTGTGTGCACCATGAACACCTCTGCCAAGCTGCCCCCCCCGTACGGCTCGTGTGAGAACCATCACCGCTGCTGTGTGCTGGGAATGCCTCAAGCAACCGATTTACCAGAGTTGCTTGTTTATTAGCCAATATTAGGTCAAGGCTCTCCTGTGGCATGATGTTTGTAATTTGCCTTTATAGCGTGGATCCAGGATGCTGGCCAACCAGTAGTCGTCATCGTTCATCATTTTGGCAATGCGGGGGTCCCTTTTTAGGATCCTCAAGGCATAATCTGACATGTGGGCCAATGTTCCCGGTGTCAATGATGCACTGCGAGTGCTGGTTGGAGGAGCACTTTCTGGCAAATCCACATCCCTCCAGTCACGCACAAACCCTGTACCAGACCTTGCCACGCCAGCATTTTCACTTGCCCCACGACATGCACCCTCCTCCCCTAAGTAATCATCCCCATCATCATCCTCCTCCTCCTCTTCTTCCTCCAACTCGTCCAGGAGAGGTCCCTGAGCAGACAATGGCTGAATGTCATCAAGGATTCCCTCCACCTCTTCCTCCTCGTCAACATTGGCTGCAGACGCCTGCTCCTTAAGGTGCATCAAAGTTTGCATGAGCAGACGCATAAGTGGGATGCTCATGCTTAGGATGGCGTCGTCTGCGCTTACCAGCCGTGTGCATTCCTCAAAACACTGAAGGACTTTACAGAGGTCTTTCAGCTTCGGCCACTGCACACCTGTCAACTCCATGTCTGCTCTCAAAGTGCCTGGCCGTGTATCCTCCCACAAATGCATTATGGCCTGCCTCTGCTCGCACAGCCGCTCCACCACGTGCAGGGTGGAGTTCCACCTTGTTG
Source organism: Dendrobates tinctorius (assembly GCF_039654945.1). Taxonomy (NCBI): domain Eukaryota; kingdom Metazoa; phylum Chordata; class Amphibia; order Anura; family Dendrobatidae; genus Dendrobates; species Dendrobates tinctorius. The sequence continues at coordinate 23,275,367 of NW_027361673.1, forward strand.
CAATGTCGATAATGAGGCGGTGGTTGGGAAGGTGGAGCAATCGCTGCAGCTTCTGCATACGAACGGAGTGTACAGGCGACCGGCGGATGTGCGCGCACAGTCTTCGCACCTTATGGAGCAGGGCTGTTAACTCCAGATAATTTTTGAGGAAGCACTGCACCACCAGGTTCAAGGTGTGAGCCAAGCAAGGTATGTGGCTGAGTTTTGAAAGGGCTATGGCTGCCACAAAATTACGGCCGTTATCACTAACTACCTTGCCTGCCTCAAGATGTACACTGCCCAGCCATGACTCAGTTTGTCGCTTCAAGTACTCGGCCAGCACCTCGGCGGTGTGTCTGTCGCCCAAACACATCATCTGCAACACAGCCTGCTGACGCTTTCCACTAGCTGCTCGATAGGGGGACACCTCATGTGCAACAGTGGCAGCTGCAGATGGAGTGCTCGTACGACTGCGCTCAGTAGACGAGCTTTCGCTTCTAGAGGAGGAGGAGGAGGAGGGTGGAACGCCTACAGCCAACTGTTTCCTATACCGTGGGCTAGGCAGCACTGTCCCACCACCGCTGTCCCCTGTGGACCCTGCATCCACCACATTAACCCAGTGCGCAGTGATGGACACGTAACAGCCCTGGCCATGCCGACTGGACCATGCATCAGTTGTGAGGTGCACCTTTCCACTCACTGACTGAGTGCATGGACAATGCGGTCTTTCACATGATGGTGGAGGGCTGGGATGGCTTTGCGAGAGAAGAAGTGGCGACTGGGTAGGTCATAGCGTGGTACTGCATAGGCCATGAGTTCGCGGAAAGCTGCGCTTTCCACCAACCGATAGGGCATCATCTCAAACGAGATTAGTTTGGCAATGTGGGCGTTCAAACCCAGTGTACGCGGATGAGAGACTGATTACTTTCTTGACCTACTCATAGTGTCTGGGAGGGTGAGCTGGACTTGAGAGCTGCATATGGTGGAAGTAACGGTGGACAGGGCGGACTGAGAGAGGGTTGATGATGGTGATGGAGTTGGTGTTCTTTCTGATGGCCTAGATTCAGTATTTCGTTGATATAACAGTGGGATTCCCTGATTGCTGTGGCCTTGCAACGACACCTCAACATTTGCTGCTGTGCTAACCGGTGGGCTTACAGTGGGGGAAACAATGTAGCGTTGCTGACTACCTTCTTTGTGATCAGTTGCACATGTGGCACTTGATGTTTGGTGTTGTGTCCACGCTTGCAAGTGCATGCTGGTTAAATGTCTAAGCATGCAACTGGTATTCAAATTTTTCAGATTTTTCCCTCGGCTAAAGGTCTTTGCGCACTTCTTACAGATAACCTTGGCCTGATCATGAGGATTTTGTTCAAAAAAGTGCCACACTGCACTCTTCCTACTTTGGCAGACATTTTGCGGCCTAGCACGCTGTGATGTTTTGACCCTCTGGACAAGCTGTCCAGCAACTCTTTTGATTTTTGGAACCTGTCTTTGGAGTGCTCCGGGCCTGCCAGATAACAGCTGTTGCGATGTCGATGTCTGCTGTGGATGCTCCTCATCTGAGCTATTGGAAGCATCACCCTCTTCCCCCAATGGATGCCAATCTGGGTCAACAACTGGGTCATCCATCACCTCCTCTTCAATGTCATGTGCACCTTCCTCTGTGTCACCGTGTATGGTGGTATAGTGTGCGGGAAGGGGCACCTGAGTCTCATCAGGGTCAGTATCTGGCTCTGTACACTGCGAGGACAATGTAGTGCTCTGAGTGAATGTACCAGCAGAATCATCTATCAGTGGCTGTGCATCAGTGCACTCCATGTCAGATTCATCTTGGCCTGGGTAATTCACCATTTCACTTGATAATCCAGGCATGGTATGTGAAAACAGCTCCATGGAGTAATCAGTAGTATGGCCTGCGTCATCCTTCAATCTTGGTTGGGGTGAAGGACACAAGGAAAGGTGTGGTTCATGAACATGAGCCTCCAATGACGACTCAGTGCTTTTAGTTTTTACAACTTCAGAAGAGGAGGCGATAGAGCTGGAGGCTGAGTCAGCAATGTAAGACAAAACTTTTTCCTGATGCTCTGGCGTTAAAAGCGGTTTGACAACTCCTAGAAAACTAAGCCTTCAAAGCCTTATGGAGCCAGACGATGATGCAGGCTCAACACCTCCTGCATTCGGTCCTATTTTGCTTTTGCCACTACCATCAGATCCACCACAAACACCATCATTACCAGCTGCCAACCCCCGCCCAATTCCACGGCCTCTTCCACCAGCCTTCCTCATTTTTGGTAGAAATGTAGACAAAATCCAACAAAGTATATAGTAATGTAAAACAAGGTACAAGGTGTCTATAGGACAGGGGAGATTTAGATTTTCTGCAGACACTTGTGGACACTGGACACTTGGATTGTGTGAGGCCCACTGAATATCACAGCGCTATGTCACAGGCTCGATGGCACAGGTGTGAAAAAAGTGACTTCAGGTTAAGGGAGATTTTGAATTTCTGCAGACACTTGTGGACACTGGACACTTGGATTGTGTGAGGCCCACTGAATATCACAGCGCTATGTCACAGGCTCGATGGCACAGGTGTGAAAAAAGTGACTACAGGATAAGGGAGATTTTGAATTTCTGCAGACACTTGTGGACACTGGACACTTTTGGATTGTGTGAGGCCCACTGAATATCACAGCGCTATGTCACAGGCTCGATGGCACAGGTGTGAAAAAGTGACTACAGGATAAGGGAGATTTTGAATTTCTGCAGACACTTGTGGACACTGGACACTTGGATTGTGTGAGGCCCACTGAATATCACAGCGCTATGTCACAGGCTCGATGGCACAGGTATGAAAAAAGTGACTACAGGATAAGGGAGATTTTGAATTTCTGCAGACACTTGTGGACACTGGACACTTGGATTGTGTGAGGCCCACTGAATATCACAGCGCTATGTCACAGGCTCGATGGCACAGGTGTGAAAAAAGTGACTACAGGATAAGGGAGATTTTGAATTTCTGCAGACACTTGTGGACACTGGACACTTTTGGATTGTGTGAGGCCCACTGAATATCACAGCGCTATGTCACAGGCTTGATGGCACAGGTGTGAAAAAAGTGACTACAGGATAAGGGAGATTTTGAATTTCTGCAGACACTTGTGGACACTGGACACTTTTGGATTGTGTGAGGCCCACTGAATATCACAGCGCTATGTCACAGGCTCGATGGCACAGGTGTGAAAAAAGTGACTACAGGATAAGGGAGATTTTGAATTTCTGCAGACACTTGTGGACACTGGACACTTGCATTGTGTGAGGCCCACTGAATATCACAGCACTATGTCACAGGCACGATGGCACAGGTGTGAAAAAAGTGACTACAGGATAAGGGAGATTTTGAATTTCTGCAGACACTTGTGGACACTGGACACTTTTGGATTGTGTGAGGCCCACTGAATATCACAGCGCTATGTCACAGGCTCGATGGCACAGGTGTGAAAAAAGTGACTACAGGATAAGGGAGATTTTGAATTTCTGCAGACACTTGTGGACACTGGACACTTGGATTGTGTGAGGCCTACTGAATATCACAGCGCTATGTCACAGGCTCAATGGCATAGGTGTGAAAAAAGTGACTACAGGATAAGGGAGATTTTGAATTTCTGCACACATTTGTGGACACTGGACACTTATGGATTGTGTGAGGCCCACTGAATATCAGAGCGCTATGTCACAGGCTCGATGGCACAGGTGTGAAAAAAGTGACTACAGGATAAGGGAGATTTTGAATTTCTGCACACACTAGTGGACACTGGACACTTTTGGATTGTGTGAGGCCCACTGAATATCAGAGCGCTATGTCACAGGCAGAAATTGGCTAGTGTGTCACAAACTACAAGGTGTATGTAGAATTGGGCAGAATAGGAATCTCCCTAGAGTGTAGGTCTGTAAGAACGGAACAAGTCCTCCACTTATCTGTCATGATCCAGTGTTGGATCTGGCGGTATTAAAAGCACAAAGTGAACTTTCTTTACTTTGGTTAAGTTCAAAGGTGTTTTGACTGTCCCCGGTGGTGGTTGTGGTATTGCACTTTGGGTTTTTGTGCACTTAATTAGGTATCAGGTGTGACACCCTATAAAGGTGTGCTAGAGGTGTGCAATCACTGCCTGTGATATTGTGAGTTTGTGTTTCACTCTGGTTTGGAGAGCCTGGAGGAAGGATGGAGCTGGTGAGGAGTCCTGCGCAGCTTAGCCAGGGGGGACGTGTTGCAGCTATGGTGTCTGGACGAAGGGCTCGCATGGCATGGTGGGGTCGCAGTGATGGCGTCAGCGGGAAGTGTCTGCATGGTCTGGTGGAGTGGCTACTATGGAGAGTGGCACTCACCATGTGGGACTTGGCCGCTGAGCTGGACTCGAGCATGCTTGACTTCGTGGCAGAAGCTGAACACTTCCTTGGGACTCTGGTACTAAGCAGCTGCAACTGGTGTTGGACTCTGCTCCAAGGATGCACTAAGGTGAAGGATCCTGTTACGGTGATGGATCCAGGTGGAGGAGAAGATGCACTCAGGTGGAGGGCTCTGTTGCTAGGAGCGCACGCAACAGAGCAAAGCTAAGTGGTGTTTCCCCTGTATTGTCTCTTTCCTCATGTGTGTTATTAGTGCATTGGTGGGATTAGTCTCCGCACCGACCCATTCCCTAGTGAGGGTTTAGGGTCAGGGTGAGCAAGGGCGTTAAGGTACGTGTGCGGCGACAGGTGCGGAGCCTGTTTAGGGAATGTAAGGAGTGCAGGGACACTGGCTCAGGGGAGCTTAGGAGGTCTCCATGTCCCCATTCCCTATCGCAGGGCCCACCATTGTTAAAGTTTCCCAGGTTCCCCCTTTATTATTTGATTATTGTATGTATAACGTGTAATACCTAAATTCGCCAGGTGGAGGCGGCGTATCCACCTGCACGCTTTATTATTTAAATTCGCCCCACTGGAGGCGGTGTATCCAGGGTCACGTGTGTTATGGGTTCGCCTTGCGGCATCATCTGTGACCAGACACACGTGACCATGACATTATCACAGGCCATACAGTTTTTTTTCTGGTGAGCTTCGGCCATGTGGAGACCTGTGGTAATTGCTGCCGGGCCTCACTGAGGAGAGTGGGGAGCGGCATGGTGTGTTAGAGCCACTGCAGCAGCAGTTATCAGGGTCTGGGGCCTCTGCTCAGATAACCAGAGAAACAAAAATGGCGGCTGCGGTCTGGCAAAAGCCCCTAGAGTCGCTGCTGGGGAGCGGGACTTGCTCTCGCACGGGGAGGTACCCAGGCAGGTGGGAGGAATGGTGCCCCATGGAGCTGCCTGGTATTCCCCGAGGTGAAGGGGTAGATCCCTGTGGTGAGCAGACTAGGTGTGTAGTCGCTGCTGGGGAGCGGGACTTGCTCTTACAGGGGACGCACCCAGGCAGGTGGGAGGAATGGTGCCCCACGGAGCTGCCTGGTATTCCCCGAGGTGAAGGGGTATGTCCCTGTAGTGAGCAGATTGGTGAATAGTCCGCGGGGCTCATGCCAAATCTTCGATGCCGCCCCTCCTGGTCGTGTGGAGGCGACCAGCGAGTATATATATTTTCCTCCATATTCCTGCGGCTATGGTACTAAAACCCCCTAGAGTCGCTGCTGGGGAGCGGGACTGGTTCATGCATGCGGGCGCACCCAGGCAGGTGGGAGGAATGGTGCCCCACGGAGCTGCCTGGTATTCCCCGAGGTGAAGGGGTACGCCCCTGTGGTGAGCTGACTGGTGTGATAGTCCGCAGGGTTTATGCCATATCTTCTATGCCATCGAAGAAGCCGCCCTCCTGGTCGTGTGGAGGTGACCAGCGAGAGTATATTTCCTCCATTTCCCGGTCCCCTTCTCCTCCTGGTGTGTGCAGCAGGTGTGCTGCGGGGGAGTAGGGACAAATCTCTACCCTCGCCATTAACCAACCCTAGGAGGCGCAGTCCTCATGGTGAAAGGGTTGGAGGGTGTGTCCCTTGGTGAATAGTGGGGGTGTGAGTGTGGTGACACAGGGGGACGCCTCTGTTGTCAAGTCCAGAGTGAGTTCACCAAGTTATGACAAATGTATGTGTGCAATAAACGTGCAGGTCCGGACCTGTGTGTGAACGAGCATGTATGGGTGCCACCAAAAAACATCTTGGAAATGTGTTGTGGAGTCTGATCAGCTCTTAGCATACATACACATACATAATCTCGTTCCCCAGGTCGGCGCTGTGGAGATGAGTGGTGCCTCCAAAATGAACATGTATTGCCAATACCAGCGGTGTTTGTCATGAACCTAAAGTGTCAGGTAATGGTGGGGTGAACTCAGGATCTGGGCGTCCCCGCTGTAGGTGTTTCCCTAATGAGGGGTGGTCTTGAGGGTCCAGAGGCCCCTCATTAAGGAGGGGGTACTGTCATGATCCAGTGTTGGATCTGGCGGTATTAAAAGCACAAAGTGAACTTTCTTTACTTTGGTTAAGTTCAAAGGTGTTTTGACTGTCCCCGGTGGTGGTTGTGGTATTGCACTTTGGGTTTTTGTGGACTTAATTAGGTATCAGGTGTGACACCCTATAAAGGTGTGCTAGAGGTGTGCAATCACTGCCTGTGATATTGTGAGTTTGTGTTTCACTCTGGTTTGGAGAGCCTGGAGGAAGGATGGAGCTGGTGAGGAGTCCTGCGCAGCTTAGCCAGGGGGGACGTGTTGCAGCTATGGTGTCTGGACGAAGGGCTCGCATGGCGTGGTGGGGTTGCAGTGATGGAGTCAGCGGGAAGTGTCTGCATGGTCTGGTGGAGTGGCTACTATGGAGAGTGGCACTCACCATGTGGGACTTGGCCGCTGAGCTGGACTCAAGCATGCTTGACTTCGTGGCAGAAGCTGAACACTTCCTTGGGACTCTGGTACTAAGCAGCTGCAACTGGTGTTGGACTCTGCTCCAAGGATGCACTAAGGTGAAGGATCCTGTTACGGTGATGGATCCAGGTGGAGGAGAAGATGCACTCAGGTGGAGGGCTCTGTTGCTAGGAGCGCACGCAACAGAGCAAAGCTAAGTGGTGTTTCCCCTGTATTGTCTCTTTCCTCATGTGTGTTATTAGTGCAGTGGTGGGATTAGTCTCCGCACCGACCCATTCCCTAGTGAGGGTTTAGGGTCAGGGTGAGCAAGGGCGTTAAGGTACGCGTGCGGCGACAGGTGCGGAGCCTGTTTAGGGAATGTAAGGAGTGCAGGGACACTGGCTCAGGGGAGCTTAGGAGGTCTCCATGTCCCCATTCCCTATCGCAGGGCCCACCATTGTTAAAGTTTCCCAGGTTCCCCCTTTATTATTTGATTATTGTATGTATAACGTGTAACACCTAAATTCGCCAGGTGGAGGCGGCGTATCCACCTGCACGTTTTATTATTTAAATGCGCCCCACTGGAGACGGTGTATCCAGGGTCACGTGTGTTATGGGTCCGCCTTGCAGTATCATCTGCGTCCTGACACATGTGACCATGACATTATCCTTCCACAGTGACACACAGATAGCTTCACTGTGGCTGTGATAACAGCCGTTACACGGTACTGTGTGAGGAGCGTACACCGCTGTATGGTGTGAATAAATGCACGCTCAGTACCTCAGCAGGACAAAAAAAAAATTGGGATTGCTTTTAAAAAAGAAGCAGTTTGCAGAGCAGTGGGGAAACAGCAATGCAGCTGTCAGGAAGCCTTAGAAGGCAGCCTAACAACCAACACCGCTGATCCACCACAATATAGCCTCCCCTTGCACTGCACACACAGTGACTGGTGTGTTGTACAGGCAAAATTGCTAGCAGCAGAAGCAGTTTTTTTGTCTTCTTCCCTGCCTAACGCTCTCCCTACAGAATCAGCAACCTCTCCCTATGCTAAGATCGGCAGAAGTAAGATGGCGGTCGGCGTGCACGCCCTTTTATAACCCCTGTGACGCCCACCAAAGCAAGCCAATCACTTGCATGCCCTTCTGAAAGATGGTGGTGACCCCTGCCTATGTCATCACGTTGCCCACAGTGTCCGTGGATTCTGATTGGCTGAAAAAGAGCGCTAAACAAACTTTTGAAATGCGACTTTGGCGCGTAAGTCGCCGACCTCGTGGCCGACCTCATCCTAGGGTCAGGTTTCGTTTCATGAAACCCGACTTTGCCAAAAGTCGGCGACTTTTGAAATTGTTCGACCCGTTTCCCTCAACTCTACTCCTTAGTAGTCTCCCATGAAGTCCACTTTGGCTCATACAATGATGGATGGTGCAATCTGACACTGATGTTCCTTGAACTTGAAGTTCACCTGTTTATAATTGTTTCTGGGCTCTTTTGTTACCATTCGTATCATCTGTCTCTTCGATTTGTCATCAATTTTTCTCCTGCGGCCACGTTCAGGTAGGTTGGCTGCAGAACCATGGAGCTTAAATTTCTGAATAATATGTGCAATTGTAGTCACAGGAACATCAAGCTGCTTGGAAATGGCCTTATATTTTTTGCCTTTAACATGTTTGTCTATAATTTTCTTTCTAATCTCCTGAGACAACTCTTTCCTTCTCTTTCTGTGGTCTGTGTTGAGTGTGATACACACCATGTCACCAAACAGCACAGTGAGTATCTGTAGCCCTCTATACAGGCCCACTCACTGATTCCAAGATTGTAGACACCTGTGATGCTACTTAGTGGACCTTGATTTAACATGTCCCTTTTGTCACATTATTTTCAGGGGTATCATCATTTCTATCCAGGCCTATTACATGAATTTTACTTAAAAAAAAAATCTGTGGAAGCATGGTTGGAAAGCAATGTCTGACTTTAATTTGCTCATTTTCATAGATTTATTATTGATTATTACTTTTGTCAGCGTCAAATTATTTCTGTGACCATTGTGAGTTTTTCTGTCATTAAACGAGGGGTACCAACAATTTTGACCATATGTGTATGTGATTTATGCAGTATTCTTAGTGTATCCAATGTGATGTACACAACACCCTCAGTATATCCTATGTGATGAACATAGCAATTTGGCATATCCTTAGTGATGTATATGAAGCCTTCTCAGTGTAACCTATGTGATGTATACAACAGAGGCTCAATGTATGCTATGTAATGTATACAGGCCCCTCAATGTCTGCTATTTGATGTATTCAACAATCTCACTGTATCCTATGTGATGTATAAGCAGCAATCTCTGTGTATGTTGTGATGTATATACAGCAGTTTCAGTTTTTCATGCGTTATTTATACAGCAGTCTCAATGATATAGATAAATATATATACATAGAGCACTCATAGTGTCTCCTATGTGATGTATATACAGCAGTCTCATTGTTTCCTTTGGGATGTATACAGCAGAGTTTCAGTGTATCATTTGCAAGGAGTCTCGGTGTCTCCTATTTGATGTAAAATACAGACCTCTCATTCCTTAAGTTATATAAATATTAAGTTAACAGTGATGAATTTCATTTTTTTGATGAAAAATGTAGTGAAATATGCATCTGTGTTTAGAACAACTTACTGCTGCAAGCAGGTTTTTCTAAATTTATCATTGCAGGGTTGACTGTGTTCCAAACTGGCTGATACAAATCTAGAGTTGCACCATCATCAAAACCAACTACCATACTACCATCAGGCGCCTCATCAAAGAGAAGTGGTTCCAGCCATTACATAACAGAACAGTACCCAAACTTGATCCCAAACATAGACCACTTTCAAATAAATGGGGTCCCAAACATCCAGCAGCTCTCACACTGTCATCTGTGTGATAGTGTGGGAAACACTGGCTCCGATGGGTGGTAACCTTACTAACATTACCGCCGGTCACAGCGATGCGGTTCCCACACTATTACACAGAGAACAGCATGTGAACCAGCAGCTGTGACCAGCGGTGAAAAGGTTACCGCCAGTCAGGCATCGGCTAATGAGTACTTCTCTTATCAACGTATGCCTGGTCTCGCTGATAGCTGTGAGAGCAGGCAACGTTAATGAGAGTATTCACCAGCCAGTGCCAGTGCATAAATAAAGATGTCAATAAAGATATCAAATAATAAAGATGTTAGTGTGTTATATAATTATTATAGTTTGTCTGTAGCTTACTGTACATGTATTTAGCTAATAAAAATAAAAAAATATGGTGTTGGGTTCCCTTTTTTAATACCCAGTGGAGCAGACAGACAGCTGAAAGCTGCTGTTATTATTCTGGGAAGGGGGCAATAAACAAGGAGCTTCCCATGCTATTAATATCAGCCCATAGCTGTCTGTGTAGCCTTTACTGGTTATTAAAAAGTGGGACCTCAAAAAATAATACAGTGTCCCCCCTATTTTTTAATAGCCAGCAAAGGTTAAGCAGACAGCTGCTGGCTGATATTAATAGGCTGGGAAGGGGCCATGGATATTGTCCCCCCCATACTAATAACACCAGCTGTCATACACCCCAGAAATGATGCATCCATTAGATTCCCCAATTCTGGTACTTATCCTCAGCTCTTACTGCTTTCCCTAGTGCGCTGGCAAGTGGGGTAATAGTTTTGGGGTTGATGTAAGCTGTTTTATGTCCGCTGACATCAAACCCAGGGGTTAGTAATTGAGTGGTGTCTATCAGGCACTCCCATTATTAACTCCTGTAGACAAAAGTAATAAAGACACACACAGAGAAAAGTCTTTTAATTGAAAAAAAATCACTCCCCGACAAATACCTTCCTTTTCCCTTTTATTAACATAAAAATAAAATTAAATTAAAAAATCAAAGTAATTCTCACCTATCTGACGATAATCCATAATGCTGTTGTCACTCGAGTAGCCCCAACTCTGCTTTATCTTGTTGCATTGTTGAGCAGTAATGTGACCACTCAGCCTGGCAGCCAGATGACACTGAGCAGATCGTGAAAACACAGCTGTGTGTGACCGGTGGTGACTTTACACACAGCCATATTCTCATGCTAAGCTCAATGTGATCTATTAGCCGGGCTGATCGGTCATATTACTAATGTCACTACTAAGCAATGCAACCAAATGTAGCACAGTTGCTGTTGATCGTGGGACATCATCATTATGGATTAACAATGGACAGGTGAGGATTACTTTGATTTTTTTTATGTTAATAAATGGGAAAAAGAGGGAAATTGTCAAGTTTTGATCAATTAAGGATTTTTTTTCTCTGTGTGTCTTTATTATTTTTTACTTACTGGGTTAGTAATGGGGGAGTCTGATAGACAGTTCTTCATTGGTCTTGATGTCAGCTGACATTGCAAAGCTGACATTAACCCCAAAATATTATCCTGCTTGCCAACGCACCAGGGTAAGCAGGAAGAGATGGGCAAAGCACCAGAATTGGTGAATCTAATGGATGCGTCTTTTCTGGGGCAGCTGCAGGCTGCTATTTTTAGGCTGCAGAGGGCCATATCCATGTACCTTCACAGGATGAGAATACAAGATCGCAGCTGTCTGCTTTAGCTTGTCTGATTATCAAACATGGGGGGACACCTTGCCATATTTTTTAATTATTTATATAAATATCAAGTGGGCTGGATCTTTTTCACATATTCTATATAGGAGGCTATGTGGGGACTCATACTGTATATAGGTGGCTGCTATGTGTAGAATCATACTGTGTATAGGTGGCTGCGTTTGTGCTCATATGGTACATAGAGGGCTGAGAGCTGGCTCATATGGTATACAAAGGGAAGTCAGTGTACCTTATTCTGCTCACTATTAAGTGATACAATTATTATTAATATAAATAATTATAATTAATATGTTAATATTAATATTGAATGGAATTGTTTTCATTCTATTGGTTCAGCCCTCCCAATAGTCATCATGATCTCTCATGTGTTTCCTTGGGAAAATTAATTTCCCACCCCTGCCATCAAGAGATCCATTCCCTATATTAATTATATTATCAGAAGCACACAAAACTGTAGTTGATCGTGTTTTTATACACATATAAGACGGACACCTCCGGATCATGGGCCAGAGAGAGTCCAAACTGTCTCCATCTGCCTCATTTTAGGAAATCTTCTGTTGGGGTTCTATCTGAATCAACTTTTTCAGAGACTTACATGGAAATCCCAGTGTAAGAGCTCAGCATAGAGCACAGGATAAATATTAGCCAAGCCTTACTGCGGTCTTTGGGAGGCAGAATAAACACCAGGTCACAAATTGGTTTTATTTATTTTTTTCATACCAATCCTCGTGCGATATAAATGATCAGATGACTTTATTCTTTGGGTCAGCTCGATTACAGCAATATCAGATTTATACACCCAGTACCTTTGAACTGGTGGCACTCACCTCAATGAACTGCACTGGAAATGGAAATGATATATAACAAATGGGCAATAGTAAGGATCGGAGCACCTTGGTGTTAAATACTAAAGGTCTCTTTCAGAGTACATACCTAAAAGGGTCATAGATCTTTGGACAGAATGACGGGGACCAACAAAATGATTAGGCTGGTGGTTTTAATATTATAGCTAAGCAGAATTAAAGTACATATGCTAAAATGTGTAAATAGTTCAGTAAAAATTATCTTCTATTATTCATAAATATGTAAAAATCTTCAATGTTTGGACATGGAGGAGACCTGCCTTACAGGGGCTCATCCTGTTATTGAGCTAAAGAGGCATTGCTTCTGGCTGGCAATTATGGTGGAACAGAGAGTGCCTCAGAGGCTCCATTTGTCTCCTTGCAAGTTCTGTACACATGACTTTGTCAGGAGCCTGAGGCTTTAATGAAAATATAATGCAATGTTCTAAGCAAACTGGCAATAATTTGAATGTCATGTACAGTATGAAATAGTAGAATATCATTTTGAAATGCTTTCTCTGTTACATCAGCAGCATAATGTTGGTTAGCCATAATCCAAGCTTTCTCTGAAAATGTTTCATTATATGCTTGGAAGCTCTCAATAAATATTAAATTTCTATCACAAGTAAATCTTAGTTCAGCGCAAAATAAACAAATTTATATATACTTCACTAATAATACTTGCGCCATCTGAATTAAACAGGGTAGATAACTCTGCCAATTTAGCATGTTGCTTTTTAATTACTTAATGATCAAATTGTTTGTATATTTTAATTGCACATCAATATTTGCTCCTAAAGATAAACAGAATGATGTTTCGAAATCCAATGTTTACTCCACGAACGACAGCTAGGATATGTTCACTGGTGGGAAAAGTTGTGCTGACCAAATAAACTTTAGTGCATAAAAACTTACAACTATTTAGGTTAATGAGAAGCCATCAGAATTTGTTTGGTCAGCCTCATTCTGCTCTTTCTGATTGGTGTGTATATTCAAATATAGCAAACTACAGATTTGACAATGCCAGCAGGAATCTCCCTTGGCTCTTTTGAGAAATGGACTAATTCCATGCCCTCCGAGCAAACACTGCTACAGAAGTCGAATAAATAAGTGAGTTTTGCAATAATGGCTTCACTCCAGCCGAGTCTTACCCTGTTGGGCTGTCAGTAGCTAAAATGTTACTTAAGTAGAAACAGATAAATATTAGAGTGTAAGTAAAATGATTCTTAAAGAAACTGACCAAGAATTTAAAAAATCATAAAAGAACAAGGGATACAATAAAATAATAAAATTACTAATATTCCATCTAGAAAACCCTCCACCACATCAACGCTGCTGCTCCGGTAATGACTTGTCATGCAGTGCTGACCAGAGATAGAAACAAAATGATCATATATCATGCCATAAGTAAGTAAAAAGCAATAGTGCATATAAATAACATAAGGTACTTAGTGAACACTTTTTAATCAAAAAAGGGTAAAAGCCATCCCACCAGCACCAAGGTGTAACCCACGATGGTCCTAACCCTTAGTATTAAAACTTCACCATGTGTTAAAAATTATCTCAATGTGAATAAGGGTCGAGCAGGAACATGGTCAGACTTTGGACTCCCGGCAATGGGAAGCTATATAAGCATAATGCCCAGCTTAAAAAATGGAGGTCACACCCTTGCATGCACTGAGTACAAAAATCGCAAAACTGAAAAAAATGAACAGGAGCATAAGTTGGAAGACCTTCCCTTCGGCTTGCAGTCTAATTCTTTATATGTGTCCTTAAGGATCCTCCACTTATCACTTATTTCATCACAAGGACCACAATAATTGCCAACCCCTTTCAGTAAGTTATCAACCCGTTTCATCAAATGCTGAACCTTTGCAACAAAGTGACAGCAAACCATTTGGTTAAGGTGGTCTTGGCAACAAATTATTCTTCATTCCTTATTGATTCGCCTATAAATAAAAATTAACTGTTCTATTCTACCTACATGACCATGCCAGTTGGACTGTTAGCTGTTAGGAAGAGCAGTATCCATTAGGTTTGTCATTTCTGAGACTGACACCATTTCATCACGGGACACTTTGGCCTTTTTGTTTGGAAGTACAGAAGCAGTAGTGTCCTTCCTTTACTTTTATCTCTCTCCATTACCTCTTACTCCATTACCCAGCTTCTTCCCTGCTCCTCCTGACCACTCCACCATCCTTAACATCTACTCTATGTTGCATGAATGGTAAGGAATCATCTTGAATGAAGTTGAAGTGCGGCAGATCTGTTTTTTGGATTTAAATGTGTCCTTGAAAATTTTAGAAACTTACACCTGTTTTATGGATATTTAGTTGAAAAGTGTGCTGTTTCCTTCTTTCTTTATGATTTCAATAGAAGATATAGGCTACACAGTTTACTGTGCATGAAAGCACACAGCGGTGAGATCCTGTTTGCTGAGCTGCACAATGTTTGGGGGTCTATTAAGCAATTGATAGAGTTTTATAATACAGACCCCCATCAATCTGCAGGCAATTCATGTGCTTGCCAAATTTGAAAAAACACATTCAAAGCTTAGTTAGGCTAAGCTCACATTAGTGATCGGGGGTTCTGTGGACGGCAGCGTACTTCCTCCCTGAAGCTCCGTCCACTTCTGCCCTTCTTCCCGTGCAGTCGGCGGGCGCGTCAAAACGACGCATCCTCATACATCTGCATGTTCTACGTAACCAACATAAGTATGCAGGACGCATGCAGAAGTAGGCGGACCTAAATGGAAGAAGTGTGGAGCTTCAGGGAGGAAGTACGCAGCCGTCCGCAGAGCCCCCAAACGCTAATGTGAACTTAGCTTTTATTAGGAATATCCAGCTCAAATTCCTAACCTAGACTCCTCTATATCTGGCACGGAAACACCGCTTCTGCTTTATGTGGAATATTGATAGCAGCAAACATAGAAATATTCAAATCACTTTGCATTAATATATTTCCACGTTCTTTTTCAGGATATAAAAAATGTTCCAGGTACAGTCCAGGTAATATTTACAGCTTTAACCTATGCGTTTCAGACATAACTCTGCCCTTATTCATGGATCATGGTTCTCACATCATACATTGCTTAAATAGTAAGTGACGCTCAAGAAAACGGTAAAAGAAGGGGTTGGATTTTGGTGAACAGATTACCTAGTAATTTATAACAAATGTTTGCAACATGGTGTTCCAAATTATAACATGCAACATCATAAAACCAAATTCAAATAGGTACTCTCTTAATCATATTCAATGTAATGAATTCATGATGTTTTGTAAATGGTATTTACAATCCAATAATTAAACTTGAGTTATAATTTTATTTAATTTGAATAATGGTTTTTCTATATCACTCCAACATAGCAAACAACAAATGTATTGACATTACAAAAATAAATATTTCACTCCAAATGCCATATTTGTAACAATATATACACACCACCTCCTGAGAATTATTTGGAGGCAAGACGAAAAAAATGCCAAAAAATTTTTTGTAAGATTAAAAAAATCTTTATTTATTGAAAAATAATAAAATGGTTAAAAAGTTTTTTACACATCAAGCTAACGGAACATGATGAAGAACAGCACTAGGAAATGTAAGGTGAGCACCAAGAACACACACAAATTACTTTAAAAATCAATGCATGAAAAATACAAAAATGTGTGTAAAAAATTATTTAATGCAAAAGTGCATGTTGCATGTGAAAGTACAAAATCTGAATATCTCAGAAAAATTGGTTTTAGAATTATATGAATGATGATAGATATGACCACCACATGCTTATAATGAAAAAATCATGCAAAAAAAACCAAAAAGCAAAAAAACACTGAAAAAAAACTCCTCATTGATATGCATCAAAGTGTAACTGCATGCAAACTGCTGCACAAAAAAAGGAAGGGGTATGAAATAATGTTACAATCCAGATAATTAGAGGCTAAAGAGCCTACAAATAAATATAATTTTGTTGCAACAATAAATCTTGAGTGCACAAATGCAACTGCATGCAATTAAACAGTTAAATTAGACACATGCTTATGTGTCGGTAAAGTGAATTCAAAGTAACAAATGCACAAATATACAGAGCTTCAGTGCGCTATAATGATCTGTAGACTAAAAGGTATAAAGCATATGTCCATGAAACTTCTTTAGAGAAAGTAATTCAAAGTGACTAGTACATAAATATAAAAAGCTTCAGTGCACTACCATGATCCACATATTGGAAAACATGAAAGAAAATGGCATACAGCGATATACCTCAAAGTGAATGTGTGCTCAGGCTCCCAGTGAGCATCCTCCAACCCCAACAGTGCCATTTCGCAGAGTGCTTCTTCTATGGGGGCTTCATATTTGTAACAAGTATCAATGTAAAAAAATCACTGTCAATCACCCAGTGATTTAATTATTACACACTTTACTAAAAATTAAAAAAAATTGTTTATCCTCTAACAGACAGTGAATCTGTATAGCTCTGGCATTCATGCGCGCACCCCATCCTTCCCTCTCCCGGCAGGGACGGTGACTCACTCCCCGCCTCAGCCCTTGGCCTGCTTGTCCTCCTGTTCCCTCCCAGGGTCTGCACATGCCTGACAGAACCACAGGCACTGCATTTAGGGTGCACGCGCCCCCGGTCTTTTAAGCAGGCAGTGCACACCGTCCAAAAGTGTTCTTATTATTTAGGGCACCTCCATCTATTGGGAAGTGCCTGAACAATGTGTTTAGTCAATTAATTTGCATGCTTGATAGTTCTCAGGTCCCCTATCTGTTTGTAGTTGCTAGTACCCACTAGTTCCCGCTAGTACCTGCCAGTACCTACCAGTACCTGCTTGTTCTTGCTCATACCCACTTGCACCTGCCGTGCCTGTGTGTACACCAGCCATACCACTCTGCAACTGTGGTGCCAGTCTGGATACCACCCGTACCTGCCTGCACCTGCCATGCCTGTCTGTATACCAGCTGTACCTGTCTGTATACCAGCCGTACCTGTCTGCAACTGCCATGCAAGTCTGTATACCAGCCATACCTGCCTGCACCTGCCGTGTCAATCTGTATATCAGCCATACCTGCCTTCACCTTCCGTGCCAGTCTGTATACTAGCTGTGCCTGCCAGTGACTCGCCCCCAGAGGCCATGGGGTACTCGGTATCAGGCCCGTTGATTTCAATGGGAGATGTCACAGTGGCAGTGACCCGGTCCGTGGTCTCAGGCAGTCAATGTAAAGGGGGTAGAGTGATGGGATAAAGTTATTGAGATGATTTGTGACGCCACCTATGGTTTCTGGTCAGTTTGACCAGCGCTGCAGGCTTGCTTCTCTGGGACAGATGGTGTGGTGCAGCAATGATGATGAAGCTCCCCACAGGTGGAACTGTAGTCCCAGGGCAGTAGTAATAGGTGTTGAGGTAGATGGTGCAGTGTTAGGCACAGAGATGTAGCAGTGCTAGACTAGTGGCGCAGGAATAAGTGGAGGACACAAGAGCTTATAGTTCCAAGGTTTTACTCACAGTCTGTTGCTCATACAGGTGCCCACTTTGGTGCTGCAGCACTTGCTTTCACTCCATCCCTCTCTGGGGATTTTCTCTCTCTCTCTGACCCTTTCCTAATCTTCTTTCGCTCTCTTGTGCAGTCTAAGCTCCACCCGCTTCACCAGCACCCTTCGTGAACCAAAGCAGCTGAATTACAGGGTGCTCCGCTATTCTAAAGTGTCTGTGCTGGGTGCAGGTGTTGGAGTGTGGTCAGGTGTCTCCACCTTACCTGGATAGTGGGGTACCACACCTCAGGAGGAGGTGCAGTACCTCTGTGGTGACTGAACCCTCAGGGGCGCCACACCAGCACCTGCTGTGCCAGTCTGTATACCAGCCGTACCTGTCTGCAACTGCCATGAAAGTCTGTATACCAGCCGTACCTGCCTACACCTGCTGTGTCAATCTGTATATCAGCCATACCTGCCTTCACCTGCCATGCCAGTCAGTACACTAGCTGTGCCTGCCAGCACCTACTGTGCCAGTCTGTATACCAGCCGTACCTGTTGACACCTGTCTTGTCTTCCAGTATTCCTGCCGTGCCTGCTTGTAATTGTCAAAGTCCATCCATTCCTGGCCAATCCAACTACCTGCCTCTTTGGAGGTCAGCTTCTGTGTGTCTGAGGTCTCTCCCAGAGTTGCACCTGGCATCCATCCAAAGCCAAGTCTAACTCTACCATTTGAAGCTCTAGTGAAGAGTCAGGTGTTCACCTAGTCACGCCTCTCCAGTATCTCCTCGGCCCATGGCACAGTGGTTCCAACACTATTTATGTTACAGTTTACGTCCTCTAAATGATATATTACATTAAAAATCTGGACTGAAAATCTTCTCCAATGACCAATACACCCTTTTTATTTTTTTATTTGGTTTAGATTTTGAAAAAAAATTGGAATTAACCATTATGAGTTAAATATACATTGACAAGAGTGTATGTGTCATTATAGATTTCAAGCACCATTATTAAAAATGCCTAAAAGGGTCAAAGTAGAAGGATGAAATGGAGAAAGCTACTGAATTCATAATTGCAATTAAGACTCCTGTTTTCTTTTTAGAGTGGTCAGACGCCAGGAAAATGCTAGGACATTTAATATAAGAACATTTTGGATATTTGTGTTTTACAAAAAGAGGTTTCCTGGATAAAAAAAAACACATCCGTTTGAGATTTATAGGCCTCTCACGAAAGCATACTACATGTAAAAGTGCTGTTTAGGCCTTTTACGTTTAAAGACACAATTGGAAAATACTACTGGAAATGCATTAAATGCCTAATAATATACTGTATGAGTTCCTGAAGGGCTAAATTCTGTAAAAATATCATACTTGTGATATTCAGTAAAGTGTCTATAGATTATAACAAATGCACAAGCTTATCTTTAACAAAACTACATCTGCAAGAGCTACTTGTGAAGTGAGGTTATGATTCGTCATATTATTATTTTTATTTAATATATTTTGTAATATAGACATGTGGAGAGAGAAACTGTTATCAGGTGTTTCTACTAGTAAGATCCTATAAAATTATCATGAAAAATAAAGGTTTCATTATACTACTTTAAACAGGATACATTTGTCAACAACCAGAAAGGGTCCTGTTGTGAATTACTGAAGAATTGCACTAAATTAATCTTATATCCAGCTCTGGGGGAATGGTTACTACAACCAATTGAGTTTCCCAGGCACATGGAATGTGTAGAGGGGAGCTCTGTGTAAAGGTGCTATGTAATAGATTTAGAGAATGAAAGCTAAATGGATTCTGATTTTCCACGTGCATGTTCGTCTCTCTCTCCTGTTATTGACCAGGCTCATTTACCATTTATCCCGATTTCTCTGCTTCTGATCTTGGCTACATATATTAAACCTGTGCTGCCTGTCCTCACCTCGGATTGTCTGACCACATCTTTGCCTTCTTTGCAACCTGTGTCTGAACCAGCTGCTGCAGACTCAGAGACTGGAGTGGTACCTGGTGAATATCTTTAGTCAAGCCTAATCTCAGCATTGTCACTTAGTTATGCCCATCCAAGGTAAGCCTGGCCCATGGCTGGTTGCGTCTCTTATTTATTTATGCATTATGCTTTCTTTGTATAGCGCTATCTTATTCCACAGCACTTTACATACATTATCATCACTATTTCCAATGGGTCTCATAATCTAAATTCCTTATCAGTATGTGTTTGGAGTGTGTGAGGAAACCGGATTACCTGGAGGAAACCCACACAAACAGGAGGAGAACATACAAACTCCCTGCAGATGCTGTCCTTGGTGGGATTTGAACCCAGGATTCCAGTAATGCAAGGCTGCGGTGCTAACCACTGAGCCATCGTGCATTGCATGAGCAGTTTAGATATCTTTAAAGGCACTATCAATGCAGAAATATATAAAGGTTTCAGCACAACATATGTGCATATCCAGACAACTTCTAGTTCAGGGAAGGTCTTGCATATTTCTGCAAGACAATGCAAAACCACATACTACATCCTTCACAACAGTATGGCTTCATTGAAGAAGAGTTTGAGTGATGAACTGGCTGCCTGCAATCCAGTGCTTTCTCCAACAGAAAACATTTAGTGAAATATGAAATTAAAAAAGCTGTATTTTTTACTGGCACCATTATTGGATACATACCCTTTTGTTCACTTTTTTGCTTCATTTTTTGTGATTCTGGATTCACTCGGGGATTAAATTCCAGTGAAGGGATTGGCAGAGGGAAGTGGCAGAGGAGTAGAGGGGGGGAATGTGGATTAATGAGCAGTATACTGTAGTTAAGGACAGACTGAGGAGGTACATCAGTGTGAGAGCAACATGTTAAAGGTAAAAGTTATAAGACCATAGGACTGTAACCAACCTCCCTGAATGTGGCAGCAGGAGGAAAATTGATGATAAATCAAAGAGACAGATAATACGAATGGTAAAAGAAAGGGCCCAGAGAAACTTCTAAACAGATTAAACGTGAACTTCAAGCTCAAGGAATATCAGTGTCAGATCGCTCCATCCGTCATTGTATGAGCCAAAGTGGACTTCATGGGAGACGACCAAGGAGGACACCATTGTTGAAAAAAATCATATAAAAGCCAGACTGGAATTTGCCAAACTACATGTTCACAAGCCACAAAGCTTCTGGGAGATTGTCCTATGGACAGATGAGACAAAAATGGAACTTTTTGGCAAGGCACATTAGAGCCTACAGTACATATAGTACTGTATATATAGACATGCTCTATACATGATATAGTGTTGACCTGTATATACAATGTGGTGCTGTGTATGAAGAAACAGTAACAAACACACACAGAGTTATACTCATCAGCCACGGCATCGATGTGTCTTCTTACATCGAAGACAGTAGATTTAAATGTAGTCCTGGAGCGCTTGGCGGTGATTGGCTGAACTTCTTTCCTCATGCCAATGTCATTCTTCTGTTAAAGTCCTGTTTGTACTGCACATGGCAGTCTTTTTAGAGCATGCGCAATATGATCTTCAGAGAAAATGTAAAAAATCATGGAAGGTGCTTTTTTCTACCGGATGCTATGGATGGCAGAGAAAAGCACCTGGTTTTTATGGACTGTTGATAAATTTACGGATGATTGGCAATCCAGCCGGCATCTGGTGAGAATTTGGCATCAACAGCACCTTTAGAAATATAGTTTCTTAGAAAAGCAAGGAAGAATGGCAGAGGATCCCCAAATCCAGGTGTGAAAAACTTGTTGCATCATTCCCAAGAAGACTCATGGTTGCATTAGCTCAAAAGGGTGCTTCTACACAATATTGAGCAAAGGGTCTGAATACTTAAGACCATGTGATATTTCAGTCTTTCTTTTTTAATAAATTTGCAAACATTTCTACATTTCTGTTAGTTTTTCAGTCAAGATGGGGTGCAAAGTGTACATTAATGAAAAAAAATGAACTTTTTTTGAATTTACCAAATGGCTGCAATGAGACAAAGAGTGAAAAATTTAAAGGGGTCTGAATAATTTCCGTACCCACTGTAAATCAGCAATAAATTTAGTTAACAGTATATATTGAGATAGGTAATCATATAAGTGATATGTCAAGATAATTAAAGTGAAAAGTGCTAAATCATCATATTATGCTGAAAGGTAACTATAACAGCTGAGAAAGTATTAAAGATGTAAGATGATATTGTGCCCATAGGTAATCATAGCAGTTCATAAGGTATTTAAAGTGTTTAGATAAAGCATAGCATGTATAAAGCATATAAGTATAAAACACATAACAACAAGATACTGACCTCACAGTGACTGCACGTGGGCGAACCACGTTTCACCTTATGCTTTTACGAGGGAGCATCCATAAGACGGAAGAAAGAGTATTTGAAGTGTATTGGATCAGTGAAAGATGTGAGGTGTCATTAAAAAGTAAATAGAACTCATGTCACTGTGAGAAGATAAATGTATTGTCAATTCATAACATTACGTTAATATATTGTAAAAATATACCGTATCTTTTGGATTATAAGACACACTTTTTTGTCCCCCCAAATTTGGGGAGAAAATGGGGGTGCGTCTTATAATATGAATATACCTTATTGTCGAGCTGATGCGGGTGTCCGATGCTGCTGCTGCGCTGTGCCCGGTGCTGCCTCATCTGCGCATGTGCCTCCCCCGGTGGACATTTTCCCGGAGTCCACCGCACAGGAAACCACAGAACAGCGGGGGCTCTGGCCTTTCACAAAATGTCGGCAGAGCCACCCGCAGCACTGCCGGATACAGCGCAGCAGCACCGGACACCCGCAGCAGCACCAGACACAGCGCAGCAGCGGCAGCATCGGGCAGAGCGCAGCAGCATCACTGGACACAGCGCAGCAGCAGCAGCACCGGACACAGTGCAACAGCAGCACCAGACAAAGCTCAGCAGCAGCACCAAACAAAGTGCAGCAGAAGCACCAGACACCTGCAGCAGCATGCCGCACATCAGAACACCCCCTCATCCCAGTCTGTGAGCTGCAGCAATGCTCCACTCTTGCTTCCTCCAGCAGCAAGCCTGGGACCCCGCTTCAACGCAGCCACCACCCTGGTAAGCAATGAGACGCATGGATTATAAGAAGCACCACCATTTTATTTTATTAAAGTTTTTTTTCTTATCTTTCTCCTCAAAATTTGGAGTGCGTCTTATAATCAGAAGCATCTTATAATCCAAAAAATACGGTAAGCAAATAAATAACGTGCATCTAGCCATATAAATGGAAATTGGAGGGAGGGAGTGGGAAAGGAAACAGGAGAGGGGGTTATAACGGGGATTGGGAAGAAGGGAAGAAATGGGGATGCATTTCCCTGTGTCATTTCTCCTTATTACAAAAGACTTAATTTATGGACAAAAGCTTGTAGAAACTTTTCGTCAATATTTTCATAGTGATCATTTTGTCCATACCCTTTTAGGCCTCTTTCACACATCAGGTTTTCGCCGTCAGGCGCGATCCGGCACTTTTGACAGAAACCGGATCCGGCGAAATGCAATGCCGGATCCGGTTTCCCCCCCATTGACTTGCATTTGCGCCGGATCGCGCCGGATGGCCATGCGTTTCATCCGGTTTTCGCCGGATCCGGCAATGTGTCGCGATCCGGCGTCTGGAAAAAACGGCTACTGTAACGTTTTTTGTCTCCGGCGAAAAAGCCGGACACGCCGGATCCGGCGCGTCCGGCTTTTTCACACAATGAAAGCCTATGAGCGCCGCAATGCGCCTGATCCGGCAAAAGCCGGATCCGGTGGCCGGATCCGGTTTTTTTGGTTTGAGCATGCTCAGTAGCTCTGCCCACAAGACATATATAAAAGCAAGACAGTGGGACCCACAGCCACACCCAACATGCCACCCAAGAAAGCAACCAAGCGCAGCAGGAGAAGGCAGGAGACCACTGCAGCACCATCAGCACCACCACCACCCCAAATGGAGCAGCAAATGGAACATGCTGAGGAGGGGAGGCCAGCAGCAGATGAGAGACGGTAATTATCAAATCCCCCATTCCTCCAAACTAGGGCTATTGAATATCAAGATATTCATTGGCCCTTTGTTTCTCTTTATTCAACAGCCGCCCAATAGATGCAGCAGCAGCAGCAGCAATGGCAGCAGCTGGAACACCACCCACAGGCATGGAGTGTGGCCACCAGGAAGACAGCACATCATCTTCTGGGAGCCCTCCCTCGCATCGTCAGCGTTTGACGGTAAGTTTTTATTTCCAAAATCCATCATCTCTGTAATATATGTCTATTCATTGCCTTTTATTTCAAAACAGGATTCACAAGATGAAGAGGAGCTCCCAGAAGAAGAAGGAAGGGGTGGACAGACACTTGGAGTGGGCTCACAATTGGTAAGTTTTTTGCATCAAACGCAGAAACACAACATCACACTACACACAACACATAGAAAACAATGTTCTGCAGACCACACACAGCAAACAAATGCCTACATCCAAAGACATAACATTTTTTGTTTTCTTCTCTAGTCTTCCCAATCTGGTGCTCGGCCAAGAGGTCCTCGCAGTGCCTCCCAGCGTCGCCGGCGACAGCAAAGCGGCGGTCACCAGCGTGTAAGTATAAATATTTTTGCTTTGTTTTTTTGCACTTTTTATTTCATTTATTTTGTGGAGGCTAATTATGTTATTTTTGTCTTTTTCTTTAACAGCCTTCACAGCGTGCTCCCGACTCTGACGGTGAGGATGGAGGACTCGATGTGGACCACCTCATCGATCTCGTCAGAGAAAGGGAGCCGCTCTGGAATATGGCTGACCGCCGCCACGCTGACCTTATCGTTACCCGACGACTCTGGGAGGAAATCTGTTCGCTCCTTGTGGGCCGCTGGGAGGACCTCGATGTTCGGGCCCAGATTAAAGAGCGTAAGTATATACAGTACCGGTTGCTTGATGTAAACCAGTGTTTCCCGAACTCCAGTCCTCGTGGTCCCCACGGATCATGTGTTCAGGATTTCTATTTACTATGGAAATCCTGAAAACATGACCCCTGGGGACCATGAGGACTGGAGTTTGTGAAACACTGATGTTGTATACTAACCACTCCTTTCTCGTTTCAGGGAACAGAATTGTGAATCAGTGGCGGTCTGTGAGGGATCGTTTCAAGAAGGAGGTCAATAAAGAGATGCGGACCCCGAGTGGATCTGGAGGACGCAGGAGCAAGTACAAGTACGCACAAGCCCTGTCGTTCCTCCGGGAAACAATGCTCACTAGAAGGTAAATATTACACACCACATGTGAAAAAAAATGTTAGATGTAACTTTTTTTTTTCAGCCAGGGCCATACCATGTCAGTATTTTAATTGTTTTTTTTCTCTTTATTCCACAGCACGGCGAGCAGCACTCGGGAGCCTGCACGATTGGACCCTTCTGAGGCGATCCCTGAGGAGACCGGCACCGAGGGACACTTCGACCGCCCCGGTACATCTGCACCTTCCCAGCCTTCCCACACATTCGACCCATCTGTCCCATCCACCAGCACAGGAGCATCGTGGCCGCCTACATTACATGAAGCTGCTGGTGAGGAGATCGCTTTCCCTTTACCCCACCCTTCTGCCCCTGCCACCTCTAGTACACCTGCGGGTACTGGGCGGCAGCGGCAGAGGGATCAGGAAAAGAGTTATGCGCCAGAGTTCTTGCATCTGAATGCATCTTTCCAGAACTGTCTAAAAGTCTTGTCAGAGCAAATCTCCGCAGGCTTTCAGCAGATCAACTCCAGCATTCTGGAGGTGAAGACACTTCTGCAAACCATGCATTCAGAAGCAAGATCTTCGCCAAACCACACCTTTTTCAGGTCTGTTGTGGAGCGCATGGCAACACTATCTCCTACCCAGCAGATGCATGTAATGCATTCGTGCCACAGTGCTCTACAGCAGGTTACCTCCCAACCTCCACCTCCCACCACTGTAGTTCCTCCACCTGCACCCCCTCCAGCCACTTTCCATCCTCCCCCTCCTATTACATCTGCACCCCCTCCAGCCACTTTCCATCCTCCCCCTCCTATTACATCTGCACCCCCTCCAGCCACTTTCCATCCTCCCCCTCCTATTACATACCAGCAACCTCACCAGTACCAGCAACCTTCCCAGTACCAGCAACCTCCCCAGTACCGACATCTCCCCACTTCCAGCAACCTGCCCCGTACCAAACTCCTTCCCCGTACCAAACTCCTTCCCCATACAACTTTCCATCAACATCATCTGCTCCTACAGTCCCTGCCCAACCCTCCACTCCACCGCCCACCACCTCTTCTGCCTCCCACATGTCCACCCATTCTGTAGCTTTTTCCACACCATCACCTCTAACTGTTCCTTCCCCATCACGATCCCAGTCCTCTCTCCACACTCCCATTGTCGAAGTGTCCCGCAGCCCCTCCAGCAGTATTTCCACCCCACACTACACCGAGTTATAATGTTTTTTTTGTAATAAAAATGCCCATTTGGTTGGTTTCAAACCTTTATTAAAAAAGTTTTTTTAACTTTAAAAACAGTTTACACAAAAAAAATATTTTAAATAAAAGTTAAATTATTGTTTACACTGGTTGTCTGTCATTTCTTTCTGCGGCAAAATATGTTTAAAAAAAAGGTTAAATACAGGGTATTTAAAAGGTAAAAAGGTATTCAAAACCAGGTATATAACTGTGGGTAAATTTTAGCTTTTTGCCACAGTTGTGTTCCTGGTTGTGTTTGAAGCAAAGTATTTCACCTGAAAAGTTGTGTTTATTGTTGGTGATTTCCTAAAAATGTACACAACTTTTGTTAAAAGGTGAAATACTTTGCATAAAACACAACCAGGTACACACCTGTGGCCTAAAGCTAAAAATAGTAAGACCATGACAAGATAGCCAACTTTGGTTGGCAAAGGTATATACTGTTGGTCCAGAAGGTACACAAGTTTGGTTAGGGCACAAATCTTTCACACTCTGTCATCCTGCCAGTGTACTCTGCCTTGAGGTGACATAAAGTATAGTGCAAAATTGTCCCTCATTACTGAAACCGTCACAGAACTTCTAGTGGTAATATTTCCAATGACAACATCCATCTTCGCCAGTAACTTGCTCTTCTCTCCAACCTGCACTTTCTCCTCTACAACCTGTCAAAGAAGGGCTGTAGGAACATGCTATATATAGTTTTCCAGTAGCCAATCCCGTTCGGAAGGCCACAAGGGTCAATTTTAAAAACCGGATCCGGCGTAATCCGTCGAAAAACGGATAGAAAAACGGATGAACCGGATGAGACGGATCCGGTTTTGTCTGTCAAGAACAAGACGGATCCGGCAGAAAACCGGATCCGGCACATCAGGTTTTACAAAACATTTGCCGGATCCGGCATTCCGGCACGACGCCGGATCGCGCCTGACGCCGAAAACCTGATGTGTGAAAGTAGCCTTAGGGTTTTCTAGAAATATAAAAACATGGCTTCTTTTACCCAAAAACATGACCATAGCTATCCAAAGAGTATGTATGGTATTACAACTTACTTCTATTCACTTCAATGGGGCTGAATGTCTCTTGAGTCTTTACTTGTGTAATTAATCAGGCACTTTTTTCTAGTTGACCAATTTACTTTTAAATATTTCTTACCTTCAGTGTTAATAGCTCAACAATATCGGATTACACTTTGAAGGATGAGTAACATACTGTGAGCAAATGCTACACATTATATAATATTTAAAATCATAATTCAATACATTTTCTGTATGAATCGAACATCCAACAGCTGAGAAAAAAAAGACTCCCATGGATTTTTTTTTATATCAGATTCCTTTTCTGTGTTGTTCTAAACTTGCCCTTATCTTGTACATTGTTAGTGAATATTTTTGCTCAGGGGTCATGGTATGTATTGCTGAAGTGCTAGCTCTATCTCTTTTCATGGCAGACTAAATTCTGGCAATATGACAACATTTTTCTCTCTTCGGGCAGTACAGTCTTGGCAGCCTCAAGCTTGTCTCCTTAGCTCTTTCTGCCAAATGTTCTCTCTTGTTCTTAATGGGGGCTCCATGCTCCAATTACTACTGGTATTTCTACAACCCTCCCTTTTCTATCTAATCCACTAGAGCTCAGTGTTTTCTGACTGTGATTGACAGGACACATTAGCTAAACTGTGCATCCAAGCTACAAAAGGCAGAAATAGGCCAATTGCTATGCATTATATGCAGGAATCCTCTTGAGTAGCAGTTGGCAAATTGAAGTATTTTAAGTTCTTTATCAAAACCTCAAACTACGCAGCAAACTAAAATTATTAGGCTTATTTGATAAAATTGTCAGAGCTCCGTACCTTCTTATCTCTGCTTCTGTAATATAAAGGCTTATTTTGCAAACTGGGTTTCCTTGCAGTGGGTATTAACAGCTATTGTATAAGTGAATCTAGGTGATCATCTGCAAAATCCAATTAAAGCACTATGTTATGAGTACAGTATGCTCTTTTAAAATAGTTTTACAATTTGCAGTCATAGTTAAAGAGAGCAAACCAAGTCTAAAAAAATTCAACTTTTGTTTTCTTTAAAGTGACACAATATTAAAAAAAAATTCTCAAGTAAAAGTTGAGCATATTACAGCTTAAATCTGATCACACCATTTGTAATGATCAAATCTTATTTAGAGAATACATGTACTATTAACATAATACTAAACTCCTTAACAGTATGTGATGTATATATTCTTCATGAGCAGATGTCACTTGATGTTCCATGATGGATAGGTTAGTCATTCTCATTGGATGGTACAACTTCATTGAAATTATTTGCAGGTGCCTCAATGATGCACAGAGTGAGGCTCCTTCTGTAACTGGTAGGATCTGTGTTCTTAATGATTCTAGCAGTTTAACCTCTCATATGCTGTATCTAAAGGTGTACCTATGCTTTTCTGAACCCAGGGTAATGATTTAATTTGACCTTGCAACTCCCCTCTTAAGCATAAGGTACTGTCACACTTAGCGATGCACCAGCGATCCCGATAACGATACGGATCACTGGTGCATCGCTAAGTGGTCGCTAGTGAGCTGCCACACAGGCAGATCTCACCAGCAACATAGCAGCGGTCGGGGGTCGCTACTTACCTGTCAGACGAGACGATCCTGATGTCCTCCCGCCCGCGTCCACGCGTCGCTCGTCGGCGCCACAGGAATGCCAGCAGGAAGCTGATGACGGGAAACGGCCCAGGACGTTCTCGCGCGATCAGAGATAATCAGCGGGGGAGCCAGTCGGAGGTAAGTATCACACATAGCGATATCGCTAGCAATAACGCTGCTGCGTCACAAAACCAGTGATGTTACAGCGATATTGCTAGCGATATCGCTTAGTGTGACGGGGCCTTTATGCTTGGACCAGATAAAGCGGTCATGTTGTAGTCCTAGATCTGATTTTTTTAAATTGACTGATAAAAAGCCACTTCGTTAAAATTGCTTCACTTGCAAAATTACCCAGTAATTACAATCTGTTTTATTAGCAATATTACTGTACTTTTAATTCTAGTGTTTAATTATCAATTAAAAAAATAGCAAAAGCGGCATGCCCATGAAGTTTTTGGTGACTTCATCTGGTCATAATCTAATTCTGTTTGCTGTGTCGTACCCCAAAGAATTTATCCACCTTTGCCCAACCCTCAGAGCTCTAGCATTTTGCACAATTGGTTCAGCCCTTGCAACTGCTTGTATACGAAGATGGCTGCATTTGTAAACAGTTGAACTGCATCACCTGCAGCTGAACCATCTTGAAAAGGCAAGGTCCCTGTTACTGCAGCTGCTGGCCGCCCTGCCGCCGCTCCCTGGGTCTCCCGCGCTGGTGATGTGGGCTCATGTCGGGTGCCTCCAGGCTTGCGTATCTCCTGAGGTGTCCACGTGCCTCCTAAGGTTGCGGGCACACGCTTGCTCAGTTCCTTTGTTTGGTTTCCAGGTGACCCGACATGGAAGTGCTCTCCTCCTCTGTGTCTAGCGTCAGTATTTCTGGCACTTTCTCTCTCACACATCGGCACCTGGTGATTCACTTGGGTTAATACACTATACTGGTGTGTCTCAGGTCCCTGCACTCTCCCAGGGTGCATGCTTTGCTTTCTCTCATATCTCCTGTACTATATCCTATGCGTACCCTGCTCTGTACAGGTTTCCCGTACATTACCTGGTAAGTTCTCTCCTCGGTCCTGGTCGGTCTCCTGTACTATATCCTGTGCATACTCTGCTCTTTCCTGGTCTCCTGTACTTTACCCTATGCACGCTCTGCTCTGTCAAGGTCTCCCTTACTTACCTGGTATGCGCTCTGCTCTGTCCTGATCTTCGTCACATTTCCCTGTGCGCAACCTGTGCCGCCTTGGTCTCTGTCTACTATGAATTGGTCCCTGGTACTAGCCATTGCGGTGTGCCTACCCCCCAGGTCTGCTCCTAACGCTCTCTGTATAGGGGACGGTTCCCCTGGTCATCTCGCTCAGGACCAGTCGGTCCCGTGATCCAGTGGGTCCACTCTAGGAACCATGACAAAATCACCAGGCCATGGATCCCGCTAGTGCCTCTGCGGCAGCTCAAAATGAGTTGCAAATTTTGTGGAAGAATCATGTCCTTTTTAAAGTCAATGGAATCTCGGTTGTCTAACCTACATCCTGCTGACCCAAGTAACACTACCCAGCTCGCAGGCCTTCAGCAGGACCTTGTTCAGCAGCATGATACTCAGGCCCACATATTGGGTTATATGGCCTCAATGGATGACCGTCTGCTCTCCCTGCAGTCTACCGCCACGGCATCTGCGCAGGTTCTGTCCCATGACTCTGGTGCTTCTCATTCTCCTCCTAGTCTGGGTAAACCACCTCGATATAGTGGTGACCCCAAGCTTTGTCAGAGTTTTTTGAACCAGTGCCGGCTTCACTTTGAATTATTGCACCAGCAGTATCCTACCGATCGGTCTAAGGTGGCATTTGTGGTATCAAATTTAGAGGGAGAAGCTTTGGCTTGGGTAAATCCACTATGGGAGTGTGATGACCCTGTTACCTCTCAATTGTCCACTTTTTTGGAGACCTTTCATAAAGTTTTTGATGAACTGAGTCGCGTAGCTTTGGCTACAGAATCTCTTTTTAATCTCTACCAAGGTTCCCTTACTGTTGGGCAATGCGCCATTCATTTTTGCATGCTATCTTCAGAGTTGGGTTGGAATAACGAGGCTCTGGTTGGGGCTTTTTGGAGGGGCTTGTCGGGCCATATCAAGAATCAACTTGTTGGTCGAGATACTCCTACCTTCTTAGAGGATTTAATCTCTTTGGCCACATGTATTGACCTACGTTTTCAAGAGCGTTCCCGCCAGTCTGCCAGGTAAAGTAAGGTTAATCGTCCTCCACCGGTCACCTATAAGCTTCCCAGTCCGCGACTTACTGCAGCATCTTCCGTGTCCACGCCTGAACCAATGCAAGTGGATCGGGTCAAGATGGCAGAGCAGTGTCAGAGAAAGAGAGTCGTGCAAGGTCTATGTTTCTACTGTGGCAGTGCCTCTCACTTACTCAATACTTGTCCAGTGTGCCAGAGAAACTCTTCCACCTAGGTCTAGTGGAAGAGGCCCTCCTAGGTTAACATGATTCCTCTCTTCCTTTGAGGCTATGTGCCCATGTTAGAGTTTTAAACGCTCAGAAAACAGGACTCCTTCCCAGAAAACACGCGTTTTATTCCTGCACGTTTTTTGCTCGATTTTTGCACAAAAACCGCACATTTTTGATGCGTTTTTTCCGTGCATTTTCAGGGAACATTGGAAACAGCTAAAAATGCGGACCTATGCGGAAAACAATGAGCATGCTGCGTTTTTAGCTGCTAAGCATTTTCTGAGCGGAAAAAAACGCATGCATTGGCACAAGAAGCCCAAAATGCATTAAATTGAATGGGAAGCTTCTTTTAAGGGTTTCTGAAGCATCTGATCTGGCATAAACACTTCAAAAATGCTTAAAAAAATGCAACGTGGGCACACAGCCTGACTCTTTTGGTCCAGATTAATTTAGGCCCTAAGTTATACTCAGAGGTGGCTTATGTGAATTTGGCTGCGGCAGGGAACTTCATAGGTCTCGAGGAGGTCAACAAAAACGACATTCCGGCAAAGGATCTGGCAAACCCATGGTTGATTTCTTCGGTGGATGGTTGACCCCTGTGAGAGATCGTAACTAAGCTTACTGAAGAGTTAGAGCTGCAGATTGTATCCCCGCATCGCAAGAGAATCACATTCTACGTATTGTCTCACTTAGCACATGCCATTCTCCTCGGTCTTCCCTTGTTAAAGGCACATGAACCGATCCTTGATTGGTGGTCCGGGGATGTTCTGTGCTGGGGTCAGAACTGCCAGGATCGATGTCTGCCATCCATTCGTCCTGTCAGAGATTCTCAACCAGCCTCCGTTCCAGTCGGATTACCTGCCGCCTATTGGTCCTTCGCCGATGTCTTCTGCAAGAAGGAGGCAGAAAACCTCCTGCCTCATTGTGCCTATGACTGCCCAATTGATCTTATTCCTGGCTCTACCCCTCCTCGAGGTAGAATCTACCCTCTCTCTCCAGCCAAAACCCAGGCTATGTCAGATTATATCCAGATTATATCCAGAAAAATTTGGCTAAAGGCTTCATCCAGAAGTCGACTTCTTCTGCTGGCGCAGTATTTTTAGTAAAAAAAAAAGATGGTTCCCTTCATCCCTGCATCAATTACAGGGGCCTTAGGCTGGTTTCACATTTGCGTTTTTTAGCGCTGGAAAAAAACGCATACCTGCGCATGCGTTTTTTCCCCTATATTTAACATGGGTGCGCATACCTGCGCGCTGGTAAGCGCATGTATGCGATTTTCATGCGCTGCGTTTTTTTGGGGTGTGCGTTTGGATTTTCCAGACGCAGCATGTTGCATTTTTTGGCCCTGCAAAAAAGCGCATGCGCACATATGCGCACGTTTTGCGCTAAAAATGGCCATTATAGCCTATGGATGCGCATACATGCGCACTGGCATGCTCATGTATGCGTTTTTTTGCACATGCGTTTTTCTTTTTTAACCATGGAATTTAGGGGTTTAGGGTTAGGGTTAGGGTCAGGGTCAGGGTTAGGGTTGGGGTTAGGGTCAGGGTTAGGGTTAAGTATGGTTTGGTTAAGGGTCAGGGTCAGGGTTAGGGTTGGGGTTAGGGTCAGGGTTAGGGTTAAGTATGGTTTGGTTAAGGGTTAGGGTCAGGGTTAGGGTTAGGGTTAGGGTCAGGGTTAGGGTTAAGTATGGTTTGGTTAAGGGTTAGGGTCAGGGTTAGGGTTGGGGTTTGGGTCAGGGTTAGGGTTAAGTATGGTTTGGTTAAGGGTCAGGGTCAGGGTTAGGGTTGGGGTTAGGGTCAGGGTTAGGGTTAAGTATGGTTTGGTTAAGGGTTAGGGTCAGGGTTAGGGTTAGGGTTAGGGTTAGGGTCAGGGTTAGGGTTAAGTATGGTTTGGTTAAGGGTTAGGGTCAGGGTTAGGGTTAGGGTCAGGGTTAGGGTTAAGTATGGTTTGGTTAAGGGTTAGGGTCAGGGTTAGGGTTAGGGTTAGGGTTAGGGTCAGGGTTAGGGTTAGGGTCAGGGTTAGGGTTAGGGTTAGGGTTAGGGTTAGTTAGGGTTTAGGGTTTGGGTTAGGGTTAAGTATGGTTTGGTTAAGGGTTAGGGTCAGGGTTAGGGTTAGGGTCAGGGTTAGGGTTAGGGTTAGGGTTAGGGTCAGGGTTAGGGTTAGTAAAGTCATGGTTTGGGTTAGTGTGAGGGGCCAACTAATGTTGGAAAAAAACGCAAACGCGGTAAAAACGCACTAAAAACGCATACAAACGCATAAAAACGATGCGTTTTTTTCATGCATGCTCATAAAAATGCTTGAAAAAAACGCAGCAGTTGTATGCTTTTGTATGCGTTTTTTCAATGCGTTTTTTTGCGGGAAAAACGCGCTGCAAAAAAAAGCAAGTGTGAAACTAGCCTTAATGACATCTCCATCAAGAATAAGTACCCTCTGCCGCACATCCCTGAGTTTTTTGATCAACTACGGGGAGCTTGGATCTTCACTAATCTTGATCCTCTCGGGGCTTACAATTTGGTCCGAATTCGCGCTGGGGACGAGTGGAAGATCGCCTTCAATACCCAGGATGGCCATTCAATACCACATTGGCCTCTGCAATGCTCCAGTTTTCCAGGAGTTAATTAATGATATCTTCCGGTACCTCTTATATTCTTGTGTGGTGTTGTTCCTTGATCGACATTTTGGTTTTTTGTCCGGATCTTCCTACCCATTGAAGGAATGTTCATCAGGTATTGCTACATTTACAAGAGAATCATCTTTATGCCATATTCGAGAAATGCATCTTTGAACAGACCTCTTTGCCTTTTTTGGGATATATTATATCCGATTATGGTCTTATGATGGATCCGGAGAAGGTGTCCGCTATCCTCAACTTTCAACTACCTCAGGGAATTAAAGCCATACAACATTTCCTGGGCTTTGGGATTTACTACCCCTATCCCTCATTTCTCTTCTTTATCTCAGCCAATATCATCCCTCATCCGTAAGGGGTCCAATCCCAAGGCCTGGTTGGCAGCAGTGGAGAGTGCTTTTGTCACCTTAAAACGGGCGTTTGCGGAAGCGCCAGTCATTCATTCTCGAAGTGGACGCTTCATAGACAGGAGTAGGTGCTGTACTCTCTCAGAAGTCACACTCTGGCTGTTTAATTCCCTGTGGTTTCTTCTCCAGAGGCTTCTCTACCTGCAAACCCAACTATTCCATCGGGGACAGGGAGTTAATGGCCATTAAGTTGGCGTTGGAGGAATGGTGGTATCTCCTGGAGGGAGCTGTACACCCGTTTGTCATCTACACTGACCACAAGAATTTATCGTACATACAGTCCGTTCAAAGACTTAAGGCCCCGTTACACACAGTGATATCGCTGTGACACATCAGCGATCTCTCCAGTGATATCACTGTGTGTGACATCCAGCAGCGACCGGCCCTCCTTCTGGGTATCTCTGATCATGCTGAATTGTCCTGGGCCATTTTTTCATCGCTGGTCTCTCGTTGGCCAGCGTGCATCACTGTGTGTGACAGCGGGAGCCAGCGATCAGCGACGCTGCATGCTGGTATCCAAGGTAAATATCGGGTTTCTAAGAGCCGCGCGGCTCTTAGAAACCCGTTGTTTACCTTGGAAACCAGCGTCACGCTGGTATCCAACATAAACAGCGGGTTTCTAAGAGCTGCGCGGCTCTTAGAAACCAGATGTTTACGTTGGATACCAGTGTGACACTGGTTTCCAAGGTAAACATCGGGTTTCTAAGAGCCACTCGGCTCTTAGAACCCCGATGTTTGTGTTGGATACCAGCTTGCTCGCTGGTCCTGATCGCTGGAGGGGCTGTCTATGTGACAGCTTACCAGCGATCAGCCTAACATGTCCCAGTGATCCCATTCATGTCAGATCGTTGGTGGGATCGCTGGGACATCGTTATGTGTAACGGGGCCTTTAATCCCCAGCAAGCCAGGCGGTCTTTGGTTTTTGCTTGATTTGACTTCGAACTCCGCTTTCGGCCAGGTATTAAGAATGCCAAAGCTGATGCGTTGTCCAGGTCCTTCCTGTCAGAGGATACTGAAGAAGAACCCTCTCATATTAACGATCCCACTAGAGTTATCCCCGTAGCTCCACTCAGACTTTCTCATCTTCCATCGGGTAAGACATTTATGGCAGAGGTCGACAAAATAAAGATTCTCTGCTGGGGTCACTCCTCTAAATTAGCCGGCCATGCAGGTGTCAGAAAAATGATGGCTCTCATCTCTCGCTACTATTGGTGGCCTTCTCTCCATCGACATGTGGAAGTCTCCGTTCTTCATCGTGTCGGGTCAACACCCCAACATGCCTCTCCCAGTACCCCTTGTCTCGGGTGTGCCAGCGGCCGACACCATGTCAATGGATTTTTCCAGGATCTGGAAAGAGACCAAAGATTCACTTGGGAAAGCCTCCTACAGAATGAAAAGACATGCAGACAAAAGGTGGTTGGACTCCACTAAATTTCTTCCGGGTGAAAAGGTGTGGCTCGCATCCAAGTATATCAGACTCAAGATTCCATCTTATATGCTGGGTCCCCGGTACATCAGTCCCTTTGAAGCTTTGAAGCAACTCAATGAGGTCACTTACAAGTTGAAGATGCCTGCCTCGCTCCGTATCCCCAACGCCTTCCATGTATCGCTTCTTAAACCCATGGTGCTCAACTGCTTCCATGCCACATCCAGTCATACTCCTCCATCCGTTAACACCTAGGATGTTTTTGAGGTAAGAGGTATTCTTGCCATGAAGAAGGTTTGAGGGAAAACTTTCTTTCTGATTGATTGGAAGGGTTTTGTTCCTGAGGAGAGGTCATGGGAGCCCCAAGAGAACATTCATGCTCCGCATATCCTCGGAAAGTTCCTCGCCGGTCTTAAAATGGAGGGGTGTAAAGGAGGGGGTACTGTTACCATCTTGGCCGGCCACCCTGCTGCTGCTCCCTGGGTCTCCTGCACTGGTGATGTGGGCTCACGTCAGGTGCCTCCAGGCTTGCATACCTCCCGGGGCGTCCGTAGTCCGTGCCTGCACCGTGTGCCTCCTTAGGCTGCGGGTGCGTGCTTACTAAGTTTCATTGTTTGGCTTCCAGGTTACCCGACAGGGAAGTGCTCTCCTCCTCTTTGTCTGGCGTCAGTATTTCTGGCACTCTCTCTCTCACATTGGCACCTGGTGATTCACTCAGGTTAATAGAGTTATTGTTTGGAGGCTTTTGAAATCTGTGTACAAACTACTATCTATAAGGACATTCTCCTTACAGCCACTCCATTTTAGCTGTGTCACAGCAGGAATGACTTGAAGGGAGTTGTTGGAAAAAGGTTAATGACTTTCTGTGCACACAATAATATGAATTAGAATGACATTCATACAATAACTCCATTCTAGCTTTCTCACTACAGGAATGACAAGAATGGAGATGATGTATGGAAGTTTATGATATCTGTATATACAGTAGTCTATAAAAGGACATCCTCCATAAAGTAACTTAATTCTAGATGTCTAGAGGAGTGACTGGAATGGAGACAGGAGATGTAGTATGGAGGTTCATAATCTCAGTGTACACAGTAGTGCGAATAAAGATGTCTTCCAAAAAGTAACTACTTTCCAGATGTCTTACTACAGGAATAAGTAGAATGGAGATGTGGCATAGAGGTTAATGATTGTGAGTTACTAGAGATGAGAGAACTTGTTCGGAAAAAATTTGCCAGTCTCAAATTCGGCACGAATGTAGCACATTCGGATTCGTGTTCGGTTTCACAAGCATTTTTTCTCAAAATTGGCAAAATTTGGTCACAGTTTCGTACACATGTGGTCAAAATTGTAGGTACCCCTCATTTAATGACATAAAAACCCACAATGGTCACAGAAATAGCTTGAATCTGACAAAAGTAATAATAAATCAAAGATCTATTAAAATGAACAAATGAAAGTCAGACATTGCTTTTCAACCATGCTTACACAGATTTTTTAAAAAAAATAAAACTCATGAAATAGGCCTGGACAGAAATGATGGTACCCTTAACTTAATATTTTGTTGCACAACCTTTTTGAGGCAATCACTGCAATCAAACGATTCCTGTAACTGTCAATGAGACTTCTGCACCTCTCGACAGGTATTTTGGTCCACTCCTCAAGAGCAAACTTCTCCAGTTGTCTCGTGTTTGAAGGTTGTCTTTTCCAGATGGCATGTTTCAGCTCTTTCCAAAGACGCTCAATAGGATTTAGGTCAGAGCACATAGAAGGCCACTTCAGAATAGTTCAATGTTTTCCTCTTAGCCATTCTTGGGTATTTTTAGCTGTGTGTTTTGGCTCATTATCCTGTTGCAAGACCCATGACCTGCGACTGAGACCAAGCTTTCTGACACTGGGCAGCATATTTCTCTTTAGAATCCCTTGATAGTTTTGAGATTTCATTGTACCCTGCACAGATTCTAGACACCCTGTGCTAGATGCAGCAAAGCAGCCCCAGAAAATAACAGAGCCTCCTCCATGTTTTACAGAAGGGACAGTGCTCTTTTCTTGATATGCTTCATTTTTCCATCTGTGAACATACAGTATATATACTGCAAAGTTCTACTTTTCTGGTCCTGTTTACTGGGTTTAATTGTCAGTATCCGTATTATTCAGTATATAAAGACTCAACAGTAGCACTTCTCATGTTCTTTATATACACACTGCACAGTACCACTTCTCCTATCCTTTATGCTGAGTCTAATTCTCAGTAGGTTCTCTTACTCTGTGTTATTTTGAACAGATCAGTGGATGTGGTTTTGTCAAGAGGTGTGGTCTATTAAGGACTGTCCCTGAATTTTCAAAAAGGAGGAATGATATTCCAATGAGGCAAATGTAGTAACATCCAAGAAAACTTTGTTAGTCAAAATTAAAATATTTTGATGGTAGAACCATCAGCAGCACACTAACCAACGAGTTTCGACTTAAGAAGCCTTAATCATGGTTATAAAGGTGTACAAGGTATGCATACCTTTATAACCATGATTAAGGCTGCTTTACTCAAAACGCTTTGGTTAGTGTGCAGCTGTTGGTTCTACCATCACATTATTTTAATTTTGACTAACACAGTGTTTCTTGTATTAGTATGTTTGTCTCGCTGGAATACCTATCCTACTTTTTGAAGCTTTGCCTACTCTGGGCCTTTCCGTGCGAGACTCCCTCACTGCATCCTGACAATGTAGTGAGCTGATTTCTTTCTACTTTTCTGTCCCTGAATTTTGGTCCAGTTTTCCAGGAATAGCTGAATAGTAGGTTGGCAACCCTGGATGTTGGTATCAACCTATCAAATTCATACAAGCAAAGAAATCAAACCATAGATGTCCATAAACTAAGTCATTTGTAATAATGAGAAATGACACAGGGGAACATTATTGAATGCCCTTACTGAAATTTAATTAGTGCTTCCTACAAAAGCCTTTGTTGGTGATGACAGCTTCAAGACGCCTCCTGTAAGGAGAAACTAGTCGCATGCATTGCTCAGGTGTGATTCTGGCCCATTCTCCCACATAAACACTTTTCAAATTCTGAAAGTTCCTTGGGCTCCTTCTATGAACCCTGAATTGCAGTTCCTTCCATACATTTTTTAATGGATTCATGTCTGGTTACTGGCTATGCCATTCTAGCAGTTTTATTTTCTTTCTCTGAAACCAAAACCAGAATCTCAATAAAAGTCTCCTCATCTAGGCATGCTTGACATGTCACTCTATGCAAGGAGAAACCTTACCCCTTGAAATCTGGTCAGACACTTCTCACCCAGCCAAACCAGATATCACACTTTGCACTGACGAGGGGCAGTACCCCGAAACACAGTGTCTGCAAATTGAGATTCTTGTTTTGGCTTTAATCCTAGATCATGTGACAAGACTCATTAAAAGGTCGATGTTGACTTTCAGGTGTGCTACTTCCTATTGGTGGCACGAGAGTTCTAGTCCTCTTCCTCTCTGAAGAGACGATTTGCATTTTTCATTATTACACATAACTTAATTAATGGACATCTATGGTTTGGTTTCTTTGCCTGTGGGTTGTTACCGACATCTGGTGAGAATTTCATGTCAATAGCACTTTTAGAAATATATTTACTTAGAAAACTGGTGACATGTTCAATACTTATTTCACCCGCATTATGTGCTTCCCAAAAGAATAATTTCTAAAACTCAACCAAAGTTGTGGTTACGTGAGCTACTAATTCATTAGTTATTGTTTGAACAGCTTGATGTTTGTCACCCATCTGGTGAACCCAAGATTATTCAGAAAAAAATTCAGATGTACATTAGGGTATAAAGAACAGCATTATAAAAAGGAACGAGTTAGCTTGAAGAAGTACATTTTCAATGCCCTCAAAGAGCCTTTTTAGGGGTTTGTCCTTTTATTCATATAAGACAGTCTGAGAGGACTGCATACACCCAAGATAATCAATATCCGTTCAGAAACACATTTAATAGCTTTCCCACCCTTATATAACTCTATTGAATTAGAAACAAAAATATTTTGCTTAAGTATCAAATGTATTTTGCTTAAGTATCAAAAATGCTTTAATAATGTGTACCGTAAAATAAGATGTTTCAATTTTGGGGAGGTAAACAGTTTTTTCATCTTCCAGAAGACTTTTAACATATTGAGACTGATACGCTTGGTTTGCTACCAATACATTTGCATTTTGCCTTGCAGCATCATTCTCCATTAAAATGAAAAAGATCAGAAGTATTTTTAAATTACATTTTCATTCTAAACAATGCTCTTGAAATACTCCTACCATGAACATTCAATATTAGGTTTTAAATTATTTTGCCTGAAATGTCTTATGTCAGCAAAGTAAACTTCTTATAATGCAAAATGTATTTTGTCAAGTATGATAGAAAAGTTTCTAAAGGAAGATGGCATTTTAGCTGAAAGTACAGGCCGTGTGAGCAACACAAGTTTGTTGGTATGCAAGCTTCATCATCAAATGCACCAGTATAAAATCCTCTGCTACATTCACCAGTGGAATTATTAATAAGATAGTCTTGTGTGATTTCATTCAGCGTTTATATTAATACAAGAGTTACACCAGCAAGCACCAGAAGCCGACAGCCGGCATACTAACAAGATCTCACGTAAGTGTGAAATTGCAAACAAATCATAGCTGGAGAATAATCCTCATCCATAGGATGAAATATCACAGCTGATAGATGATCAACGTGAATTATTATTTTAAGGTAAAAACGGTATTGAAGTGGCACTAAGGTATGTTGTCATAACTATATCATTTTAGGCCAGCTGCAAGTGTTTATTGAGCTGAAGTTATGGCGCCGTAATTAATTCAGCTTTCATGACACATTGTAAATTGTATTATTGCCTTTCCAATGTGCAATTCATTCATGATCCTATTTCAATCCATTGCAGCTATTTCATCTACTGGCAGCAGTTTGTTTGGCGAAGCTAGGTTTAGTTTATTCAAACTGTGCCAAATAATGAATGACAATAAATACACAGAGCTGAAATCTTTTTAGCTTAACAGCATTCATTGTCTAGGAAATCTGTAGTGGCTTAATAAAAGAAAACTGAAGATAAAGAGGTAAATTTCACTTACCATTCATTTACCTGTCACCATGTGCAGGTATCTTTTTCACCTCCTTCATCCTGCTTTACCCATAACAACTAGAGTAGACAATGGGAAAGCTCTGTTGTCTTGTAAGGGAGGGACAGGACTGTAGTCGTGACCTGAACAACAGCTATATCCATGTCCTGTCCTTCCCCTACAGAAAAATGTACTCTTCTCTTCCGCATACCTGCATCTCCAGAATCAGCTTCTTCTGGGCACTTCCCAGGTGATGACGATCCCTTTTTCAGGTGACCCCCAGCAATGGAGACACAGTCTGAATCAACTTTAACACTTTCTTTACTGAGTATTTCACACATTACATCCACAGTTGGTACATTGCGACGTTTGCTTGTTTCCTTCCTTTCCCTTTCTGGCTGTCTATTCTGTGCAGTACACGCCCGGACCATCCTAGACTGCTCCCCAGTTCCTTCCCAGCTCTAACCTCACCATGATAACAATTCCTTCAGACTGTTTCGCCCCAGACTCAAAATCATCAGTCACCAGGTTTGGTTGCCTCTGGTAAAGTATCCGGCCCGTCTGTACCAAACACGTCAAGGCCACAGCCTCCTTCACTTCAGCTGTCCAGCCGACTCTGGCCATAAAAGCATTGACCCAGGAGACAAGTCGCCACATCTTTCCATTTCTGTACTGGCCCACTGCTATGACACACAGTGGCTGTGGGTAATGAGGGCTGCAGCACTTGAACATTGCATGGCTGCCAAGCTCTCTGGGCCTATAGCCCATGTGGACTCTAGGGCTCTCTTGCCCCGTCTGACCTAACTTCCTACGAGGTCCCTGCTTACTAGCCACAGCCCCTCCTACACTTAACCCTCTATGAACGTCCTATCAGTTATACCTATAGAGCCCACTAGTATGGCCCCATCTAGTGGCCCGCAACAGAACTACACTTACCCATGGCTATGTAAATTATATACTAAAGTGCCCTCTAATGTCCCCAAAAGGATGCACTACTTCTCCCTAATGGTACATGCAGGCACATTATACTATGCAATAATATAAAACACAAGACAATAGATTACAACTTTCTACACAATGGTAACACATACATGTGGCAATAACATTAACAATGAGTGATAATACATATTTTATATGTAGCAATACTGCTGGCATTTATCATATAACACATTTGTAAACATTAACAACCTGAAGACAATCAGAGGGAAGCAAGAAAGACATTATATCTCACCCCCTTACACTCCATCTTTCCTTGAACTTGGTCATCCTCGACCAAGGCATGATACAAAAATCAGTAAAAAAACCTTTTCTTTCAACCATAAAAAAACAAAAGTCATTCAGCTTAATGTGAGCCGCATCCGGTACGCACCGAAGTTCATGACCTACCGGTAACATTCCTGGTTTCAGTCCATCAGGAGTAAAAGGACTTATGCACACTTTCCACAAATGAGAAAACAGTCCTCAAAGAGGAGTTCCCTCTTCTCTTGAGGGGAGTACAGTCTTTCCAAGGGTCTCCAGTTACGATAACAGTCTCTCCATTTTCCAGCAGAAGGGGCATTGCAGAAGGTGTAACAAAACAAGAGTCCACAGGCTCCATATATCCTGCCTAGCTCGCAGTCCTCTATGCAGTAACACATGCCGCAGACAACGCTTATATCAGCGCCACCAATGGCTGAACCACTTCCGCTCACCGTAAGCGAAGGAAAAAACTTCCTCAAGGGGGCTACAGTGCCCATAGGGATGCAGAACAGTCCCAGTATGTCAAACAAAATGCTACAGGCACAACATACGATGATTTGTAAACTTCAACAGCACGCACCGCGTGTTGCTCTCTCCGGTGTCATCTCTGCAGCTGTAGACTATGTGGATGTTGCCATCATAGCACCGTCAGATCCCAGGGTGCCGGCCTCCTTTTTCCCTGTCAGTCTGTTGGCTCTTATGTTGATAGGGTTTTTCGCGGATTGCAGACAGCAGCTTTCCTATCCTGTCCTATCTAGTTAGCTTGGGCCCCATCATTTGCTCAGTCTATCTTTCTATCTGTGTTAGTGTTTTTTCTTCTTGCTTCACCATCATTATATGTTGGGGGCTGCCTATTGCTTTGGGGTCTGCTATGGGGCAATTTAGATTTCCCTTTCTGTCTTTAGGCTAGGCAGTTCTCCGGCTGTGATCGAGGGGTCTAGGGCATCGTAGGAACCCCCCACGGCTACTGCTAGTTGTTGTTGATAGGTTCAGGGGTCTGCAATCCGATAGCTGCCAACTTCTCTGGTTTTCTGGACTTAGCTAGCATTTCGGTTTTTGCCTCCTACGGTGACTCATTCATAACAGAATCACCAGCCATCCCGCAGATCCTAGGGTACTCAATAGCAGGATAGAACTGAAAAAAAAAACAAAAGTGTGTATATTTTTTCCTCTATATCTCTGAGGCCGTAGGGGGAATTTTTTTTTTCTCTCAATGGAGATAAAGCAATTGTCTGATCGTGTGGAGCAGCTCGCTGCGGAAGTGCAGGGAATTTCCGCCTACCTTGCTCATTCACATGCTGCTGAACCAAAGATCCCTACTCCTGATGTGTTTTTTGGGGATCGGTCTAAATTTTTGAATTTCAAAAATAATTGTAAATTATTTTTTGCCTTGAAGCCTAACTCGTCAGGGAGCTCCGTGCAGCAGGTTAAAATTGTCATCTCTTTGCTGTGTGGCGATCCCCAGGATTGGGCGTTTTCCTTGAAAACTGATGATCCTAGTCTGACTAATGTGAATGCATTTTTTCAAGCCTTGGGGTTGTTGTATGACGAACCTAATGCTATTGATCAGGCTGAAAAGACCCTGTTGGCATTGAGCCAGGGTCAAGAGTCTGCAGAATTGTACTGTCAAAAATTCCGAAAGTGGGCGGTCCTTACTGCCTGGAATGATAATGCCTTGGCAGCTCTCTTTCGGAAGGGTTTGTCAGAAGCTGTAAAAGATACTATGGTGGGATTTCCTGTTCCCTCTGGTCTGGACGATTCTATGTCATTAGCCATTCAGGTTGATCTGCGTTTAAGTGAACGCAGGACTGCATGAGAGGTGTTGCCACCTGTTGAACAAGTGTCTGAACCTATGCAATGTGATAGAGTTTTGTCCAGGGAGCAACGTCAGGAGTTCAGAAAGCGTGATAAGCTGTATTTTTTTTGTGGCGATGCCTCGCATATTATTTCTGTCTGTCCTAAACGAGAGAAACGTTTTGCACACACGTTTTCTGTGGGTGATGTTCAACCTAAGTTTCTTCTGGCAATTACTCTGATTTGCTCCCTGTCCACATTTTCCGCCAAGGCTTTTGTGGATTCGGGAGCAGCCCTGAACCTAATGGACTTGGATTTTGCTAAAAGTTGTGGATTTCCGATGACACCTCTGCGGACGCCTATCCCTTTAAGGGGTATTGATGCTACTCCTTTGGCGAAAAATAAACCTCAGTTTTGGACCCAGGTGGTAATGCGGGTCGCCCCAAACCATCAAGAAAATTGCAGATTTTTGGTGTTGCATAATTTGCATGATACCATTGTTCTGGGGTTTCCCTGGTTGCAAATTCATAATCCAGTTTTGGACTGGAAATCTGTGTCTGTGGTGAGTTGGGGTTGTCGGTGTGCCCTTAGTGAGGCTCCGGTTTTTTCCACCTCTCTTCAGTCACATGATGTTCCTGACTATTTGGCGGACTTTTATGATGTATTTAGTGAGAATGAGTCTGCGTCTTTGCCTCCTCATAGGAGTTATGACTGTGCAATTGAACTGAGCCCGGGGTGTAA
Source organism: Dendrobates tinctorius (assembly GCF_039654945.1). NCBI lineage: Eukaryota > Metazoa > Chordata > Amphibia > Anura > Dendrobatidae > Dendrobates > Dendrobates tinctorius. The sequence continues at coordinate 23,320,012 of NW_027361673.1, forward strand.
ATTTCCCAAGGGTCGGCTCTTCAATTTATCTGTACCCGAGCACGAGGCTATGCGATCCTATATTAAGGAGGCGTTGGAGAAGGGTCATATTAGACCATCCTCTTCACCATTAGGTGCTGGGTTTTTTTTCGTGGCCAAAAAGGATGGTTCATTAAGGCCTTGTATTGATTATCGTGCCCTCAACAAAATTACTATTAAATATCAGTATCCGTTACCCCTGATTTCGGATCTATTCTCCAGAGTTAAAGGTGCTTGCTGGTTTACCAAGCTTGACCTCAGGGGGGGCGTATAATCTTATCCGCATTAAGCATGGGGATGAATGGAAGGCGGTGTTTAATACTCCAGAGGGACATTTTGAGTACCTGGTGATGCCTTTTGGGCTCACTAATGCCCCTTCTGTCTTCCAGTGCTTCATGAACGACATTTTCCGAGACTTTGTGGATAAATTTTTGATTATCTATCTGGATGATATTTTGATCTTCTCCAAGGATTGGGATTCTCATGTGGAACATGTTCGGACTGTGTTCCGGATCTTGAGGGAGAATTCCCTGTATGTCAAAGGATCGAAATGCCTTTTTGGGGTACAGAGGATTTCATTTTTGGGATTTATTTTGTCTCCGTCAACTATTGAAATGGATCCGGCCAAGGTACAGGCCATTTATGATTGGGTTCAGCCCACTTCTTTGAAGGCCCTTCAGAAGTTTTTGGGTTTTGCTAATTTTTATCGGAAATTTATAGCAAAATTTTCTAGTATTGCCAAGCCATTGACTGATCTGACTAAGAAGGGTGCTGATGTGGACGCTTCTGAGATTGGTGCAGGAGCTGTTTTGTCCCAAAAGGATCCTGTAACATCTAAAATGAATCCCTGTGCTTTCTTTTCCTGAAAGTTCTCCCCATCTGAACGTAACTATGATGTGGGGAATCGGGAACTGTTGGCCAGGAAATGGGCATTTGAGGAGTGGAGACATTGGTTGGAGGGAGCTAAACATCAAGTCGTGGTCCTCACTGACCACAAGAATTTGATTTACCTGGAGTCGGCCAAACGCTTGAACCCTAGACAGGCTAGATTGGCCTTGTTTTTTACACGTTTTGATTTTGTGGTCTCTTTTCTTCCTGGCACTAAGAATGTCAAGGCTGACGCTCTTTCTAGGAGCTTCTTTGCTGATTCTCCTGTGGTGACCAAGCCTGCTACCATCTTAGGCGAAGGGGTAGTTCTTTCTGCCATCTCGCCCGATTTGAGACGTGCTCTGGAAGAGTTCCAGGAGGACAAACCTGAGCGTTGTCCCAGTGGAAAGTTGTATGTTCCTGACCAGTGGAAGAAGAGAGTGATGTCTGAAGTTTGTTGCTCTGCATTGGCTGGTCATCCAGGTATTTTTGGTACTGGAGATCTGGTGAGTCGGTCTTTTTGGTGGCCCGCCTTGTCTCGTGATGTCAGGAATTTTGTGCAGTCCTGTGGGACTTGCTCCCGGTCTAAACCTTGTTCTCGCTCTAGTGGGTTGTTGATGCTTTTGCCGGTCCCCAGGAGGCCATGGACCCATATTTCAATGGATTTCATCTCTGATTTGCCTGTCTCTCAGAGAATGACTGTTATTTGGGTGATTTGTGATAGGTTCTCTAAGATGGTTCATCTTGTACCACTCCCTAAGTTGCCATCTTCTTCTGAGTTGGTGCCCCTGTTTTTGCAACAGGTGGCTCGCTTGCACGGGATTCCTGAGAACATTGTATCTGACAGAGGAGTTTAGTTTGTGTCTAGATTTTGGAGGACGTTCTGTTCCAAGCTGGGAATTCAGTTATCCTTCTCCTCTGCGTTTCACCTTCAGACCAATGGGCAGACGGAGAGAACAAACCAGACCTTGGAGTCGTATTTGAGATGTTTTATTTCCGCTGATCAGGATGATTGGGTTTCATTTTTGCCCTTGGCCGAATTTGCTTTAAATAATAGAGCTAGTTCTGCCACTTTGATTTCACCTTTTTTTGTAACTTTGGGTTTCATCCTCGATTTTCTTCAGGGCAGGTGGAGCCTTCTGCCTGTCCCGGTGTTGACACTGTGGTGGAGAGAATGCACCAGATCTGGGACCAAGTGGTGGATAAGTTATCTCTCTCCCAGGAAAAGGCCCAACCGTTTTCCAACCGACATAGGACCGTTGGTCCCCAGTTTAAGGTGGGTGATATGGTTTGGTTATCATCAAAAAATATCGCTATGAAGGTAGCTTCTCCTAAGTTTAAGCCTAGATTTATTGGGCCTTACAAGATTTTGGAGATCATTAATCCGGTCTCTTTTCGGTTGGCTCTTCCTGTCACATTTAAAATCCATAATGTGTTTCATAAGTCCTTGTTGAAGAGGTTTGTTGAACCAGTAGTTCCTGGGGTGGCACCTCCGGACCCGGTATTGGTGTAAGGTAACCCCTCCTCAAGGGGGAGGTACTGTTATGAGTTCATTTTCCCCTTCACCATTGAGGTCTGATGAACTCCCTCTTCTGGTGAAGGAAGGTAGTGAGGCTGATTACCAAGCACCTGAGCTGGGAGAGGATGACTGGGCGATGGGGATCTCTGACTGGATCTAAGGCAGCCAACGCCCTTCTGCCTCGCTGGTGATTTCTCTGTGGAATTCTAGGAGACCAGTCTGATTCCTGCTCCTCAAAAGCTAAGTTTTCTGCTTTGCCTTTTTGCATTTGTGTTTTGTTTTAGTTTGCCTTGCTTTTCTGGATTCTGCCATTCCCTGCTGGGGTGAGCTGAATTCTTTTCCGGCGGTTTGCTCTGTCTTCAGAAAATACCTGAGTACTGACATAGTCTTTTTGAAGCCAAGTGACTTCAGGGCCTTTTTCCCTGTCAGTCTGTTGGCTCTTATGTTGATAGGGTTTTTCGCGGATTGCAGACAGCAGCTTTCCTATCCTGCCCTATCTAGTTAGCTTGGGCCCCATCATTTGCTCAGTCTATCTTTCTATCTGTGTTAGTGTTTTTTCTTCTTGCTTCACCGTCATTACATGTTGGGGGCTGCCTATTGCTTTGGGGTCTGCTCTGGGGCAGTTTAGATTTCCCTTTCTGTCTTTAGGCTAGGCAGTTCTCCGGCTGTGATCGAGGGGCCTAGGGCATCGTAGGAACCCCCCACGGCTACTGCTAGTTGTTGTTGATAGGTTCAGGGGTCTGCAATCCGATAGCTGCCAACTTCTCTGGTTTTCTGGACTTAGCTAGCATTTCTGTTTTTGCCTCCTACGGTGACTCATTCATAACAGAGAGCCAAACTTTCTCTCCAACCTGAAACATGAGACCAGGTGTTTGTTTCCTGTCCGCGAAAAACATACCTGCCTTGAGACCTAGATATACGCCGCTGGACTTCTGCCCATGTATCTTTTAACCGCTGAACAGAGTCCTCAGCCCCGGGGCACCCCGTATCCAGATGAGAAAACTCACCAAAATGAGGACTGAACCCATAGTTGATCAAGAAAGGGGACATACCAGTGGATTGACTCACCCAAATATTGAAGGCAAATTCTGCCAATGGCAGTATATCACACCAGTCATTCAGTCTAGCAGAAGTGAGACATCTGAGGATCTGTTCCAGAGACTGATTAGTGCGTTCCGTCTGACCATTACTCTCAGGATGGTATGCAGACGAAAAGGACAGAGATATCCCTAATTTTTTTACAGAAAGCACACCAAAACTTAGCCAAAAACTGCACACCACGATCAGACACCACATTCAGGGGTACCCCATGCAAGCGGACCACATGCTACACAAACAATCTGGATAAAGTCTCAGCAGAAGGTAATGCGGACAGGGGTACAAACTGAGCCTGCTTTGAAAATCTGTCCAACACTACCCATACCACCATATTACCCCTGGAAGAGGGAAGATTGGTAATAAAATCCATGGACAGATGGGTCGACGGTCTTTCGGCAACTTCCAAAGGCATCAGCTCCCCCGCCGGCCGGCTATGGGAGCTTTTAGAACGAGTGCAGACCCCACAACCAGAAATGAACTTCTTTATATCAGAACCAAGAGTAGGCCACCAGAAGATCCTAGCCACTGCCAGTCACGTGGCTGATATACCAGGGTGAGCACACAACTTGGATTCGTGGAACTCTTGCAAGAGTTTAAGGCGAAGTTGCTCTGGGACAAACAACTTGCCCCCTGGCTTGGCCGCAGGAGCCAGCGACTGGGCCCCCTCAATTTCCCGTTCCAATTCAGACGAGATCCCTGCTAACACAACCCCAGGGTGCAGGATGGAGGATGGTGGCTCAGGGGCAGACACAGGGTGAAAACTACGAGATAAGGCATCAGCCTTGACATTCTTTGACCCTGGATGGAATGTAATAGTAAACTGGAAACGAGAAAAAAAAAAGTGACCAACGGGCCTGTCTGGGCGTTAATCTTTTAGCAGACTCAATGTATGACAAATTTTTGTGATCAGTGATCACAGTAACCGGGTGACTGGCCCCCTCCAAAAAGTGCCTCCATTCCTCAAACGCCAACTTGACCGCAAGAAGCTCTCTATTGCCTACATCATAATTTCTTTCAGCAGCAGAGAACTTCCTGGAAAAGAAAGCACATGACCTGAGGTTGGTTAGAGTGGCAGACCCTTGGGATAACACTGCCCCCACCCCCACCTCGGAGGCATCCACCTCAACTACAAATGGTTTGGAAGGATCTGGCTGTACCAAGACAGGCGCAGACATAAAACATTTTTTCAGCATCGCAAAGGCCTCTTTTGCGAGTGAGGACCAATTTCTCACATCCGCACCTTTGCATTTTAGATCCGTGAGAGGTTTGACCACTTGCGAAAACCCCTGGATAAATTTGCAGTAATAATTGGCGAACCCCAAGAAGCGCTGAAGACCTTTAAGATCTCGGGGTTGCACCCAATCCGCAATGGCCTGCAGCTTCTTGGGGTCCATGTGAAAACCCTCACCGGATACAATTAATCCCAAAAAAGACAATTCTTGCACACAGAATACACATTTCTCCAATTTGGCATATAGATGATTTTCTCTCAGTCTTTGGAGAACAGTTCGTATATGTACCAAATGAGAATGCTTGTCGGAGGAGTATATCAAAATATCATCTAAGTAGATAACGACAAAACGACCAATGAGATCCGAGAATACCACGTTGATGAAATTCTGAAATATGGCGGGGGCGTTGGTAAGACCAAACGGCATGACTAAATTTTCAAACAGTCCCTCGGTCGTGAGGAACGCGGTTTTCCATTCATCCCCCTCTCGGACCCTTATCAAATTATATGCCACCCGAAGATCCAGTTTAGAAAACCACTTTGCCCCTGATAGTTGGTTACACAAATCGGGAATCAACGGAAGGGAGTATGTATTCCGTACCGTAATCTGATTAAGCTCCCGAAAATCGAGACAGGGACGTAACCCGCCATCTTTTTTCTTTACAAAAAAGAAACCTGCCACCACAGGTGAGACTGAAGGATGTATGTGTCCTTTGCGCAGACTTTCAGCAATGTACTCCTTCATAGCCAAGCGCTCAGGACCGGACAAATTAAACAGACGGGCTTTAGGTAATTTAGCCCCCGGGACCAGCTCAATAGCGCAGTCAAAGGGTCTATGTGGCGGTAACGTCTCGGCCTCGCTTTCGGAGAATACATCTTCGAAGTTCTTCAGGCATTCCAGAGTACCTTCCAGCTCGACAGATGATACAGACACAGATTTAACAGGTTCAACCAGCATTGCGGATTTATCACATAACTTAAAATCATTAAACCCCATTGGACAATCTCCACCGTTTTCCAGTTAATAACTGGGTTATGACGTTGTAACCAGGGCATGCCCGACACCAACTCTGCAGGTGGGTTGTCCAGAACGAAACAACTTAGGTTTTCCACATGAGTAGCGCCCACTCTGAGCAAAAACAAGTCAGACATAAAGAGAATTCTCTCCTAAGTGAGGGAAGAGGAGTCAATGGCCATCACCTTGATCGGAACCTTGAGCCTATCTGTCCCTATCTTACAGTGTGTGACCAATTGGGAGTCAATGAGGTTAATCGATGATCCGCAGTCCACGAAGGCTGTAGAGGAAAAAGAACTACCTCCACAAACAGTTCCACATGCAGTAACACTTTTGAAAGCGAGGAAAAGGGTACCTGAGGGTCTGAGTAGTCTCCCCGTTGACTACCCAGACCTAGTCATTTCCCGCCGACCAGGTTGAAGATGGGCAATCAGGACACTCCCTTTTCCAATGTCCCGTTTTACTGCAGTAAAAGCATAACTGCTTGTCCTTCCGGCGTTTCCTCTCCGTATCCTTTAGGGAGAGGGCGCCTACATCCATGAGCTCAGGGGCAGTCTCTTTTCCACTGGGGAACAATGGAGTTTCCACCTGCATCACCCCTCTGGCCCGCAGCCTGCGGTCCATCCGGACGGCCTGGGTCATGGCATCCTCGAGAGAGTTAGGTGGGGATGTAATGCCAAGGCATCCTGCAGCCGCTCGGACAGGCCTCTGCGAAAGAGTCCTCGGAGTGCGGTGTCATTCCAAGAGACCTCTGCGGCCCAGCGGCGGAATTCAGTACAAAACCACTCAGCTGAGTGTTTCCCCTGACAGACGCTCATCACCATGTCCTCTGCCAATCGCACTTGGTCAGGCTCATCATATATGTGCCCGAGGGCCTCAAAGAATGCATTCACAGACACTCTCTCAGGGGCAGTGGGAGGAAGGGAGAAAGCCCAAGCTTGTGGGGACCCTCTTAACAGAGACATAATGACCCCATCCTTCTGACTTTCATCCCCAGAGGAACGTGGTCTCAAAATAAAAAAAAGTTTGCACCCCTCCATGAAGACCCTGAACTCCTTTTTGTTTCCAGAAAAAAAGTCAGGCAGTTTAACAGGTGGTTCTGGGGACACCAAAACAACATCACTCGCCCCAGCCCCAGAGACCCAGCAGCTAGAGCTCCCTGCACTGTCTCAGAAACCTGCTGCTGAGAACGAGCCAGAGCTTGCTGCTCCAGAGATAAACCCTGAAACACCTGACTCAGACTTTTCATCTGGTAAGCTAGAGACTGTACGGGATCCATAACTCTCTGCATAAAACCCCCCAAAAAAACTTAATGGTCAGTTATAATGTCAGGGTCCTGAGAGCGCCGGCGTACAGCCTCCGCTAAGCAGGGACACACCCGCACCGTAGGGACCCCTGGGGACAAGAACAGCCAGAAAATAAAGATGCACAGGACCTGAATGTAGAAGTTTAGCAAGCCGGCACAGAACCTACGGTCATGTGAACGGTCATGTGACTGCAAGGGGGTGGGGATTAGTGTCCTGCTTTCAAAGAAGGTAGAAAACTCAAAGTCGGGCAAAGCGGGGGTCATGCACAGTACAGGCAAGCGAGGTACAGGAGGGATAAACAGACGGGAGGTCAGACAAAGCCAAAGGTCATACACAAGATATCAGTAAAGTACCAGGGATGAGACAGAACAGATAGTCAGGGCCAAACAGAGATCAAAACCAAACAGACGTAGAAGGTACCAGGCAGAATCCAAAGCAAAATCCAGAGAACAGACCGAGTCGTACACAGAGAATCAAGCAACCAAAACACAGCACTAACACACTCAGGGGTCACCACACAATGCCAAGAGCGAAAGTATAACTGACGGGGGATGGGAGCTTCCTGAGGCTATAAGAAGCCTCCCCAGAATCAATGAGAGGCCACCATAATAGGTCCCAGGTGTGCAGGTGAGAGTCTGCACTGAGGTCAGAACATTAACCCCCGCAGTGCCGGTCACCCAGCACTGGTATCATGACAGGAGAGCTCTGTTCTCCACTGGCTGGCTGGTTCCCACTTATCCATCTCATCAGCCTTCTTCAGCCAATCCCGATAGATGAGGCCATACATGACATGTTCTTTCCGGGCACACCCGCTTCCAGGTGAAACCGCCTCCAGCTGCTCCTCCCCTCCATTGCAGATCGGTTGCAGGGGGCGAGGTCTTCTTCTCTTCCTCTGCACCCACCAGGGAGAACCAGGGCATACTGACAGGCAGGTTTTGGCACCAAGGGATGATGGCAACGCCTATGAAGGACACGGTTCTCTTTGTTTACTTCTTCTCCACCTTTTTTCGCCATCCTCATCGCCGCCATCTTGGTCACAGTGAAGGTGTTAACTTTTTCTTTCCAGTCATTCAAGTTCAATCCAAAACTTGCCTGTCAGTATGCCCTGGTCCGCCTCTGGTGGGTGCAGATGAAGAGAAGAAGACCTCGTCTCCTGCCCCCTGCAACCAATTGACAATGGAGGGGAGGAGCAGCTGGAGGTGGTTTCATGCGTCTAAAGGGATTGGCTGAAGAAGGCTGTGGAAGTTGAATTAGCTGTGGAAAATTAAGAAACATACAGTTAGTAGCATGTACAAGGCTGAGTGATTACATATGGCAGTATATGTCTTGTAAGAAGCATTTCCACAATATGGGACAGCTAATTAGAGCCCTTTATACTTTCAGTTTTCTTTTTTTCTGCCTGTAGTCTTCTTTTGCGCAGTACTAATGCCATACCTTGGCAAGGCTAGGGTTCTTTCACTAACATTTTCATGTGTGGTCTAGGCATTGCCTTAGCACCCTGTTTTCTCCTTTTGCTGTCTCAGGGTCCCTACAAATCCACAGCTATATATTCCTGGGCTCTCGGGTCTTTACCCACTGGATATCAAGGGAGTTCAGCCAAACTGCCACTGCTACAATCCAATTACTTTTTTGCTACCTCTGCCTTATCTTTCTTGACATACACACAATGCAGCCTAAAAACTCATCTCCACTGAATTTCTCTTTGAGAATTCACTTCTCACTAATCAACCAGAACTTTCCAGCAAATTCCTCTTTGTTGCTTAAAACACTTTTCTTGATCAGCTTTATCTCCTTCTTAACCAGGGTAAATCTGATGCTGCCAGGAGATAGGGCCTGCTCCAGGTTTTCATGGGCCCCGAGCGAAAGTCTCAGTGGGCCCCTTTAAGATATACCATGATTCATGATGCACAGATACAGCAGAGAAATATATGTATAGTACAATGTCAAAGATTTCACTTATTTCTTACATTACATGAGTGATATCTATTGTAAATTCTAAAATAGGTCAGAAACAGGTGAAGCCTCGCAGTGCACAGTTGGGATTAAAAAGTTTTCATTTTGAACCAGACAGTATAATCAACCATACTATATTATGGGCACCACATAATCTTCCATACAGTATTATGGGGGCCACATAGTCCTCCATACAGTATTATGAGCACCACATAGTTCTGCATACAGTATTATGGGCACCACATAGTCCTCCATACAGTATAATAAGCCCCATATATTGCTTCACACAGAATAATAGGCACCATATATTGCTTCATACAGAATAATGGGCCCCATATATTGCTTCATACAGAATAAGGCCTAGGGAAGGGACAGCTAAATGCTGTTCTTGGTCAAAGATTTGGAAGTGACTGATGATGGTGCCTCAGAATGTGGAAGGATAGGTGCAGAACAGGATACATCTGCACTAGTGTCATGGACAGGGGATTGGCATGCATCTAGCACAGGGGAAGAGGCAGTGGTGACACCCGATAAAACCAATTGTGCACTCAGGTATTTGGCCCACCGTATTGGCATGACACAGGTTGCAAATTACCATTTTTTTTTGTCTCAGAACTCTCTTTAAACAAGTCACAGACTAGGGAACATATAAGTCTTTGACAGATAAATTCGGTGCTCTGCAGAACAGTTGCCTGCCTTCTCCCTCTGGCCACTGCCTCTTCCTGCCTGTTTTACTGCTGCCCACCCCTCCTCCTTAGTGCTGCTGCCCTTTCTCTGCATCCAAGCTTCCCAGTTTGGGTCAATGACTCCGTCATCCACTACATCATCTTCCACCTCTGCACCCTGGCCCTCATGACTTGGAGACTTAACAACAACCTGACTTATCAGAAACTGTGTTTCATTCATCATTATCTACCTTCTTAGACAAAATTAGACATCTTCTTGTGACCATGAATTCCCTAAGTTTTGCACATCACTAAACAGCATGTCCTGCTGTCCCTCTTGGAACATGCAGGGTAAGAGATAACAATCAAGAAATGATCATGTAAAGAGCTCCTCAGAGTGTCCTAGTTTGGGAACACTGGTCTACTGGGACTCGACATGGTGGGAGGAAGGAGAATCAGGGTGAGGATTAAGTGATCCAGACTCTTGGCTGGTGAGACTGGACAGTGTTGATGACTTGGTGGTGCTGGCAAGCATGCTGGAAGCTTTATCTGCTATCCAACCAACCACCTGTTACCACTGGTGTGGCTTCAGAAGTGGTGTCCTGTGCCTCCATGCAAAGTTGGACAGGAAGCTATGTGTCATGGATGGGCATGTTGCTTGTGCTCCAGCAACAGGCGCCGTCGCACCTGTCCCAGGTCTTCTAGGTAGGCAGGCACTATTAATTTCACAGACTGTATGACAAGTCAATTTTTGGAGCAAAAAGTTTTGTCACCTGTAACAGGCCAAGCAGTTTTTAAAAATTTCAATCCACCATAATTTCACACAAAGCATATTAAACTGTATGAATGTCAATAGTAAATATTTGGAGCAAATAATTTGGTCATCTGTAGCAGACCAAGCGGTTTGTAAAAGTTTCAAACTACCATAATTTTACACAAAGCACATAAATCTGTAAGGATGACGATAGTCAGTTTTTGGAGCAAAAAATATTGTGAACTGTAGAAAGCCAAGCGGTTTTTAAAAATTTTAAACTCCCGGAATTTTACACATAGCACAATTTCATGAAAATTAAAGCATTCTGAGATTTGATAAGCAGCTCAAGAAAAAAAACTTGCTTGGCACCATTTCCCACACTGCTAAAACATCAGAGAGTGAAATAACATCATTTTGATTTGCAGTGTGAGCTTCCCCATAATGCCCTGTAGCTATGACATCTTATGAATTATCATACCTTGTACAGTACTGGTCAGTACCTTTCTATCATATTCCAGTCAGGTCAGTACCAGGCTGGTCATACCAGACTGGTCAGTACCTGGCTATCAGAGATTAAGGGTTCCTAGTGCAGGACAGTTAGTATGGCATAGCAGTTTTCTATTTCCAGAGTCTCTGCCTAAGTCTCTCTTTTGTGTAGTGTGGGAGCTCTTATAAAGTGTAAGGTAAGCTCTTATGGTCAGCAGGGTCTTTTCTCTCTTTCTCTTTTCGGTAGTGTGTAACTTCTTATGTCTAACTGGCTCTTTTTCTCTAAACTCCATCATGAGTATTTTCTGAGCAATTACAGGCTTTCTAGTATTCCGATTTGTACAAATGTATTCCCTAGAAATCAAATTTCTGGGAAAATTTAGCCAAGTTGTCAAATTTGAATTTCAAAGGATCTGCTAGTCTACAATATTAGTTAATATTCTCTTATTTAAAATTGTGGGCCTTTAGGCCATTAGTTTTTGACAAATACGTTTTCTCAGAAATTACTTCTAAAAGTTAATTCAGTTAAAAGGGAGCCTGAAAGAGAAACTGTTCTTTTATTTTTTATTTTTTTCAAATAAATCAATAGTACACTTTACAATAAGAAACTTAGTAATGTATCTTGCCAGAACTGGAGCAAGTTCAGAAAAGAGCGACCAGAATGGTGACCGATCTGCAAACCCTGTCTTATGAGGAAAGGTTGCAGGATTTGGGAATGTTTAGTTTGCAAAAGAGAAGACTGAGAGGAGACTTAATAGCTGTCTACAAATATCTAAAGGGCTGTCACATTGTAGAAGGATCAACTTTATTCGCATTTGCACAAGGAAAGACTAAAAGCAATGGGATGAAAATGAATGGGAGGAGACACAGATTAGATATTAGAAAAAACTTTTTGACAGTTAGAGTGATCAATGAGTGGAACAGGCTGCCACGAGAAGTGGTGAGTTCTCCTTCAATGGAAGTCTTCAAACAGAGGCTGGACAGACATCTGACTGGGATGATTTAGCGAATCCTGCTTTGAGCAGGGGGTTGGACCAGATGGCCCAGGAGGTCCCTTCCAACTCTACGATTCTATGATTCTATGATTCTATGATACATATGCTTCTTTTGTAAAGGAGAGAGATTCGATGGATGCAGTGAAGAGCCGGAGGCAGAGAGGTGGTTAACAGGATTTCCTGAACAGGTAAATTAAACAAAGAACACTCCACGAAGGGAGGAAAGTCTAGAAATGACAATGACAGGAATTGCACACAAACCCAATACTGGAGAGAAAGATATACTAAAAACCAAGGTAACTTATCGCTTGCAGTTCTTACAGGGGAAAGGCTGGAAAATCTCCAGACGGCGTTGCAAATCGTTGGTAAAGTCTCTGGCTCTGTTACGGAGGTACGAGAAGCAATGTTTCCCGATGGTGCTGATGGATACGGCCCTGCTTGGCTTGAGTATGCTGGAACATGGAAACAGTCATTTGTGTAGTTTCCTCAGGAATGGCGCCGAACAAGAACCGTGGGCACATTCACAGACCGTGGCAGAGGGCGGTTCTCTGGAGTAGTCTCTAGGAGCGGAGCAAGTCAGC